>NC_089588.1:120968836-121649032 GCF_019320115.1 Miscanthus floridulus | reverse complement strand
AGTTCCGTGGCAAGACACTTTATGAGTTGCTCAATGGGAAGAAGCCGGACGTCTCCTTCTTTAGGGTGTTTGGTTGCAAATGCTACATCTATAAGAAGCAGCAACACCTAGGGAAGTTTCAAAGACATTGTGATATTGGTTTTCTTGTTGGTTACTCATCAAAGTCCAAAGCATATAGAGTATTTAATCATGCCACTAGCTTGGTTGAAGAAACATATGATGTGGAATTTGATGAATCTAACGGCTCCCAAGGAGCACATGAGAATCTTGATGATGTAGGTGATGAACCATTGAGGGAGGCTATGAAGAATATTCCGGTGGGAGACATCAAGCCAAAAGATGATGAAGATGATATACAAGTGATTGATCAACCCTCTTCATCAAGTGTGCCACAAGATGGTGAAAAAGATGGGAGAGTAGAAAATGAAGATACTCATATCTCTCATGAGCAAATGGTGGTACAAGCACAAGATGTTGATGCTCCACAACCTCCTCCTCAAGTGGTCAATAGAAGAAATACACCTCTCCTACAAGATCATCCACAAGATCTCATCATAGGGAGTCCATCAAAGGGTGTAATGACTTGATCTCAAAAACTTACTTCATTTATTGCTCATCACTCTTTTGTCTCTTGCTACGAGCCTACCAAGGTAGAAGAAGCTCTTAAAGATCCGGATTGGATCAATGCCATGCATGAAGAGTTGAACAACTTCACTCGCAATGAAGTTTGGACTCTTAAAGAGCGACCAAAAGATGTAAGAGTCATTGGAACAAAGTGGGTGTTCCACAACAAGCAAGATGATCAAGGTGTTGTTGTGAGGAACAAGGCAAGACTAGTTGCAAAAGGGTTCTCTCAAGTTGAAGGTTTGGATTTTGGAGATACCTTTGCACCGATTGCAAGATTAGAAGCCATCCGTATCCTACTTGCATATGCATCACATCATGAAATGAAACTATATCAAATGGATGTGAAAAGTGCATTCTTAAATGGCTTTATTAATGAACTAGTCTATGTTGATCAACCTCCCAGGTTTAAAGACCCTAGATATCCTAATCATGTGTATAGGTTGTCCAAGGCACTATATGGGCTTAAGCAAGCCCCAAGAGCTTGGTATGAGCGCCTTTGGGACTTTCTCATTGAGAAGGGCTTCATCATTGGGAAGGTCAACACCACACTATTCACCAAGAAGCTTAATGGGCATATCTTTATTTGTCAAGTATATATTGATGATATCATCTTTGGATCATCAAATGAAGACTCATGCAAAGAATTTGGTGAATTGATATCAAAGGAGTTTGAGATGTCAATGATTGGTGAGCTTACATTCTTTCTTGGTTTTCAAGTCAAGCAAATGAAAGAAGGCATCTTCATCTCTCAAGAGAAATACACAAAAGATCTTCTCAAGAGATTCAAGATGGATGAATGTAAGCCAATCAAGACACCAATGCCTACCAATGGACATCTCGACCAAGATGAGGGAGGTAACCCGGTTGATCAAACTCTCTACCGTTCCATGATTGGTAGCTTGTTATATTTAACCGCATCTAGGCTCGACATCATGTTTAGTGTGTGTATGTATGCTAGATTTCAAGCTAATCCTAAGGAAACATATTTAATTGCCGTAAAAAGAATCCTTAGGTATCTTAAGCACACACCAAGCATTGGCCTTTGGTATCCCAAAGGAGCTATATTTGAATTAATTGGCTATTCCGATTCGGATGATGCCGGATGCAAAGTTGATAGAAAAAGCACATCCGGAGGGTGCCATTTGCTTGGTAGATCACTTGTGTCTTGGTCCTCCAAGAAACAAAATAGTGTGGCTTTGTCCACCGCCGAAGCGGATTACATTACCGCGGGTGCTTGTTGTGCACAAATATTATACATGAAACAAACTTTGCTAGACTATGGTGTAGTTCTAGAAAAGGTACCTCTTTTGTGCGACAATGAAAGTGCGGTAAAACTTGCAAACAATCCAGTTCAACACTCTCACACCAAGCACATAGATATCCGCCATCACTTTCTAAGAGATCATGTTGCTAAAAATGATATATCACTAGAAGGTGTAAGAACCGAAGATCAATTAGCTGATATCTTCACTAAACCGCTAGATGAGGCTACATTTTGTAGATTGCGGAATGAGCTCAATGTGCTTGATTTTAGCAACTTCACTAAAAATTGAGCTTGTGTTGTCCCTTGCATTGCATTGTAATATACAACATGTTTAATGCTTTATAATGCATATAGGGCTTGTCTAACATGGTTAAGATAACCACCGAAAAGCGTGTGAAGAAGCTTAACCTTGGATCAAACTTGACAAGCAACTAGATTTACTTACAAGTATTGCATATGCATGAATGTTGTTTTGTCGTTTTGTTCCATTTGCCCTCTTATTGCCTATTCTCTTAAAAAGAATTATAGCCTAAGGCAAAATATTTTGAAAAATATGAGAGTTTGAGAGAGGTCACTCACATCAGTCCTAATTGGTGTTTATTTAGATCTTATTCAAGTTGGGACTTGATTGGGAATAGGCAGCGCGAAGGAACATTGAAGATTTGCTGGAAAAGAGTGACCGGACGCTGCACCGGACTCTGCAGTCCAGCGTCCGGTCAGTTCACAGGTGGTGAACTCGCTGCAAAGGAGTGACCGGACTTTGCCTTTCAGCGTCCGATCAGATGATGTCTCAGCATCCGGTCGTGTGAAGAAGACAAAGGCTAAGTTGACCGGACTCTGGCTGCGTCCAGTCGGTGTCCACCGGACGTGTCCGGTCGCGATTCTAGAGGAATTGGACCTCTCTGGAATTGACCGGACACTAGGTGGTCCGGTCGTTACCACCGGAGCGTCCGATCAGTAGTTATCGTGTGGCATCAGGTCACTTTCCTATTTTCTATTTCTGACTCGTGAGGGCCACCCTATTTAATCAGCACCGGTGATTTCTTTTGACCTAATTAGTTTTTGCTCGTGTCGACATCAACGCCCGATCTCTCTGCCGCACCACCGTATTCTCCTCTGCCCTAGCCGCGGCAGCCATGGCAGCCCACGCCGAGCTCCTTGCACCGCCGCACCTAAGCCCTTGCGCTCTGCTCGTACTCCAGTAACCTAGCACCACTGTGACCTTGCACTGCAATCATCGCCGTCGATTTTGCCGATTCACGCTGTGCTTCGTGAACCCTAACCCTAGCCAAGTCGGTGGTTCCCCACGGGTCGCTTCCCTTCTTCTCAGATCACTGGTTCATCAGGTAGCAAGCCAGTCATCTCTATTTCATATCTACATTGCTTGCTCTCATAGGGTTTCACATCTATTAGATATATCGTATTTACTTGTATATCCTTCTATTCCATCGTGCAGCGAGTCAGTGCTGTTGAGGTGTCAGTGGCAGTTGATAGTCAACTCAGAGCCAAGCTCGTGAGTATGGATCGAGGCCAAGCCTCGAAAGTGTCAGTGGAGAGTTGGTCTTTTCAGCGGCAGTGGTTCTAGTCAGATCAGATGGCTCGCACCAAGAATGTTGGTGGTGGTCCAGGAGACGAGGATCAGAGGCCCCCGCCTCGCCAGCCTACAGGACCTAAAGGCAAGGCGACGAAGCAGGTTGTATCAAAGAAGCGCAAGTACCCTGATGTAGAGACAGCGAGAGCAGCAGCAGTTGCTGAGGCCGCAGAGCATGCCAAGAGAGGAGGTGCCCACAGTGGAGTTATCATTGCAGATCATCTGTCACCAGAGGCATAGGGCAGACATAAGCAGATTGAGAGTCTTCATGGTAGTCCATCTGGGACTGTCATGATGGCAGGACGATGTCTTCCCATTATGGATCCTCAGCCTTAGGGGAAGTCACAGCAGGAGTCTCAGCAGCAGCCCCCACCAGCAAAGCCTTAGCCAGCTCAGGAGACATAGGAGGGACAACAGTCACAGCAGCCTCAGGAGGGTGAGGAGGGCCAGCAGGTCGAGGAGGCCGAGGAGACCGAGCAGGCACCCTAGCCACAGCTATGCCGCTTTGGTCGTACCCGTGTTCTAGTCTCACCGAGGCCACCGACACAGCGGAGGGGATCACGTCCACCGCCTAGACCACAGGGTCCGCCTCTAGTGACCCATCTTGACGTGAGGGCCACCATGGCCAAGCAGGTTCAGTAGCTTCGCTTCATTGAGTTTGATGTCTGGTTTCCACCTAGGAGGGATGAGAGAGCAGCAGAGGGTTTCTACACGCTACTGTAGAAACTTCTACAATGCATATCTAAACAGTGGGGCAGTTTTCAGATCTCAGCGGATTTGCAGCATTGAGGCTATAGTCACAGCAGCTGGAGAGCATATTCGCCCCTACCTTGCATATCTACCGGGGCTGATAGATCTGATTAGTCGGACAGAATTGTATGTACCATCTTGGGTTCAGCAGTTCTATGCTTTGCTCTACATTGACCCGCAGCATAACTTTATACACTTTGGATTTAGAGGTAGAGACTACAGGATGATGAGTCATAGGGCTAGGGAGATACTGAGGCTATAGGAGCAGCCTGTCAGGTTACATGAGGTATGTTATGGACAGCAAGAGCCTCCTAGGCGTCCTCATGGTGGTTTGGTGCCCCCTACAGATCTTGTGCGCCATTGCTTCAAGGAGCCCTTTGGTGAGAGGTCGAGGAGGAACCCCAGTGACCTTACTCCTACAGCTAGAGTTCTAGAGGCTATCATTAGGAGGACACTACTTCCTAGGATGGGATATAGAGAGGGTCTGACTCGCCTAAAGCTTTGGCTCCTCAACGTCCTGATGTAGCAGACAGTGTTCGATATTTGGGATCTTCTTCTGTCTGAGATGGAGGACACGATAGCTAAGGGCTTCAAGGGTCGCAGGCAGTTTCATATGCACATTGGATCACTTTCCTTATGCTCAAGGCTGTTCATGTTAGGACACTAGAGATGGTTGCAGAGTATAGAGGTGCCACCACAGAGTTTCTAGCTTATAACATGGCATAGAGGATCAGACATAGCACACCACAGGCACCCACTTAGCCTCATCGTCGTCCAGATGTACCAGAGTCCGCAGCTCAACTGGACGAGATTATCAGAGGCATAGCCGCTACTAAGGAGGAGCAGCTTGAGGCTTAGGAGGAGAGGACAGAGTCTAGTGATAGTTCGGATGACAACTACCGGCCTATTCCTTAGATGCCTCCATGCAGACATGATGCAGAGGCTGGCAGTTCCAGCTCAGCTCCACCTGCCTCGCAAACGGACCCCGCTTTGATTGCTATCCTTGAGCGGATGCAGCAGGATCAGGCTAGACAGGCTCAGGAGACCGCTGCCAACTTTGCATAGTTTTAGGCTCATCAGGATGAGTTCTAGCACCAGTAGCAGGTCCTCCAGCAGCAGCAGCAGTAGATGCATCAGCAGTAGTTACTCGTGCAACAGTAGCTTATGAGATTTATGCAGCATGTAGTAATAGCACTTGGGGCTCCACAGTCACAGCCTTCACCCCAGCTTGCTCAGCCTGCCACCACTACGACAACTCTAGCAGTACAGCCCAGTGGGCTTCAGAGTCAGGGACAGCCTCCAGCTCCATTTGCTTCTCTCACAGTACAGGTGTCCCAGTGGTTATCCTCGCCAGTGGTAGCCCCACATTTCACACCACTTCAGACGGGCTTCACATCGGATCAGTCACCCTCGCTATTTATGCCTGACACATCAGTCTCTAGGAGTCTTGGAGCATCTTTTAACGAGTTGACAGGGATGCCTACACCGCCACATATGCATGCTGCCGGTCCTTCTACAATAGCTCCTGTTGCCATGACTACTCAAAGGCTCCCTTCGTCTGTTGCATCTTTAGATCCTACGATAGATATACTAGCAGCATCACAGGCAGCACCTGCCCTAGCTCAGACCTAAACCACTTCAGCGATGCTTCCAGCCATAGAGGGTCAGTCAGTACAGAGCCCAGGGTCAGATGATGATGGCGCCCAGTTCCAGCTTCCCCTCGTACCTCAGCGCCCGGCTCATCCGCTGTAGCCCCACCGACCGACTCTTAGGTTTTGGTGTTTGATGCCAAAGGGGGAGAGGGTTCGAGTATGTAGACTCAGGGGGAGCGACGTTTAGGGTGGGAGAGCCTAGTTAGCTATTAGTCTATTATATACATTTGGAGTTTTATTTGTGTAATACACTATTACTATTATGCATTCGTGTGTTTACTTTCATGCATACTATTATATCTATGTGATAGTGTTATCTACGTAATTATGATATATGACATGTGTGCTCTCTACTTTGAATTCCTTTATATGTCATATCACTTGTGTTATGCTCATTTGCCTTTGCTTCCGCGTTTATACTCCGATGCAAATGAGCTTTATTACTTGTACTCATGCTTACTTCATATCCTTTGAGTACATTGTGTTGGCTTGGGTCATATAAGCTTGCCTAACTCTTTTGTTCTTATTGACAAAAGCTTATATGAACCAAGCATGTCAAAATCCTCACTCTTTCACATACTCAAGGTGGTATTGTCATCAATCACCAAAAAGGGGGAGATTGAAAGCATCCAGGCCCCTAGTTGGATTTTGGTGATTAATGACAATACAAGATTACTATGACTAACGTGTGTTTTGCAGAGGCAATTAAGTTAGGTCATGGTAATGGGGATCAATTGGGCAATCAAGGTGGTCATGCCCCTAAGATAGAAATCATTTCGATTTTCAAAGGATGGACGACAAGGTTAAGGATGACTAGTTCTAAGTGTCAATTGGAGTTGGAGTGACACTTAGAGTAGTTTAGGACTTTGTTTTTTCCTTTGGCCGTACTATTAAGGGGGGTATGGATGGGTAGCTTGACCTAGATGAGTCTAGTGAGTTAGGTGTGGTGCACACTTGTTAAAACTAGCACTAGGTAGCTCCTACATATGCCTAAGATCCAATGGAGCAAACTTCATTCACATATGATCGAGAGTTGGAAGTGAATGGAGGGTCAAATGCTAACCGGACGCTAGCTTCGGTGCGATCGGACGCTGGCCGCAGGGTCCAGTCAGTTCATTTGACCAAGGAGATTGCGTCTGGCGTGACCGGACGCTGGAGTGGTCAAGTGACCGAACGCTGAGAGGCAGCGTCCGGTCGACTCCAGTAAGGTTCTAGAAGAGTGAATCTATGACCAGACGCGTCCGGTCAATACTGACCCGACCCTCAGGATCCAGCATCCGATCGAGTACAGTAAGGTTCTAGTGAGGGTTTAATGCGACCGAACGTGTCCAATCAGTGGTGATCGGACCCTGCCAGCGTCCGGTCAACACTTAAACACTGGTGTGCGGGTTGAACTGATCGGAGCATCCGGTCACCCCGCAGTGGCTCATAACAGTTTGTTTTTCTAGCTGCCTTATAAATAGAAGCTCCACTCATGTGTGGAGTCACTTTTGCTCATTCCAATAGTTGAGAAACACGTTTGTGAGTGCCAAGAAGAGCAAGGTCCTAGTGAGGTGATTGAGATTTGAGAATCCAAGAGAGTAGCCTCATTAGTGAATCAAGAGTAGCAAAGTGTGCATCCAATGTTCTCAGTAGGCTTTGAGTGGTCAAGTGAGAGTTTGTGCTTGTTACTCTTGGTGATCGTCATCACCTAGACGGCTTGGTGGTGATTGGGAGCTTGGTGATCACCTGGCGGAGCGTGTGGGTGACCCAACTCAAGTTGTGAGCGGTTTGGGTGATTCACCGCGACAGAGTGTTGAAGAATCAACCCATAGAGAGCACTTGATCCTTGCGTGGATCAAGGGGGAGCTACACCCTTGCGTGGGTGCTCCAATGAGGACTAGTGGGGAGTGGCGACTCTCCGATACCTTAGCAAAACATTGCCACGTTCCTCTCTCTCTCTCTCTATTTACTTTGAGCAATTACTTTGAGCATTTACTTTGAGCAATTCAATACTTGTCTTTACATTCATAGAATTGCCATGCTAGAGTAAGTTTAGAACATAGGTTGCAAGTCCTTTGTGCATTAGATTAATAGAAATACTTTTCTAGGCACAAGGGGTTAATTAGGCTAACCGTAGGATTTAATTATTGCAAGAAAATTTAGAATTAGCCCAATTCACCCCCCTCTTGGGCATCTTGATCCTTTCACTACTCTCAGCCAACCGCCCAAAGATCACAACATGCCTTAGTACGTGCACGTCAAAGCGACACTCTGACGACACATGTGACCCCAAGTGGCCCATGTCGATCAGTGCGTGCCAGTCAACACGGTCCACTCATGGGGGCAACACCACGACATACCATGCGCTAATGCTCACCAGAAGAAAGATCGCCACGACCCATAGGAAAGGGGCAACGGGAGGCACGCTGCCGCTAGATCTACCCCATGACACCTCGATCACGAAAATGGAGTCGCACTAAGCCAAGCTTTGCCGATCAATCCCTAGGCAAGGTCACATGACTACGACATTCAATCGATCGGATCATCGACGAGCACGCGAATGGAAAAGATGTGTGAGATACAAACTAAAAAAATTTATTCATTAAAGGACCCTAGATACAACCTAAGGCCCTTGGCCACCACCGTGGAGGATGTCCTCCACATTTACGGTGGCCAACACGGTGGCCGCGGCGGCGACAAAGCCGCTGGCCAGCTCTGCCCGCTTCGCCTACCTAGAATGGTTCGGGAACCCAGGTGCCACCTGACGGAAGTCTTGGCCGGTGCAGAGCTACAAGGCAGCGAGGGCAACACTGGCTCCTTGCTGGACTCTGTCCACCACCATGTGTTCATGGTCCTCCATTAGGAGAACCTCCCAGAGGTGAGCCTCCTCTGCCTCATGGTAGGAGGCCGCTAGCTGCTCCTCCAACACTGACGATGAGAACAAAGGAAGATAAGAGGAAGATCAGGAGTGGCACACAATGAGCAGGACGTCAAGATGAAGAAGCACCCTTACCCATGATGTGGGCCTAGGCATCGGTGTCTGCCGCCTGCGCCATGGTGTTCTCCCTCTATGAGGCCTTGAGCGCCACCCTGACGGTGTCAAGGTAGCGCTCTAGCTGGCTCGCTTCTCCGATGGCGTCGGAGTAGCGCTAGCGGGCCTCATCCATTCTACGGGCAAGCTCACAAAACTCACAATGATCATTCGAGGAGGACAACGATGAGCTTGACCCCCTTATGGGCGGGGTCATGGCATGAGGAACGCTAGTGACCCCACTAGACGTAGCATGGGAAGCAGCCATGCAAACACACACAGTCAATGCAGGTTGAACCCTCAAACTTGAACATCATCCGAATGCACTTACCCCTGATCACGTAAGCAAGGATGAAGAGGCGGTGGCTCCCTGCCTGCATCCGATGACTCCTCCAACGGTCATTTACCGCGGTCCATCCTAGCTGGTGAAGAAGGAACTTTGGATGTGCAAGAGCAAGAGCGGGGGAGTAGTGGAATAGGCGACACAAAGCGAATGAGTCCCCACCGTACCTCTCCTAGCGTATTTATAGCGACTAAGGACATTCAAGGCACACACGCGTTCATTCACATTTACTAACCGTTTGGAAAACACTGTAGAGCAGGTGAAGCGATCGGGGGGGAGGCAGAACGACGGTTGCCCATGCGGCGGAGTGAACCAAGTAAGCTGCACACATCCCCACTCTTTCCATATCATTTCAATTTGCATGCCCATGTTCCACGGTGCATGACTGCTTGTGAGTGGGCACCATTATGCCATGAGATGTTCGGGGAGGCCAACCGCCCCTCGAGATCGTGCACAGAACAACCTACCATGACCATGATCCTGCATTGTGCTTAGAAAACCCACTCTTGGGTCAGTCCTTAGAAGGGCTCGAGGGCACAAAAGGGATAGGGGCAGGGAGGAGATGGGCCCCTGCAGCTCTAATCGGCGGTACGGAGCCAGATGACCATCTCTCTCTATGTCCAAGTCATCCGCTTAAGGTCGATCGGGTTGACCTCCTCTGGGGGAGGCATCTTGCCCTCTGGCCGTTGCGAAGGTGGTCAGGGACCAAAGGGCTTGACAGCTGATGATTTATGGGGTGTCTCTTGAAGGGGCACAATCGAACTCCACATCGATTGGAAAGGATATCGGGTCCCACTCAGATTACCCATCGACCCCGATGAGGCACGCCACTCTGACCATGTGGTTACGATGGACATGCCTCTCCCAACATGGGGCGAAACCAAACTTGCCTATAATAGAGCATCATGACCTCTCGAGGTCGGTAGGGACGTCGAGAAAATAGGAGGGGTCCCGGCGACCCACTAAAAGGGTCATGGCCAAGCTGCGACCGAAACTCCTCCTGGCATCTCCAAGTCTAAAGACCTAAGGCTAGCCTCAAAGGCTCACAAACCATTAGAGGTCCATGACCTCTTCGGGAGAGGTCGACGAGGCAAACGGCTAGGGTAACACAGCAGAGTCTTCCTCGCAAAGCAATGTGGGGCCCAAAGCATGATCATGGCTTGGTCACATGGAAAAAATAAAAGGTCTGAGACCCACTGTGGTAGAACCGCCTAATCTAATGCCTCCTAGGAGTGCTTGTCTTCCATTAGACCCTAAGCACCCAAAGGAGAACACTAAATTACTCGGTTCCATCGGGCACACCCCAGGGGAGAACCCAAAAATCCACATTTTTGCCATCAGGATCACAAATGAGAGAATAAAGCTTACATCATTCTTAACCATTTCTTACATCACTTTACATGTACATCAGAGTATAACATTTATTATTATAAT
Source organism: Miscanthus floridulus (assembly GCF_019320115.1). Taxonomy (NCBI): domain Eukaryota; kingdom Viridiplantae; phylum Streptophyta; class Magnoliopsida; order Poales; family Poaceae; genus Miscanthus; species Miscanthus floridulus. The sequence continues at coordinate 121,638,358 of NC_089588.1, read as the reverse complement.
AGCGAAATGTAATCATATTACCAGAGTTATGAATAATTTAATGTGACAACGGAATATAAACATGTTATCATAATTACAGTGGAAATGAATATCTAATCATGGCATGATAAAGTATTGATATATAAACTACGACAATAAGATTATGAAACTTTCATTTGTAAAAGCATTTGGTGAGAGTTATAAATAACAACTACGATCGCAGCGTAAAGGAATCCTCGCTGAGCCCACCAGGAGGTATCCACACACAAAGGTCAGCTTTAGCCTCCACCTGGCACCTGCAACAGGGGGAATAAAACCCTGAGTTCTCAATTGTACTCAACAAGACTTACCTGATAGGAGGAAAGAAAAGACTTTAAGGATGTGCAAGGCTATCTGGCTTGTGGGTTTATTGCATTTGTAGGAAGCATTACTAAGTGTGCGTCCTTATATTCAATTTTTATTAATAGCCGCATTGGTTCATTAACTAACCATTCTATGTAAGTACCTGTGCTACTTTCAAGCAGGTGGTAAGCAATCAGATTTCCTTTTCTTCCATCTTTCATCTTTTAGTTCTTACTACGATGCTAAACCGCAGACAAGCCGTACCGGATCATCCGGCGATTCGTGAATCAATGCCCCCAGCTAGGTACCCCGAAAACACACGCCCCGCTTGTACCCAAGGCACAAGCAGGACCAACCCATCACTCTCTTGTCCTAGGGTCCAGGTCCCTATCCAAACTAGGACTCTAAGCCCCTACCCCTGAGTCCTAGACTCAGTGCAGTGCAAGGACCTCCTCCACCAAAAAGAAACCCTAACAGTCGGTCTGGAAAGAGTCGGATCCACGACAAGAGAGCAACAAGTCTTCCAAGCGCCCATACACAAGTATGTGCTTGGGATAATAAGTCTGTGACTTGCCTAGAGTCTTATGCAAGGGCCGGTCCTTAATCGACACAGACAGAGAAAGCAGTGTAACCAAGCCATGCCCCGCGTCCACGATGACACAACCTCTTACACCCACCAATACCCAAACCATATCTTTGCCTGGTCACCATTTTCCTTTCCACCATTTTATTTTCCAAGTGATAGTAATACAATAATATATTTCCTACGAGTGACAGGCAATCACTCGACTTCTATCGGAGTCCTGTAGCATAGCATTCTACACGATCCTGTCATACTAGTAAGACTCATAGGATAAAGATATATATGCAAGTGGGTTTCATTCAACTCCTTAAAACTTAATGCACAAATATAATTTAACTGCAGAAGAGTAGGGGTTATGCACCAAGGTTTGCCTAGGTAAGATATATATTAAAAGTTAGTATCTGCATCTCCAGATCATCCTCCATCAACTGGATAGAAAACCCATTGCGTCATCTCCTGGAGAGAATACCCTTACACCATCTTTAGATTCTCAATCATCCTTCGATTGATCCGTTGATCCATCATCATACCTATATGATATGCATGCGATGCAATGCAAGGATGTAATTAATCAACTGCAATTGTGACTCGTAAAATACGATGTACGCCTCTCGAGTTAACTACTAGTTCTAACAACGACCGTACTTAGGCTACATATACACGTTGTCGGATAAGGCGTTATTTCCCAACAATGATTTTAGTTATATAAACCCAAGTTGTTTCCTTATTCTATTTTATCAATTTAATCTTTATTTGCAATAGGACATCATTATATATTTAGCAAACTAATTATTTCGGAGCTACAAAAATTACAGTGAGCAGCTAATAGTATTAGTAATTTGCTATAAAAATTTTAGAGCTAACACTATTACCGATTTATCACGGAGATTCCTACAAGTTCTCCTTTTAACAATATTAAGTACCTTAAATTTAATTATATAGCTTCCAAGAATATTATCAAACTATGCGAATAAAATATACTAACAGGTAGATCATGATTTTAGGAGACTAACAAAATTGGTTTGGCATTTTTATGATTTTTCTATAATTTGCTACGAATTTTACAAGTTTCAGCATGTTAAACAAAACAAGCAAAGAACAGGGCACTTGGGCCGGTGGCGGCTAAACGGCACAGCGGCCCTATCTTGGACCCATGCGGCGGCCCAGGCGGGGCGCGCGGCCAGCGGCCCAAGTGGCACGTGGCCTGTGGCCCAACGACCGGGAGCGGGGCAGCGGCCCAATCAGCCGGCCCACAGACGCGCGCGTGACCCAGGCGCGGCTGGCGCCAGGCCGGCCCAAGCGCGCAGGCACGGATGGCCTAGCAAACCGGCCTTGGCGGCAAATGGCGTGGCACATTTGCAAAGCGGTCCCTGAGCTTCTACTAAATCACGCCGCAGTACAATCAGCACTATTCCTATGGCACACGTATTCGCAGTAAGAACCCTGTATAAATTTTTGGCTTGGATTCGTACCCTTTTTACCTTCTCAAAGTAGAGCACTACACGGGGGCATCGGTCGGCGGCAGCAACGGCGCGGTGGACCACCGGTGAAGACGCGGCGCGGGACTCGTCGTGGTTGCGCTCGGTAGTGGCGGAGTCGTGCGGTCACGGCTGGCGAGGCGGCTCGGGCGCGCGGGCATGGAGGAGCCACAGGGAACCGCCACCGGCGGTGTCCAGCTAGCACGGGTCATGGAGGCAGACAAGTGCTGAACACGGTGGCTACTGGCGGGGCAGTGCGGGCACGATGGATGCGGCTGGCTTCGGGATGGCGTGGGACACCGGTGGCTCCGGCGCGGGACTCGGGCACCCATGCGTGGCAGGGCGACTCCGGCACGCGGGGCCTTGGTGGGGCACAGCAGCCACACGCGGCCATAGCGGAGGAGGAAAAAGGATGGGCGCTGGCACATAGGGAAACTGAAGGAGCGGCGCTGCAATAGCTATGACGGCTGTGGAGCAGCAAGCCCGGCACGGATCGGGAAGCTTGCGCGCATAGCGGCGCTGGAGCGGACGTGCCTGCGGCAGGGGAGGCAATGCACCGGCCGACAGAGACGGGCGTGGGGAAGAAACGGGGAAACAAGGGAGGTGGAGGGGTGCTGCTCGGGTGGCAGCGGGGCACGCTGCGTGTGCGCAGGGCCATGGGGTTCGCGACGGCGGGCAGAAGACGTGGCACGACGACTTCGGTGCGCAGCGGCGCTGCAACTTTTAACCTCGGCGTGCACAAGAAGAAGAAGTGCGGGAGAGGGAGCAGAAGGATGTGGGCACGGCAGAGGCAAGGATGGTGAGGTAAAAATGAGCTGCACCACAGCAGGCTGCTGTAAAGATGGCAGGATAGTGGACAGGAATTAGGCATGCAAAGATGAGACGCTATCTCTGAGCACATGCATCCAGCACACGTACTACTCCATGCAAGCACCATCAATTTATTGTATCGTTTATTACGTCTCAATCCTTCAGCGGCATGCATGGTAGAAGGAAAAGGGGATCAGAGGAGCAGAGGCAGACAAACAGAGGCGTTGACAAAGGTAGGAAGCGGACAGAGGCAAAGCAGTGCAGCGAAAAGACAGAGAGAGAGAAGAGAGAGTGCACAAGCAGGCACTGCATGCAGTGACACAAGCGAGCTCGGTAGGTGAAGGCAGAGTAGACTGACCGACAACGACCACGACCATGTGGCCCGGTTGGTAAACAGAGAAGGATTTGGCCGAACGTAGCGCGATAAGACAACGGAGGCAGAGCGATAAGGCGTAGCGTGGCCGTCAGCTGCACGCGCATAGAACGTGAAAGACATGGTTAGGGCAGGGGCAAAACCACGTGCACCTAATTTGGACGCCCAACGTAGTGGATTAGTTCAGATGCGATTCGATGGGAGGCTTTGCAATGCAAAGAAATGCAGAGCCACAACGAGAACGAGATAGTGAATACTTGCCATGCAACGAGTACGTTGTACGCTAGGAAAATAAATGAAACTGCTGCGTTCTCTCTCTCGCTAGTTCATACTTATCAAAATAAACCCGTAAGTATGTATATGTATATATATCGTTCTATTTATTACTGGATTTTATTTTATTTATAAATGTTGCTTTTTATGCTTAATCTAATAGAACAAACCATTTGCCAGAATCGTCGTTCGACACTCCTAAATATTTCTACGCACGGTGTGGTTTAACTTGAGTGTTTATTTGAGTCCACGAAACTAAGTTACACAGAATTCGCTTATCGCCTCTATTATGTTTTAAATTAAAAACCCGATAAACTCGTTTCAGAAATTTTTACTTAGGCCTAAATCGTGGTGCTAAATGGGCTCGTAACACCAGGGGTGTTACACCCACGAGCCAACGCACGATTGTAGAAAATCTCATGAACATGCTAAAAGAGGTCGAGGATACGTTCCCTCGCATCATGCTGAAGGCCGTGACCCCGATCCCACAACCTAGGGGCTCACGACAGGCACAAAAGGAAATCAAAGCATACAGAAAAGAGCGTTCTTTTCGCTTAAATCCCTAGAAGTACAAGAGTGGTCGATCCACTTGAAAAGGTACTGAGCCACGGTGCTGCCACCTAGGCAGCGACATCGGGGTCCCTAGACTACAAGTGTGGAAGGAAGAAGATGAGAAATCACTTTGCCTCCCTTCTTGTAGCACTACAACCTCTAGGGTGGAAAGGCGGGGGAGGAAAGGACAGGGGCGGGACCAAGCCCATAGGCCACCACCATCATGCTTCGGAAGGCATGATGGAGACACCGAGGGATGGCAAGGCCTCCCCCGAACCTCAGGTAGCCCCCAAGGGCAGCCTGCAGACTCTAGGAGGAGTTGGTTGTGGTCCTTGGTGCTCGTGTTTTTACGAACCCAAACCTACGGGTTTGGGGGTGTGCAAGAATCATGAGGGCCTATGGTTGGCCTGAACACTACCTCAATCCTTCCCCACTCGCAAGTCCCCTTCTAGCATCGGTTATTGAAGAGGCGATGCTAGCTCCGACCACCGCAAATGACCCCTAGAGGGACATATGACGGGAGCCACATGGCTTTCCCCGAACTTCTCTCTCCCATTACCTCACTCTCCCAGTAGAAAAGTAGAGAGCGATTTGTAGTTATAGCCATGAGTGCCTCAAACGACGGAAGGATCTCCATTTATAGGCTAGGAACGGACTGAGCAGCCTAAAACCCCCGTGCCGCGTGGCAAACTACGGGAGGCCACAACCAATGTCAAATGACCACAAGAGGTTGGGGACATTGAGACCCTCCCTAAGACAGGGCCGGTACAGCGTCAACGAGGCCATTCGGCCCCACCTGGGTCATAACCCTCGAAACACGACACATTGACACGGTAGGGCTCAACAGTCACGTACAGCGTCGTTAGGGCACCCTGACAAGGCTAGACATAACGGCCACCTACCGCATTGAACACACCAGCCCACAAGGGGTCAAGCGACGAAGCTCAAACAGGCCATGAACTATGAACCCACATTCGATATGCACGCAACACAACGCTTTCACGACCACTTCGTGATCACAAAAATGCTCAAGGGCTACTGTCGGGGTTATAACCCCGGGGTGTCTCAAGGCACCGATTAGTTAGCAGGCTGAGCGACCCATGACATGTCCGCTAGCGAAGGCCCAAATGACCAAGGTCCAGTTGAGCTCAGCAAACCAGGTTGGACGCCAAGGCTAGGGTCAGCCATGACCCCTTCCTTCTATCTTCGCCACACTACGAATGAAGACTCATGACTTTTTCACCATCCTGACCCTCGATAAGAACGGGAAGAGGTCGAGCCCAGCCAAGCGTGCCTACCATGACAAGGATAAGTGCACCGCACTTACCCCGCAAGGATTGAGGGGACAACAGTCACCTTGGTCCGGTCAGACGCCGCCTCTGCACCATGCAACTCAGACAAGACAACACCGCCCAAGGCGGTGATGGTTGGAACAGCACCCACCGGCCAAATATGGCTCAATAAGACACACGTATGACTCCACCCACTATGGGATGGGATCCACGATGAAGGCCTTGACTTAGAGGATGCCCAGACCGATGAGAGCCACGAGACTATGACGACAACCACGCCCAGACGTGCTCCACAAGATGGCGTAGCTTGCATGCCAAGTTAGCTAGGACCTGCCTCAGGCTCATGACCCTTCGGTCGGGAGAATCTACTGCTTTGTACAAGCCCTGGCCCCAAATTCTATATAAGGTCAGCAAGGGCACCATCTTCCATCCATCCTCTACCATTTTACTCATTCTCCACGTAGTAGGGCTCCTGAAGCGTCTCTTCGGGCAGCCCGTCTCCTAGTTTTAGGTCTCCTACCTTTTTCACCATTCTTGCACCCCCATTGTAAGAACTTCAGAGTATTTAAGCGAGGAACATGCACTCGATCATCTCCGAGACTGGACATAGGACTCTGGTCTGAACCACTATAAATCGTCGTGTCTTTTGGATGCTACCATCATCTTCCTAGAGCGGCGCGGCAATCGTATAAATTTACTAGTCCGGTTTACAAAAACACCGACATGTATAATTAAGAAGATGCTTATGATAAAAATAACATGAAAATATATGTCAAACGACGTACACTTTTTAGCAGTTTCTTTTTACGGTATGTCTAGCGCCTGGACGGACGCCCACTCACCCTAGCCGCGTTCGTCTTTGCCCCCCTCCCCACGCGGACGAGCACGCACCTAGCGTGCCCCCTCGAACGAGCACCCCCATTCGCCCCGGGCCCCAGCGCCCCAGTCCACTAGCCCTTTGGCGCGCCACACACACCCAGCTCGCCCATAGTGTGCCGCGTCCGCCTTCGCAACGCACCACGTGCGCGAGCGCACGCCCCAGTGCCCCCCCTGACCGCAGCACCCCTATTTGTCGGCCCCCATCGCACTCGTTCACTAGCCCCACGGTGAGCCACACACCCCGTCCGCCGGCCCCCGACTTGCCCCATCCAAACAATAAAACAGAAATAACTTGCTGTAACATAAGACTAAACACAGTTGAAACATTTAGAACATATTATTGCAACATTTGTGTGAAGCATATGAAACATCCAGATCAAAAATATTGCAAACATACGTCTAGAAAATAGGTGAAATATTTTGAACAAATGCTTGCAACATGCCTCTGAAACACTTGCAACATGTGTAATAAACTGCTCGGATAAAATCCAGATCAAAACGATTGCAACATATGTCTAGAAACAGGTGGAACATTTTGAACAAATGATTGCAACATGCCTTTGAAACACTTACAACATATGCAACATCCCCCGTTGTACTTTTGCAACATCAAGGTGAAACAATTGGAACATACTTCTGAAATGTATGAAACACTTGAATCATGCATTTGCTACATACGGGTCCTCCCTGTCGTGGTGTCTTCAGCCGACCGTGGGAGACGATGTCCCGACCGACAATGACCTTCTCCCGGTGGCGTCGCTGTGGTGGTGGCGGTGCACGCTGTGGCCATGATGGTTGACTTCGATTGGGCGCGCGGCAGTGGATGGCCGCGACGGATGGCCGCGCAGAGACGGAGTGGGGCATACGGGCTGAGTGGATGGCCGGCCGAAGACGGAGTGGATGGCCGCACGGAGACAGAGTAGATGCTGGCTTGATGGCCGCACGAAGGTGGAGTGCGCGCGGGGAGGCGCTGTGCTGCGCAGGATGGGTGCGTGCGTGAGGGATGGCGGGGTGAGCGGCCGGGGGCACGCGGCGCGGGCAGGGAGACCGCGGCGGCCAGCGGATTGGACCGAGCAATATTTTTTTTAGTTGCACGGGGTGGGATTGGGGAGTGCTATGAGTGGTCGAGTGGATGACCACAAGGGTCAGCGGAGTGAGTAATGCCGTGTCCGGATGCAGGCGGACGCCCTAATACAAGCGTTATCGTTCTTTTTACGGTGCATCTAAACACAATTCCTGTTTAACCAGTTTGTCCTAGCTGTGATTTTCCTTTATTTGTACAACTTTTTCAGAGAAACGCCTCTCACAGAAAGCACCTCCATCATTTGTACAACTTCATTTAAGCAGTTTCCCTACTCTTGTTCATTATGACAAGCATGGCGGCTCTGGATATCGTAGTACTGTACTGTACACCAAAAACAAAAAACATGCCGCACAACCTTTTCAGTTTTCTTCTATTTTTCTTTCGACATCGTGAAGATCAGTACACACAGCCAGTACGTGTTCACGTAGTAGTTGACTCTTGACTGCCAGCATGTGGGCTGGCTGGCTAGCTTTGAAGTTGTTGGCTTCCCGGCCCACTACAAAACCACTCGGCTTGTTTGTACGTGTGTATTTATTTTAATCTATATATATTAAAGTAGAATGAAATAAAATTTATTTTAATTTTATTCTAATCTACTTAAACATATGTAGATTGAGATGAATATATGCGCACGTAAACTAGGCCTTAGGTAAGCTGGCCCGTTTACCACAACGTCGGTAACATTGCTCAACCCAGCTTCCTGCCAATTCCACTCGTCCCTCTGTCTTTTTTCTCTCAAAAATAAAAAAATGCACTGGCTAAATGTTTCTTCGAATGATCGCCGAGTTTAAATTATCTTTTTAAATACTAACTGGATTATGTAAATATTACTGTTTGGCCACAAAAGGTTATATTCACTCGAGCAAATCCTCTGTCCCATCGCTAGTTTGTGAACATACATGTGATGGTTAACTTATACTATCTTCTCCAAATTATAAGATATTTTGTTTTTTTAATATATAGTTTTTGCTATACATCTAGATATGCACTATGTTTAGATATATATTAAAAGCAATATATCTTTAAAAACTAAACGTCGTATAATTTAGAAAAGATGAAGTATTTTTACAATGGATTTATGATTCATAGTTGATCTAGGATTGATTTGGTTGTTTCAAAGTATAGTTTATTGGGTAGTCAATTTAGATTTTTTTCAAATAATTTTGATCCGTATATTTAAATGTTTGTCATTTGTATGAACTCTTAATATTATTATTTGAATTTATGCTGGATTAAACAGGTGGAATACATAAAGAAGGAGAGAAAAGAGGACTATTGCTGAAATTGAATCTAGAAATTATGGCCGTTAAACTAGAAGTAAACCCCTAAATTTAAAAAGTAGACTAGTAGATGATATGATTTACTTCCTTCTAAATCTAGATGTATAATAAAATAGATATATAAAAAAAATTAAAACGACTTAAAATTTGGATATTGGTGGGAAAATCTGCGTTGACCAAGACAGATGAACATCCGGTCGCCATCCCCACAACCGGAACAACGCGTCGCCGCTGCCGCTGGCCAAACCGCGTTTACGGCAAAACGAACGCAACAGCAGCGAAAGCTTTTTTTCTTTCCTTCCTTCGCATCGAATCAAACCCCCATCCATCCCCAGAAAGAGACCCCCTCAAATCCCCAATCCCACGCGCAGCGCAGAGGAGGAAGGAAGGATTCTTCAGCGGCTCGCCGGCCCCGAATCGCAGCCGCCGCCCGGATCCAAGGAAACTTGTCGTCGTCTTGCTCCCCCGCCCGCCCGCCGCCATGAGCTTCATCTTCGGCAAGAAGAAGACCCCAGCCGGTACCCCTCCCCGCCTCTTCTCCTTGTTCTAGCTTGCGGTTCGTTCGATTCCAGTCACTCCCCGATCCTCCCCTCTTCCCGATGGGCAGCCCCGGGAGAAATTGGGCGTCTTTGTGGTCGCTCTTGGTCCCCGATGGAGAAATTCCTCGCCTTTCTCGGTTTCCCCGATCGAGAAATCACATACACTGCTGCTGATCTCGCTGGGGTTTCTTCCACCCATGTTATTCCCGGAAACGTCGCAATCATATTACTGTAGTTTTCTCCGTTTTATCCACACTCCTAGGAAAACCCCAAGATTTTCGAATTTTAGGCAGTAACATTACTCTGCTCTAGTTTGGAAACAATTACTGCTTTGCTCCCCCAATGGACCTGTTGTATTGCTGCTGTTGCCCATTCACATTGGGCATGTCCTGCAGTTGGTTTAATTTGATCCTCAGGATATCCGTTTACATTTCCTCGGTTGGTTGGCGACAGAGTTGCTGCGGGAGAACAAGCGAATGCTGGATAAGTCCATCAGAGAGATTGAGAGGGAGAGGCAGGGCCTGCAGGCCCAGGAGAAGAAGCTCATCAATGAGATCAAGAAGGTGGCCAAGCAGGGACAGATGGTACGTGCGAAATAATGTTGAAGCATTTCCTCTCTTGTCGATCCGATTTGATGCCATTTTCGTTGAGGATGGTAGTTAATTTAGCACCCTGCATTTGTTAACTACGGTTTAGCTCTAGCTTGGAAGCTTTAAGTTGCCCTGTCATATCTTAATACTGCAGCAACTAAGGTCATATGGATATCATTCTTCCCTGGGTAGCTTATTGCCAGGGTTTTATCTTGTATTTCTGCCTTAATTAATGATTTTAGTATTGCTCTGACCAATTTATGGAAATTTGGGGAAATATGGCACTGTATTGTATCTGACGCTTAGTGTGTTGGGGGGTTATTATTTGTCTTAATGTGCGATTTTAGGCACGAATTCAATCATGCTCAAACTGTCTAGTTCAGTGTAAAGGCAGTTGGTTATACCTCATAGGATAAGCTGGCTGATTTGGTTTGTTCAAACTTGTGTGTGTTTTTTTGTTCAATGGATGTAAGGTATGCTCTGTTTTCTGGCTGCAATTGCTCTTAGTTCAGGTTTGGACTTGGACATGTATTATTTATTTTGCTTTACATGTTGAAAAGAACATGCTGTTTTTTTGGCTGGAACTGCTTTACATGGTCATGTAAAATATTTTGATATGTTGTAAATTGTTCACAGGGAGCTGTAAAAATTATGGCAAAGGACCTTATCCGCACAAGACACCAGATTACGAAATTTTATGCCCTCAAGTCTCAGCTTCAAGGCGTATCTCTTCGTATTCAGGTAACTATACACCTTTAAGAATTATATTTATTTTGGACACTTAGTCAGATAACTTTGTGCAAATTGTGATGAGATTGATGATTACAAACTTAGTTGACTCAATCTTTCCTAGCAAGGTTCACTGTACTGTAAAATTTTTTGATGTTCCTTTAATCATGAGAGCCCTCTCTAAAAATCTTGTATTGACTGGTGCCCAATTTTTAAGACTCTGAAATCAACACAAGCAATGGGTGAAGCCATGAAGGGTGTGACAAAAGCCATGGGGCAAATGAACAGACAGATGAATTTGCCTGCCCTGCAGAAGATAATGCGGGAGTTTGAGATGCAAAATGAGAAGATGGAGATGGTTAGTGAAGTGATGAACGATGCCATTGATGATGCCTTGGACGGTGACGAGGAGGAGGAAGAAACAGAGGAGCTAGTCAACCAAGTCCTTGACGAAATTGGCATTGATGTCAACTCAGAGGTAAAAACATCGACGCATTCTTCTGTTGATCCTGATGTAGAATACGCTGCCTTGTAGATGGATGATACTGATATGCAATGTTGATTCTTCTCTATACCCAGCTTGTCAAGGCTCCTGCGACTGCTGTTGCTAAGCCCGTCACAGCTGGGAAAGTTGCTGCTCAAGCTGAAGCCGCAGGTGGGCCAGATGGTGGCATAGATGACGACCTGCAGGCACGGCTCGATAACCTCAGGAAGATGTGATCACTGGAGCCTAACAAAACATATCCACACGCTTTGTTTGTAGTTTTGTACCATAAACATATAGCCATACTATTGCAAATTCTTTGTCGTATCTGAGTTGCAGAGTGTTTGGCATTGTCCATTGTACATATAATATATCTAGCACCATGAACTAGGCTGTGCGTTCTCTTCCAAAGTTCCAATGCCATCGAGTGCATTTTGGTCGTGATTCAGATGCTGTTGTGAAAGGTTGGCTCTACAGATAGTATACTGACTAATGACAATGCTGTGCTCGACTTACATGGGGAGCGATGAATTTGGATTGAATTTTCCAAATTCATTGCCAAAGCTTACATTCTGATGTCATGTGCAATGGTGTTCTGGAAGCCTTATTGGGACGTGCAGATAATGGGGAAGCGGCTAAGTAGCAACTACTTTCCACTGACCCTAATCTACGCTTTGGCAACACAGAGGAGACATAGTTTGGATGACGTAGTTTCCAGAAACTATAGTATCACAAAACATGGGTTTTGTAAGCCAAAGAGAGATTGTGGGGGACATATGGACAAAGGGTCACTGATATTGCACCCCAAGTTTTTGCCTTGGTCTCTAATAGGAGAGCTAACAGGAGGACAATTTTTTAAGTCCTCACCGATAATGTTTGCGGCTACCACTGTGGGAGTCATTTCTGAGCTTCTTGACCTTTGGAATACACTCAGAGTACACTTACAGCCTGGAGTCGAGGATTCCCATAGTTGGAGATTCTCCTCGAATGGTGTTTATTCCGTGCATTCAGCTTATAGGGGCCTCCTTCAGGGCACTGTCCTTTTTCGGCCTTTGGCAAAGAACATGGAAATCTTGGGCTTCAGGTAAATGCAATTTTTTTTATGGGGCTGATAGCACAAGATAGGTGCTGAACAGCTGATCGCCTTGCTAAAAGAGGACTGCATAAGTTAAAAAGAAAAAAAAGAGGACTACCTCACCAAGAAACATGGCCTCATTGTGGTCAAGAGGAAGAAACCATCAGCCATCTTCTACTGTCCTGTATTTTGGCTAGAGAATTTTTTTAGACTGCTGCAAAAATTTGGTATGCAGTCCCTTGCTCCACAGCCAGCATAAGCGTCCTTCGATGACTTGTGGCCTTGTGGGAGAAAATTTTAGGAGGGATCAATGATAAGACTAAGTAGGACATCAACTCTTTTGTCATCCTTGGTGCTTGGACCATTCGAAAACATCACAACAACTGTGTTTTTGATGTAGTGCCTCTAAACCTGAATAGAGCTTTGTAGCTCGCTAGTGAGCAGCTGCATTTCTAGAGTTCGGCCGGGGATAAAGGTGTCTCCTACCTTTTGATGTGTGTGCCTGTAACGGTAAGGGCTCTTCCTCTTTTTTCTTTTTAATATAATACTTCCTCTATCCCAAATTATAAGACGTTTGACTTTTTTTACCTTAAGTTTAACCACTCGTCTTACTCAATTTTTTTTACAAACATAGTTAAATTTAAATCATTCTTGAAAGCAAGCCACGATAAAAGAAGTGATATTTTGCACAAATAACTGTGATGATGCATTTCTAGAGTTTGGCTCGGGATAAGATGATGCATGCTCATAACTGTGATGCTCCATGAGTAACCACTAACCACGCGTGGACGTCGTCAGACGATGACTCATGCGGCAACGATAGACTTGCTGTCAAGTCCGCCTACCATGATCCGAACCCGGAGAAGCAGGTCAAGTGGGTCTTGCTTGGCAAATGGTAGCCATCGGCGAGCGCCACATGGTCAGCGCCGGCGACGCCTGACACGACCATCGCCACTTGGTTCCACGAGACGTTCCAAGAGCCGCTGTCGTCGTCCAAGCGTGCGGCAATGCAGGAGCTCTTCCCGATGGCTGGTGCTCGCGGGAGGCGGGCGACGATGCGGGCGCCTTGAGCAAAGGTTCGCTCAACGTCGCAAGCTCTTCGGTCGCATATTAGTTTCTTAGTTAGTTACAACAGAGTGCGCTCCACTGCCTGGCGGTGTCTTATGTTAGTGTTCAACCTCATCGCTCATGGCACCTCGCTGTGATGTAATGTTAGATATGTAAAACTTTTAACTTCTTATTAATGGAACACGTGCTATGCATGTTCTGAAAAAAAGAAAAAAAAACATGCGGCAACACCGTACCGTCGTCGGCGACTGAAGCGTGGCAGAGCGGGCAGGTGGCGCGGAGGCGGATCCACCGGCTGCCGCAGGCGGCGTGGAAGCAGTGCGTGCACGGCTGCAGCAGCGTGTGAGAGCGTCGCCGTCGGCCAGGTCATCGAGGCACACCCCGCACGTGGCGTCGTCCCACCACCCGTCGGCTCTCAGGTACGTGCACACAAGCGGCCGTCCCACTCCCACCACCGCCGCCGGCGTGACCGCTGGGCTCCCGCCACGTGCAGACGGAGGTGATAGACGACGATGCCGAAGATGACGATGAGGAGGACCTCGCGGACGCCGTCGCTGTCATGAGAGCTGCCAACCATCTATATATGGATGGATTGATGGGGAACGAGCCGAGCCGAGCCGAGCCGCCGGCAGGCTGCGCAGCTTGATTATTAATTGGGTCTGTCTACTCACCGTTCTGGTGATTTAGGCGGACGTGTCACCCGGGCGGTTGTAGCACCTACAATGCTCCATTCCACGAGAAACAAAAATCAAGTGTTTTTTAATCATCTAACACTTGGCATCCAGATCTAGCGAATCAAAAAAATATTAAAGAAACAAAAAAACAGCCAGATTATTTCTATGGAAGACAAACTAAAAAATTTCAAAAGAGAACCAAATAAAACATACAGAAAATAAAAAGAAAAAAACATTAGATAATGTTCGAGTCATTCTGATCATATCTCATTTATGAATAATCATTTTACACCAATTGTATATAGAATTTACATGTAAACTGAAGTACTAAAATATGGTTCAAAGAAATATAACTTGCTCTTACTAAAGGATTGAATATACATACACCAATTGTCAAAGTGGAGAGCGGTGTGGTGTGTGGGCTCTCCCAGGCTGCCCTCTCCCATTCAACGTGCGCCCCCCACTGCCAAAAAAAAGAAGTGGTGTAGACGATCTCGATCTCGATCTCCGCATGTGGGCATGCAACAGCGGTAGGAAGGCTCCGCCTGCCACCTTGGGCCCCGCGACCGCTCGCTACATCTCCACTGTTGACAGCAGCAGGATGGAGACAAGCGCTAGGATCACCCGAGTGAGCTACAGATTTAGCGTATTAATTAGGGCTACAATACTAATAGATGGGTTGTGTGTTTGTTTTTCCTTTTGGTAAATGGGTCATCCATGGAGCTATTAGCACAGCCGGTTATCCTAAACGTCGGGAAGTAGAGAAACCGTCTCCAACGATACTTAGACATGGAGAGTTTGAAATTTCATTTGGACTGATGAACAATACCGTACCATGGTTCTTCCTCGGACGGTCAATATGCAATAATTTCGTCAAATAATAGCCACATTTATCTTTACAAAATGTTGGAGACATCTTTTGCATGGAGAGCATTCGGAGACGTCTTAATTAATTCAGATGCCGTGCTTAGTGATTGGTGGCATCAGGCTCGTCAGAAGGTGCGCGTCACTTCCAACGAGGTTTCGACTCGTCCATCGTCCTTTTGGTCTCTTGGGAGCTGTGGAAGGAGCAAAACTGTCGGACTTTCCAAGCCAAGTCACTGTCAGCGTCTTTGCTATTTCAACGGATTGTCGAGGAAGCCATCGATCGCCTGGTTGGGGGCGGGTTTTGGAGCTATGTCGGTGTCCATGGCGCAGGGTGCTTAGCAAAATTGTTCCTGTATAATCGCTCTGTGTATACCAACCTTCGTCTAACGCCTTGGCACCTCGCCATATTGGCCCCGTTCGCTGGTCTAAAACTTGGCTGAAATTGACTGAAAACACTGTTCTGGCTGAATTATTGTGAGAGAAAAACACTATTTCGGCTGAAAAAAGAAGTCGAACAAGCCGAATATGGAGTAAGCCGAACAGGGCCATTGCGTTAGTCGCTTTGTAAACTCCTTAATTTCTTCTTAATGAAACACGTGCTAATTAAGCACTTTCTCAATAAAAAGAAAAAGAAAAATGGAAATGCATTCGGAGAGCATGTTGGAGACATCTTTTTGTCAAATAATAGCCATTTATCTGTACAAAATTATTTCGGTCTCCTCTTGGAGTTACTTTAAGCTAGTTGTTACCAGTAAGCTGTACGTGTCCATCACGCCAGGGGCGCGGCGGCGACAGGACCACGGCAGAAGGGGCAGGTGGCGTGGACGCGGATCCAGTCGCCTACGCACGCGGCGTGAAAGTAGTGCATGCATGACGGCAGCACCCTGAGGTCGTCACCGTCGGCAAGCTCTGCCAGGCACACCGCGCACGTGGCGTCCTGCCACTCGTCGGCCTTCAGATACCTGCAGAGCAGCGGCCTCGCCTGCACAGCTGCCCGGCCCATCTCCACCTCCTCCATGCCCACTGCCGCTGCCTCTGTTGCCGTCGGCGGCGGCCTATCCTCGCCGACGCCGTTGCTCCTTGGCGGTGCACGGCAACCGCTGGCGGCCTCCTGCCGACGATGACAGTGATGCTGTAGCCGACGGTGATGCTGTAACCATGGCCGGGAAGCCGACGATTACAGTGATGCTGTAGCCGACGGCAACGACGGCCAGGATCTCCCTGTCGTCGACCGTCAAGGCGTCAACATGGCCACGTACGACATGGAGATGGATTTATTGGTATGACTAATGCTAGTGTTATGGTGCTATAATTGTGTCACAGCAATTGTTCACTCCTACTGATACTTAAGGGGAGGCGTAGCGATGGTTACCATGCCTATGATCGATTCATACGATGAGATAATTTATATTTTATTGACTTACCATTCTCTAAGGTTAATGTAAGGCTTTGCTTGGTTCACAGTTCACACTGATTAAGCCTTTGATGATAAGGACATCAAAATCTTTTATTCGGCGTGCCTACGACTGCTGTTGAGTTCCAAGTTCCAACAAACGGACACCATGCGATGCATGGTTGGATGAGGCAACCACACGCATCGTCATATTCATCATCTTTGGTGTAGCGGGTCGTGTATTGTCTTTGAGCCCCCTAGGGGGTGTGTCTATGGGGTATGCACGCCCCAAAGACCTTATATTCACTGACCGTCGTCGATGTTAGTGTTTATGTTTTGCTTTAGATTAATATGTCATTAAAAGGTGGTAGCTCATCCTGGTTTGTGAGACCCAACTTCGAGTACTTAATCACACATTAGCTATTCTTTCTTCAGATTGTGTTATTAAGAGTTCTTGCTTGTATTCTTCAATTTGCTGGTACAAATTAACCTTCTCGGTGCGGTCAACCGGAGTAGTCTCTCTCGCAGATCTTGCTGGACACGGCAGTGGGCTGAAGACGTCCACACCACCGAGGTAAGCCCCTCATCGATCTAAAAAATTTGGAGCCGGCTTAGCAATGGGATCACCGACGGGTTTGTGTTCTTTTGTTCATTTATTGAATCTATTTTAGAGACGATTATTATAACCACCTTTGGAAATCTAGATTGACAACGACATTTAACCAGAGGCAGGGGCGTCGCCCGCCACTTGAAATCTCATCTGGCCCACTCTAATTTTTTCTTCTTCTAGTGTTTTTATAAAAGGCGGACTCTAATTAAACCACCACTTATTAGAGAATCGAAATCATATAAATGGTAGAGAAAATACATTTTATACTTAGAAAGGTTAAAGCAACCAATCCAAAACTTCAAGAAGCAAGTCAAGCATGCAACTTAGATACTTCTAAGTACGTAATTAATGGATACGTTAGTCTCAAATGATAAGGGCATTAGGCATTTACTTTGTTCTCCTTCCGTTTTAAATTATAAGTCGTTTTGATCTTTTTTGGTACGTATGACGTTATGTCTAGATACATAGCAAATTCAATTCATAAAAAAAGTCAAAGCAACTTATCACTTGGAATAAAGGGACTATAATATCAACTACATGAGCACATTTTCGTATATGTAAGAGCATCTCCAAGAGTACTAAAAATATTCTTCCCAAAACCATTGAGTTTTCTAAGTGGTCAAAAAGTATTGGGAGCACCAAAGAAAGATTTCACCGACAATTTCCAAAAAATCACTCCTTAAAAGATAGAAGGGAATTTTACATCAGGAATCCCGAACTGTTTCTAAATCACCCCAACCGGTTTTATACTTCCTTTCTCTCTTGTACATTTGTATTAGGAGCCCATGTCCTACTTCTTAGTCTTTTCCACATCCTTCCACCTTAGATTGGCGTGATGGATACGCGTGCATATTTATTTTCACGACGAGGTTGATTTTTTCAAGTGCTAAAAGATTGAAAGGTGGGATTGGGAGTTGTTGGAGATGCATTTTTCAGTCTTGCCAAAAGTCATGGATTGGGATATTGTTTTGGGAACTCTTGAAGATACTCTGGTGAGAATGTTACAAGATGACTCTTGGGATACTAAAATTATGGTTCACTGCTAGCGTGTTTATACATATAATACATAAAAAAGTATTAGCGTCTGGACATCCAGACGAACGCCCGCGCCAGCGCCTGCTACCGGCACAGGAGGGGACCGCTTGAGCCGCTACCCGTACTTCCATGCTTCTCGTGCCACTCCCCTCCCCGCCACTCCCCACGCTTCCCTGCTGCTTCCCGAATTGAACCCCTCCATGCCTGCTGCCCCGCCCCCCTGCTTCCCGCACGCAAGTTGGGAATGCCTACACCCCTGTCACCATTCCCCTATGCTTCCCGCATACGCCGCCGTGCAGTATTCCATCCCATCGCTTCCCACACGCATGCATGGTGCCCTAGCAGCTGCTACAGGCGGGTGTGGTAGGTGGGTCACATTGCAACATGTGCAACACCATATCTACTTTTGTAATATCCACATGGAACACTTATAACATATGACCAAAATAGCTGAAACACTTACAACATATGTCTGAAACACTTGCAAAAACACCTGAAAACTTTTGAAAGCCATTACAAATATATGCAACATCTAGATAAAAGACTTGCAACATACGTGTGAGACATATGCAACATCCAGATAAAACACATGCAACATACGCCTGAAAAACAGATGAAACATTTGGAACAGACGCTTGCAACATACGTGTATAGCCACTGCAACATATGCAATATCGTCCGGATCTAATTTTATAACATCCATATGAAACACTTGTAACATTCCTTTGAAACACCTAAAATAACTGAAACATACGCTTTCAGTGTAACATCTTCTTACTGCTTGGGAGAATAGAGGTTCGTCGGCGTGTGGAGTTCATCGGAAGCAGTAGCCCGAGGCGGCTGCGTGGCGCGACGAGGAGGCAGCGACTACATGACTGTGAGATGGCAGCTGCGCGCCGTGCCTGGCAGGCCGAGCTCCACGACTTGGAGGTGGCCGCGCACCGCGCCTGGCAGGGCTAGCGGCTGAGCCCTACGCCTCAGAGGCGACAGTCGAGCGGATAGGAGCGAGTGGACGAGCGGATTTTTTTTGGAGAAACCGACGAGGATAGGAGGAGGTCGTTGGGCTGGCATCGCGGCTCACCAATGGAGCCTCCAGGTTGACAGACGCCGGCTTCCAAGCATTAACGTAATATATGTTTGCTTAATTTCCACGCCGTTGTCGACCCCACGAATCTGGGGGAATATCCTCACTATTTGTACGATGAATCATGTACAATATGGTATGCACATGCATGCACTTTGCAGCAGGTAACTAAGCTATCTCCTGTCGTGATTTGTGGGTGTCAAATGGAAGGCATCACTCGATGCATTCCACGTACGCTGGAGCTTCATATTTTGTTCTGTTTTCTCTCGATACATGCATGCATCCCCGTGATTTGAAGCATATGGCATGCATGCATGTGAGGGCGGCCGTAAATTCATCATGAGAATATAATTGCACCCAACCGCAGCAAATCTCATGAGAAGTCAACCCCAGATTTCATCATCACAAGTCAACTCTTGCTGTGAAGTGAACTCCAAATCTCATCAAAAGTCAACAATCACTTTCACTTCTATATATGCGCCTCTTTCTAAGACATTCCCAACACACAACTCACCGTCGTCACTCACCGGCGACAAGCAAAGTATAGAAGTCGTCGTCTCTTCCATGGCGAAACTCACCGTCACGGTCATCGTCCTGCTCACATTCCTCGCCGCCGCAGCAGCTGGCACGGTCTCAGATGCCGGCGCAACCACGACCATCCCGGCAGGTCGCCAACAAGCTGCCAGGAGGACCCGGTTCCTGCTTGCCAATAGCGCGGTCTACAACTCGCCGCCGCTGACACCATCGTACGGCGCTTGCTCCAAAAAGTCGGCCGCCGTGTGCTTCGCTCCGGGAAGCCCGGGTCCGACGTGCTGCGGCGGGCAGTGCGTGGACACGGCAGCCAGCGCCGACCACTGCGGCCGCTGCAACAAGCTCTGCAAGCACGATCGTAGCACGTGCTGCGGCGGCCGCTGCGTCGATCTGCTCTCGGACGAGGACAACTGTGGCACATGCGGGAACCGCTGCAACAAGAAGTGCAGCAACGGCTTCTGTGACTACGCCCTGTAATGTGCAGTGCGGCATATTTTAGACTTCTCCCCCGGCCCCTATTGAATTACATGTCATATTAGATATATCGTAAGACAAACATTTTTATATTTGATCATCAATTTAAAATATTGTATATATTAACAACATATTAATACTTTTGAAACTATATGCATTTTTTCTTCAAAAATTGATGGTCAAAGATAGAAATGTTTGATTTAGGGTAAACTAATGCGACATACCTTTGTTTTAAATCCAGTGAACAATCAATTGGACAGTAGGCTGTAAACTGCAAAACCAGAGGCATGATGTTGGACATGTCCCGCACAGCTATCTAAAGTGAGTCTGAGAAGGACTCAATTTTCATGTTTGATTCGGGTTAGTTTTCATGATGTATTTGGACTCTATCCTAGGGATAGACCTCTGACCTGTCTATCTATATCTATACCTAATATTAAAGAGAAAAAAATTATTCCTCCAAACTTTGGTCTCTCTCTCTCTCTCTCTCTATGTGCCCCCAATGTCTAGAGCATAAGAGTCATGGATGGTTTTTTACTAATAGCAGTTGCACACGATGAATTAGAAAGTAGAATCTTAATTGGTTTATTATCCTGTTGGCGAACTGAATTCATGACCAATATTCATATGAATTAGAATAATAGTGCACATCCAACGGCCGCGGCGGCCGGGGTCCGTGGCAGGGGCGCAGCCGCGGCTACCGCGCAGGGCGGGGCGTGGGGGATGGGGGCGGTGCGACGCTGCCAGCGGGCTGCCCTAGGGTTCCGCTCGGCGCTCGCATTCGGCGATTCGCTCGCTCCGTCTCCCATCTTCGTGTCTGGAGGAGTCGAGATGAGGTGAAGCCACGAGAGAAACTTGGGGAGTGGGCCATGGGGAGTGGAAAACGCCAAATGGGCCGTTGGGTGTGGGTTAGCCTGTGGGCTGCTTTGTGTTTGGAATCAAATATGAAGCGGAGAATAACATAAAGTATCAATTTGAGACTTTAATTGTATTATACATGTATATATATCTACAAACTACTATTTTTTTCCCAAAATGTTGGGTATGCCTGGGAATACCCAGGCACAACAGTGGGTCCGCCAGTGGCGCCGGCGCTGTGCGCTCAATGCGAGGGGACGGGGAGGTCGGCTCTGGGGTGGTGGCACGCTGTGCCACACCAGCGGCGGCCGGAGATGGCTTGCGGGCAGCGGTGGGCAGGCCCGAGTTGCTGCTCAGGGCGGCGTGGGCAGGGCCCTGGATCCAGGGAAGATGGAAGAAGATGAACTTTTCGATTGGGGAAGCAGCTGTGCGCCTGTGCCTGGCTAGTGGAGCGTATTTTAATCCAAACAGTACTGTTGATACATATCTATATCTATCTACAATTATTTAATATTAAAATGCTGATAGATGAACGTCAGACCGTGGCGCCGGCGGCGGCGGCGACCGGAGCTTGGCAGAGCGGGCAGGTGGCGTGGAGGCGGACCCACTCGCGAACGCAGGCGGAATGGAAGCAGTGCCTGCACGGCGACAGCGCCCTGAGGGCGCCGGCGGCGGCGAGCTCTGCCAGACACACACCGCACGTGGGTTCCTGCCGCCCGCCGCCGCCGTCGGTCCTGCATATGATCACCACGGGCACCGCATCGTCCTCCCTCGCCACCTCTATTGCCACTTCGGCCGCCACTGCCGGCGGCTGCTGCTGCGGTGCCCTCCTGCCACAGCATTACGACAGGCATTGTGGCAACCAGTATCAGTAGACCAGGAAACGGCCACGCAAATTGAGAAGAACTTGCATCCATCACGACAAACTTCCATCCATCAATCAAGAACAAATAAATATATATGTATGTGTGTGTGTCTATACACACACACACACACACACACACACACACACACACACACACACACACACACACACACACACACACACACACACATGTATTGTATACAACAAGAGACGATGATGTTTGAAGAAGAAACTCTCTACCTATTGCTTTAAAAAGGACATCACCAGAGGATAGTCCTACTCATTTACATTGAATATGCCTACTATAATACTACTATGTGCGCCCAAAAGCATGTAAAAGGTTTCCCTATTTTGAGACGTTTTCCAAAATTGTATTATCGTGGCTCCGTCCTTTAGTAAATCCTGGTCCAAACATTGGAATAATTCTAATGATTCCTGGCGACATGTAAATCCTGATCCAAACATTGAATTTCTGTGGCCTTCAAATGTTCAAATAATATAAGGATAGAAAGGTTTTAATGAATCGAACCAAGAAATTACAATTAAGATAGAATCAGAAATTTTCAGATGCTTTAATCTATTAATTATAACGAATGGTGGAATACTGCTGCTCTGCCACCACCTCCTCTGCCACGATGTGCGCCAACATATTCCAGTTACTGATTCAAAATTTTTATAAATATTTGTACAAGCAAGGCTTCAAAATTTTCCCCAAATTTTGCTCACTTGGACTACATAATGTTCTAGTAACATCGGTACGTACATGCATGTGTACAAAGTTCAAGTTAGCTGATTGAAACAACTAAACCACCACTTAGGCGGTGTATATAACAAATAAATCTCCAGTTATGGACATTTATCAGCAAGTTTTCTCACAGCTAAAGGTCAGAGCAGACTAAAACGGTGAAGTTATACTACTTGATTATAAAAATATGGCTCTTGCATTCACACCTCTACTTTGTATCGAAATTGTGATTTTGCTCCTGTCTTTTAGCTTTGTGAATTTACTCCTGCATTTTTCCAAAACGAAGCACCTCTTTACCCCTATTCCATTATCCTCCTAACGATGTTAACTTCTGTACAAAAGGACAAATATGACCATATGATTTTGCCGCTGGGTTTTAGGGCTATTTGTGTTTTAACCCCTAATTTGGAATATGACATTTGTATTGTATTTTGATAAAAATAGTTAGATTTGGTCAAATATATTTGGCACAATTTGTAATTATTTTGATTCAGATTTGATATTAAAAAATATTCAAATTTTGGCGGTGTCTTGGCAGCATTTTGATGGCATTATGGCAACAATATTAACCACATATGAAAACATGACAACAACCATGGGGGAAGCAACATTTCCACACATTTCAATGTCTTTCATGCATCATGTCAAACATGTCCACAAAAGTTACAAGTTTGCCTTGGATGTTGAACAAAAGCGATACATGTCTAGTTACAAGCATCTCATTTAAGGACCACCAGGAGGCCTAACAAACTAGCTTGCCTTCCTGTTGTTACTCCTGTTCATCCTCCTCCTCTTCCCCTCCCTCTTCCTTTGCCCCTTCCCCTTCCCATTTTGGTAGAGCTTGGACTGAGAAGTGTAGAAATTAGTTGGTTAGTAATGATTAGATCAAAAATATGTAGAAGTGAGTAGCAATACAACCATGACTCACATTGGGTCATTGTTGTCCTCTCCTAGCTTCTTCCCTCTCCTCTTCCCCTTCCCCTTCCCCTTCCTCTTCCTCTCATCCTCCCCAACATGTAGCACTTGCACTTGCACCAAAAACAGAAGAAACGTGATTTCAAAATTAGCAATGGTTAAATGAGGCAAACAATTAGTAACGACCAGAAATGCATGATTCATATTGGATCGGTACTGTCCTCTTTTAATCCTTGTTGTGAAAAATTGAGCCTTCTCTTTTGACTAGCAGTGAGGCCTCTTTAGCAAGTCTTGGCTAAATGTCCTGGTACATGGCACATAGAACATGATCTTATTTTCTTACTACTTCTAAACTCATCATATGCCTTGAACATAGACTTTCTAGGTCTCCCAGGTTTCCTTCTCAATTTAGGCTTATGGACTTTGTAGACTAAGTCAACATGTGGCCACATGTCATTGGAAAGAAACTACCTGCATATGCCTTTCTCAAACTTTCAATAGAGAAATATTCATGGACAAAGTCATCCATTTTTGTACCACTCTACTAAGCTTTGCAATGAAAGCTAGAGCATGTCTGCAGGGCTATCTAGTCATTTGCCAAGTCCTACAAGTATATGCCAAGCCCTACAAGTATATGTGTCTGATATTTGGGAAGGCAACATGGATGCATGAAGCTACGCAGTCGGCGATGTGCAAGACAATGTCGACAGATGTCGTAATCAACAACATTGGTGCGGCAACTACATGGCTTGTGGCGACTTGCTTTGCATGGCAGTTGGTTGCTATGTGTGGGACATCGTCTTTATGGTGGTGCAAGCAGTGACAACAGTGCATCGACTTGGTAGTTTGTTGGTGGTGTGTGGTGCTGGGTTATTTATGGAGTAACATTGTTTTTGGAGTTCTGTGCCTTTTTGCTGAGGAGTAGTGGTGTGGTTTTGTTGTACAGCTCATCTTGATGTCTCAACCAGCTTGTGCAATCTTTGTGTTGCTGTTTTTAGTTGTTAGACTAACTTTTTTATTGCTTTGTTTGTTGTAGTTGATCAACATTTTGAGGTCTAGTTGCTCTATTGTATCTGGTTGTTTTTACCTAGTTTGGGCTCATCTTATTTTTAATATAATCGGCAGCTCTTCTCCCTTTCGTTAAAAAAAGCAAAAAGACATAGCACAATAGGAAATTGTGAAACATACACATAAATGGTATGATAAACAAATTCATAATGTAAGCTTCCTCCTAACAGTGTAGAACATTACTTGTGATGCAAAGAAAAGTGAAACAACAACCCAAGACAAAAGACCAGTAGTACCAGTGATACTAGAAAAAACTAGGTGATGCATGGATTTGATTCGGGTCAGATGATAAACAAAGATGCCTAATTCTGACAGTAAACACCAAAAACTCCCAAACAATGCTCACCAAATACCTTATGAGGTCAATAATGAAGGGAGCAATTGCAACTTATATTCTGCTGATACTTCCATCAAGACAATTTATATCCAATGGATAAAATTTGCATATGCTACCTTTCACCTCTGTACTTTCTGTCAGTGTCGTTGGACCCTATCTTGGACAGTAAAAAACATTTTACACTTGTTCTCCTAAACCACAGCTGCTCAACTAATTATGTATATGCAGATCTCACACCTGGCACCAGGAGAACAAGTGAATTGTCAAACAAAGATGCAAAGTGTCGTGACAAAAAAAAGGATGGGTAGCATGATATAGTTTTTTTCTTGAACGCAAACTACATAGGGGAGAGATTCCCTGCCTGGATATATTGATTTGTCATCAACAGCTTCGGTTTTAGGGAACAAGGCGAAAACTCTGTCGTCTGGTTAATTCTGGAAAACTAGACTAAAACCAAAACATCAGCCCCAACATAAGGGCTAGATTGTGGCATGTCTACAAATACAACAAAAAGAGAGAAAAAGAAAAACTACAACACCAAGGCATAGGGACTCTTCGACGATGCCTCCAAGGAGGAAGATGATGTCACAACGTAATCATCGTCAGCCAAGCAACAAGAGGCGATGCTATAGGAGCTTGGCAAGGCTTTCGCCCGAGCCTTGTGCCGAGGAGTTGAAACGGGCCGACCATGGTGAAGTAGCAGCAAGATATTCTTCAGTGATGTCTTCAAAATGGAGATCATAGTCGTTGGCCTTGGTGTAACAAACAAACCATTTGACATAAAACAACATGCTGAGAAAGGAACAACACAAGCTCAAATCTCCTAGCAAATGGTGCTACAACACTACTAAAAAGTCACACACACACACACACACACACACACACACACACACACACACACACACACACACACACACACACACACACACACACACACACACACACACACACACACACACACACACACACACACACACACACACGCACACACACACACACACACACACACACACACACACACGCACACACACACACACGCACACACACACACACACACACACACACACACACACACACATACACACACAGGCGCGCACGCGCACACACACACGCGTGCCCCGCCATGGGAGGTCTGTCACCTTCTTCGCTGCTGTTGCTCCGCGGTCCATGGCCATCCCCGCTTTCGGGTGGCTGCTGCTCCTGCAGCGGTGGAGGCGGCAGAGCACTGACACCTTTGGCATCATTGTTGTTGCTCCATGGTCCAAGAACAAACCTGCTGGTATCCTGATTGTCGTCCTCCTTGTTGTGGCAGAAAAGGCGGTGGACACCCTAGCAAACAATGACCATCACTGCGAGGGAGGTGCTGAACAATGCCTGGTACGGTTTTTGGTCTCACACGGCCAAGATGACCATGGTGGGATGCCGGAGTCCTGTCCAGTGGCTCCTACCAGTTGCCCGCCAAGGGCGCGGTTGCCCACAGGTCGACGAGACGCTGGCATCCTCCCGCCGCACCGCAGCCAGTAAGGGCATTCTGGCCATCAATTGGTTAGACAGAGGAAATGGCCACGCAGATTGAGGTCCTCGATAATCTTGCAACAGTGAGTTTGATCAATCAATCAAGAACATAGTTTATATATATGAAAAAGCTTACCATTTCTAAAAATATGAAGAAAAATCTTTGTACTATTATATATACTTTTTTATTTTATAGAAAAGGGAGGAACAAAATAGGATGAAGCAATGCGATATAGTGTTACCCATTCCACATTCACCACACAGTGCACCAAACACACTACCAAAAAACAGAGATTTCCTGAAGGGAACATTTTTTCTATGAGAGTGCAAAGCATACTCTCATGAAAATAATCTTTTTCATGAGGGCGTTGTAAATTTCGTCGCGAAAACTCGTTTTCAAGAGAGTGCTCCACATTGTCATGAAATCAGTTGTTTTTCATGAGAGTGCTCCACGCACCGCCACGAAAATAACTATCCCGCCACGAAATTGTCTATTTTCATGAGAGCGATCATTTTCGTGAGAAGCAACTTGCCTGTCCATGAAATATGGTTTGCTAGTTTTCAGTAGAAAAATAAATTGCTACATGAAAATCAAGAACATGAACAAAAGTTTTCTCCTTTTAATCTGCAGCGAATTTTTGTAACTAGTCTGTCTCCATCGTGCTAACTTGTAAACATACCTAATTTAGTTTAAGGGAGTGCCCAAAGTGTATAAAAACATTCCATCTTGCGACATTTACTTAGGAAATTAAAAGTATCATGGTTCCATTTTTGCATGCATAGTTATTTGTTATTTAGTTTCTTACTACTATTTCTGTCTATATGATGGTTCGCATTCTAGGAAATCATATTGAAAATGGTAATATTTAATACAGTATAATTCCTGAAATATCAAGGTCAATGTAGTACTGGAAGAAATATGCTAAATATCTGCTAAAATAATTTTGTTGGGAGAAATCTAACAAATTCCTTCCCAAAGAATTCAATGGGATATTCTTGCAGCCTTCTTCTCTGGTGAGCTATGAGCTATCCTTTTTCTCCGACGAGGACCAACTTCGGCGGACTTGGCTCTGGTTAGGGGTGTTAGGGTTTTGGGTGTATGACGAGAGGTTGGGAGATTTTGTGGCTTCCCGGCTAATAGAGTGTTGCTAGGGGAGGCTGCCAGCCAAGCAGAGGCATAGCGGGTGGCTGAAGGGATGGCCGCTGATGTGGTCGAAGGAAGTTGGGCAATGCCGGCACCGGCGCCGAGGCTGCCTTTGTTCGAGTGGTTAGGGTTTGCGGCGGTGGCGGTGGCGCTGCTGGAGGTGAACAACGATGTACAGGAGGTCGTGGAGCGCAGCATGAAACAATGACTTCTCGACGGATTTGCTTGGGAGCGTGGTAGCAGGGCATGGGCTTCTGCGGCTAGAGGCGGAGGAGGCCGGGGCGAGGAACAAATGGAGAAAGAAGTGGCAATAGTGGATTGGGTGGCTCTGTGGCTACGGGAAGAAAAAGGAAAAAGGTAAGGTTGGAGAAGGAGATCCAGACCATAAATTTCATATCCAATGGTTAAAAATCCAACATATCTTTTTCCAACAAAAATCCATCACAAGACATGTAAACGGTCGCTTTTCTTAAAGTAAAATGTTGGATATGCATACCGCACAAAACACATGCTGACCACTGAATGCACAACAACGTGTTATGTAACCACATTTAATTTCATGTTTTTATAGTTAAGATTAGAATATATTATTAATTCTCACAAAATAATTGGAAAAGTAATAATTTGAATCATTAAAGAAAAACATATATATAAAAGAAAATAATACAGTCACACACACGCAGACGCACACGCGCACACACACACACACACGCGCGCGCACACACACCGCCGCCACGGAGGTCTGTCACCTTCTTCGCCGTTGTTGCTCCGCGGTCCACAGCCATCCCCGCTTTCAGGTGGCTGCTGTTCCTGCAGTGGTGGCGGCGGCAGAGCACTGACACGTTCAACATCGTCATTGTTGCTCCACGGTCCAAGAACAAAACTACTGGTATCCTGCTCGTTGTCCTCCTTGTCGCAGCAGAAACGGCGGTGGACACCCCAGCAAACAATGGCCATCACCTCGAGGGATGCATCGGACGACACCTGGTTTTTGGTCTCACGCAGCCATGATGACCGTGGTGGGATGCCGGAGTCCTGTCCCAGCGGCTCCTGCCAGTTGACCGCCAAGGGCGCGGTTGCCCATACGTCGACGAGACGCTGGCATCCTCCCGCCGCAGCCGCAACCAGTAAGGGCATTCTGACCATCAATTGATCAGGCAGAGGAAACGGCCACGCAGATTGAGATTGTCGTACAGATTGAGGTCCTCGATAATCTTGCAACTGCGAATTTGATCAATCAATCAAGAACATAGTTTATATATATGAATAAGCTTACGATTTCTGAAAATCGGAACAAAAATCTTTGTATGATTATATATACTTTCTTATTTTATAGAAAAGGGAGGAACAGAATAGGAGCAAGCAATGCGATATAGTGTTACCCATTCCACATTCACCACATAGTGCGCCAAACACATTACAAGAAACACAGAAATGTCCTGAGGGGAACAATTTTCCCGTGAGAGTGCAAAGCATACTCTCATGAAAATAATCTTTTTCATGAGGGTGATGTGAATTCCATCGGGAAACTCATTTTCGTGTGAGTGCTCCACATGCCGTCATGAAATGAGTTGTTTTTCATGAGAGTGCTCCACGCACCACCATGAAAATGACTATGCCACCACGAAATTGTCTATTTTCATGACAACGATCATTTTCATGAGAGGCAACTTTCCCGTCCACGAAATATGGTTTGCTAGTTTTTAGTAGAAAAATAAATTGCTTAAATACTGGAAAATCAAGAACATGAACAAAAGTTTTCTCCTTTTAATCTGCAGCGAATTTTTGTAACTAGTCTTTCTCCGTCGTGCTAACTTGTAAACATACCTAATTTAGTTTAAGGGAGTGCCCAAAGTGTATAAAAACATTCCATCTTGCGACATTTACTTAGGAAATTAAAAGTATCATGGTTCCATTTTTGCATGCATAGTTATTTGTTATTTAGTTTATTACTACTATTTCTGTCTATATGATGGTTCGCATTCTAGGAAATCATATTGAAAATGGTAATATTTAATACAGTATAATTCCTGAAATATCAAGGTCAATGTAGTACTGGAAGAAATATGCTAAATATCTGCTAAAATAATTTTGTTGGGAGAAATCTAACAAATTCCTTCCCAAAGAATTCAATGGGATATTCTTGCAGCCTCCTTCTCTGGTGAGCTATGAGCTATCCTTTTTCTCCGACGAGGACCAACTTCGGCGGACTTGGCTCTGGTTAGGGGTGTTAGGGTTTTGGGTGTATGACGAGAGGTTGGGAGATTTTGTGGCTTCCCGGCTAATAGAGTGTTGCTAGGGGAGGCTGTCAGCCAAGCAGAGGCGTAGCGGGTGGCTGAAGGGATGGCCGCTGATGTGGTCGAAGGAAGTTGGGCAATGCCGGCACCGGCGCCGAGGCTGCCTTTGTTCGAGTGGTTAGGGTTTGCGGCGGTGGCGGTGGCGGTGGCGCTGCTGGAGGTGAACAACGATGTACAGGAGGTCGTGGAGCGCAGCATGAAACAATGACTTCTCGACGGATTTGCTTGGGAGCGTGGTAGCAGGGCATGGGCTTCTGCGGCTAGAGGCGGAGGAGGCCGGGGCGAGGAACAAATGGAGAAAGAAGTGGCAATAGTGGATTGGGTGGCTCTGTGGCTACGGGAAGAAATAGGAAAAAGGTAAGGTTGGAGAAGGAGATCCAGACCATAAATTTCATATCCAATGGTTAAAAATCCAACATATCTTTTTCCAACAAAAATCCATCACAAGACATGTAAACGGTCGCTTTTCTTAAAGTAAAATGTTGGATATGCATACCGCACAAAACACATGCTGACCACTGAATGCACAACAACGTGTTATGTAACCACATTTAATTTCATGTTTTTATAGTTAAGATTAGAATATATTATTAATTCTCACAAAATAATTGGAAAAGTAATAATTTGAATCATTAAAGAAAAACATATATATAAAAGAAAATAATACAGTCACACACACGCAGACGCACACGCGCACACGCACACACACACACACGCGCGCGCACACACACCGCCGCCACGGAGGTCTGTCACCTTCTTCGCCGTTGTTGCTCCGCGGTCCACAGCCATCCCCGCTTTCAGGTGGCTGCTGTTCCTGCAGTGGTGGCGGCGGCAGAGCACTGACACGTTCAACATCGTCATTGTTGCTCCACGGTCCAAGAACAAAACTACTGGTATCCTGCTCGTTGTCCTCCTTGTCGCAGCAGAAACGGCGGTGGACACCCCAGCAAACAATGACCATCACCTCGAGGGATGCATCGGACGACACCTGGTTTTTGGTCTCACGCAGCCATGATGACCGTGGTGGGATGCCGGAGTCCTGTCCCAGCGGCTCCTGCCAGTTGACCGCCAAGGGCGCGGTTGCCCATACGTCGACGAGACGCTGGCATCCTCCCGCCGCAGCCGCAACCAGTAAGGGCATTCTGACCATCAATTGATCAGGCAGAGGAAACGGCCACGCAGATTGAGATTGTCGTACAGATTGAGGTCCTCGATAATCTTGCAACTGCAAATTTGATCAATCAATCAAGAACATAGTTTATATATATGAATAAGCTTACGATTTCTGAAAATCGGAACAAAAATCTTTGTATGATTATATATACTTTCTTATTTTATAGAAAAGGGAGGAACAGAATAGGAGCAAGCAATGCGATATAGTGTTACCCATTCCACATTCACCACATAGTGCGCCAAACACATTACAAGAAACACAGAAATGTCCTGAGGGGAACAATTTTCCCGTGAGAGTGCAAAGCATACTCTCATGAAAATAATCTTTTTCATGAGGGTGATGTGAATTCCATTGGGAAACTCATTTTCGTGTGAGTGCTCCACATGCCGTCATGAAATGAGTTGTTTTTCATGAGAGTGCTCCACGCACCACCATGAAAATGACTATGCCACCACGAAATTGTCTATTTTCATGACAACGATCATTTTCATGAGAGGCAACTTTCCCGTCCACGAAATATGGTTTGCTAGTTTTTAGTAGAAAAATAAATTGCTTAAATACTGGAAAATCAAGAACATGAACAAAAGTTTTCTCCTTTTAATCTGCAGCGAATTTTTGTAACTAGTCTTTCTCCGTCGTGCTAACTTGTAAACATACCTAATTTAGTTTAAGGGAGTGCCCAAAGTGTATAAAAACATTCCATCTTGCGACATTTACTTAGGAAATTAAAAGTATCATGGTTCCATTTTTGCATGCATAGTTATTTGTTATTTAGTTTATTACTACTATTTCTGTCTATATGATGGTTCGCATTCTAGGAAATCATATTGAAAATGGTAATATTTAATACAGTATAATTCCTGAAATATCAAGGTCAATGTAGTACTGGAAGAAATATGCTAAATATCTGCTAAAATAATTTTGTTGGGAGAAATCTAACAAATTCCTTCCCAAAGAATTCAATGGGATATTCTTGCAGCCTCCTTCTCTGGTGAGCTATGAGCTATCCTTTTTCTCCGACGAGGACCAACTTCGGCAGACTTGGCTCTGGTTAGGGGTGTTAGGGTTTTGGGTGTATGACGAGAGGTTGGGAGATTTTGTGGCTTCCCGGCTAATAGAGTGTTGCTAGGGGAGGCTGCCAGCCAAGCAGAGGCGTAGCGGGTGGCTGAAGGGATGGCCGCTGATGTGGTCGAAGGAAGTTGGGCAATGCCGGCACCGGCGCCGAGGCTGCCTTTGTTCGAGTGGTTAGGGTTTGCGGCGGTGGCGGTGGCGGTGGCGCTGCTGGAGGTGAACAACGATGTACAGGAGGTCGTGGAGCGCAGCATGAAACAATGACTTCTCGACGGATTTGCTTGGGAGCGTGGTAGCAGGGCATGGGCTTCTGCGGCTAGAGGCGGAGGAGGCCGGGGCGAGGAACAAATGGAGAAAGAAGTGGCAATAGTGGATTGGGTGGCTCTGTGGCTACGGGAAGAAAAAGGAAAAAGGTAAGGTTGGAGAAGGAGATCCAGACCATAAATTTCATATCCAATGGTTAAAAATCCAACATATCTTTTTCCAACAAAAATCCATCCCAAGACATGTAAACGGTCGCTTTTCTTAAAGTAAAATGTTGGATATGCATACCGCACAAAACACATGCTGACCACTGAATGCACAACAACGTGTTATGTAACCACATTTAATTTCATGTTTTTATAGTTAAGATTAGAATATATTATTAATTCTCACAAAATAATTGGAAAAGTAATAATTTGAATCATTAAAGAAAAACATATATATAAAAGAAAATAATACAGTCACACACACGCAGATGCACACGCGCACACGCACACACACACACACGCGCGCGCACACACACCGCCGCCACGGAGGTCTGTCACCTTCTTCGCCGTTGTTGCTCCGCGGTCCACAGCCATCCCCGCTTTCAGGTGGCTGCTGTTCCTGCAGTGGTGGCGGCGGCAGAGCACTGACACGTTCAACATCGTCATTGTTGCTCCACGGTCCAAGAACAAAACTACTGGTATCCTGCTCGTTGTCCTCCTTGTCGCAGCAGAAACGGCGGTGGACACCCCAGCAAACAATGACCATCACCTCGAGGGATGCATCGGACGACACCTGGTTTTTGGTCTCACGCAGCCATGATGACCGTGGTGGGATGCCGGAGTCCTGTCCCAGCGGCTCCTGCCAGTTGACCGCCAAGGGCGCGGTTGCCCATACGTCGACGAGACGCTGGCATCCTCCCGCCGCAGCCGCAACCAGTAAGGGCATTCTGACCATCAATTGATCAGGCAGAGGAAACGGCCACGCAGATTGAGATTGTCGTACAGATTGAGGTCCTCGATAATCTTGCAACTGCGAATTTGATCAATCAATCAAGAACATAGTTTATATATATGAATAAGCTTACGATTTCTGAAAATCGGAACAAAAATCTTTGTATGATTATATATACTTTCTTATTTTATAGAAAAGGGAGGAACAGAATAGGAGCAAGCAATGCGATATAGTGTTACCCATTCCACATTCACCACATAGTGCGCCAAACACATTACAAGAAACACAGAAATGT
Organism: Miscanthus floridulus; assembly: GCF_019320115.1. NCBI lineage: Eukaryota > Viridiplantae > Streptophyta > Magnoliopsida > Poales > Poaceae > Miscanthus > Miscanthus floridulus. The sequence goes on along the minus strand of NC_089588.1, from coordinate 121,604,793 downwards.
CCTGAGGGGAACAATTTTCCCGTGAGAGTGCAAAGCATACTCTCATGAAAATAATCTTTTTCATGAGGGTGATGTGAATTCCATCGGGAAACTCATTTTCGTGTGAGTGCTCCACATGCCGTCATGAAATGAGTTGTTTTTCATGAGAGTGCTCCACGCACCACCATGAAAATGACTATGCCACCACGAAATTGTCTATTTTCATGACAACGATCATTTTCATGAGAGGCAACTTTCCCGTCCACGAAATATGGTTTGCTAGTTTTTAGTAGAAAAATAAATTGCTTAAATACTGGAAAATCAAGAACATGAACAAAAGTTTTCTCCTTTTAATCTGCAGCGAATTTTTGTAACTAGTCTTTCTCCGTCGTGCTAACTTGTAAACATACCTAATTTAGTTTAAGGGAGTACCCAAAGCGTATAAAAACATTCCATCTTGCGACATTTACTTAGGAAATTAAGAGTATCATGGTTCCATTTTTGCATGCATAGTTATTGTTTATTAGTTTATTACTACTATTTCTGTCCTAACGATGGTTCGCATTCTTGTAAATCATATTGAAAATGGAAACATTTAATACAGTATAATTCCTGAAATATCAAGGTCAATGTAGTACTGGAAGAAATATGCTAAATATCTGCTAAAATAATTTTGTTGGGAGAAATCTAACAAATTCCTTCCCAAAGAATTCAATGGGATATTCTTGCAGCCTCCTTCTCTGGTGAGCTATGAGCTATCCTTTTTCTCCGACGAGGACCAACTTCGGCGGACTTGGCTCTGGTTAGGGGTGTTAGGGTTTTGGGTGTATGACGAGAGGTTGGGAGATTTTGTGGCTTCCCGGCTAATAGAGTGTTGCTAGGGGAGGCTGCCAGCCAAGCAGAGGCATAGCGGGTGGCTGAAGGGATGGCCGCTGATGTGGTCGAAGGAAGTTGGGCAATGCCGGCACCGGCGCCGAGGCTGCCTTTGTTCGAGTGGTTAGGGTTTGCGGCGGTGGCGGTGGCGGTGGCGCTGCTGGAGGTGAACAACGATGTACAGGAGGTCGTGGAGCGCAGCATGAAACAATGACTTCTCGACGGATTTGCTTGGGAGCGTGGTAGCAGGGCATGGGCTTCTGCGGCTAGAGGCGGAGGAGGCCGGGGTGAGGAACAAATGGAGAAAGAAGTGGCAATAGTGGATTGGGTGGCTCTGTGGCTACGGGAAGAAAAAGGAAAAAGGTAAGGTTGGAGAAGGAGATCCAGACCATAAATTTCATATCCAATGGTTAAAAATCCAACATATCTTTTTCCAACAAAAATCCATCACAAGACATGTAAACGGTCGCTTTTCTTAAAGTAAAATGTTGGATATGCATACCGCACAAAACACATGCTGACCACTGAATGCACAACAACGTGTTATGTAACCACATTTAATTTCATGTTTTTATAGTTAAGATTAGAATATATTATTAATTCTCACAAAATAATTGGAAAAGTAATAATTTGAATCATTAAAGAAAAACATATATATAAAAGAAAATAATACAGTCACACACACGCAGACGCACACGCGCACACGCACACACACACACACACGCGCGCGCACACACACCGCCGCCACGGAGGTCTGTCACCTTCTTCGCCGTTGTTGCTCCGCGGTCCACAGCCATCCCCACTTTCAGGTGGCTGCTGTTCCTGCAGTGGTGGCGGCGGCGGAGCACTGACACGTTCAACATCGTCATTGTTGCTCCACGGTCCAAGAACAAAACTACTGGTATCCTGCTCGTTGTCCTCCTTGTCGCAGCAGAAACGGCGGTGGACACCCCAGCAAACAATGACCATCACCTCGAGGGATGCATCGGACGACACCTGGTTTTTGGTCTCACGCAGCCATGATGACCGTGGTGGGATGCCGGAGTCCTGTCCCAGCGGCTCCTGCCAGTTGACCGCCAAGGGCGCGGTTGCCCATACGTCGACGAGACGCTGGCATCCTCCCGCCGCAGCCGCAACCAGTAAGGGCATTCTGACCATCAATTGATCAGGCAGAGGAAACGGCCACGCAGATTGAGATTGTCGTACAGATTGAGGTCCTCGATAATCTTGCAACTGCGAATTTGATCAATCAATCAAGAACATAGTTTATATATATGAATAAGCTTACGATTTCTGAAAATCGGAACAAAAATCTTTGTATGATTATATATACTTTCTTATTTTATAGAAAAGGGAGGAACAGAATAGGAGCAAGCAATGCGATATAGTGTTACCCATTCCACATTCACCACATAGTGCGCCAAACACATTACAAGAAACACAGAAATGTCCTGAGGGGAACAATTTTCCCGTGAGAGTGCAAAGCATACTCTCATGAAAATAATCTTTTTCATGAGGGTGATGTGAATTCCATCGGGAAACTCATTTTCGTGTGAGTGCTCCACATGCCGTCATGAAATGAGTTGTTTTTCATGAGAGTGCTCCACGCACCACCATGAAAATGACTATGCCACCACGAAATTGTCTATTTTCATGACAACGATCATTTTCATGAGAGGCAACTTTCCCGTCCACGAAATATGGTTTGCTAGTTTTTAGTAGAAAAATAAATTGCTTAAATACTGGAAAATCAAGAACATGAACAAAAGTTTTCTCCTTTTAATCTGCAGCGAATTTTTGTAACTAGTCTTTCTCCGTCGTGCTAACTTGTAAACATACCTAATTTAGTTTAAGGGAGTACCCAAAGCGTATAAAAACATTCCATCTTGCGACATTTACTTAGGAAATTAAGAGTATCATGGTTCCATTTTTGCATGCATAGTTATTGTTTATTAGTTTATTACTACTATTTCTGTCCTAACGATGGTTCGCATTCTTGTAAATCATATTGAAAATGGAAACATTTAATACAGTATAATTCCTGAAATATCAAGGTCAATGTAGTACTGGAAGAAATATGCTAAATATCTGCTAAAATAATTTTGTTGGGAGAAATCTAACAAATTCCTTCCCAAAGAATTCAATGGGATATTCTTGCAGCCTCCTTCTCTGGTGAGCTATGAGCTATCCTTTTTCTCCGACGAGGACCAACTTCGGCGGACTTGGCTCTGGTTAGGGGTGTTAGGGTTTTGGGTGTATGACGAGAGGTTGGGAGATTTTGTGGCTTCCCGGCTAATAGAGTGTTGCTAGGGGAGGCTGCCAGCCAAGCAGAGGCGTAGCGGGTGGCTGAAGGGATGGCCGCTGATGTGGTCGAAGGAAGTTGGGCAATGCCGGCACCGGCGCCGAGGCTGCCTTTGTTCGAGTGGTTAGGGTTTGCGGCGGTGGCGGTGGCGGTGGCGCTGCTGGAGGTGAACAACGATGTACAGGAGGTCGTGGAGCGCAGCATGAAACAATGACTTCTCGACGGATTTGCTTGGGAGCGTGGTAGCAGGGCATGGGCTTCTGCGGCTAGAGGCGGAGGAGGCCGGGGTGAGGAACAAATGGAGAAAGAAGTGGCAATAGTGGATTGGGTGGCTCTGTGGCTACGGGAAGAAAAAGGAAAAAGGTAAGGTTGGAGAAGGAGATCCAGACCATAAATTTCATATCCAATGGTTAAAAATCCAACATATCTTTTTCCAACAAAAATCCATCACAAGACATGTAAACGGTCGCTTTTCTTAAAGTAAAATGTTGGATATGCATACCGCACAAAACACATGCTGACCACTGAATGCACAACAACGTGTTATGTAACCACATTTAATTTCATGTTTTTATAGTTAAGATTAGAATATATTATTAATTCTCACAAAATAATTGGAAAAGTAATAATTTGAATCATTAAAGAAAAACATATATATAAAAGAAAATAATACAGTCACACACACGCAGACGCACACGCGCACACGCACACACACACACACACGCGCGCGCACACACACCGCCGCCACGGAGGTCTGTCACCTTCTTCGCCGTTGTTGCTCCGCGGTCCACAGCCATCCCCACTTTCAGGTGGCTGCTGTTCCTGCAGTGGTGGCGGCGGCGGAGCACTGACACGTTCAACATCGTCATTGTTGCTCCACGGTCCAAGAACAAAACTACTGGTATCCTGCTCGTTGTCCTCCTTGTCGCAGCAGAAACGGCGGTGGACACCCCAGCAAACAATGACCATCACCTCGAGGGATGCATCGGACGACACCTGGTTTTTGGTCTCACGCAGCCATGATGACCGTGGTGGGATGCCGGAGTCCTGTCCCAGCGGCTCCTGCCAGTTGACCGCCAAGGGCGCGGTTGCCCATACGTCGACGAGACGCTGGCATCCTCCCGCCGCAGCCGCAACCAGTAAGGGCATTCTGACCATCAATTGATCAGGCAGAGGAAACGGCCACGCAGATTGAGATTGTCGTACAGATTGAGGTCCTCGATAATCTTGCAACTGCGAATTTGATCAATCAATCAAGAACATAGTTTATATATATGAATAAGCTTACGATTTCTGAAAATCGGAACAAAAATCTTTGTATGATTATATATACTTTCTTATTTTATAGAAAAGGGAGGAACAGAATAGGAGCAAGCAATGCGATATAGTGTTACCCATTCCACATTCACCACATAGTGCGCCAAACACATTACAAGAAACACAGAAATGTCCTGAGGGGAACAATTTTCCCGTGAGAGTGCAAAGCATACTCTCATGAAAATAATCTTTTTCATGAGGGTGATGTGAATTCCATCGGGAAACTCATTTTCGTGTGAGTGCTCCACATGCCGTCATGAAATGAGTTGTTTTTCATGAGAGTGCTCCACGCACCACCATGAAAATGACTATGCCACCACGAAATTGTCTATTTTCATGACAACGATCATTTTCATGAGAGGCAACTTTCCCGTCCACGAAATATGGTTTGCTAGTTTTTAGTAGAAAAATAAATTGCTTAAATACTGGAAAATCAAGAACATGAACAAAAGTTTTCTCCTTTTAATCTGCAGCGAATTTTTGTAACTAGTCTTTCTCCGTCGTGCTAACTTGTAAACATACCTAATTTAGTTTAAGGGAGTACCCAAAGCGTATAAAAACATTCCATCTTGCGACATTTACTTAGGAAATTAAGAGTATCATGGTTCCATTTTTGCATGCATAGTTATTGTTTATTAGTTTATTACTACTATTTCTGTCCTAACGATGGTTCGCATTCTTGTAAATCATATTGAAAATGGAAACATTTAATACAGTATAATTCCTGAAATATCAAGGTCAATGTAGTACTGGAAGAAATATGCTAAATATCTGCTAAAATAATTTTGTTGGGAGAAATCTAACAAATTCCTTCCCAAAGAATTCAATGGGATATTCTTGCAGCCTCCTTCTCTGGTGAGCTATGAGCTATCCTTTTTCTCCGACGAGGACCAACTTCGGCGGACTTGGCTCTGGTTAGGGGTGTTAGGGTTTTGGGTGTATGACGAGAGGTTGGGAGATTTTGTGGCTTCCCGGCTAATAGAGTGTTGCTAGGGGAGGCTGCCAGCCAAGCAGAGGCGTAGCGGGTGGCTGAAGGGATGGCCGCTGATGTGGTCGAAGGAAGTTGGGCAATGCCGGCACCGGCGCCGAGGCTGCCTTTGTTCGAGTGGTTAGGGTTTGCGGCGGTGGCGGTGGCGGTGGCGCTGCTGGAGGTGAACAACGATGTACAGGAGGTCGTGGAGCGCAGCATGAAACAATGACTTCTCGACGGATTTGCTTGGGAGCGTGGTAGCAGGGCATGGGCTTCTGCGGCTAGAGGCGGAGGAGGCCGGGGCGAGGAACAAATGGAGAAAGAAGTGGCAATAGTGGATTGGGTGGCTCTGTGGCTACGGGAAGAAAAAGGAAAAAGGTAAGGTTGGAGAAGGAGATCCAGGACCATAAATTTCATATCCAATGGTTAAAAATCCAACATATCTTTTTCCAACAAAAATCCATCACAAGACATGTAAACGGTCGCTTTTCTTAAAGTAAAATGTTGGATATGCATACCGCACAAAACACATGCTGACCACTGAATGCACAACAACGTGTTATGTAACCACATTTAATTTCATGTTTTTATAGTTAAGATTAGAATATATTATTAATTCTCACAAAATAATTGGAAAAGTAATAATTTGAATCATTAAAGAAAAACATATATATAAAAGAAAATAATACAGTCACACACACGCAGACGCACACGCGCACACGCACACACACACACACACGCGCGCGCACACACACCGCCGCCACGGAGGTCTGTCACCTTCTTCGCCGTTGTTGCTCCGCGGTCCACAGCCATCCCCAGCTTTCAGGTGGCTGCTGTTCCTGCAGTGGTGGCGGCGGCAGGAGCACTGACACGTTCAACATCGTCATTGTTGCTCCACGGTCCAAGAACAAAACTACTGGTATCCTGCTCGTTGTCCTCCTTGTCGCAGCAGAAACGGCGGTGGACACCCCAGCAAACAATGACCATCACCTCGAGGGATGCATCGGACGACACCTGGTTTTTGGTCTCACGCAGCCATGATGACCGTGGTGGGATGCCGGAGTCCTGTCCCAGCGGCTCCTGCCAGTTGACCGCCAAGGGCGCGGTTGCCCATACGTCGACGAGACGCTGGCATCCTCCCGCCGCAGCCGCAACCAGTAAGGGCATTCTGACCATCAATTGATCAGGCAGAGGAAACGGCCACGCAGATTGAGATTGTCGTACAGATTGAGGTCCTCGATAATCTTGCAACTGCGAATTTGATCAATCAATCAAGAACATAGTTTATATATATGAATAAGCTTACGATTTCTGAAAATCGGAACAAAAATCTTTGTATGATTATATATACTTTCTTATTTTATAGAAAAGGGAGGAACAGAATAGGAGCAAGCAATGCGATATAGTGTTACCCATTCCACATTCACCACATAGTGCGCCAAACACATTACAAGAAACACAGAAATGTCCTGAGGGGAACAATTTTCCCGTGAGAGTGCAAAGCATACTCTCATGAAAATAATCTTTTTCATGAGGGTGATGTGAATTCCATCGGGAAACTCATTTTCGTGTGAGTGCTCCACATGCCGTCATGAAATGAGTTGTTTTTCATGAGAGTGCTCCACGCACCACCATGAAAATGACTATGCCACCACGAAATTGTCTATTTTCATGACAACGATCATTTTCATGAGAGGCAACTTTCCCGTCCACGAAATATGGTTTGCTAGTTTTTAGTAGAAAAATAAATTGCTTAAATACTGGAAAATCAAGAACATGAACAAAAGTTTTCTCCTTTTAATCTGCAGCGAATTTTTGTAACTAGTCTTTCTCCGTCGTGCTAACTTGTAAACATACCTAATTTAGTTTAAGGGAGTACCCAAAGCGTATAAAAACATTCCATCTTGCGACATTTACTTAGGAAATTAAGAGTATCATGGTTCCATTTTTGCATGCATAGTTATTGTTTATTAGTTTATTACTACTATTTCTGTCCTAACGATGGTTCGCATTCTTGTAAATCATATTGAAAATGGAAACATTTAATACAGTATAATTCCTGAAATATCAAGGTCAATGTAGTACTGGAAGAAATATGCTAAATATCTGCTAAAAGAATTTTGTGGGGAGAAATCTAACAAATTCCTTCCCAAAGAATTCAATAGGAGATTCTTGCAGCCTCCTTCTCTGCTGAGCTATGAGCTATCCTTTTTCTCCGATGAGGACCAACTGTGGCAGACTTGGCTCTGGTTAGGGGCGTTAGGGTTTTGGGGGTATGATGAGAGGTTGGGGTATTTTGTGGCTTCCCAGCTATAGAGTGTTGCTAGGGGAGGCCGCCAGCCTAGCAGAGGCATGGCAGGTGGCTGAAGGGATGGCTGTGGATGTGATGGAAGGAAGTTGGGCAAAGCCGGTGCCGACGCTGGCGCTGAGGCTGCCTTTGTTCGAGTAGTTAGGGTTTGCGGTGGTGGAGGTGGTGGTGGCGCTGCTGGAGGTGACCAGCGATGTACAGGAGGCGGTGGAGCGCATCATGAAACAACGACTTCTGTACGGATTTGCTTGGGAGCATGGTAGCAGGGAAAGGGCTTCGGCGGCTTGGCGCCGCCGATGCTAGAGACGGAGGCGGCCGGGGCGAGGAACAAATGGAGAAAGATGTGGCAATAGTGGATTGGGTGGCTCTGTGGCTACGGGAAGAAAAAGGAAAAAGGTAAGGTTGGAGAAGGAGATCTGGACCATAAATTTCATATCCAATGGTTAAAAATCCAACAGATCTTTTTCGAACAAAAATCCATCATAAGACATGTAAACGGTCGCTTTTCTTGGATATGCATACCACACAAAACACATGCTGACCACTGAATGCACCACAACGTGTTATGTAACCACATTTAATTTCATGTTTGTATAGTTAAGATTAGAATATATTTTTAATTGTCACAAAATAATTGGAAAAAGTAACAATATGCATTGAAAGCATCTAGGTCCCTAGTTGGGTTTCGATGATTAATGATAATACGAGTTTACTATGACTAACGTGTGTTTTGCAGAGGCAAGTTAAGTTAGGTCATGGTAATGGAAATTGATTGGGTAATCATGGTTGTCATGCCACTGTTGATGGAAATCATTTTGGTTTTTAAAGGATGGACGACAAGGTTAAGGACGGACTAGTTCTAAGTGTCGTTTGGTGTTGGAGAGACACTTAGAGTAGTTTAGGACTTTGTTTTCCTTTGGCCATACTATGAAGGGGGTATGGACTAGTAGCTTGACCTAGGTGAGTCTAATGTATTAGGTGTGGTGCACACTTGTCAAACTTAGCACTAGGTAGCTCAGGAATAGGCCTAAGATCAATTGGAGTCAACTTCATTCATGTAGGATTTTGAGTTGGAAGTGAATGGAGGGTCAAATGTCTGACTAGATGCTGGTCTGGTTGTGACCGGACGCTGGAGGGTGAGTCCGGTTAGTTCATTTGATCAACTGCAGTCGTCTGGTTCTGACCGAACGCTGAGTGGAGGAGCATCGGACGCTGGGGTGCCTGCGTCCGGTCAACTGCAGAGAGGTTCTAGAAAGTTTTTTCTTAACCGGACGAGTCTGGTCGGTGCTGACCGGACGCTGGGGTGCTTGCATCCGGTCGACTCCAGTAAGATTCCAGAACGTTTTTTTTCTAGGCTGGACGCATCCGGTTGATATTGACCGGACGCTGGTCAGAGTCCGGTCAGAGCTTAACGGCTCTCTCTAGCACAGTGGCGGGTATAACTGACCGATGCGTCCGGTCACCCTGACCGGAGCGTCCATTCAGCCCGCAGAGTGGTGACTCAGCCTCCAAACGTTATGTTTTGAATGAGGGGATATAAATACTTACTCCACTTGTCCATAGGAGGCCTCTTGCCCATTTGTTCAGCTGAGAAATACCTTTGGAGTGCAAGGGATAGCAAGAGCCTAGTGAGGTGATTGAGATTTGATAATCTAAGATTAAGAACCTCATTAGTGTATAGGGAGTATCAAGTGTGCATCCACCCTTCTCATTAGGCTTGTCTTGGTCAAGTGAGAGTTTATGCTTGTTACTCTTGGTGATCGCCATCACCTAGACGGCTCGGTGGTGATTGGGAGCTTGGTGATCATTCGATAGAGCTTGTAGATGACCCAAGTCATGTTGTGAGCGGTTGTGGGCGATTCTCCGTGATAGAGTGTCAAAGAATCAGCCCATAGAGAGCACTTGATCCTTGCGTGGATTAAGGAGGAGCTACACCCTTGCGCGGATGCACCAATGAGGACTAGTGGGGAGTGGCGACTCTCCGATACCCCAGGAAAATATCGTCGTGTTCTTTTTCCTCTCTTTACTTTGAGGATTTACATTTGAGCAATTCATTTCATGTCTTTACATTCCTAGAATTGCCATGCTAGAGTAGGATTGGAACCTAGGGTGCAAAACTTTTATGCGGAGAAACACATTCTAGGCACAAGGGGTAAAATGGGTAAGTGTAGGACTTCATTATTGCAAAAAATTAGAATTAGCCCAATTCACCCCCCCTCTTGGGCATCTTGATCCTTTCAATTGGTATCAGAGCATCGTGCTTCCTAAATTAGGCTTAATCGCCTAGAGCAAGATGTCCCATGGGGATGGACCCCCTTCTATCTTTGAGGGAGATGATTTTCCTTATTGGGAAATTTGCATGGAAGCATACCTAGAGGCTTTAGATGTTGGAGTTCTTAGAGCCCCCTCACAAGGCTTCCCAAAACCTAAGGATCCTGCCAACCTTCAAGGTGATGAGGTTAATTACGAGAAGTAGAATGCAAAGGCTAGAAACACCCTCTTTAGAGGCCTTTGCAAGGATGTATTTAACCGTGTGTGGAACCACAAAGACGCCTATGCACTATGGTCAGACATTTGAGCGCTCCTTGAGGGAACTAAGAGTGAGCGTGAGGAACGCTATCACGTTATGATGAAGAAGCTTAATTCATTTGAGATGCTTCCTAGAGAAAGTGCCAATGAAATGTATTCACGCTTGAATGTTCTTGTAGAGGAAGTCAATGGGCTTGGACTTACACAAATGCAACCCTCCGATGTTTTAAGAAAGATCTTGAGTGTCCTCCCCATTGAAAAATATGGGCATATTGTGACGGTGCTTCATCAAGGTGATCTTTCCACCGCTACACCAACTCAAATTTCGGGGAAGATCAATGCACATGAGATATACATGCACAACACTCCACAAGATGGCTCTTCTTCCATCAAGAAGAAAGATTTGGCATTCAAGGCTAGCCAAGAGAAGAGGGGTAAAGCAAGAGTTGATCATGATAGCTCAAGTGACGATGAGATTGATGATGCAAGTCTTGCTCTCATGGTGAGAAGAACCGCCAAGATGCTCAAGAAGCTAAACAAGAATAGTGTCAAGTTTGATGGCAAAAAGAAGAAATTCTTCACTAGCATTAGAAGGAAGCCCATCTCCGAAATGGATTGCTATAATTGTGGAGAACTTGATCATCTAGCTCATCGATGCCCCAAACCTAAGAAAGACAAGTATAAGAAGAAGTACAAGGGCAAGAAAGATGATTCAAGTGATGAAAATGATGATGAGAAAAAAAAGAACAAGCCATACAAGAAGAAGGATGGCAAGAAGAATGAATTTTACAAGAAGGAGAAGAATGGTAAGGCATACATTATTGGTGATTGGCTCATGGATATTGATTCATCCAATGGCTCATCCGATGATGAAAGTGAGAATGAGAACGAGAAGGTGGTCGCTCTTGTGATTGATTCTTCACTATCTTCACCGACACCGCCGCCATCATCCTCTACACACCTATGCCTTATGGCCAAGGGTGAACGAAAGGTACAAAATGATGATGATAGTAGTGGTGATGACAATGCTAGCAATGATGAAAGTGGTAGTGATAGTGATGAAGAATTTGAATTACCTTCTTATGATAATCTTGTCAAGTTGCTAAACCAATAAACTAAAATCATTAGAAAGACAAGAGCTAAAAATGAAAAGCTAGAATTTGAGAAGGACTCACTCTTAGCAAAGTATGACATGGCCAAAAAAGTTAGTGTTGAGCTTAGAGAAGAAAATAAAAATGTGTCATCCAAACTCAAGGAGCTCAAATCCTCTAAAAAGGAGCTTAGAGAAAAACATGATAAACTTGAGGGGATACATAATGAGCTCATCACTAGTTATAATTTGCTAAAAGAAGAGTACACCAATCTCAAGATTAATCATGACAATCTTGTCCTTTCTCATGAGTTATTATTCAATGAGCCACATGATGCTACTAACAATGTTGTTAAGATTGATATAGCTACATCATGTGATGACTTGATTGTTGAGAGCATTGAGCAAGGTTCTAGTAGCAAAGGCAAGAAAGTGGTTGAGTCCGACAACTATGATGATTATGTCAAGCTCAAGAATGAGAATGAAAGGCTCAAGAAAGATCTTGAAAAGCTATCAACCACCAACACAATTGTGATAGAAAATCTTAACAATGATTATGATATAGCTCTTGAGAATAAGATGCTTAAAGAAGAGAACAAGAGACTCAAGATGGAGAAAAATCATGATGAGCTAAGAGAAGAAAACAAGAAGCTCAAGTTGGAGAAAGAACATCTCAAAACCGGTTTGAGTAAGTTCACAAGAGGCCAATATCTCTAAAGTGAGCTACTCATAAACACCGTGATGAAGATGGATAGAAGTGGTATTGGATACTTGGCAAATCAAGAGAAGAAAGCTCAAGCTCAACATCAACAACAATACAAGTCGAAGCCTAAGCCAAAGAGATGCTTTGAGTGTGGACAAGAAGGTCATTTTGCTCATAAGTGTCAAACTCCACCACCACAACCTTTGCCCAAGCATGCTAGACCCTTTGCCTTCAATACTCACTACATGCTTAGAAAGGATTCTAGTGGAAAGATAAAAGTCATGTTCTTAGGTCCACCCAACAAGAATAGGCTTAAGCAAATTTGGGTTGCAAAGTCACTAATTGAGAAAGTCAAGGGCCCCCATCAAGTTTGGGTCCCTAAACAACAAGCTTGATCTCTTCCGTGTAGGTGAACTATAAGACCGGTGGAAGTCATTGGGTAATTGATAGTGGTTGCACTCAACATATGACCGGTGATCCTCGTATGTTCACCTCACTAGATAAAGAAGTAGATGGTCAAGAAAGGGTTACATTTGGTGATAATTCAAAGGACAAAGTTCAAGGATTGGGCAAAATTGCAATATCAAATGATCATTCAATATCAAATGTGCTATATGTTGCTTCATTGAGTTTCAACTTGCTATCTGTTGGTCAATTGTGTGATCTTGGCTTTCAATGTTTGTTTACCGAGAAGGAAGTGGTTGTGTCAAAGAAAGATAATGATCAAGTTATATTCAAGGGTTTTAGATACAACAACATATATCTAGTGGATTTCACCTCCGAAGATGCAAATTTGAAGACATGCTTATTCACCAAAACATCACTTGGGTGGCTATGGCATAGAAGACTTGCATATGTTGGGATGAGCTCACTCAAGAAGTTAATGAAGAATGAATTGGTGATAGGTTTGAAGGATGTGAAATTTGAGAAGGACAAGCTTTGTAGTGCATGTCAAGCCGGCAAGCAAGTTGCAAACACTCATCCAACAAAAGCTTATATGTCAACAACAAAAGTGCTAGAGCTTCTTCACATGGATCTATTTGGACCAACAACTTACAAGAGTTTGGGAGGAAATCTCTATTGTCTTAAACGTATGGATACTGTAGACACATTGTCGCTGTTGCTATGACACCTATTGGGTGTCGAACGCATTGCACATGTGTTGCTGGTGCCAGGGTGTAGGGACATAAGCCTACTTCCAATACATGCATCAATGCGCACTACACAGGTTGTATGTAACCCTTCTTTCAATGGTTGTATAATTTTTTTATCGGTTGTCGTCCACACGACACAGGATAATACATAATTTTTCTGTTGGTAGGCTACTGACAGGGGAGTTCCATTTTCCAGTAGTGAGAGAACTTTGCAGCATTCCCCATGGCACGATGATGATGGGGAGCCAAGTTGAGTTTTGAATAATTTAATAGCAGCCTGCAAAGAACAGTCAGGTGGATAGCCAAGACCAATCAGAGGTTCCAACAGCATTTTGCAAAATCACACCATGGAAACAGATGTTCGAAGGTTTCGTCCTCATCTTCGATGCACATCACACAATGGCACAATTAGATAATAGATAGCACTGTCGAATTATTAAAATCTCAGTCGCACGGGTATAATCTTAACCAAAGTACATACAGATTTGTCGCTCCATCTTGGCGAGAGACAAAAACACATACTAGGAGAGACTGGAATTCGTCCGAAGTCCAAACCACCTGATTCCTAGCTAGGCTAGGCCCATGTTTCGGTCTGCCGGGCGCCGGAGCCGGCGGCCTCTGGCCGGGACGGCCATGGCGGGGGCGCGGCAGAGTGGGCAGGTGGCGTTCCCGCGCAGCCACGTCTCGATGCAGGTGGCGTGGAAGTAGTGCATGCACGCTGTCAGCACCCTCACCTTCTCGCCGTCGACCAGCTCCGACAGGCACACGGAGCACGTCCCCTCGGTCCACCCCTCCGCTGTACTGAACGTGCACTTGAGCGTTGGCGCCGGCTCCGGTGCTGGAGCAATCTCCACGTCAGCCGCTGGCGCCATGTCCACGTCCGCCGCCGGCGCCAGCAACTCCATGTTAGCCAGCATCCACTCCACGCCGGCCTGCGTCAACTGCACCTCGCCCAGAGCTAACTCCACGTCGGCCGCGGGCACCTCTGCCACGGCGGGCGGCTGCTGCCGCCGCCGCCGCCGCCGTCGCCGCGGAGGTCTGTCATCTTGGCCGCTGTTGCTCTGCGGTGCACTGCCATCACCGCTTGCGGGCAGCGGTTGCTGCTCCTGCAGCGGCGGCGGTGGCAGCACTGACAACTTCGCCGTCGTCGTTGTTTCCCCACGGTCCAAAAACAAACCTAGTGGTATCCTGCTCGTCGTCCTTGTCCTCGCGGCAGAAGAGGCAGCAGACACCCAAGCAAACCAATAGGAACACCAAGAAGGAGGCGCCGAACAACACCTGGTTTTTGGTCTCACTTGGCAATGATGACCATGGTGGGATGCCGTTCTGTCCCAGCGGCTCCTGCCAGTTGAACGCCGTGGGAGCCGTTGCGCACAGATCGACGAGACGCCGGCGTCCTCCTGCCGCAGCCGCAGCCAGTAAGGGCATTCTGGCCATCAATTGATCAGGCAGAGGAAACGGCCAGGCAGATTGAGATTGTCACGCGAGGTTCACGATGATCTTGCAACTGCGAGGTTGATCAATAAATCGAGAACATAGTTTAGATATATGTATAAGCATACCATTTCTGAAACTCTAAACAAGAATCTTTCTACAATTATATATGCTTTTTTATTTTATTATATAGAATAGAAGGGAGTAACACAACCGGACGAAGCAATGCGATATATCTAAACAGGAGACGGAGGGCAAAATAAACCCCTCCCAATCACGAGCTGTCCATGCCCGATCTGACGGCTACAAACCTTCCCAGGGCAGAGAGTAGAGGACTCATCAGAAAAATTTCTATGTGACACCATAGCTGCGACACCATCTAATCGCGTGACACGCGTCCTGCAAGGTAGATCGATGGTGTCGCATGCAAGGCAGTATCGCCTCAGGCCACGCGGGGCTGATTATGCGTCAAACAAGCAGACTGTGTCGCATGCAAGGCAGTATGCGAGACGTTGTCACATTTTTTTTCTGAATTCATCCATACAATAGGTAACCCCACAGTTGGCACGGGAGGGAAAAAAACAGATTTGTAGTCTAGCAGGAAAAGAGGAAAATAAGAGAAAAGCAATGTATACATTACTACACAGTATTTGATACAGTATACGGTGAACAGTGGTAATATATACAGTACCAGCTAGGAGTATATTCTATAAGGCCCTTATTGAGCAGAAATGGTATAAAAAACGTACATAAAGGTAGATGGCAGATAGGAGTATATTCTATAAGGAGCACGTTAACACGTGACGGGTCACGTGCTTCAGGAGCGCGTGACCCCGTCGTCTACCTCACGACAGGCCTCCTCCCCCGCCCCCTTCTCCCTCCCCGTGCCCCTCGCCGTCATGCCAGCCCCCGCCACCAGCCACCGCCCCCGCCGCACGCACTAGCTCCAGCAAACCCTAGCGCCCGCAGCGGCCGCCTTGTTCGCCTCTCCCCCCTCTCGCCGGAGCACCACCACCATGGCCATGTTCGTCGGTGATGGCGAGCTCCGAGCTCCGGCTATGGCGCCCCCGCCCCTCCCTCGCTCAGCCGCCGCTGCCACCGCTAGGCCCCCTAAACCGCCCAATCTCGTTCCCCACCGCTTGCCCTGCTTGTCACCCCTAGCAGGGCCCTTCTATAGCGCGCGGGAGTTGGCTTCTTCTCCCTCTCAGCGACCTCCTTCTTGCCGGAACGCTAGCCACCGCCGCCATCGTCTTTATCTCCGGTGCTCAATCAGATCTAGGAGTAGTAGGAGGAGGAGGAGGAGGACCTGACTTACCTTGCTGGCACCGCCGCCGCCGCCGCTAGAGGGGAGGGAGGGAGCGAGGAGCTGCGTCGGTGAGGAGGGCTCGCGTGGGCCGTAGGCGCGAGAGGGAGTTGTACGGTCACAATGTCTCGCGACCTGTCGCGAAGTAACTTTGCCGATTATATAATACTTTGTATCGATGGATTTGCTTGGGAGTCGTTGCGGGGCAGAGGATTTAGCGGCTTGGCACTGCCGAAGCTGGAGGCAGGGGAGGCCGGGCCGCGCAACAAATGGAGAAAGAAGTGGCAATAGTGGATTGGGTGGTTCTGTGGCTACGGGAAGAAAAAGGAAAAAGGTGGGGTTGGAGAAGGAGATTTGGACCATAAATTTCATATCCAACGGTTAAAAATGTAACAAATCTTTTTCCGGTCAAAATCCATCATAAGACAGCTAAACGGTCGCTTTTCTTAAAGTAAAATGTTGGATATGTGCATACACCACACAAAGCACATGCTGAGCACTGAATGCCCCACAACGTGTTACGTAACCTTTTTGGGATAAATCTTGGAAAAGAAATGTGAGCATCTATGTTGAGTCAGTGTTGATCACTTGGGTAGGTTCTTGTACACATGCCTAATAATATGTCCATAATGTTTGATGTCTTAGAATTCAATGCCACAAAACATTAAATTCTAATGTCTTCAAAACTATTAAGTATTAGAACTAGTTGTATTGAATGTAAACATACCCTGCTTTGTCTAAACACTACGACACAAACTTCATCACTACCAGTTCATAACCCATCTTCATGTTTTCGCCGACGTTTGTAAAAGTGGCCAGTGCTAACAAAACTTATCACTGCCGGTTCGGAACTGGCGGTGATAAACTTCATCACCATAGTGATGTCATTTCCATCACCACCGGTCCAGCATTCAATCCAGTAGTGATGAACCGGACATTATCACCTATCTGGCATACGATCCAGTGGGGTGATGAAGTTGGACATAACCATTGGTCAGGAATATGATCAGGCAGTGACGAAGAGCTCATAACCTCTGGCATGAGGTTTGTTTAGGAAGTGATGAAGTGATTTTTCCGCCATTGAGATATACGATCCGATGGTGATGAAGAGCTCATCACCTCGTTTGATCTAGCCATGATGAAGAGCTCATGACCGCTCGTGCACCATTTTATTCAGCCGTGTTATCTTGATCATCACCGCATGTTCTACCATATGACCAATGGTTTGTCTAGTGCTCGTGGTAATAATACATTCTTAGAAAACTATTTTAAATATAACATCAAGTCTAAGACCTACACAATGCATCAAAATATACATCTGGTTCAAGTCATGAGTCCATACATTAAATCCGACCACAGTGTTTTCACAAGAACACGAGATATAAATTTGAATACAAGTCCAAGCTAACACACAAATATGTATAACATGCGATTGTCGGGTGAACAAGATGAATTAGAGTTGCACCATAATTAGATAATGCAATGGTCGCGAAAGGGCCTTTAGTCTAGTGGTTACAAGAACCTCAGTAGCACCTCAGGTCCTGGGTTCGACTCCCCGTGGCAGCGAATTTTCAAGGATTTAACGGCTATGTGTTTTTAGTGGTAGGCGACGTTCCCGTCGACATCGAGGCGTCTGTGGTGATTTCGTCAATCTCGAGGATTTGCTGACCTAGTCTTCGAAGAAGCTCATAGGGGCATCTGCGTGCGTTTATAGGGCTGAGTGTGCATGCTTTGTGAGGGTCTGTGGTGTACTGTGTAATTCTCAAGAAAAAATAATGCAATGGTCTCCATTTGGATTCAAGACGTGGTCGATAATGAAACCAATAAGCTGTTCTTAAAGCGGATATATCTCTAAATCAATCAACTTTTGAAAATTGTTTTCAGCGCTGGATCGGAATTTGATCCGATGACCACAACCATTTTCACCACCAGATCATATGGCAACCGGCGGGCAGTGAAAACAATTTTCACCGCTAGATCATATGGTGACCTGTGATGAAAACAATTTCCACGACCAGTTGTTTGTCGTCCAATTGTGCCCCGCCTGCCTTTGAACCAGCGGTGAAACTTTACCACCACCGGATAAGTACAAACCGGCGGTGAAAATGGTGCTACTAAAGTGAAATCCGTAGTAGTGAAAGAAATGTTTTTGTCAAACTATATATTCTTAGAATGGTGCTATTTTGCAGGTAGCAGTCATTGGGTTTTGCGGACGTAGCATTTTACCAGATATCAATTCAAGAGCTCTAAAATCTGTAAGTGCTTGATGGAGGCTTGTAGAAGCAACAAAAGAAAAAAAATAATCCTCTCTTTAGTAGTACATATATAAAGTAGAGATATAGAGATAGATTATAGAGATAGAGATAGATTTTAGAGATAGAGATAGAGATGTACTGAATTCTTTTTTTAAAAAAATGATGTACTTGCATTCTTAATAGACATTGTAGTTGGTACATCACCGTGAACCTCATGTGAATCTGCCGCATGGCTGTCTCGTCCTTTGCCACACAATGCCTGCATCTGGTGGTCCTCCACGCTGCCCCGCCCTCAGCGGGCAACTGGCAGCAGCAGCTGCTGCCGAGGCAGGATTCCGGCCTCTCGCCGGGCCAAAAATAGGTATGTGGGTGTTGTTGAGCGTATCATGTGCAGCTCTAGCAGGACCTATGGTCCACATGACCGCAGATCAGCGTTGAGGGTATTAGAGAACACCGGCAGCAGACACTACTACAATATTGATTTTGCATGACGTTGCACTTTAATTCACGAAGGTGGTCACAAAATTCAACAGCCTAGGAAAATATCGGACGATTAACGGAGGCGGGCATTTTCATTTACGGAGGCGGTCACTTTTGCCTGCCTCATAACACCGAGCCCGAGCGGTGTCCCCACCCTCTCCCTCCTCATGATCTGCCTCTCCTCCAAGACCGATCCCTAGCGGCGCTCCTCCTCCCTCCCTCTCCCTCCTCAAGACCTCCCTCTTCTCATGACCTCCCGAGCGACGTTCATCTTCCCTCCTCGCGACCTCCCTCTCTCTCCAGCACCGAGGGTCTCACGACTCAGCAGCGGATTGAGACGGATTCTGGTGGATCGAGGCAGGATCCGCGAGCTCTGATGGTGGATCGAGGCAGATCAAGGCGGGTCAAGGCAGATCGAGGCTGATGCAGTGGTGTGCGACGGCGGGCAGCCAGATCCCGGTGGCGGTGAGCGGCGCGGTGGCCATGGTGGTAAGCGGCATGGTGAGAAGCAAAGGCGCGGGCAGCGGACTCGATCCGGCGCCGACAAAGGTACATATCCCTCTCTCTCTCCATCTCCCTCACTCTTCACTCTCTTCCCCTCTTCATCTCCCTCACTCTTCCCTCTCCCTTTTGCAGATCTAGTGGAACAGAGGCAGATCCGGTGGAGGGACCCTGGATAGGGGCAGATTTGCGCGACGCCGCGATGGGAGCATGAAGGGTGGCCGGCGTGGGTGTGGATCTAGCTCTGGGGCTGGGATTGGGCTCGCCGGTGGGCTCAGAAACAGGCTCGCCGGTGGGCTCTGGGTTTTTTTTTGTTTTTTTAATTCATTAACTGAGACGGGCATTTGCAAGACGCCCGCCTCCGTTAATAGATTAACCGAGACGGGCAATGCAACCGCTACCGTAGATCACCATTAACGGTGACCTTTGATGGAGGCGGTTGTAATGCCCGTCTCCATTAATTAAAAATGCCCGCCTCCATTGAACTTTATGTAGTAGTGAGCCTACGGTGGCGGCAGACAAAGAGTTGGCGCCGCCATCGGCGCTGGCACCGCCGGCACCGGCACCAACGCCAGCGGTTGCGCTGGAGCGTAGGTACCGGTCTGCGGGCGGGTGGGCTGAGCAGACGTGTTCAGTGTGCTTGTCGGAGCTGGCCGACGGCGACATTGTGAGGGTGCTGATCGCGTGCAGACATTGCTTCCACACTGCCTGCGTCGAGCCATGGTTGCACGAGCGCGACACCTGCGCGCTCCCACAACTGCCAAAGGCGGCAGGAACAAGGCGACGTGAACCTAAGTAGCTAGCTACCTCGTGTACCCCTCTAGTTAATTTAGTTTCGCGTGTACTAGATGTAAGAGAACAAATCTCCAGCTAGTCAATATTTGTACTGGTCAATCAAAATACCGCGTTCAAGTTGAAATGAATTGGGCTAATCTAAAATTCTCATGAAATTTAAACCAATCACTTAGCTAAAATCACTCACGTGTGTCTAAAGATGTGTTCTTGTCTGATTGTACAAATTTTTTACATGCTAATTTCTAACCTTATTATACTAGCACGACAATTATTTTAAGAAAGTTTTACCACTTGAGATCTACAACTTTCGAGTTTGAGCTTTATATATAAAGTTGTTTAGATCTTTTAAAAAATTTGACACAAACTCCAATTTGGTTCTTCCTAAAGTTTCTATCATTTTTTTGAAAAAACAAACAACTTCAAATAAAAAACGTCAAAACTAGCAAGTTGTGGATCTTATTGAGTAGTAAAACTTTCATATAAAAATATCTTTATCTGACCCATACAAGATATATTTTTTCCCATATGACAAGCCCTGGTTTGCGATTAATATACCGCTGAAAATCTATATTATACATTTGAGTTTCTTAATAATCTTAAATTACAAAACTCAAACTATCAAGTTGTAGATCTCATCGATGGCTACATACAAAAAGTATCTTTATCCAACACTATACAAGAATTATATGTTTTTTCTTTGGCGCCAAGCCTAGGTACGCGATTAATATGCCGCTGAAACTTTATATTACTTTTTGAGCCTCTTAACTATTTCATATGAAAAAAACACTAAAAATTTGTAGATCTCATCTAGGACTACAAATTTGATATAAAATCATGTTCATCTGAAGTGGGGGCTTTGTCGCTAACATGTTGGTTCTATCTATCAGATGCATGTAAGCTTTGAATCGAATGCCACATGGATAGCGAGTCTGGTAAACATCAGTTTGGACCTTGATGAGACCCATTACAACTTCATAGAGCCAAAATGAGTTTTAGGACTTTGAGGACCTAGATGACACCTCCAGATAACTTTGAGAACCGTTGATGAATTTTACTCATCATTTTATAAGGGGAAATTGTTCTTCACAAACCATTCATTACTTGTTACCACATTTAATTTCACATTTTTATTGTTAATATAAGAGTATGTTTTAATTGTCACGAAACAATTTGAAAAGTAATAATATGGATCAGCGAAAAGAAAATAATACAGTTTAGCAAAATCAACATGAGCTTTAGCTACCAGTCCTGTTATGTGGTCAGCATGTTTTTTTTTCCTATACGTGGAGCACATCACATTGTTCAGCTGTTTGGGGCAACAACCAGTCCAGATCGGCTTCACATGGGCCCATAGCTACCGAAACAAGCCACAGTTTACAGACGAAGAAGCAGAAAGCATTGCTACACAGCTTGCCTATAATGTAAAATGAGGTTGCAGGCTAGTGACTCCTCTGTTGGCAACGCCTCGAATTTTTACTGAAATAATATTATTTTAATAATGATTAATTAATTAAAAATAGAATGCTAGTCTTGCAATTTTATAAAAGCAATATCTAGATTTGTAATTAATTATGAGAGTAATATTATTTCAAATAAATCCGCAGCGCCTCATGCCGTGCAACCCTGGTGTTGAGTGTTCACTGCTAAGGCTGGTAGCATGGAATGTATGGCAGGCATAAAATGTTGCCAATAATAAAAAATGTAATAATTAAGTGCCTGTTTGGCGTGTTGTTAATAATAAAAGAAAGTAATAATTATGTGCCTGTTTGGTGTGGTTCCAGCTCAAGGAGTGCTTCTGTCATGGAATAGGTGAGCAGTGCTCTTCTGTATGGTGCGGCCAGCACCAAAAACTTTAGGCAGGAGGAGCGTTCTAGCATTCAATGTATGACAGGCATAGAACGTTGCAAATAATAAAAAAACAGTAATAATTAAGGTGCCTGTTTGATGTGGTTCTCCGGCTCATGGAGTGCTTCTGGCATGGAATAGGTGAGGAGGAGCGCTCCTGGAAATGGAATTGGTGTGGAGAAGCCGTTTTATGGTATGCCAGATAAACCGGCTCAAGTGTCTATTTTGTGCGGCTTGCGCCAAACTATAGGCAGGAGGAGCGTTCTAGCATGGAATGTATGAGTGGCATAGAATGTTGGTAATAACAAAGTAAATAAGAATTAAGTACCTGCCTGGTGTGGTTCCAGCTCAAGAAGTGCTTCTGGCATGGAATAGGTGAGGAGGAGCGCTCCTGGCATGGAATGGGTGAGGAGCAGCCGTTTTCTCTCTCGTATGGCAGGCATACCAGCTCGGAGTGCTTTCTGGTGCGGAATATGTGAGGAGCAGCGCTGCTGCCTCCTGGCATGGAATGGGACAGGAGACATTTTCTCGTATGGTAGGCGGACCCATGATTTTGGGTTTCGGTAGAAGTTTGGTGCAGGCTGGAGCATTTCTGGCGTGGAATAGGTGAGCAGGAGCGCCCCTGGCATGGAACAGGTGAGGAGGAGCCATTTTTCTCATATGCTAGGTGGACCCATGATTTTAGGCTTCGGTAGAAGAGCTTTGGCTCTTGCATAGGAGCACGCGGAACGGAGCCCCTCCAAACAGCCCTAAATATAAGTGAAATAATTTTTTTAATTGGATCGTACTTTGGCTAGTAGTTGGATATATTGACTGCAATGTCCAATATTAGGAAAAAATATCCAAATTCATATTTGATATTTGAGAAAATTTGTGGATATATCTAAAAAATGTCTAAATTGCTATTTGTGGTCTTTCATATAATAATATCGATATTAGGCGAGTCCGTGCTAGGGTCTACCCCTACCATGTTTGTTGTAGTTGCTCAACATTTTGAGGTCTAGTCGCCCTATTGTATTTTGTTGTTTTTACCTAGTTTGGGTTCATCTCATTTTTAATATAATCGGCAGCTCTCCTCCCTAGTTCGTTAAAAAAAGCAAAAAGACAGAGCATGTCAGGAAATTGTGAAACAAACACATAAATGGTATGATAAATAAATACATAATGTAAGCTTCCTCCTAACAGTGTAGAACATTACTTGTGATGCAAAGAAAAGTGAAACGACAACCCAAGACAAAAGACCAGCAGTACCAGTGATACTAGAAAAAACTAGGTGATGCATAGATTTTATTCGTGTTAGATGATAAACAAAGATCCCCAATTCAAACAAAAACACCAAACACTCCCAAACAATGCTCACCAAATACCTTATGAGGTCAACAATGAAGGGAGCAATTGCAACCTATATTCTGCTGATACTTCCATCAAGACATTTTTCTGTATATCCAATGGCTAAAATTTACATATGCTACCTTTCACCTCTGTACTTTCTCTCAGTGTCTGTATATCCAATGGCTAAAAACGATTTCACACTTGTTCTCCTAAACCACAGCTGCTCAATTAATTGTGTATATGCAGATCTCACACCCGGTCCTAGGAGAACAAGTGAATTGTCAAACAAAGCAGAATGTTCTGACAAAAAAAGGATGGGTAACATGATATAGTGAATAAGTTGTAACAAACAAACCGTTTGACATAAAACAACAGCTGAGAAAGGGACAACACAAGCTCAAATCTCCTAGCAGATGGTGCAAAAATCAATACCAAAAAGTTCACACACACACAATGCACACGCACACACGCACGCACGCACACAAGCTCAAATCTCCTACCAAATGGTGCAAAAAACAATACCAAAAAGTTCACACACACACATGCACACGCACACGCGGGCACGTGCGCGCGCGCACAAACACACACACACACCGCCGCCGCGGAGGTCTGTCACCTTCTTCGCCGCTGTTGCTCCGCGGTCCACGCCCATCCCTGCTTTCGGGTGGCTGCTGCTCCAGCAGTGATGGCGGCGGCAGAGCACTGACACCTTCGGCGACCGCGTTGTTGCTCCATG
Organism: Miscanthus floridulus; assembly: GCF_019320115.1. Classification (NCBI taxonomy): domain Eukaryota; kingdom Viridiplantae; phylum Streptophyta; class Magnoliopsida; order Poales; family Poaceae; genus Miscanthus; species Miscanthus floridulus. The sequence continues at coordinate 121,580,887 of NC_089588.1, read as the reverse complement.
GTCCAAGAACAAACCTGCTGGTTCCTGCTCGTCGTCCTCCTTGTTGCGGCAGAAAAGGCGGTGGACACCCCAGCAAACGATGACCATCACTGCGAGGGAGGCATCAAACAACACCTGGTTTATGGTCTCACGCGGCCATGATGACCATGGTGAGATGCCATAGTCCTGTCCCAGGGGCTCCTGCCAGTTGCCCGCCAAGGGCGCGGTTGACCATAGGTCGACGAGATGCTGGCGTCTTCCCACTACAGCAGCAGCCAGTAAGGTGATCGGGCAGAGGAAACGACCACGCAAATTGAGTTTATCACAAAGATTGAGGTCCACGATAATCTTGCAACTGCGAATTTGATCAATCAATCAAGAACATAGTTTACATATATGAATAAGCCTACCATTTCTGAAACTCTGAACAAAATGGGACGAAGCAATGCGATATAGTGTTACAAATTCAACATTCACCACCTAGTGTGCCAAACACACTACCAGAAAAGTCATTTTTCGTGAGAGTGCAAAGCAAACTCTCATGAAAATAATCTTTTTCATGAGGGTGATGTAAATCCCGTCGTGAAAACTCGAGTGCTCCATGCACCACCATGAAAAAAACAAAATCTGCCCGCATCGTCTTCCTCCTGCGCGTCATCCCCGCCGCTGACTTCTCCCCCACGTCTTCCCCGCCTCCGGTGTTTCCACACCCTAGCCAGATCTAGATCCGGTGGCGCCGCCCACGCTCCCGCCTCCAGCACCTCCCACCGCCCTGCCGCCGGCGGTAGGGTCTCGCTGGAGCTCCGCAGCCGTGGAGCTCCGGTCAAACCCTACCACTACCGGTGACCACCTTCTTCCTCTCCCCCTCCCCCCTACCCCCTCCTGCACGTGGCCAGGACGAACTCTGGTGAACTCTGGCAAAATCCGGCCATGGAGCCCCGCCCCGACCTGGCCTGGCTGTCGCTACCACTGCCAGCTCCACTAAACCGCCCACCGTCCAGCCCCACTACTTGCCCTACCTGCCTCCCCTCGGCCTGCCATTCTATAGTCCGTCAGATTTCGGGAAGAAAAGGGGAAGAGGCTCGCTGGAACCCTAAGAAGCAGATCCATGAGGAGGAGGCAAACCTCGCCGGGGGAGGAGGAGGAGGAGACCGCCGGCACTAGAACCCGCCATGGCCGCTACCGCCATGGACACCGGTTGTGGGCATTGCATGGCCACTTTGTGCCGCGCGTGCGGCCGCCAAGGAGGACTCGCTGGAGTGGGGCGCGCGGGCGCGGCTGCTGGGGTGTGTTCACCGGAGATGCGAGAGAGAGAGAGAGAGAGAGAGAGAGAGAGAGAGAGAGAGAGAGAGAGAGAGAGAGAGAGAGAGAGAGAGAGAGGGAGAGGGCGTGCAGTGGGGAGGAGTCGAGGAGATAAACGCGTGCGTGCGGCGGTGGGGCGCTTCCATTGTTTCATCATGGGATTGGATAGGATGGCCTACGCGATGTGCACGCCAAGACATACGAGCCTGCGCGCTTGGAAAGTAGAATTAGGGGGAAAAAGTAAGTAATAATTAGGGAATTTGGTGTTTCTGTCCTTATTTTAAATTGTAATGGCGATTTTGTCACTACTTTTAAACTTTGTGATTTCACCCTCATAATTTTGGAACGAAGCATCCATTTACCTCTGTTTTTAACACACACACAACCCGCTGCCGTGGAGGTCTGTCACCTTCTTCTTTGCCGCAGTTGCTCCGCTGTCCACGGCCACATCCCCGCTTTCAGGTGGCTGCTGCTGCATCAGCGATGGCGGTGGCAGAGCACTGACACCTTTGGCATCGTCGTTGTTGCTCCATGGTCCAAGAACAAACCAGCTGGTATCCTGCTCGCCGTCCTCCTTGTCATGGCAGAAAAGGCGGTGGACACCCCATCAAACGATGACTATCACCGTGAGTGAGACGCCGAACAACTCTTGGTTTTTGTCTCACGCGGCCATGATGACCATGGCGGGATGCCGGAGTCCTGTCCCAGCGGCTCCTGCCAGTTTCCCGCCAAGGGTTCGATTGCCCACAGGTCGATGAGACGCTGGCGTCCTCTTGCCGCAGCCGTAGCCAATAAGGGCATTCTGGGCATCAATTGATTAGGCAGAGGAAACGGTCATGCAGATTGAGATTGTTGCACACAGATTGAGGTCCATGATAATCTTGCACCTGCGAGTTTGATCAATCAATCAAGAACATATTTATATATATGAATGAGCTTACCATTTCAGAAACTCTGAACAAACATCTCTGTACGATTATATATACTTTTTTATTTTATAGAAAAGGGGGGAACAGAATCCGACGAAGCAATGCGATATAGTGTTACTCATTCCACATTCACCACCTAGTGCGCCAAACACATTACTAGAAAAAAAAGAGATTTCATGGGGGGAACAATTTTTCTGTGAAAGTGCAAAGCACACTCCCGTGAAAATAATCTTTTTAATGAGGGGGATGTAACTCCTGTGGGGAAAACTCATTTTCATGAGAATGCTCCACATAACGTCATGAAATCAGATGTTTTTTATGAGAGTGCTCTAGGCACCGCCATGAAAATGACTATCCCACCACAAAATTGTCTATTTTCATGAGAGTGATCATTTTCATAAGAGTCAACTTGCACCGCTACGGAATATGGTTTGCTAGTTTTCAGTAGAAAAACATTTGTTTAAATACTGGAAAATCAAGAACAGAACAAAAGTTTTCTCCTTTTGATTTGCAACGAATTTTTGTACGTATTTCTCTCTCGTGCTAACTAGGGAGGACCTCATGAGAATGCTCCACATACCAAATTTAGTTTAAGAGAATGCCCAAAGCGTAAAAACATTCCATGTTGCAACATTTATTTACAAAATTAAGAGTATCATGGTTCCATTTTAGCAAGCATAGTTATTAGTTTATTACTACTATTTTTGTCCTGGTGGTTCACATTCTGGGAAATCATTTTGAAAATTGTAACATTTAATATAGTATGATTCCTGAAATATGGAGGTCACTGTAGTACTGGAAGAAATATGCTAAATATCTGCTAAAAGAATATTGTGGGGAGAAATCTAACAAATTCCTTCCCAAAGAATTCAATAGGAGATTATTGCAGCTTTCTTCTCTGGTGAGCTATGAGCTATCCTTTTTCTCCGACGAGGGCCAACTCCGGCGGACTTGGCTCTGGTTAGGGGCGTTAGGATTTTGGGGGTACGACGAGAGGTTGGGGGATTTTGTGGCTTCCTGGCTATATAGTGTTGCTAGGGGATGCTGCCGGCCTAGCAGAGGCGTGGCTGGTGGCTGAAGGGACAGTGATGCCGCCTACCACCACCTACTGCTGATGTGGTGGAAGGAAGTTGGGCGAAGCCGGCACCGGCGCTGAGGCTTCCTTTGTTCGAATGGTTAGGGTTTGCGGCGGTGAAGGTGGTGGTGGCGCTGCTGGAGGTGAACAGGGATGTAGAGGAGGCGGTGGAGCACAGCACGAAGCAACGACTTCTGGATGGATTTGCTTGGGAGTGTGGTAGCGGGGCAAGGGCTTCAGCGGCTTGGCGCCGCCAAGGCTAGAGACGAAGGAGTCCGGGGCACGCAACAAATGGAGAAAGAAGTGGCAGTAGTGGATTGGGCGTGGTTCTTTGGCTACGGGAAGAAAAAGGAAAAAAAGGTAATGTTGGAGAAGGAGACCCGGACCGTCAATTTCATATCCAATGGTTAAAAATCCAACATATCCTTTTCCAACAAAAATCCATCATAAGACATGTAAACAGCCACTTTTCTTAAAGTAAAATGTTGGATATGCATACCACACAAAACACATGCTGACCACTGAATGCACCACAACGTGTTATGCACCACAACGTTGTTATGTAACCACATTTAATTTCACGTTTTTTATAGTTAAGATTAAAATATATTTTTAATTGTCACAAAATAATTGGAAAAGTAATAATATGCATCATTAAGGAAAACATATATAGAAAAGAAAATAATACAATTTACCCAAATCAACATGACCTTTAGCTACCTGTCCTGTTGTGTGGCTAGCCTTTTTCTGCGTGGAGCATATCACATTGTTCAGCTGTTTGGGCCAACAACCAGCACAGATCGGCTTCACATGGGTAACTACCGAAACAAGCCACAGTGTACAGACGAAGGAGCAACGCAGGTTGCTTAATCCCACCTCTCCAAGCCAAGAAGCACTGCTATTGTCTATCTATATATATAAAGTAAAATTAGGGGACAAGCCAGTAACAACCCGGTTGGCAACGCCTAATGCCCTGTTGTCAACTGTTCACTACCCGCGGCCGTGGAGCTCCAGCGAGAACCTACAGCCGGTGGCGACCACCTTCTTCCCCTCTGTAAGGAAAATGGACCCTTGGCCCATTTACTTTGGATTTTGGTGTTTGATGATCAACACAACCAAATTGGACTAATGAACTTGCAAGTGATTGTTTTGTAGTTCAATAGGATGCAAGACATGACTTGGACGAAGGCGACGTGATGATCCAATGATCAACACCATAAGCAAGACCCTAGGAGCACAAGAGAAGACCCAAGATATCAAGCAAAGTCCAAGCATGAAGATAGGAACCAAGCCGTACACAAGATCGCGAAGAAACGAGCTCACAGAAGTGACCAGACGCTGGACCGGACGCTGGCGGCAGATCGACCGGACGCAGGACAGCAGAGTCCGGTCGAGTACAGAGAGGTTCCAGAGCGGCGAAACTGCGACCGGACGCGTCCGGTGGCAGGTGACCGGACGCTGGCAGCGTCCGATCAGTTGATCGCGGCTCCAACGGTCTGGACGACCGGACGCGTCCGGTCAGGACGATTTCAGCGTCCGGTCAGTAGCAGAAAAGCGAGACTTCGTCTCCAACGGCTACTTTCTCAGTGGGGCTTATAAATACAACCCCTAACCAGCCATTTGAGAGGAGTGGAGCTGAGGAAACATATCAAGGGTGTTGATACACCATTTTAGTGATCTCCACTTGTATAGTGCTTAGTGTTTCATTAGGTGATTAGCGTAGGTACTTTGCGAAGTGCTTAGGTTGATTAGACCATCGCTTATGCGCTTGCTCTAGGTTTAGGCCTAGTGTTTAGTGAGGTTTACATACCTCTTACCACTCGGTGCTTGCGCGCACCATTGTTGTACATCGGAGGGGCTTGAAGTCTTGCGAGATCACACCAACCACGTTTGTGGTGTGGCCGCCACCGTGTACCGGAGGGAACAAGGCCCTCGGCGTTTCGGCCCAAAGCTTGATAGTGAAGACAACGGGGAGCATCCGGGAGAGGCTTGCTGGCAGGCACGTCGGAGACCCACTTGCGTGTGGGGAAGGCCCGAGGCTATCCACGGAGTTACCCGACCGGAAGCTTGGCCCTTGCGAGGACTAGGGGGAAGCTTGCGCGCTTCTCGATACCTCGGTAAAAATACCGGAGTCGTTGACGGGAGTTTGCATATCTCTACCTTGCTTTTTAGCTTCCGCATTTACATTAATTGTTTTACTCCTTTTGCGGTAGAGATAGCAACACATTAGCAAAACCGTAGTTGCACATTTAGATAGTTTATCTTTTGCATAGGTCTTGCTAAGGTTAGAAAAAGAGGCCATAATTTAGAAGTAGAATTCTAAGTTGCCTAATTCACCCCTCCCCCCTCTTAGGCGTCACGGTCCCTTTCAATTGGTATCAGAGCCGGTTGGCTCAATTTGGACCTTTGGCTTAACCGCCGTTGAGCCGACGCTATTTAGAGTGGTTGGGATGGATACCTCTAGGCCTCCGCACTTTGACGGCACTAACTTCCCTTACTATAAGGCTAGAATGGCTTGCCACCTTGAGGCGGTTGATTTGGGTGTATGGAGAGTCACTCGTGACGGGATGAAACCCATCAAGAATCTCGAAAAACCCACAAAGAGTGATGAAAAAAAATGCATTTCAATGCTAGAGCTAAGAATTGCTTGTTTGAATCATTTAGCATGGATGTGTTTAACCAAGTATTCACTTTAAATACGGCACATGAAATTTGGTTAAAACTCCAAGAGCTCCATGACGGCACAAGTAATGTCCGTGAGCAAAAACATTGTCTAGCTAAACAAAATTATGATTCCTTTAAAATGAATGATGATGAGCTTGTTCGTGATATGTATTCACGTTTGAATCTAATTATCAATGAGCTCCATTCAATAAGATTAATAAAGCTAGATGATGCGGACATTGTGAGGAAGATCATCTCCGTGCTACCACAAAAGAAATATACAAGCATCATCACCATCCTTCATAATATGGAAGACTTGAGCACCATGACCCCGGGCATAGTCATCGGCAAGTTAGTGGCATTTGAAATGTCACGTAAGATGGGTCAAGAAGAAGCTTCTTCATCAAGCAAAGGCAAAGCTCTCGCATGTAGCGAGAAAAAGAAGATGAAGGGCAAGCAAGTTGAGACAAGCTCAAGCTCAAGCTCCTCAAGTGAAGATGAAGAAGAAGATGAGGACGATGATGAAGATTCAAGTGATGATCAATCTTCCTCCTCCACCTCCGACCTTGATGAAGAATCAATCAAATTAATCAACAAGGTGGAGAAGATGATCCAAAGGCTCAATGTCAAGGGTGTGCCCATCCAAGTTCAAGATCTCATTTTCACAAATCAAAGAAATGAGCAAAGAAAGAGAGGATGCTATGGATGCGGCGAGTTAGGGCACTTTGTGGAAGTTTGTCCAAACAAGCCCACACCCAAGACAAAGAAGAAGGCATGCAAGAACCAAGCCCTCACATCAATAAGATCATGGGATGATTCTTCAAGTGAAGAAGAACACCATCACAAGAGGCGAGGCCGCAAGCACTCATCATCAAGCTCTTCTCGGGTGTACCTTATGGCACGAGGTAACGAAAGCTCATCCTCTAGTGAGAGTGATAGTGATGATGATATGCCTTCTTATGATAAAATTATGCAACAAAATCTTAATTATGCTAAATTTGCACTAGTCAACAAAAGAAGCTCGAAAAATTAAAAGAAAAGCTAGTTAGTTCACAAGAAGCATACAAAACTTTGCTTGAACAATATGAGAACTTTGCTAATCTCAATGTAGAACTATCTACTAAAATTGAGCAACTTAAGGCTAGTGCAACAACAAATGCATGCACAATCAATGATGAGCAACTTGTAAAGAAAAATGAAAAATTAAAAGAAAAGTTAGCTAGCTCACAAGATGCTTATAAAAGTTTGCTTGCTAAGATGGAAACCATGTGCAAACATTGTGATGAGCTAACTAATAAAGTTGCTAACCTTGAAGCCGTTAGTTCAAACCCCACCAAGGCATCTAAAAAGAAAAGTTCTAACTTTAACATGTCTAAAAAGGATGTCTCTACTTCTTGCAATGATTTATGTTTAGACTCATCCTTGCGCAACCAAGTTTGTGTTGAAAAAATTGTTGTAGATACATACACACAAGAGGTTGCAAAGGAGAATGAGCAACTCAAGCAAGAAGTAGCTCGCCTCACTAAGGACTTGACTCAAGTGAAAGGCAAGGCGAAGCAAGCCCAATTTCATCAAGATAACACCATCAAGGGAGTGAAGAAGCTTGATGAAGGACAAACCGTGGTTTGCTACGTGTGCCACAAGGAAGGTCACAAGTCCTATGAGTGCAAGGTGAAGAATGGGGGAGGAGCAAAGAAGAAAGAGAAAAACAAAAAGTAAACAAGCAAGCTCTCTAACACATACACCAACAAGGTGGACAAGAAGGCCTCCACACCTTATCTCTTGAAGAAGAAGAAAAATGACAAGGTGGTGGCCATCAAAGTGAACAAGCAAGCCAACAATGGGGTCAAACGCTTTTGGGTGCCAAAGGAGATCATTTCCAACATGAAGAGCACCAAGAAGGTTTGGATCCTGAAAGGGAAGTGAGAAGTCCGTTGGACTTTGGGGAATTTGGAGACTTGGCAAATTATGGATGCATTTCATGGGGTGCATCATGATGGACAAAATCATTGCCAAGTGGGTTAGTGAATACTATGGACCCAAATTCCCCTTCCCATGTTAGGTAACTAGATGTTATTACTTTCAATTAGTACTCCTTTCAATTGGTATTTCTTACAAATTGGCTTCTTTAAGCATACTAGTTACTATTCATGCCTATGTTTGCACTAGCATGATTATATCTTTTGTTATGCATACATTAGGTATATCTTATGGTAGGCTTGCTCAGTTTCATTCTTAACCCTTGGAGCAAACCTACATGGTTCAAAATTATTTAGGAGCATGGCACATAGCTTGCATTACATTTGTCCATCTAATATGTGCCAAAGTCCAAATTGTAGATAATTTCTCCCAAATATCATCTTCAAAAATGATTCTCACATTCATGAGATGTCATCTTTCAAGTGGTATTATTCATTCTAAAATCAATGTGCATGTTCCCTACAAGTATTCCATACTTGTGTGCACAAATTTAGGGGGAGGTTACTCTACAAGTTCGATGCTTTGAGACTAACACCTTTTCAAGCTTATCATGTGTGTAGTAGTCTCATTGCAAGGAAAATGGAGTCCCCGGAGTTAAGCATCATACTTCAAGTATCCACCACCTATTGCAAGTGGTAGAAATCAAATTGGTTTCCACATGTGGTATTTCTAAACCGATATCATCATGTTGATTTCTTTTTATAATTATATGCTTTCTCCATGCATTATATAGATTAAATTCCCTTGAGCAATAAGTTACCAATTATGCATATGCTTTGCCTTCTACCATATGTATGCATATATTTAGGGGGAGCTTAATCTATATAATGTGAGAGTCAAATTTTGTGACTTATTCCACTCTACACATAAAGGTTCACAAAGTTTGACCCTCCCTTGTGCTACTAATGTCTTCCTTTTCGGTGTTTGATTCCGAAGGGGGAGAATTTAGAGGACCAAAAGCAAGCCTTAATAATTTACAAGTGGTAATGGTCCGAGAAAGGGAGGATAGTGGATTATGGATTGCCTATGTAATGGGGAGAATTTATAGGAAGTAAGGCTTAAATCCATAATGCCACATGGGGACATTTTGCAAGGGCAAGATAAGTTTTTATGTAGTATCTTTTAGTCTTACAAGTAGTATCTCTTAGCATCATATAAACTTGCCCCTTGCATTGCATCCTAGCAAGTAGGTAGTTTTCAAATTTCAAAATTTTATTATTTGCTTGCTTTGGTTGTGTTGTCATCAATCACCAAAAAGGGGGAGATTATAAGGAAAATGGACCCTTGGCCCATTTACTTTCAATTTTGGTGTTTGATGATCAACACAACCAAATTAGACTAATGAACTTGCAAGTGATTGTTTTGTAGTTCAATAGGATGCAAGACATGACTTGGACAAAGGCGACGTGATGATCCGATGATCAACACCATAAGCAAGACCCTAGGAGCATAAGAGAAGACCTAAGATATCAAGCAAAGTCCAAGCATGAAGATAGGAACCAAGCCATACACAAGATCGCGAAGAAACGAGCTCACAGAAGTGACCGGATGCTGGACCAGATGCTGGTGGCAGATCGACCGGACGCAGGACAGCAGAGTCCGGTCGAGTACAGAGAGGTTCCAGAGCAGCGAAACTACGATCGGATGCGTCCGATGGTAGGTGACCGGACGCTGGTAGCGTCCGATCAGTTGATCGTAGCTCCAACGGTCGGGACGACCGGACGCGTCCGGTTAGGACGATTTCAGCGTCCGGTCAGTAGCAGAAAAGCGAGATTTTGTCTCCAACGGCTACTTTCTCAGTGGGGCTTATAAATACAACCCCTAACCGGCCATTTGAGAGGAGTGGAGCTGAGGAAACATATCAAGGGTGTTGATACACCATTTTAGTGATCTCCACTTGCATAGTGCTTAGTGTTTCATTAGGTGATTAGCGTAGGTACTTTGCGAAGTGCTTAGGTTGATTAGACCATCGCTTATGCGCTTGCTCTAGGTTTAGGCCTAGTGTTTAGTGAGGTTTGCATACCTCTTACCACTCGGTGCTTGCGCGCACCATTGTTGTACATCGGAGGGGCTTGAAGTCTTGCAAGATCACACCAACCACATTTGTGGTGTGGCCGCCACCGTGTATCGGAGGGAACAAGGCCCTCGGCGTTTCGGCCAGAAGCTTGATAGTGAAGACGGCGGGGAGCATCCGGGAGAGGCTTGCCGGAAGGCACGTCAGAGATCCACTTGCGTGTGGGGAAGGCCCAAGGCTATCCACGGAGTTACCCGACCGGGAGCTTGGCCCTTGCGAGGGATTCCTTGCGAGTGGCTCCAACGAGGACTAGGGGGAAGCTTGTGCGCTTCTCGATACCTCAGTAAAAATACCAGAGTCGTCGATGGGAGTTTGCATATCTCTACCTTGCTCTTTAGCTTCCGCATTTACATTAATTGTTTTACTCCTTTTGCGGTAGAGATAGCAACACATTAGCAAAACCGTAGTTGCACATTTAGATAGTTTATCTTTTGCATAGGTCTTGCTAAGGTTAGAAAAAGATGCCATAATTTAGAAGTAGAATTTTAAGTTGCCTCATTCCCCCCCCCCTCTTAGGCGTCACGGTCCCTTTCACTCTCCCCCCACCCCCCTGCCCCCTCCCGCATGTGGCCATGACGAACTCTGGCAAGCTCCAACGAACTCTGGCCATGGCTGCCGCTACCACTACTAGCTCCCCTAAACCGCCCGCCGGCCATCCCCACCACCTACCCTACCTACCTCCCCCTGGCCGGTCATTCTATATCCCATCGGATATGGGGAAGAAAGAGGGGGAGAGGCTCGCCGGAACCCTAAGAAGCAGATCCAGAAGGAGGAGGAGGCATACCTCACCGGGGGAGGAGGAGGCCGCCGGCACTTGAACCCGCCATTGCCACCACCGCTGCCATGGACGCCGGTCGCGGGCATCGCGCGGGCACTTTGGGGCGCGGGTGTGGCCACTAGGGAGGACCTCGCCAGAGTGGGGCGTGAGGGGGCGGCTGCCGGGGATTGTTCGCTGGAGATGAGAGAGAGAGAGAGAGAGAGTTGGCATGCGGTGGGGAGGAGTCGAGGAGATAAACGCGTGAGTGCGGCGGTGGGGCGCTTCCATTGTTTCATCATGGGGTCGGATAGTACGGCCTGCGCGATGTGCACGCCAAGAGACACGAGCCTGCACGCTTTGTAAGTAGAATTAGGGAAAAAAGAAAGTAATAATTAGGGAATTTGGTGTTTCTGTCCTTATTTTAAATTGCAATGGCGATTTTGTCACTACTTTTAAACTTTGTGATTTCACCCTCGCGATTTTGGAACGAATTATCCATTGACCTCCGTTTCTAACACACACACAACACACACACACCCCGCCGCCGCGGAGGTCTGTCACTTTCTTCTTCGCCGCAGTTGGTCCGCATTCCACGGTCACATCCCCGCTTTCGGGTGGCTGCTGCTGCAGCAGCGACGGCGGTGGCAGAGCACTGACACCTTCAGCATCATCGTTGTTGCTCCACGGTCCAAAGAACAAACCAGCTGGTATCCTGCTCGTCGTCCTCCTTGTCATGGCAGAAAAGGCGGTGGACACCCCATCAAACGATGACTATCACCGGAGATGAGAGAGAGAGAGAGAGAGAGAGAGAGAGAGAGAGAGAGAGAGAGAGAGAGAGAGAGAGGGCATGCAGTGGGGTGGAGTCGAGGAGATAAGCGCGTGCATGCAGTGCGGCCAGTGACGAAGCTAGAAAAAAATTTAGGGAGGGCTGAACAAAAGAATATAAACTTTTTTATCTTCTCTTAACCTTAGCCCCTCCTACCTAATACATGTATGCATAAAATTTTAAGAGATAACTTAGGGAAACTCCACGTGTTCAGGATCGGTAGGGGGGGCTGAAGCCCCCCTAGCCCCACCGCTGGATTCGTCCATGAGTGCGGCGCTTCCATTGTTTCATCCTAGGATCAGATCCGATGGCCTGCACGCTGTGCACGCCAAGAGACGCGAGTCTGCGCGCTTGGAAAATAGCATTAGGGATAAAAGAAATTAATAATTAGGGAATTTGGTGTTTTTGTCCTTATTTTAGATTGCAATGGTGATTTTGTCCCTACTTTTCAACTTTGTGATTTTGCCCTAGCGATTTTGGAATGAAGCATACATTTACCTCTGTTTCTAAAACAGTTAAATCTAGGTGGATTAGATGGCATGAAAAAAGAGAAAACAAAAGACACCCACGTGAAAAAACAAGATTACCCTCGCCTTATCATTTCAACCGGGCTTCGTCCGTTTTCTTCACGATCAGTCATGGAAATACCCCGCGGGTTGGGGTTAGCAATGGGGAGAAATCAGTAGCGCATGGGAGGTCGCGGCAGACAAAGGCGTGCCGCCGGTCCTCGGCGTGCGCTCGGGTGGGCCCTGACAAGCTCGCGGCGGCGCGTGGACGGACCTGTCATGCGATCGGTGGTGCCCGCGGGCTCAGGGTGGCACGCGGGACACACACACACACACTGCCACTGCGGAGGTCTATCACCTTCTTTGCGACCGTTGCTCCACGGTCCACGGCCATCCCCACTTTCGGGTGGCTACTGCACCTGTAGCGATGGCGGCGGCAGAGCACTGACACCTTCGGCCTTGTCATTGTTGCTCCACGGTCCAAGAACAAACCTGCTGGTATCCTGCTCGTCGTCCTCCTTGTCACGGCAGAAAAGATGGTGGACACCCCAGCAAACGATTACCATCACCGGGAGGGAGACACCGAGCAACACCTGGTTTTTGGTCTCACGCGGCCATGATGACCAAGGTGGGATGCCGGAGTCCTGTCCCAGTGGCTCCTGCCAGTTGGCCGCCAAGGGCACGGTTGTCCATAGGTCGACGAGACACTGGCTTCCTCCCGCCACAGCCACAGCCAGTAAGGGCATTCTGGCCATCAATTGATCAGGCAGAGAAAACGGCCACGCTGATTGAGATTGTCACACAGTTTGAGATCCACGACAATCTTGCAACTGTGAGTTTGATCAATCAATCAAGAACAAAGTTTATATATATGAATAAGCTTACCATTTCTGAAACTCTGAACAAAAATCTTTGTACAATTATATGTACTTTATTATTTTATAGAATCGGGAGGACCTAAATCGGACAAAGCAATGCGATATAGTGTTACCCATTCTAGATTTACCACCTAGTGCGCCAAACACACTACCACAAAATGGAGATTTCATGAGGGGAACAATTTTTCCATGAGAATGCAAAGCACACTCTCATGAAAATAATCTTTTTCATGTGGGTGATGTAAATCCTGTCACGAAAACTCATTTTCTTGAGGAATGCTCCACATACCATCATGAAGTCAGCTTGTTTTGCATTTGAGTGCTCCACGCACCACCATGAAGATAACTATCCCGCCACGAAATTGTCTATTTTCATCAGAGTGATCATTTTCATGAGAGTCAACATGCACCGCCACGAAATATGGTTTGCTAGTTTTCAGTAGAAAAATAAATTGCTTAAATATAATACTAGAAAATCAAGAACATGAACAAAAGTTTTCTCCTTTTAATCTGGAGCGAAATTTTGCAACTAGTCTTTACTCCCTTTTGCTAACTTGTAAACATACCTAATTTAGTTTAAGAGAGTGCCCAAAGCGTATAAAAAGATTCCACGTTGCAACATTTGTAGGAAACCGGCCCAACCGCCTGGGAGCCTGTATTGAAAACACCTCCCAAAAGAGTTTGTGTAGTAGTGCTGTTTACCTCTGTTTCTAACACACACACACACACACACACACACACACACACACACACACACACAAACACACACACACACACACACACGCCCCGCCGCCTTGTCATGGCAGAAAAGGCGGTGGACACCCCAGCACTGCCTAGGCTGGAGGCAGAGGAGGTTGTGGGCGCAACAAATGGAGAAAGAAGTGGCAACAGTTGAATGGGTGGCTCTGTGGCCACAGGAAGAAAAAGGAAAAAGCTAAGGTTGGAGAAGGAGATCTGGACCATAAATTTCATATCCAACGGTTAAAAATCCAATAGATCTTTTTCCAACAAAATTCCACCGTAAGACATCTAAACGGTCACTTTTCTTAAAGTAAAATGTTGGATATGCATACACCACACAATGCACATGCTGACCACTGAATGCACCACAACGTGTTATGTAACCTTTTCATGATAAATCTAGGAAAGAAATATGAGCATCTAAGTTGAGTCAGTGTTGAACACTTGGGTAGGTTATTGCTACACACGCCTACTAATATATCAACAATGTTTGATGTCTTAGAATACAATGCCACAAAAGAATAAATTCTAATGTGTTCAAATCTAATAAGTATTAGAACTAGTTGTATTGAATGTAAACATACCCTGCTTTGTCCAAACACTACTACACAAACTTCGTCACCGCCATTTCGTAACCCCTCTTCATGTTTTAGCCAGTGTTTGTAAAAGTGGTCAGTGGTAACAAAGGTTATCACTGCCGGTTCAGAACTGGCGGTGATATCATTTCCATCACCACCGCCAGCATTCGATCCACTAGTGACGAACTGGACATTATCACCTGTCTAGCATACAATCCAGTGGTGATGAAGTTGTACATCACTGTTGGTCAGGAATATGATTAGGCTGTGCCGAAGAGCTCATGACCACTGTTGTGTTGTTTGGTTAGGCGGTGAGGAAGCGATTTTTATTGCCGTTGTGGTGTACGACCCGATGGTGATGAAGAGCTCATTACCACTAGTGCATCGTTTGATCTGGACATGATGAAGAGCTCATCACCGCTCGTGCACAATTTGATTCAGCCGTGATGTCTTGATCATCACTGCATGTTTTACCATATCACCAATGGTTTATCTAGTGCCGGCGGTAATAATTCATCTTTAGAAAACTAATTTAGATATAAAATCAAGTCCAAGACCTACACAATGCATCAAAATACACATCCGGTTCAAGTCAGGAGTCCCCGACCACAATGTTTCCTCAAGAACATGGGATATAAAGTTGAACACAAGTCCAAGCTAAAAACACAAATATATATCTATATATCAATGCAATGGTCAAGCTAAAAACACAAATATATATCTATATATCAATGCAGCGGTCTCCATTCAGATTCAAGACTTGCTCGATAATGAAACCATCAAATTGTTCTTAAAGCGAATATATCTCTATATTAGTAACCTTGGTGAAAATTGTTTTCACCGCTGGTCGGGATATTATTCGATGGCGGCCGACGATGAAAACAATTTTCACCATCAGTAGTTTGTCGCCCCACTGTGCCCCGTCGGCCTTTGAACCAATGGTGAAACTTTACCCCTGCCACTACCAGACTCAGAGTTTTTCCTAACAGCCAAAAACCGTCGGGAAAATCCCAAAAACCGTTAGGAAATATATTCCTGACGGGCAACCGTCAGGAACACGCCGACAGGAACAGCTCGACAGGAAAGGTCGACTTTTCCTGATGGCTAACCGTCAGGGAACAATTCCTGACGGCCACAATTTGACCACTCAAACCTAAATCCTGCCACCTAAACCTTCAGGAATTCCCGTCAGGAAAACAAACCGACAGGATTAGTGATGTCTTTCCTGACACAAGCGCCGACAGGAGAAAATTATCATGCCGACAAGAAACACATATACACCACCAAAATTTCAATTTAATATACTGTAACCATTAATCCAGCAATTATAGCTAAGTGATGCACTCATAAGTCATAGTTAATCAACATGTGTGTACTCATTGTCCATCAAAAAATACGTTATTCATCACATTCACATGTCATCCAAATTCAAATAGCTATGATTGATCGATACATGATCCCAACAATGAGAAATCAACAAGACAGCTCCTATAATGTGAGTTGAGATACTACACAGCAAGTCCAACCTCGCTATATTGAGTTCAGAGGACATAATACTCACTACACAAAATATTGCATAACACAACACAGAGTGAGGCTTTCAGCACTAGCAACTGATTATCAAACAGACTTGCCCTCCTATGCACCGACCTCCTGCAATTAGTGCTCCACGTCCAATGTGGTCATGCACCCCACTACCATCTGCTAGTAAAGAAAAATTAGCTATTGGTCAGGCACATCCACAAGTATAAGGGTTTCTATGCAGACTTTACAGAAAGATCCACACTCTTCAAATGAGTTGATGGCACACAAAAAAGGCATGCTCTAAAATGTTACCTGTCACTACCGGAAACCGGCGATTTGCCGAGTGCCGGAGGCTTTGCCGAGTGTATTTTATCGGACACTCGGCAAAGACCGTGTTTGCCGAGTGCCAGAAAAATACACTCGGCAAACAAAAACACACGGCAAAATATGTCTTTGCCGAGTGTTTTTTTCTGGCACTCGGCAAAGAGACATTTTGCCGTGTGCATTTTTTTTGCCCTCGGCAAATCAGTTTTTCGAAGCAATTTTTGAGGCCCTAAATGAATTCAAATGAAAAACTTTTCAACTACAAAGTTGTATAACTTCTCAAGATCTACAAAGTTTATTTTGGTCATTTCTTCATTTGACAAAGCGATAATAACGTTGTTCATAAAATCTACATCACTCATATCTCTCATATTAGTTTCATGAAAGTAGAAGACAAATATATAAGATTTGTGAACAATGTTACTTCCACTATGTCGGATGAACAAATGACCAAAATAAACTTTGTAGATCTTGATAAGTTATGAAATTTTGTAGTTGGCAACATTTTGATTTGAAATCATCTTGTCATGCAAAACTACGTTTGAATCTCTCAAATTTAAAATTCAAATTTTTCAAACGACCTCGGATGGAAAAACTTACTAAATGAAAATTGTAGATCTCAAAAAGTTACGAAACTTTGTAGTTGACCACTTTTTTATTTGAATTCATTTAGGGCCTCAAACAAGCAATTTACTCTCAGTTTGCCGAGTGCCTTTTTTCTAGCACTCAGCAAAGCCGTATTTTGCCGAGTGCCTATGTTTTGGCACTCGGCAAAGAGGCATTTTGCCATGTGCATTTTTTTGGCCCTCGGCAAATCAGTTTTTCGAAGCAATTTTTGAGGCCCTAAATGAATTCAAATGAAAAACTTTTCAACTACAAAGTTGTATAACTTTTCAAGATCTACAAAGTTTATTTTGGTCATTTCTTCATTTGACAAAGCGACAATAACGTTGTTCATAAAATCTACATCACTCATATCTCTCATATTAGTTTCATGAAAGTAGAAGACAAATATATAAGATTTGTGAACAATGTTACTACCACTATGTCGGATGAACAAATGACCAAAATAAACTTTGTAGATCTTGATAAGTTATGAAATTATGTAGTTGGCAACATTTTGATTTGAAATCATTTTGTCATGAAAAACAACGTTTGAATTTAAAAATTTTAAAATTTAAATTTTTCAAAAGACCTCGGATGGAAAAACTTCCTAAATAAAAATTGTAGATCTCCAAAAGTTATGAAACATTGTAGTCGGCAACTTTTTGATTTGAAAATATCTTGTCATGCAAAACTGTGTTTGAATTTCAAAATTTTAAAATTCAAATTTTATAAACGACCTCGGATGGAAAAACAACCAAAATAAACTCTGTAGATCTCGAAAAGTTATGAAACATTGTAGTTGGCAACTTTTTTATTTGAAAACATCTTGTCATGCAAAACTACGTTTGAATTTCCAAATTTTAAAATTCAAATTTTGTAAACGACCTCGAATGGAAAAACTTCCTAAACTAAAAGTGTAGATCTCGAAAAGTTATGAAACTTTGTAGTTCACAACTTTTTTATTTGAATTCGTTTAGGGCCTCAAACAAATAATTTACACTCGGTTTAGTATAATATATTGGGAACTAAAACGGAATCTAGACACAAGTGACAGTGTGGTGTAGTGGTAAAGGAGGTTTGTGCGTAGCAGGAGGTCTCAGGTTCGAATCCCGTCGGCCGCATAGCCGTGAAATTTACGCGAAAAAAGCCGAAGATGGATGGGCGCTGACCGGTGGGGGCCTCCATCAATTAAAAAAAAATTACATTTTTTTTTGTGTAAAAATTCTCATTTTTTTCGGGTTTTTTTTTCGGTTCCAACTTTGCCGAGTGTCCGCCCTTTGCCGAGTGTCCGGCACTCGGCAAAGCCTTTGCCGAGTGCCCGACAAAAAACACTCGGCAAAGACGTCTTTGCCGAGTCATTTTTTTCCGAGTGTAATTCGCCGAGTGTTACACTCGGCGAACAATTCGCCGAGTGTTTTATGCCTTTTGCCGAGTGTTTGGGACACTCGGCAAACTCAAGGAGTCCGATAGTGTGTCAAAGCAAGCTTTAAACCATGTCTTGCATGCTTGGCACAAGAACACCAGGTGTATCAAGCACATAAATACTGGGCTCAGTTGTAATCTGTACATGACAAATATGGTTGGTAGTTTATTCAGCAGATCACTAAAGAAAAGAAGCCACATATTTAAATTTCAGGAAATAAATATTGCTTGTATTGTTAAAACCATTCAGTGGAACAGGACTCATGGAGAAGAATTGCATTGTCATGGTTTATTGTGCAAACCAAAAGATTATTAATTTTTATACAAGCAAGCTACTACAGTACTGTGACCATATACAGAAAAAAATTATAAGACCAAACTTTTTTAATAAGGGGAGACTAAACATTTAGCACACTAACATAGAAAGCCCAGGCCAACATAGCTAACTCAAGTATTTAACTCAACTACTAATGAACAATGAAAAATTTCCAGAACATAGCAGCTTATACCTCTAATGTTCATGATTGGTTATCTCAATATAAACAAAATTGTAGCCGAATCTGTCAGCATCAGTTCTACCAAGAAGAGGCCAGAAACATTAAGTCAGCAAGATGTTGTATAAAACTAAACAAAGGGAACTCTTTCCTACTTGCGAGTTGAAATTCTAGTCTTAGTTTATATGTGAGGAAAACCCATGAAATACACAATGGAATATTAGTGCTGCTACACCATGCTGCCTAAATTCAGCATACAGAAGGCATAATAAACAGGGCTAAATTTCAGATAATAGGAGCAGCATGACTGAGATACCTGCAAACTTATATTGTGCATAAATATTTGCTGCATTCGGCCAACTTATATTGCCTATAAGCAGTTGCTGGAAATGCAGTATGTAAGCTTGCCAAAGCTTAAGAGAGCTTTCCAACGTACAAGCCTTCATCATGTGCATAAAAATTTACAAATTAAGGAATTAGTATAATGGGAAAACATAACAGGAATAAGAATAAGGCATATGGCTGGTTTCTTGTCTACTTACTGATAAAGGGATATGATATCTTGCACAATGTTAACAGCTCTATTGCTTGCAATTAAGCTAACCTTTGCAGCATGTGTGGAACCCTATAACCAGCTAATATTTGCATAATTTACTAAAAGGAACTCAGTCAGCAACCTCTAATCGGAGTGCCATGGTAACCCTTCTGCCTAAAAGAAGCTACTACATTATGCAGTTTAGTAGTTTAGATATCAATTTCAACCTAATCGGTAGCAGAGTCCGCGCCTGCTACCGTCGATGCCGGTGCCCTACTGTCGACCCAGCCGCGCCACCAGCTTCGTTGCTCTCCAGTGTGTCCCCACCAACTCCGGCCGTCTCCTGCTCCTCCGCGTCCGGCCGGCAGTCGTAGCAGAGGAACCTGAGCAGCAAGATGATGGCCACGACGGCAACCAGCAGTATGAGGAACATATTCTGGTTCCCGTGGTGCTCCTGGCCGGAATTCTGGCTGTAGTAGGACGTCTGGCGGTACGGACGGCCGTCCTGCAACGACGGCAGGTGGTCCTTGCTCATTATAACTGAGTAGACTACAGGATCAAGGTTTCTTTTTGTAGGTGGCTGGGGTTGACGACAGTTGCGAGGATTGTGTGCTGTTGTGGCCATCGATGGATCCATGGCGGCCAAGGGGTGGTGACATCACGATGATGATGGCAATCTGCGTACGAACCATGTAGGTACGTCATCATCAATGGATCTATAGCCCGCTATTTAAAACCATTTACATACGTCATTATTGAAATTCCTAGAAAATGATGCCACCGATGCGTTACTATTATTGGTTAAAGACAATACTCCATCGGGTTCTCTAAAGCAAGTCGTTTTGAGGTTGTCTTAAGTCAAACATTTTAAACTTTGACTACAAATAACTTCTTTTGGGTTGAGTTTGAAAATATGAAAGTGACGTAAGTAGATTCATCTCGAAATGTAGTTTCATAAAAGTATATATTGACTATATTTTATAAATATTTTATAGCAAAAAGTTGCAGTCAAAGTCATTTCTTAAAGACCGTGTCGATGTCCAAAACGACTTGTTTTAGAGAACTGGAGGGAGTACTTACATATTGCAAACCGTGCAGTCAAGTCTGACCATTATGACACGTGGACAAATACTACTAATATACAATCTTTATTGTTACATCTTTCATCTCTCATGGTAAAGCAATGATAATTAAATAAAGGTTGCCTCGAAGAAAAAAGTATCACATTGTGTTAAAAATAAAAAGTTGACAATCTATTGTCCTACTAATTAACATATAGTGTTATAGTAACACTACTAGTACCAAAGACTTTTTCATTGACAAGCCGAGACAACAATCCAACTAGACCCCTCTTAGAGATATTGTTTGACGATTACAATGAGAAAATGGGTGCACAAGGGCTTTGAGTTTCTGAGGTTAAATACAACGGGTAGTGGTGTCATCGCACGATCCCTTGTAAGGCCGGTCCCCATGAGAGTTCCATTGCTATTTAATCAGGTGGCATATCAGTAAAAGTGATGACTTGGAATATGAATTATGAGGTCAGTCTCGACGGAGAGTCTTAAGGCATTGTTTACGAGACTTCCGCATCATATAAATGAAATGAGACATAGATAAAAACATCCGTCCTTAATACATAGCTTCATTCTATAGTTTTGTAGGCTTTTAATCCACAAACAAGATCCTAGCTGGACTAGTTAGGTGGCTCTAGTAGTCCTCATCAGGTCCTGGGTTCGACTTCCCATGGGAACAAAGGCAAGGATGAAGGTTAACAAATTCCCTCGTCTGTCTGCCGCCAAAGCACAAGTCTAAGGTGAAGGACCGAGCAAGGTGACCAGAAGGGGGAGTGTTGAATGGGAGCCTAACTCAATTTTCTTCGATTTCGTCCACTACCCCAACACCACCACTATGCAACCAAACGCACAAAAAAGGTTTAGTTGGTTAGAAATAATTCGGGTTCTCAATGCAAAATCGTTTAGAAAATTATTATAGGACATTGTTGGAGAAGGACAAAATTTATGGTTGCTATTTCTTCTGTTAACTTGCTACATCTATTAATTTAGCACAAGTAAACTATACCAAACTTCTGGAGATGCTCTTACAAGTTGAAGAGGATACCAAACTTTATATTTTTATTAAGGAGCTCAATTTTTATAAAGAAATTGATGGAATTCCTACAAAGTCGTTCAATTAGGACGCTGAGATAGGGTTAAGAAGCACTTTTCTGATAGAGGGAGATATATCTGAGCAATTGTGTTGAGTCAAAATCGATATGGAACAGCTTCCGTTCTCAAGGTGGAAATTTCAAATATATATATAGTCTGCTAATTAACTTTTGCCGTATACATGACCAATTCCTAAAAGTACGTATTAAGAGAAAGAGTAAAATGCACCAAAGATCCATTAACTTTTGAGGAGGTGTCATATAGGTCCATCAACTCTCAAACTGCATTTTTGAGTTCTTAAACTTTTTAAGTGACCCACTGCAAGTCCATACCCCTTCGTTTATGTAGAAACCACCCTCCATTTCTTTTTCTTTCACATGCTTACCCCTCTTGTCTTCTCAGCACACAGGGCTGGCTGGAGAGGGCACCGAGCTTGCATGGCGGCATGCAGTGTGAGCAAGCGGGACACGAATGTGTGCCTCCGATCCTCTCCCGCCTCCCTCCCTCTCGCACGCACACGACGTCGTACGTGGCAGCTAGCACCACGACCGGTGCAGCGTTGCACAGACGACGATCGACGACATGGCGGCGGCAGCCTTCTTCGCGCGTGGCAGCGGCGCAGCATCGACGGCGCTGCGGCACTGGTAGTGGCGGGCGCCGTCGTGCTGGCGGTGTCGTCGTCGTCCGGCATGGCCCGCGCGGACTTCGCGCAAGGACCACGCCATGTGCGCGGACCGACTGATGGGCCTGACGACTTGCCTGACGTTCGTGCAGGACAAGGCGACGGCGCGCGCGCCCACGCCCCACTAAAGATTAGCATGCAGCCCGCGTGCTTTCGGCCCGGTCCGAAGCACGGTTGCATGGCCCGGTCCGAAAACGGCCCGGCCCGTACGCGACCGTGCCTCGTGCCGGCCCGGTGCCCGCTGCAGGCCGTGCTTGGGCTGTCAACAAGGCACGCCGTGCGGCACGGCCCGGCCCGTTTTTCTAGGGTTGGCCCGGTAGGGCCCGGTAAGCCGGGGGGCTATATAAGCCAGCCGGCCGTCCCCCCCGCGCGGCCGCGCCTCATTTCCCTCCCCCGGCCGCCGCAACCGTTCCCCACCGCGAAACCCTAGATCCCACCCCACCTCGCCTGCTCGTCCCGCCTTGCGCCGCCGCCCACCGCTCGCCGCTCGACGCCGGCAAGGACTCCAAGATCCACCGCTCGCCGCTCGTCCTGCACTCCGACAAGGTCTCCACCGCCGGATCTTGGAGATCTTGGAGCTCTCCCTTCTGAGCCGTCTCCACCGCCGGATCTTGCTCTCCTTTCTCGTCATCTTCCTAGTCTCCGGCCGTATCCTGAGCTCTCGTACTGTCTTCTTCCTTCTCCCTCCCTCTCTCTCTCTGACCGGCAAGGTCTTCACCACCGTGCAACTTGTTTGTCACCGTCTGTCGGGGAGTGGTGCCGCTGCCGCTCGTCTTCTTCTCCGTCTCTCCGGCGCCGGGCTCCGGCTCCATGCAGGTAAGCTGATCTCCACGCCTCCAGCCCTCCACCTCCACTCTAACCCTAGATCTAGCCCGTAGCCTTGAATCTTGATCTATTCTAACCTCTCTGCTCTCTCTCTCTCTCTCTCTCTCTCTGACTCTCTGTTTTCTTTTTGCATTGCAGGTCACCGGCGTTAGCTGGTGCCGCTAGATCCGTTGAGGAACGGTGCCGAGAGCTGAAGAAGAGGCTGTGCGGTAGCCATGGCCGGCTCTGGTGACGACGATGGTCCAACCATCAATGACGAGCTCAGGTCGTTGGGCCAGATCCCCGACGACGAAGACGACATGGGCGATGCTGCTCATCTCTTGTTCGGTAGGAGTGCTCCTCCGACCAACCGAGATGATGGTGCTGATGGTGGTGCGCCGGCGGCTAGTGCTGCTGCTGGTGCGTCGGCGGCGGCCCCTAGTGATGCAGCTTCACTCGCTTCGTCCACCACTGGTACTGGTAAGCGGCGCTCCCCTGTGTGGGCTGACTTCGAGGAAGTCAAAGAGGTAGTGGATGGTGAGCAGGTTGTTTCTGCTATTTGCAAGCTTTGTCGTCATCGTTTGTCTGGTAAATCTGCTAATGGCACTGGTCACTTAAAAAGACATCTAATATCCTGTAAAAAGAAAGTTGATAGGGCTAATGCTGTTCAAAGTAGGCTTGCTTTAAACCCTGATGGATCTTATAGAAACTGGGAGTATAAGCCTGATGTTGCTAGGCATGAGCTGATTCGTTTGATTGCTAGATTGGATCTGCCTTTGTCTATTGCTGATAATGATGCTTGGGATGATTACATTCAGCGTGCTCACAATCCTAGATATAAGAGGGTCACTAGATTTAGCACAGCTAGAGATCTGTCTAAGCTATACAATGAAAAAATGTTGCACCTTAAAGCTGCTGTTATGCCTGGTGTGTCTTCTGTTTGTTTGACATCTGATATCTGGTCTGGTAATGCTAAGGAAGATTATATTGCTGTTGTTGCTCACTACATTACTTCTGATTGGGAACTTAAGAAATCTGTTATTGGTTTTAAACTGATTGAAGTGAGTCATAATGGCATTAACATTGCTGAATGTATCTCTGGTGTGCTTAGAGATTGGGGCCTGCTTGACAAAGTTTTCTCTGTTAGTCTTGATAATGCATCTTCTAATACAACTGCTATGCTTGCTTTGACCCCTTTGCTTGATGGTTACCTGGGCTATGATGTTGATCCTTCTGATCATACTAAAAAGGTGTATCATGTTGTGCATCAGCGATGTGCTTGCCATATAATTAACTTGATTGTTAAATCTGGTTTGAAAAGGCTTAAACCTTGCATAGAGATTTTTAGAACTGCAATTAACTTCCTAAATTCATCTAATCAGCGCATTGCTCAATTCAAGGAATACTGCCAAGCTAAGGGGATGCGTCCTCGTAAGTTTTGTTTGGATATGGATGTTAGATGGAACTCAACCTATCTTATGCTTAAACATTTAATGCCATATAGAACTGTATTTTCTGTGTTCATTAATCTTCAGTTTGGCTATCCTCTGTTGGTTGAACAGCACTGGTACATTGCTGAAAAGGTGTTGCAGTTTCTTGAATTGTTCTATGATTCAACTGTTGCTCTGTCTGGTGTTTATTACCCTACTAGTCCTTTGGTACTGCATCACATACTTGAGATTGCTAGCCACCTGCATGACTATGAACATGATTCTAATCTATGTAATGTTGTTGCTCCAATGAAGGCTAAATTTCTTAAATACTGGAAACATGTGCCACTGTTATATGCATTTGCTTTTGTTCTGGACCCAAGGGCTAAGATGAGAGGTTTGCAGAATGTGCTTGACTTGCTTGCTCAGAGTAACAATATGAGTTACATTGATTATCTTGCTGAGGTCAAATTTGAGTTGCATAAACTGTATGACAAGTATGAATCTAAGTTTGGTGCAGCTAGGCCAGCTAGGACCACCCATCCATCTGGATTGACAGGTAAGAGGAAGCAGGCATGGGGCAAAATATTTGGAGGATCAGTTTCTTCTGGTCCTTCAAGTACTGCTGGATCATCTGCTGTGCCTCCTGGTCTCTCTGAGCTCACTGTTTACCTTGACAGTGACAATGTTGTGGCCTATGATGATGATTTTGATGTCCTGAATTGGTGGCATGAGCATAAACTAACCTTCCCAGTTCTCTGTACAATGGCTAAAGATATTATGTCTGTCCCTGTTTCAACAACTTCTTCGGAGTCTTGCTTTAGTCTTACTGGCAGGATCATTGAGGAGCGCCGACGTCGATTGGGACCAGACACTGTGGAGATGTTGATCTGCGTGAAGGACTGGGAGCTTGGTGAAGAGAAGGGACAGCATACAGTGGAGGATGAGGAGTATGAAGACTACTTCAAGAATCAGTTTCTAGATCATGACTCTGGTGCTAGTGGAATAACCACTTAGGCAGTTAGTGAGAGTGAGGCATTGAGTCTGAGTGAGAGAAGACATTTGAGACACTTGGTTTGTAATAACTTTGAACAATTGAACCATTCAATAATGAGCTGGCCGTACTCTTTTCCTTTGTAGGGTTTTATCTCACGAGGTGTGAGTTTTACCTACAAAGGTTTTTAATGAGGCGGCATTGCACGAACAGCTCAAGTTTAAACATATTTGGCTTCCATTTGCTCTATTGTGAACTGATGAAATGTGATTATGTGAACTTGTGACTTGTGAGCTATAGCTATGATATCAAGTATGAAATGTGAATTCTGAAATGTTTTTGTGATTTGTGAACTTGTCAATTGTGAAAATAAATTTGATACATGTCCTGAACTGTAGATCTGTTGAAATGAATTTGAAAAAGGTGTTTTTTAAACAGCGGGCCACGGGCTGGCCTGATGTCTTAATGGGCCCCGTGCTGAACGGGCTGGCACGGCCTGTAAATCGGCCCACGGACCGTGCCTGGGCCTGCAAGCAAACACGGTGTCCCATTGGGGCACGGCCCGGCGGCACGCCGTGCCAATCAGGCCCGGGCCCGGGCCGGGCCGTGCCGGGCCGGCCCGTTGCTCAACTTTACGCCCCACTATCTTCTGCGCGGGGCTCAAGCAGGTCGTGGCTCCTGCCCAGCACCGCCCCGTAGGCACCGTAGACACACTACGTACCTCGCGGTGCATGGCAAAAGCTAGCTAGCTTGGACCATGCGCGCCAACTAATATAGGGAAGGTCATCCGGCGGCCGGCCGGCCGTGTGCACAGTAATTCGTTGCTCCGGTGGACACGACCTTTTTGAAGTTACAACAGCCCATGTACGTGCTATAGTATCAGTACTGCTGAACAACAGTACTGACGGTCGGTTTAGCGACTTACATGCGTATCAGCGATCCGAACTGAAGTAGAGAGAGAACAGTGCGTGGCAGTGTCAATAAACTTCTAAAAAAAACAACTCACCAGCGCCGCATGGCCCATCTGCCGGTCCGCGCACATGGCACGGTCCTTGGCGAAGTCCGCACGGGCCACGCCGATCGACGACGACACCGCCAGCACGACGGCGGCCGCCACCACCAGCGCGCCACTGCTGCGCGCGAAGAAGGCTGTTGCCGCCATGTCGTCGATCATCATCTGTACTACCCTGCGGCGATCATGCTGCTAGCTGCCGCGTACGACGTCGTGTGCACGCGAGAGGGAGGCAGGCATGTCCCTGTCCCGCTTGCTCGATCGCACTGCATGCTCCCTTGCAAGCTCAGTGCGCTCTCCTGCCAGCCTTGTGTGCTCAGGAGACAAGGAGGGGTTAGCACATGTGAAAGAAAAAGAAACGGAGGGATGTTTCTGTAAAATATAAACACAAACAAAGGTGCATGGACCTGCAGTGGATTACTTTAAGGCCCCGTTCGCGTGTCCTTAAACTCGGCTTGATCCGCTTCTTTTTTTTCCATCCGGAACAGTGTTTTCCTCTCACAAATTCCTCCAGATTCATCCAGGTTCCTCCAAAATTCCTCCAAGCGAACGGGGCCTAAAAGTTTAGGGACCCAAAAATATAGTTTGAAAGTTGATAGACCTAAATGACACCTTCTCAAAAGTTAATGGAACTATAGTGCATTTTACTTGAAGAGAAATAATGTTGAACTGTAGCCTGGAAGCATGTATGCAAGGAGTCGATTACCACCACGGCACCACAGGCCTCTAGGTGGTGGCGTTGGCGGGAGCGACGAGCGGTGCGCGGCACAGCGGGCAGGTGGCGTGCGCGCACAGCCACTCGCCCACACAGGCGGCGTGGAAGTAGTGCATGCGCGCAAGCAGCACCCTGACGGCCTCGCCGTCGTCCAGTTCCGCCAGGCACACGCCACAAGAGCCCTCCCGCCACCCGTCCGCCTTCCGGTACGTGCACACCAGCGGTGGCTCGGCCGCCCGCATGGGCGGCGCCATCCCCACAGCGGCCGCGCCAGCCACCGTCGATGACGGTGCCCTGTCGACCCAACCGTCGCCGGCTTCGTTGCTCTGCAGCTGTAGTGTCGTCGTCCCCGCCTCCGGTGGCCATCTCCTGCTCCTCCGTGTCCGTCCGGAGGACTTTGCTGCAAAGGACCCAGATGACGACGGCGAAGACGGCGAACACTATGGGCGGCACTAACTTATTGCCATCCACGTCGTCCGTCTGGCCGGAATCCTGCTGGCTCGAGTAGTACGTGTGCCCGTACGGACTGCCGTCCTGCGACGATGACAGTTGATTGTGGCTTGCACCACCATTGTTTGTGTTCGTGGCCATGGAATTCTGAGTTCACAACAAGTACGAGACCATGGTTAGACCATGGAGTCACCGTCTCTTTTTGTAGGTGGCTGGGGTTGACGAGAGTTGCGAGGATTGTCTTTGTAGCCACCGATGGATCCATGGCTAAGGGCAATGGCATCATCCTGACAATGGCAAATCTGTGTATGTACGTCGTCCTCAAAGAAATTTCCGGGAAATGATCTCTCCAATTTGTTAGTATCCGTCGAAGTCAGTACTGACATGCATAACTTGTCACCTCCGATCCGTTTTCAGTAGAATCCATATATAGTCAAGTTTGAACACTCATAATAGATTTGTCAATAAGCGAAATCGGGTCAGTAGAGACACCATTGCAAACACATTGTTAAATTAATAGTTCCTCACTTTGAAGGCATTTTGACTTTTCTAGATACATTGCTTCAAATATATATTTACACATAATGTATATCTAAGTGCATAGCAAGAACTATATACGCAGAGAGGCCAAAACGTCTTAAAATTTGAAATGTAGGGAGTACTAGAATTTTTCCATTCCAAATTATAAGTCGCTCTGACTTTTTTGGCATATAGATTTTGAAATGTACCTAGACATACATTGTATCTATACACATAGCAAAATTGATGTACCAAAATAGTTAAAGCGACTTATAATTTGAAATAGGGGAGCATATCTCATTGTAAATTGATATAAAATTTAAAGAGTACCAGTTCCCTGGAAGAAAGAAGCCAGTGTCGTATTGTGTTTAAAAAGAAGAGAATCTATATGTACAATCCAATGTTTACAGAGGCGGCCCACATTTTCAGAGGCGGGCATATTTTTTTATTGTCTTCTGAATTCTTGTGCTTCCTAAAATTGCTTATAGAGACAGGCAAAAAAATTACCACCTCCGAAAATAAAAATGGCCGGTCTCCTGAAATCATTTTTTAAGTAGTGTATGTGTGTTTCGGTTTCCTCTTTTTTTGGTTACCTGATGGAGAAGATGGTACTGCTCAGAGTTAATTTGGTTAGTTACTTCTTGGGACAGAATTATAGAAAAAAAAAACAGTTTCTGTTATTTCGGGTTCGGTGTCGGTTAGTTCGGTTTAGTTCCTCATATTTGGTTAACCATGCCCACCCCTAGCGCCAGGTCTTCATAGGGTGGGATGATGGCGGCTGTTAGGTACAACGCTGCTCTGTCCTTGTTCTGACCAATAGCATTTCATCTAGACTAGCCATTTGATTCCTGTTGCGGACGCCCTTATAGAGAGGCATATAAAAAAAATCTCTGAACACTTGTTGAGTCAAAACAGATAAGGAACAATTCCGTATCAAGCTGTAAATTTTGAATACATAGTGTGCTAGCCTTTGCCGTATACATGAACAATTCCTTCGTCATATATTATGCACTACTACTACGGAGTACGTAGTAAGCGAAACCTGCTGACCAGCTGGAAGCATGCATGGAAGAAGTTGGTAGCCACGACAGGGATAGGCCTAGCTAGGTGGCGGCGGAAAGAACCACGAGCGGTGCGCGGCAGAGCGGGCAGGGTGGTGTGCGCGCGCAGCCACTTGCCGACGCAGGAGGCGTGGAAGTAGTGCATGCATGCCGGCAGCACCCTGACGGCCTCGCCGTCGTCCAGCAGGTCCGCCAGGCACACCCCGCATGAGCCCTCCCCCCTCTATAGGATTGGTTGCCAACGTTGCGTCTCTTCTCAGGGCGTTACCAAATCCATCTAGCCTGTATCGGCTCATCTCCCCATCTAAGTGTCTCCATCTTGCCAATCAAGCAAGCCGATGCCGAGTGACTGATTCTCCATCTTCACATGACTTAAGAGTGGAGGCTACCAAGGGTTGAATATATACCATTCTTGATTTATCGCAATGTATGTACATACTATTATCATACTATTTATCTAGGCTGATAGAGCCTATTTTAGAGTTTGGAACAAGGCCCTAGATTTTACCGGCACGACCCTGCCATCTCCATTGATGACAGTGACCTGCCGACCCAGCCGCCGCCTGCTTCATTCGTTGCTCTGCAGCTGACGCACAGCAGTGTCGTTCCCACCTCCGGCTTCCTGCTCCTCCGTCTCCGTCCGGACACCGCCGGTGCAGACGAACCTGAGCAGCAAGATGACGACGAGGAACACGGCGAACAGTCTGGGCAGTACCTTCAAGCTCCCGTCGTCGTCCGTCTGGCCCGAATCCTGGGTGTAGAAGTACGTGTGCCGGTACGGGCCGCCGTCCAGCAGTGACGACGGTGGCAGGTGATTCTGGCTTCCACCCCCGCCATTGTTGTGTTGGTGGCCGTGGAATTATGAGTTGATTACAAGCACGAGACCATGGTTACTCGATGGAGTTGTGTCTTCTTGTAGTGGTTGGGGTTGACGACAGTTGCGAGGATTATTTCATTGTGGCCACCGATGAATCCATATGCATGGACAAGCGGTGACGACTGATGACATCACATGATGGCGATGGCAATATGCGTGCGTTAGAAATGATCTCTTCGATTTTTTTACTGTAATTGGTATATATAATTACCAACTCTGTTAGAAACCGTGCAGTCAAGCTTGACCACTGACGGCACCATTGTACACACACTGATAAATAGTAGTACGATATCTTTTATCAATTGTTACATCTCATTCTAAGGTCAGTCTTAGTGGGAGTTGTATAGAATTTTTATGTGCATTTAGTAGACTATCACATAGACATTTTTGCTGACATGGCAATGTTTTTAACAAAAGAGAGAACAACTCTTGATACGATTACTAAACTCTTTATGAGTCATGAAAGTAAAGGTCTATAAAATCATAGGATGAAACTTTCCATTGAGAGAGTGTGTTTTATCTATATTTTATTTCATTCTATAAGACATTACAGTCTTGGAAAAAAACGCCATGAAACTCTTCACTAATTAAAAAGAGGTAGCATTGAAGAAAAAAAGTATCACATTGTGTTAAAAATAAAAAAGAAGAGAATTTATTGTCCTACTAATTAACGTGAGGTAGCATTGAAGAAAAAAAGTATCACATTGTGCTCAAAATAAAAAAGAAGAGAAACTATTGCCCTACTAATTAACAAGAGGAATTTGTTGCTTACAGTGGTAGCATAGCCGACACAACTGGATTCAGGTTCTTTGCCTAGTGCCTGAGGCACTCGGCAAAGAACACACGGCAAAAAATTGATCGGCAAAGCCCTCTCTGCCGAGTGTCTTTTATCGGGCACTCGGCAAAGGCTTTGTCGAGAGCCCCGGGGGCACTCGGCAAAGAAAAGCGACCGTCACGGCGCCGGCCCCGTTGACGGTCGCTTTGCCGAGTGCCAACCCTGCAGGCACTCGGCAAAGATTTTTTATTTTTTTTAAAAAAAAATCTTTGCCGAGTGCCCTCTATCCGGCCCTCGGCAAAGATGTTTTATTTTTTTTCTAAAAATTCTTTGCCGAGTGCCCCCTGGCCGGCGCTCGGCAAAGTTTGAATTTTTTTTTAAAAAAAAATCTTTGCCGAGTGCCCTCTGGCCAGCACTCGACAAAGTTTGAATTTTTTTTTAAAAAAAATCTTTGTCGAGTGCCATGGTCATGACACTCGGTAAAGCTGAAAAAATGGTTTTCCAAGCGCCCATTTTTTCAGTTTTGCCGAGTGCTGTGACCATGGCACTCGGCAACGGGGTCCTTTGCCGAATGCAACACTCGGCAAAGTGTCCCAAAACGGCAATTTTTAATTTTTTTTACATTCCATCATGACAAATAAATTCATACAAACATATATCACATATATATATCTCATCCATCGCATATATATCTCATCCATCCATACATCCATCCGCACATATCACATCCATCACAATATATATCACATATATAATAATAAGTGCTCAAGTCATTCCAAATAAATCCACAAGTCCATCACAAGTCCATCAAAGTCTATAAGTGCATCATAAGTATATCACAAGTCCATCACCAAGTGAACAACAAATGAAAAAAATACAACGTGCACTCATCTCGGACGCTGCGACTGTGGTGAAGGCCCAGCTCCATCATTCAGAGGTGCATGAGGTGGATTATTCGAACCACCATCAGATGGAGACTGCACAAAGGAGAAAAGATTGCATGTGAGACAAGATTATTTGGATAGCTAATCTAGGAAGGTAGAGGCCATACAAGCAAAGCACAAGCGAAAGTAAAAAACTTTCATACTCACAGGAGTAGCTGCAGTTGCAGGATGCGGAGGCGGAGGTGGAACCAACCGTCCAGCTGGCAGAGAGAAGCCCACATGTTGCCCAAGCCCTTGTACGAACTCCGTAATGTCCGTCAGCCTCTGCGCCTGGGCCTGCCGCTCAGCCCGCTCGGCCTCCAGCTGGGCCGCCATCCTCTGTTGCCCGGCCTCCAGCTCCTGACGTTGCCTCATTTCTTGTTCCAGCCAGGCCTGCAATATTTCACTCCAATGTTTCAGTAATGCAAAGCTAATTAAGATGTGTAAAGATCAATGTATGACGAGTAAAATCGGAATAACCTTGAGTGCGTCGACCCGATGCTGTGCAGCGGTCGGCCGTGTGCGAATGACCGGGCTCTCGCTCGTGCTCCGTGCTCGGATCTGGGAGAGAGAGGGAGTAGAGGTCGTGTCGATGATGCCGTCGCCAAGCCAGAACCGCCCATGCTTCTTGCCTTGCCCCACCCTCATGACAGCCTCTCCATCGAAGTCCTGGGTGCTCGGATCGTGGTCTGACCCATGGAGCGACCTCGCCACCTCAGTGTACACACTGATGTGGGAGTGGACGCTCGGGTTCATGTATGCCTCGGGCGGGTCCTCCAGGTTGAAGGAGACATCGGACGTCGCCTTGCCCTTGTGGGCCATACACCATGCCTGGAAGTCCGAGCAAGCCTGGCCACTATGTGACGCCAACTGCGAGAAAGACAGCACGATGATTAGAAATCAGGCAGAACTGAGTGTCACAATAGATAAATGAATTCGCGTACCCATGCTTGTTTGTATCCGGCGAGGCTCGCTGCAGCTGCCTTGATGGTGTGCTGGACCTTGCATCTGCAAACGACGTGCACGAAATCTTCTGAAATTTTTTTCATAGCCTCCACATACTATATCACGACATCTCAACAAGTTTCATGATTTTCGGACTTCGTTTGCTTTTTATAGAATTTAAAAACACTTCGCACGTAAGTTCACGGTCATATTTTGTGAACAAGATGTCCGAAATTTTGGGTCCGTTCCTGGATGCGGCCTCACACTACACTCAGTAACATGACTATCATTTTTTGAATCATTAAATTCCATTATTCGTACCATGTGCAGTTCAAATTTATATTTTTTGAAAAAAATCAAGTAAACAAAATAAAGTAACTAAATATATCAAAAAGCCATAAAAAATCCACAAATTCTAACGAGGAGTTTCTGGTACTTTAAAAGGGCTGCATAAAAAATTTGGAGGCCAAAAACAAAACAAAAAAACTTTCCGAGCGCCGGGGCATGGCACTCGGCAAAGGGGGTCTTTGCCGAGCGCCAAGAATAAGGCGCTCGGCAAAGAGGATTTTTGAATTTTTTTAGAAATTTCCTCTTTGCCGAGTGCCTTCACAGGGGCACTCGGCAAACACATTTCAAAAAAATATTGAATCTTTGCCGAGCGCCGTGTCAGGGGCACTCGGCAAAGTATTTTCCAAAAAAAAATCTTTGCCGAGTGCCTAACAGCAGGCACTCGGCAAAGAAGGATGTGACCGGACACCATTACGCGGGGTAGCCTATGCCGAGTGCCGCGCTTTTGCCGAGAGCCTGGCACTCGGCAAATAAGTCCTTTGCCGAGTGCCCTTTTTTGCCGAGTGCCCGGCACTCGGCAAAGAACTCTTTGCCGAGTGCAATTCTTTGCCGAGTGCCCGATTTTTTACACTGGGCAAAGAAGTTTGCACTCGGCAAAGGCCCTGTTTCAAGTAGTGCGAGACAACAATCCAACTAGATCCCTCTTAGAGACAGAGATTGATGATTACAGTGAGAAAATGGGTGCACGAGGGGTGTAAGTTTCTTAGCCCATATTATACAGCAAGGTAGTGGTGCCGTTGCACCTATCTCTTGTAGGCTGCTAGTCTCATTATTCCCATTTAATAAGGTGACACATCCGTAAAAATAGTGACAATGACATAAGGGCAGTCCCAATGCTAAAAATGACGTGTAGTTTCTATACTTATTAATTTCTATAGACACTACATATAAAAACCATGGTCCCAGTGGATAGTTTCTGCAGAACAATTTTTTAACCAATCACATACATTCTCTACCAATCACGTCCCTTCATGTCTTGGTTCTTCTGTAGACATGGTTTCTAACTTAGACCCGATTTCTATGATTTTTTCTCTCTCTCTTCAATAACTACCTTGCCACATCAGCAAAATGCTTAGGTGGCAGTATAATTAATGTTCATAGAAACTATGGTGGTTTCTGCATTGGGAGCGCCCTAAGAATTATGAGGAAAGACAGTATATGAGTTTCATCCGGATAAAACCCAACGTTCTCAGTTACCAACACACTAGAATCCGTGCGAAACTCCACTGAGAGTGTTTTGTTTCATCCCCACACGCTGGAAACTGTGTGAAACTCGAGCATTTACTTTCATAACATCATGCAACACTTCAATGCGTAAACTTATGAAACTGTGTATTGTTGGTCTTGTTTCATTTTATGACCTACAAGGTAGTTTTTGGACATACTGCAATTAAATCTAGTATTGGGAATGGGTATCGAAACTAAATGAGTCATACCCGTGTTGTCTGTCTATCTCTGGCAACATTGGATCATTGATTCAATGCTATCTGTTCGAAGATTCCTTGGCATTAATTTATAGTGAGACTTGACTTTTTGTTTGTCATAAATAGAAGTGTGCAGTGCAAGCATGATACACATTGTAAATGTGTATCATGCTTATGGATAGGAAATTTATACTGCAATTAACTCCTCTAGGAGCATTTATTTTCATAGCACCATGCAACATTTAAATGCGTATGGATATGAAATTGTAAATCAAACTATAGATTATGGGCCTTGTTTCATTTGATCACCTAGAAGGTACTCTTGGATATGGTGCGATTAAATCTAGGACTAGGAAAGGGTATACCCATGTTGTCTGTCTATCTCTCGCAAGATTTGGGTCATTGATGCAATGTTATCTGTTTGAAGATTCCTTGGCATTAATTTGTAGTGAGACATGGCTTTTGGTGTGCTATAAATAGGAGTGTGCAGTGCAAGCATGATACACAATATTATTCAGCATTTTGTTGGCTCAGTGAGAGAGAGAAAACATCAACACCATATATACTAGTATACAATGATTACTATAAAAATAATGCTACGAGTCTTGGTGTTTTCTTTAGTCTTTACTATGCTTGCCACACATCAAGCTTGGGGAAGAAACAAGGAAAATTGTGAAAAGGATAAAAATTTCATTAAGCGCCAATGTGAAAACTGCATTGCAGTCGGCCGTAAAGCACGTACAAGCAAACTATGTTGCAATGCTATGAAAAGAGCTGATATGGCTTGCGTCTGTCGTAGCATAACACTAGAAGAGCAGCTCAAAATAAACGTCGTGAAGGTTGTGGATGTTGCAAAGGAGTGCGGCAACCCGGTGCCACCTGGAAATAAATGTGGAAGTGAGTACCTAACACTTATTTTTTCTTAATTTAAATTACTCTACTATTATGTTGTGTTCATCGAATAATTATTGACAGAAGCCAAAATCTATGTAACCTGGACAATAAAATATAATTTGATGAATTGTTTATAATCTCTATTGAGCTTTCAATATTAGCTGGGCACCAAGTCTTATTTGGTCTAAACATCTTGTTTATCAGCTTGGACTGTTCCACTGCAACTACCGGCAAGGGTGCATCTGTAAGAGTTCAACAAAGCGAGCAACCAAGGGAGCATCCATAAGAGTTCATCAAAACAAGCGATCAAAGGAAAATCTTGAGATAAATGAATGAATGTATCCTCTACTCGCTTTTGGAAAAATAATAAAATTGGGATGAAAAGAATATGCGTTGTGATTTATTTATATATAGCCGTAAGACTACTCTTAATAACCCCATAAGCCCATGGCTCCAAACGGTTCTGAATCCTGAATAAGGTGCAGCGGAGACCGTCATTGAAGTCACGTTGGCTATTTGAATAGATTCAATACGGTCTGCAGAGGGTGTACACTTTTCCCCACACGATAGGCACAGTCCCATCCATGATCAATGGACGAAATAGGCCTAACGAGACCCTGTACCTGAATGTAGGTGACCTTAGATTTCCATATAATTCTACCATGGCTTCTCAAGGGTTGGAAAACACACTAAGCTCAGAAGGATACCAAATCATCCCATCTCAATATTTCGGATGATACCAAATCATCTAGTTTAACAATAAGTACGGGCTCTAACGCAGCCAAAAATCAAGGGGCTTTACATGGATGACCACATAGCAATCATGCCAACTGGACCATGGAAGATCACATAGCATCCGTGTCTGCTCCTGATAATCCGCTGCCAACACCAGCCTCCTAGTAGAAATTAAACTTCTATATAACGAGGTGTGAGATCAAGTCTACCCATTGTTGATGGTAGTTAACAAAAATTATAAACCGCTAATATAACATGTATAAGGGCATAAAAGTAATTACCAACAAAGGTTTAGAGGTTTAAACTAACAAATTCTATGAGTTTTGGTGAATCTGTATTTTCTGCAGGGTTCATACAAAAAAAAGTCAAGGTGGACCTTGATGCTAGAATTAATCATGCTTGTTCAGAGCGAAAACAACTCCAGAAGGTTCTAGAAGACTCTAGGACAAAACCCACCGAAGCAAAGGGTAGGTGGCTTCCAGG
Organism: Miscanthus floridulus; assembly: GCF_019320115.1. NCBI lineage: Eukaryota > Viridiplantae > Streptophyta > Magnoliopsida > Poales > Poaceae > Miscanthus > Miscanthus floridulus. Next base: position 121,544,457 of record NC_089588.1, on the reverse strand, counting down.
TGGGGCCGGCTGGCCCCACCCACAGGCCGGCCGGCCTGTGGGCCCCACCTGTCCGCCCCTCCTTTGAATGTCAGTTTCCCACTGCCTCTTAGGTTGCATCTACACCATCCATTCAAGTTGGTTTGATCCGAGGGCTCAGGATTGATGCCCCGGCCTATATATACCAGCCCCTGCCACCCTCTAAGCCATAAACCCTGATCAAGTCATTTGAGAAGACAGAACCCCTAATCATCCTCAGAGCTCCACCATATTCTAGGGCATAGCTAGCTAGGCTAGGTCTAGAGAGAGGCAAGCTTCACTTAGATTCCTGATCGTGTCAAGAGCATGGCTTGGTATAGCATTTGTACCCCCTCTCTTTTGTATCTCTCATTACTTTTATATGTTTGCTACAATTATTATGACATTGTTCTTCGTATTAATCATGTTCCTATTTATCATGTTCATCGTCTACTTTGATTATATGCTTAGTATAGTTAGATTATCGTTATGTTCATTAATAAGTTCGTATAGCACTCACTCTTTGGATCCATGGGTGAGTGTTCGACATTGTGTAAGCGTGGTGCTTATACGTTGTTTACCTACGGATACACCCTATATTCCGGGTCATGTGGTAGATCGCGGATGTGACACTCCCATTGAGTCCTTTGTAGTCCACTCCCCGAATATAGGATAAGTAGGATCTAGTTATGAAGGAAGACAAGTTTTGTTCTTAATCTTCCTTAGTAATATCCCTTATGTGTAGATATGAAGTTGATCTTAACCATGATTACTAAGTGTAATTGCACTAATCAACGTATACTTGACTTGTAATTAAGAATGACTTAGGAATTACTCCTCTAATATTCTACATAGCCATGCTAATGCCATAGAAAGGAGTACTCTGAGTGATCAATGATTAGTTATTGCTTGCCATTCATATACATTTATCTCTTGACTTACCCCTGTTGTGAGTAGAAGTTTAGTTATGGTTTATTTCTCCATCATGTGTATAAGTTATCAATATATTCCCACTGCTCGTCCTTCCCTATGGTAAAAATATAAATAACGATACCTAGAATACTTCTGGGTGAAGTGCTACAATGGTATATTATCTGTGCGCTTGCAGATTCTTTTCAATTATATATAATATATCTAGTCACATGAAATATTAAAGTACTTCTTAGTGTCGTTCTAGAGGTGGCACTAGGTAGTACCTATAAGCATTTCTGACACCATTGCTAGGGATGACAACTTAGTAAAAGTGATGCTAAGAAATGTCAATAATCATTAGGTGACTACTTAAACAAGTGACAAGTTAATAAATACCAACACCCATATAGACATGTGACTGTAAAAAAATATCTCACTAGGCGAGATGGCCTACGAACCAGTCCTTACGTGACCGAGGCGAGTATCTCCCAACAGCAACCCTCCCTAGGCGAACCTGCCAAGGTAATTTATCCCACATAAACTACCCTCACTCGCCCCCTGTCATCGTTCAGTTCAGGTTTACCAATTTTAAGTTTCACAAATATTATCCATAGGTTCATTCATATCATGGAGCTCGTAACATACCACCATAACCATTTATCACATTCATCATTAATCACATTATAACAATCGAGCTCATATTCCAGGATAATAAATCATCATCAATTCGCAAAGCAAGCTCGATCATAATTCAATAAATCAAGTTTAGTTATCTATTAGTAGGATTTAGTAAGTAGGATCATGGTGGTGGTGGTAAAGTAAGGTGGAGGAAGGGTGGGGGAGTTAGGATTTTCCTTCGTTGTTGTCTCCTTCTGGACCTCCTATGTAATCCAGGTCCTCGTTCTCCTGGTAGTCACCATCCTCTGCCTAGCGTAGCTATCGTATAAGACTACCACCAAACACGAAATAAAAGGGCAATAGCAAACATAGAACAATATGGTGGTACCATGTAAAATAAATAGAGCTAGATTTTAGAAGAATTTTGGAAGTGGTTTCATGTGAAAAGGAGTTAGGGTAGAGAAGATATGGATTGTAGAAGTTTAAAATATAGTGGGAGGACCAAGTGGAATTTTATATGCATTTTGGTATATGGAAAATATGTGTAAAATATATGAATAAATTCGTGAGTGCATCAAGTTTATTTACAAATTTTCTAAAAAAAATTCTAAATAGGTAAACTAGGTTTCTAAGCCTCTGTGTACACTAGCCGGGTGCACCTAGCATTTCTGCGCGCTGTGCTGTGTGCATGTGTGGTGTATGTATGACGTGTGGGGGGAAGGGTTTAGCCGTGGGTCGTCGCTGACGGGTGGGCCTCGCCTGGACCTGAGGTCCATGTGGAGGCGATAGCATCATCGCTTGGGCCCACGTGACAGAGAAAGGGAGATGGAGAGGGAGTGACGGACGAAGACGGATGGCAATGGCGACGTCGTTACTACCTGGTCCAACTCATCAGTGAGATAAGAGGGGAAGGAAGGGTATGGTGACTGGACGGGGTCACCGGCGGCAGCGGATGCCCAAGGTGATGGTGGCGGCTCACCGGAGTGGGTGCGGCTGCGCCGTGCAGTAGGAATGGCCATAGGGCCTCTATACCTATCAACTATCTGTGTGTGCATGTGTGCGGGTGTGCGGTGGGTGTGATAGAGGTGGTGTGGTGCCTGGCCGAGCCTTGGCTGACGGTAACCGGCTGCCATGGTACTCAACAGATGGCGGTGCACGGTGGCAGTGAGACACATAAGCGTAAACAGAGGGGAAGGTGGAGGTGGGGTTCTAGGACTCACCTACCTCTCTAATCGACCAATGGCGCAGCAGGGAAGGGGAGGAAGGGAAAGATGTTCTAGAGTACTACAGAGAGGGGGAGAGGAGGAATGGATGGGGAGATGGGGTGTTCCCACCCCTAGCAGAGGTGTGGTGGAGAGGGCGATGCCAGAGCGTCACCGGCCGAGCCAATTTATAGGTCGGCAATGGTGGCTCCGGCGGCGAGATATTTCTCTTGCCGCGAGCTTATCCATTGGTGTGCACACTCATTTGAATCCCAAAGGCGGTTCGCCACAGTGGGATCTTATCCATTCGTTGCAGAGGGAGCTTGGTGCTCGCCCATGGTGGTACGGCTAGCGGATGGTCATGCCACCACGTGTCGAGGGAGCAATAGTGAGGGGAGATAGAAGGAGACGGGAGCTGGTGGGGATGAGAAGCCTCGGGAGAGCGCCGTCGTGCTTATCCACTCGGCGCCAGGGTGAAGCGGGGCACGGCTATGGTGGCGTGGCTAAGGCGAGCGTCGTGATGCGGTATTCGCACTAGTAGAGAACAGACCTTTGATCCTCGACCAAAATGGGCTCTAGTCCCAGAATTTTTTGCGCCCGGGACTAGAGATATCTTTAGTCCCGGTTGGTGGCTCCAACCGGGACTAAAGGTCCCTGCCCAACGGCTACTGCGCCAGACAGAGGTGGCAGGGACCTTTAGTCCTGGTTGGAGCCACCAACCGGGACTAAAGGTATACTTTTACTCCTGGTTGGTGGCTCCAACCGGGAGTAAAGGTCTACTCCCGGGCCGTGGCTGCGCCCGGGGTTGGAAAGTTACCTTTAGTCCCGGTTGGAGCCACCAACCGGGACTAAAGGTCTCCCCTTTATATCCCGGCCGTCTCCTTCCTCCCCGAGCCCGAGCTCAGCATATTTTGAAGCTCACTGCAGTAGTGTTCTTGCTTCCTCCCTCCCTCCATTGTTCTTCCATCCATTCTTCGATTCCTCTGTCGATTTCTTCGATTTCTCCGTCGATTCTTCAGTTGTAAAGGTTACCAATCTCATACTCTCATTTTCACCATTGTCTTATCTCATTTTGTTCACTATATATATATGGTTCTTTATTGTGGTTTTTTTCATTTGTATGCAATTTGAGCTCAAAATCACTTCAAGCTTGCATATTTACATGAAAGAAGGTTAAAGTAGCTAGTTGAACTTGCGGACCGTGTTCATCTCGGCGACCATGTTCTCTGTCGAGCGGTAACGGACATCAAGGAGGAGCTTTGATTCTACGAGGGAGAGCGGCAACGGTCGTGGAAGACCGTGTTCCCTTCCTCGTAGAATCGGAGCTCTTCCTTGACCAAGTACGGTGCCGTCCGGTGGAGAAATGCTCGCCGAGATGATCACGTAAGCAAGTTCAACTAGTACGGATGGTTATTTATTCACATGTCCCGATATCGTCGCAGTAGTCTGTCAATCACCGTACTTTTTATTTTAACTTTTTATGAAATGAAAAACTTAGAAAATAGTTAGAAAATTATAGAAAATCCGTACTAGTTGAACTAGCGGACCGTGTTCATGTCGGCGAGCATGTTCTCTGCCGAACGGTAACGAATGTCAAGGAGGAGCTTTGATTCTACGAGGGAGAGCGACAACGGTCGTGGAAGACCGTGTTCCCTTCCTCGTAGAATCGGAGCTCTTCCTTGACCAAGTACGGTGCCGTCCGGTGGAGAAATGCTCGCCAAGATGATCACGTAAGCAAGTTCAACTAGTACGGATGGTTATTTATTCACACGTCCCGATATCGTCGCAGTAGTCTGTTATGTGTGTACACTCACATTCTTCTGTTAATTTGCGGAAATATCATGTGAATTACTTACCTGCCGCAGTAAAAGACGAGAACACAATGACCATTAAAAATATCATTGTTTAGAGATCTAGATAATTTTATAGTTTCTTAATTTTATTTGTTTATAAAAGGAGAAATTTATAGTGTATTAAAAAATGAGTATAGAGAGTAGATGGCAACTGCTTCCAGGTCCTCGGCCTCTCATGGGTTTCCAAAGCGACTTAGGCCGGGCCTTCCTCTCATTCCATGCGGCAAGTGTCGTGATGAGACGAAGATTATGATGGAGTACCGAGTGAAGAAGGAGGGTCCCAACAAGGATCATATCTTCTACAAGTGTCCAGATCGCAATGTGAGTTATTTTATAGTATTTAATGATTATGGTTAGTTTATACCTATTTTCATGATGGTTGTGATTAAAGTTCTAATTTTTTGTTTTAATTTCAGTGGGATGGCAGTGGACGATGTTCAGGCTTCTACTGGGAGGAAGAGTATGTTGAACTCGTGCAAAAATATCTTGCACAACAGGCAGATACGGCGGCTAATGAGGCAGTGATCCAGCCGAAGAAGCCCAAAGATGTTGCACAATCGGGGGATCTGTCTGTTTTAGTTGAGATTGGTCGCGAAATCCTTGTGCTCCTGAAATGTATTTTAGCTTTAGTTCTTTTAGTGGTAGTTGGGATTGTTTACATTGTAGCGATGCTTTCATAAATTTGTATCTTTTGTGGTGGCACGCATGTTTTATAAATAATTAATTATGATCTAGGTTTTAATATGATATTTATGTCATGTAATGCAGATGAGCCGTCATTGGATGTATAATGCTGATCGCCGCTCCCAAGAGTTCATTGACGGCGTGCATTCTTTGTTACGTGCGGCCGAGGCAAACAAACGCGACGGTTTCATGTGCTGTCCATGTGCCATATGTAAGAATACGGTGGAATATCCTTGCTCAAGGACTCTTCATTCACACTTGTTCAAGTCGGGTTTCATGCCAAACTATATTTGTTGGACAAAGCACAGAGAAACCGGTGTTGTAATGGAAGAAGGTGAAGAAGAACAATGGGACGACAATGATATTATTCCTGATGGTGCGTGCTTCAATGATACTGCAATGGGAGAAGCTGAAGACGAGGTAGCCGCAGAAGATGAGACGGCTGATGATCTTTCTCAGGTCATTCGTGACGCACAAAGAGAATGTGAAAGTGAAAAGGAGAAGATCAAGTTCGAGCGGATGCTAGAAGATCACAAGAAATTGTTGTACCCAACTTGTGATGCAGGGCAGAAAAAGTTGGGAACCACACTAGAATTGCTGCAATGAAAGGCAAAGAATGGTGTATCTGACAAGGGATTTGGAGAGTTACTAAAAATCCAAAAGAAGATGCTTCCGAAGTACAATGAATTGCCCGCCACTACCTACGAAGCAAAACAAGTTGTCTGTCCTATGGGGCTAGAAATAGAGAAGATACATGCATGTCCTAATGACTGCATCCTGTACCGTGGCAAAGAGTACGAGAAATTGGATGCATGCCCGGTATGCCATGCGTCGCGGTATAAGATCAGGCGAGATGACCCTGGTGATGTTGAGGGCGAACGTTCGCGTAAGAAAATCCCTGCCAAGGTTATGTGGTATGCTCCTATAATACCACGCTTGAAACGTCTGTTCAGAAACAAAGAACATGCAAAATTATTACGATGGCACAAAGAAGACCGTAAGGTAGACAATATGTTGAGACCCCTGCTGATGGGTCCCAGTGGAGAGCAATCGACAGAGAATTCCCGGAGTTTGCAAATGACGCAAGAAACTTAAGGTTTGCTTTAAGTACAGATGGTATCAATCCTTTTGGAGAGCAGAACAGTAGTCATAGCACTTGGCCTGTTACTTTAAGTATCTACAACATTCCTCCTTGGTTATGCATGAAGCGGAAGTTCATTATGATGACTGTGCTCATCCAAGGCCCGAAGCAACCTGGCAATGACATCGATGTGTACCTGAGACCACTTATTGACGAACTTCTCATTTTGTGGAATAAAGAAGGTGTACGTGTGTGGGATGAGTACAAACAGGAACACTTTGATCTACGAGCATTGTTGTTCGTAACAATCAATGATTGGCCTGCTCTAAGTAATCTTTCAGGACAGTCAAACAAGGGATATAATGCATGCACACACTGCTTCGGTGATATTAGAGGTGTATTCTTGAAAAAATGTCGAAAGGTCGTGTACCTTGGCCATCGTCGATTTCTTCCTGCAAATCACCCTGTAAGAAAGAAAGGCAAGCATTTTAAAGGGAAGGCAGACCACCTGACCAAGCCTCGCAACCGAACCGGTGAGGATGTACTCGATATGGTCAATGATGTGAAAGTCGTCTTTGGAAAAGGACATGGAAGCCAACCTATTCCGAAAGACACTAACGGTCACACACCCATGTGGAAGAAGAAGTCCATATTTTGGGACCTACCCTATTGGCAAGTCCTGGAGGTCCGTAGCTCGATCGACGTGATGCACCTGACGAAGAATCTTTGTGTGAACCTGCTAGGCTTTATGGGTGTGTATGGAAAGCCTAAGGACACATTTGAAGCACGATAGGACCTGTGTTGTTTGAAAGAAAGAGACAACCTGCATCCAGAGAAGACAGATGATGGACGCCATTACTTACGTCCTGCTAGCTACACTCTAAGCAAAGAGGAGAAGGAAATCATGTTTGAATGCTTAAACAACATCAAGGAACCATCTGGATTCTCCTTGAATATAAAGGGTATTATAAATGTGCCAGAGAAGAAATTCTGTAACTTAAAGTCCCATGACTGTCACATTCTCATGACGCAATTACTTCCAATTGCATTAAGAGGAATTCTACCTCCAAATGTACGTCTAGCCACCGTGAAGCTATGTGCATTCCTCAATGCAATTTCTCAGAAGGCAATTGATCCAACTGATCTAGCTAAACTACAGAATGATGTGGTTCAATGTCTCGTCAGCTTTGAGTTGGTGTTCCCTCCTTCCTTCTTTGATATTATGACACACCTCCTAGTTCACCTAGTCAAGGAGATTTTCACTCTCGGTCCTGTGTTCCTACACAACATGTTCCCCTTAGATAGATTCATGGGAGTCCTGAAGAAATATGTTCACAACCGTGCTCGCCCAGAAGGAAGCATCACCAAGGGCTATGGAACAGAAGAGGTCATTGAGTTCTATGTTGACTTTATTCCCGACCTTGACTCGATTGGTGTTCCTGAATCGAGACATGAGGGGAGACTAAGCGGAAAGGGGACACTAGGGAGGAAAACATATATTGGTACGGATGATGATTATTTCAATAAAGCGCACTACACAGTTCTACAGAACTCCTCTTTGGTAGATCCGTATATTGAGACACACAAGGATCTCTTACGATCCGAGTTTCCAGGGAAGACTGAAGCTTGGATTACGCATAAGCACATGGAAACTTTCGGCGGTTGGTTGCGAAAAAAATGTCAAGGTGATGAGAGCATCCATGAGCAACTGTATTTATTGGCTATGCAACCATCATGGCATATCGTCACATACAAAGGGTACGAGATAAATGGGAACATATTCTACACAGTAGCCCAAGATAAAAGGAGTACCAACCAAAACAGTGGTGTCCGCATAGATGCCACAGACCCGAATGGGAATAAGAAAACATATTATGGACGCATAGATGAAATATGGGAACTAGAATATGCACCTACTTTGAAGATCCCATTGTTCAAGTGCCAATGGGTCAAGGTGACCGGAGGCGGGGTAACAGTAGACAACGAGTATGGAATGACAACAGTAGACCTTAGTAATATTGGGTACAAAGAGGAACCATTCGTCCTTGCCAAGGATGTGAATCAGGTGTTCTATGTCAATGATATGTCTACCAAACCAAAAAGAGGGAAAAACGATAATGACTCAACCAAAGAGCCAAAGCGCCATATAGTTCTTTCAGGATAAAGAGTCATCGTGGGAATTGAGGACAAGTCAGACATGTCAGAAGAATATGAAAAGGATGACCGAATTCCGCCCTTCAAAGTGAACAAAGACCCTAGCATCTTGGTAAATGATGAGGACACTCCATGGTTACGAAGCGATCATAACCAAGGGACATACGTAAAGAAGAAGTAAACTGCTGTGCCCACTTGATGATATAGTGATTTAATATAGTGTGTGTTTGAGATATTATGTAATAATTGTGAATTCAGATGTTTATTATGTCATGTTTCAAATTAAATCAATGTTTGATTTGGTGGGATTTCTCTCTCAAAAAGGTAAATTAGGATACTGAGTGATGAAAAATTAAAATATTAACGTTAAAATGATGTGAAAACAAATTTCCTGTCCAAAACCAATAGTTTTAATAATTTTAATTAAACACTACATTTTTGCATTAATGAAATAATAAATATTAGTTACATTATGTTTTATAATTCTAACAAAAAATAAAAAAAGTTAGGTTATAGATTTTTCCTATGTGCAATAAACAAAAAGAAAATTCATATTTTTAACAAAATAATTTTATGCCTTTTATTTAATTTACTATGTATTTAACAAAAACTATTGCATTTCTATTTTATTTAACAAGACTATTGCTTAAAACAGGCGGGAAATGAAACTGCAGGCCACCTTTACTCCCGGGTGGGAAGCCCACCCAGGAGTAAAGGTGGGCTGCAGTTTCGTGGCCCGCCAAAAAAACCCTTTACTCCCGGTGCGTGTTACCAACCGGGAGTAAAGGTATACCTTTACTCCCAGTTGGTAACACGCACCGGGAGTAAAGGTACCTTTACTCCCGGTTGGTAATACGCACCGGGAGTAAAGGGTTTTTACTCCCGGTTGGTGGCTGGCACCGGGAGTAATTCTCTCTGATATATAACCTCCAGCGCCTGGCGCAGATCGATCCGCTCATCTTCTTCCTCGTCGAACACCGCCGCCCTCTTCTTCCTCGCGCCGCGTCCGTTCGCCTTCCGTGACACCGGCGCCGCCCTCTTCTTCCTCGTGCGGCCTCCACCGCGCGCGCCCGTGCCCCTCCTCCGCGCACGCCCGTGGCCCTCCACCGCGCCCTCCTCCGTGCCCGAGGCCCTCCACCACGCCCGTGGCCCTCCACCGCGCCCGAGGCCTCCACTGCCGAGCTCGAGGTGATATGTTCGTCGATCTCTTTGTACATTCATGAATCTATAGACAAATGAAGAATTTTTTCTATCTTCATAGATCAATGTTTGTTAACAAAATTTTATCCAAATATATTCATGTAGGGTCTTTTTTTTGAAGGATTTGTTGTAGGATATATAATGATCAAATAGGAACTCAATTTGGATACCCAGTTTGTAAACTAAGCGTTTTTTAGTTTATAAAAAATATCACATGTGATGATGTAAGCAGTTTTGGTTGGACTTGCATGCATGGCTACAGACAAATGAAGGAAAACTTCAATGTTTCTTCATTTGTGAACTTTGAATATACAGATATAATATATTAATGTTGCTAAAGTAATATGAGCATTACATATTTTTTCTGGGAAGACTATCTTCAAACTTTATATCATAGCATCAGAGATCGCCTGTAGAAGAAGAAAATAAATTCTTATCATTTCGGAAATAGTAATGGTTATATTAGCAATAAGACACATATACTTACATTTCATAATGACTTATACTTACATTATCAACATAGAATTTTCTCATATGATGAATGACTACATGGTTCACATGGTACATAGGATCACAACATCACGCACCGACACCGCCCCGGCCCGCCTCACGTCGTCGTCGTCGTCAGCACGGCGGCCCGCCTCACGTCGTCGTCGTCAGCACACCGGCCACCGCGCCGACACGTATATATACGTCATTTGTATTCATATGCATGTATATATACGTCGCGGAGCACCGCCGCCCTCGTTCGCCCATGCGTTTCTATGTATATGGCGGAGCACCGCCGCCCTCGTTCACCCATGTGTACAGACATATATACGGCGGAGTGGAGCACCGCCACTCTTGTCACACCGCCCTTTCTCGTGGCCTAGTTGATCAACATTCGTATTATCGTTATCGTTAATGCTAAACAATCACACCAGGGCGAACCGCGCTGTTGATGTCACCGAAGTGGTTCGCCCTAGTCACCGACGCAATTTGCCCTCGGCCGTTTATGTATAGCCCTAATTCACCCTAGTACCGACGTAGTTCGCCCTAGTGTGGCGAATTGCGTCCGTGACCGAGGGGCAAGATTTAATAATGCATATTGTTCGTAGATTTTACGCATGTAAGCAAAGATTTGACGTACTATATATTGGTTTTGTTTTTTGAAGCTAGATGGCCGACCCGAGAAACATGGATGAGGAGGAGTTGATGATGAATTTGATCAACACTGGCACTCAAGTTGCCAGCGATGATGGTGCTAGAAATAACGTGCAAGAGGATGCAGATGACGGGAGTCAGTACTTAGCTCTTGAACAAAATGAGCAACAACATATTGGCCAAGTATATTTTTTTATTATTAGCTATATATATTATCATATATCTTATGTGTGCTCATGACATTAAAAATAATGTTTATGTTTTGTAGCCCTCTGGATCGACATCAACAACTACAACGAAGAGTAAAAATGTTCGAGGTCCCAAAAAGCCATTGGAGGGCCGCTTCATCATCTCGGAGTTCAATGTGGATACAGGAGAACCGGGGGGGGCCGAATAAAATGAAATTTGTGCACCACTGTGGTTACCTTGTACGGGACCGGCTCCCGATTAGTACCCGTGAATGGAAGAAGAAGACCAATGCTCCACATATCAGTTTTGTCTCCGATCGTGACAAGGCGTTAATTTGGAAAGATGTCTTGGTACATTTCACGCTCCAAACAGATGGTTATGATGATATAATAGATGGTGATGAATTGAAGGAGCGAGTTAGGGATTGGGCAATGAAGAAGATGGCCACCCAGTTTCAGACTTGGAAGAAACACCTATACACAACGTATGTGAAGAAGAACATAGCACCAGATTTTTCTGTCCCAGGCCCGATCTCAAAGCAGAGGCCCTATTGGGATGAGTTTGTACAGTACAAGACTTCGGAAGAGGGTGTGAGTCGGGTGATAAAGAACCAACGTAATGCCCAACAGAAGACATACCACCATACCTTGGGATCAGGTGGCTACCCGACTGCCATTAAGAAGTGGAACAAAATGGAAGCAGACCTTCTTGCCAAGGGTATCAGACCAGAATCACTCGAGTGGGGAGAACGTGCAATTAATTGGTTTTTCGTTCATGGGGGAACACTAGACCAGGAGACAGGGAAGTGCGTTTATGGCGCAAGACTGCAAGAAGCAGCAGAAAGATTGTTTTATGCTCAGAGAGCTACTGCTAGTGGTGCGTTCAGGCCCAACAGAGAGAAGGATGAGCTGACATACGCCATCGGGACTATTGAACATGGTGGCCGAACTAGAGGCAAAGGAAGTGTCTCGTGGGAGCATGGATTCCCTCAGGATAGACCTTCCTACAGAAGTCGCCAGAGAAAGAAGGAAGAAGAGGCACAGCGGCTCCAGAGGTTGGAGGAAGCGGTGCGTGAAGCACAGGAGCGGGAAAAAAACCTTGAAGCAAGAATGCAGGAGGAAATCAGAAGGCAAGTGCAAATAGCAGTGAGTGCAAGCAAGCAGGCATCAGAGCCAGGAATCAACATTAGCCAATCTGTTCAGTTGAAAAGCAGCTGCGCTTCCACGGAGATACCAAATCAAGGGGACACAGGACTGCGCTTCCCTGTGGATGACGTCACTGAACCTTGTACAACGTGTGAGCTACACATTCCAAAGGAGAATTCCACAATCAAGGTGGCTATCAGTCTTGTTAATCCTATCGACCGAACCAAGACACCAAGGATTCATGGGAATATAATCCAAGAAGGATATGCTACCATCTCGGTAGATAAAGCTGAAAAAGGTTTTAGTGATTTGCCTCTTGACATTCCTGGAGGTGATGGCGAGAAGACTCTAGGAGAAGCGGAGAAGACATTCATTCTATGGCACAAGCGCTACATCATCATTCCAGGGATGTCGGCTCCACCTCCTCCTGAACTACCTCACCATAGGTACATGCGGATGAAAACACTACATCATTAATTTGTATTGGCTTAAATAATTAACAATCTGCTCATAATAATATGTCATTCCTTTTTTTGTAGCAGATCCTCCTCCAACCTAAATCCAATTGTTCAATCGCCAGATCATCATAGTGCTCTGTACGATGACATTGTGTTGGAAGACGAGGCTGCATCCACACCATCTCCAAGGAGGTCTCCAACGCCGCAGCCGCCACCTCCAAGGAGGTCTCCAATGCCGCTGCCAACACCTCCAAGGAGGTCTCCAACGCCTCCCCCGCCCCCGCCTACCAAGAAGCCTAGCAAGAGGCCAGCCCCTCAAACGAAGAACCAGTCCTCGCCTGCAAAGAAAGCCACCGTAAAACCAAGGGCTATTCCCAAAATAATATCTGAAGAGAAGGAAGAAGGAACTGATGCATATAAAAAAGACATGTCTAGATTCTATGACAAACTTAAAATGAATCAAGAAGCAAGGAGAAACCCAGAGAAACCGTACTTCTTCGTAGCTCCAGATATTCTAAGAAAAAGGTGACTTCTTACCAGCAACAACAGCGGGAATCTCGTAAGCCGTCCAAATCAACGTTATCGGACTATGACCGCACTCTCACCAAGTCAATTGAGGCGGCACAGAAAAAGAAGCGGGCAGGGAAAGGAGTTGCCCAACTCGGACAACAAGCGCACCAATCAATCCCCCCGCTAGTTGTTGGTAATGAATATGGTTCGAATTTAGGATTAATGCATCAGGCAAACATACCTCCGGATGTCGATTTGGATCACCTTGGTGAATTTCTTGATGAGACTGGTCTCGACCTTTACCAGATGTTTGGTGATGGAAACATTGAGAGTGCGGCGGAGGTTGATATTTGGAAGAAAAAATTTGTACTAGGCCAGAGTCTATACAACCCTCAAGCCTTATCTGATCTGGGGACGCAAATGTACCTGCTAAACAAGTGGTACATGCAGGCGTCTACCAGTGGAGACTTCTACGTTGGTGTCAGAATTAGAGACGAACATTGGTTCTATGGCGATGATGTTATGTATGTTGACTTTGCAGAATTTCATCAACTATGCCACCTGACCTCTCTGGACAAAGTTATCATTAGCTGCTATTGCCTGTAAGTAATAATTCTTTCGATCTATTATTAAACTCATCATATGTGTGTATATGCATATAAATTATCCTAACAAGTACTATATATATGCAGATTTACAATGACAGAGCTCAGAAAGGAAGGCTGCAATGAAATTGGTTTTGTTGATCCCCATATAGTATTCAAAGACCCAATTACTCCAAAGACTAATTGGAAGAATGAGTCAGAGAGTAACCTCATGAACTTCTTAGTGAACCAACGCCACAAGAAGGATATACTCTTTCCCTATAACTTCAAGTGAGTGTTAATCATGTCGATCATCCTTAATGGCTCATATGTTGATTCTAGTTAATTAATGAGTGTTATGCGTTATATCCTATAAACACATGCATCAATCACTGGATATTGATGGACATCGATCTGGTGAAAAGTCACTTGATAATCTATGACTCGATGAGAAAACCACAACAAGACTACCAAGATATGATAGATATTATCCAGAGGTAATTTTGGGATCTCTAGCAACTATATATACACACAAACATGATGATTAACTATATCTGATGACGTGGCAAATTTTTTATTGGGCAGTGTTTGGAAAACCTTTATTGAGAAGCAACACATGGAAAAATGCAAAGCGTCACTGAATGTAATCCCTTTGAAAGTAAGTCCCCTGAATCGCATCATCTTTATTAATTAAACATATAGCTTTCACCGGATCACCAGATTGGATGACAAATCTTTTTCTCGTAAAGTGGTGTCTGAGGCAGGAATAGGGGAACAACTACTGTGGTTACTTTTTTTCAAGTTTATCAAGGTGCTCTCCCAAAGAACTCCTACAGAGAGACTCAAAGTACGTTAAAAATACACTATATATTCATTTAATTATTATTATTGATTGTGTTACTATATCTTTATATATATATGTACATATATTAATTTATTTTCCTTTAATTCAAACCTGTAGACTCGATGGTTGGAGGAAAAGGTCATACGGCAAGACCAAATCAAAGCAATTCAAGAGTCTATAGCCAGATTTTTTAATGAGCAGGTCATTGATTCCAAGGGCGAGTTCTACTTCGACCCAACACTGCCATTGAAGCCAAGCTAGAGGATGAGAGGAAACTTGTTATGTCACAACAACTGTAATGCAATCTTTTGTAATATATGCACATGAAATAATATAATGTAAAATACACATATGCATGCATGCATGTAAATATATATATGATGCATGCATGCATATATATATATATATTTCTATGCTTGAATTGTGTGATTTAATACGTTCATTGTGCTTGAACCGAAATATACTATACGCGCGTATAAATGTATAATTAGCAGCGTACAATACGACTTCGAAAATCTATTTTGAAAAGAAAACAAAAAAAATGAAAAGAAAAGAAAAAAGAAAAAAAACCTTTAGTCCCGGTTCGTATTACCAACCGGGACTAAAGGTGTCGGCCATCGTGGCATGTCAGGAGGCACCTTTAGTCCCGGTTGGTGTTACCCACTGGGACTAAAGGTCCTCCTTTAGTCCCGGATGCTTGCTCCCGGGTGGGGAACCGGGACTAGAGGGGGTTCCCCACCGTGAGTAAAGCTCGGTTCTCTACCAGTGTCGCGTCATCTGGAGGTAGACGACAGTGATGGCATGTGGGCCCCATGTGCCAGTGAGTGGGAGAGGCAGAGAGGGAGCAGGTGTGCGAGCTAGGCTGGGGCATGGTGTTGGTCCGGCCCATTGCGGAAGGAAGAGAAAGGGGAAGGGCGAGGGCTATTGCGGGCCAAAAGGAGAGGGAGGGAGAGAAGTAGCCCGAGTGGCTTTTCTATTTTCCTTTTCCTTTTCCTTTTTCTAGATTTACTATGCTAGGTTTTAAATGGTTTTGAATCCAAATTTGAAAATGTAAGTATGCAAAGTGTACGACCATCGCTCTGTTCGTTTGGGCTTGTTTGGCTTATAAGCCATGGCTGAAAGTACTGTTGGCTGGTTTGGTGTGAGAGAAAAATACTATTTGTTGGCTGATAAGCCATGGCTTATAAGCCAAATACAACCAACCGAACAGGTTGCATATGTTCAGCAAGTCCAGCAAACAAGCAACCACACAATGTCACACATGTAGTTTTATTCCTTGGTTGCACTATTTGTATTAAATTACTTCCTAGGTAAGTTATACTTATTTGTTTTATATAAAGTTTTTTAAAAGGTTTAAATTTTTAGTGATTTTTAAATTAGGGTAAAAATCCAGGGTGTTAGACACCACCATGGATCCGCCGGGAGCTAGGAGAGGGAGAGAAAGATCAGCGCCACCACCATGGATCAACCATGCAGAGGGAGAGGGAGCCGGTTGAGAGACGGAGAGGGAGTTTTTGGCTGTCGGTTGAGAGAGAGATGAGTGCTCAAACCCTAACTTCAAGTATTTATACACGAATATAGCTATCGGGCGTTTTGGGCCTCCTGGGCCTCGACATTTTTTCTCAGGGGGGCCTCCAAAAATCGCTGTATATTTTAGTTGACGCCTACACTTGTGCCCGCCTCTGGAAATCCTAGGCCCTGTCTCACAAATCATTTACGTGGTAGTGTATATGCACTTCGAGATGAATTCCTCAAGCTGAGTAGCATTAATTAGTTATTCTATACAAAGCAATGTTCAGATCCCTGCATTCTTCCGTAGCTCTTGGGTGACAGATTTGTTCTTGCGCTTAGTTAGGATATATAAATTTTGAGCCAAGGTTTATGGAGCCATTCCTTGGAGCAAACTGTTGTGCTAAAATTTGGCCTTTCTTCCGTTATCCACGGTGACGTGGATAAGTTGAAAAGTAAGGTATCCGTAGTGTCGCTGAAGATGCCCATGACAACCCAAGGTTTAGAGTTGGCCCCGTTTGACAGGGCTTCCCCTTCGGTCTAGGACCCGTTTTCAGCTAAACAGGGTAAAATAAAATAGCTTCATCAGTGAAGCCCCATAAAACAAACTCTTACAGAGGATTGGGTGCATGGGATGAAGCTAAAAATAGTGGCTTCACCCGGCTTCACCTCGCCCATGTGCAAACTAGGACAAGAGAGACCTATTTTGCCCCGCTCCAGGCGCACAGGGGCACGCATCCGCTGGGGCTCGCAGTGCCGGCATGGTTGCACACGGCCACCGGGGCACTCGACCTGGGCGCGCACGGCCGAAGCGTGCAGGGGCGGGAGCAGTCGCCGGGTTAGAGAAGCCCGTTAAATCGAAGGAAGAAGAAGGAATAGGAGAAAAAGAAAAAAAAAGATGGGTATTATAGTCATTTTGCACCTTTGTTCTACTAGGAGCGACTGTTTCGCCAAATGGTTCAAAAAAAAACAGCTCATGCTCCATTGGGAGAGCCGTTCATGGAGCTAAAGCTGAAAAAACGGCTTCACTAAAGTGGAGCCGTGCCAAACATTCTAGCGAAAGCACATGTAGCCTCAAAGCTCATAGATAATATGCTTATATATATAGGTTGTGAATATGTATATATGATTGTACTCCCACTATCCCAAATTGTAAGTATTTCTGTCTTTCTAGATACATAATAAATGCTATGTATGTCCTTGAAGAAATAGTTTGAATTCCAGATGTGTTTGGAACAAGGGAAGTAAGTGTGAGTCAACATTTATATCAATGAGTTTGTTTGCGTTTAAAAAAAGAGTTATGTCCTTAAAGAAATAGTTTGAATGACTACAAAGCCGTTAATTAATTAGGAGCACATATACAAAGCAGCCAGTCTCTAGAAACAGGTACACGCAGAGGCCAAGTTAATTAAGCAGAGTGAGCAGGCGGACATCACTATGCTGCGGCGCCAGGAGCGACGAGCGGAGCGCGGCAGAGCGGGCAGGTGTCGTGCCCGCGCAGCCACTCGCCGACGCAGGCGGCGTGGAAGTAGTGCATGCACACCGGCAGCACCCGGAGGACGTCGCCGTCGGCCAGCTCCGCCAGGCACGCACCGCACGAGCCCTCACGCCACCCGTCCTCCTTCCTGTACGTGCACACCAGCGCTGGTTCGGCTGCCCGCACCGGCGACATCGCCTCCACGGCTGCGCCGGCCACCGTTGGTGACGGTGCCCTGTCGACCCAGCCTCCAGCTCCGCTGCTCTGCTGCCGCTGACGCACTCTGTTCCCTGGTCCGGCGACGACATCCTCCTCGTCGTTGTCCTTGTGGATCGAGAAGCAGAGCAGCCTGAGCAGCAAGACGACGAGGATGAAGACGGGGAGGGCGATGGCCACTGTCTTCTTGAACTGCTCCTCGTCGTCCGTCGTCTGGCTGGGATTATTGCCGTAGTAGTACATGCTCCCACCGCCATTGCTTTTGTGGTTGGCCATCGAAATGAATGATCGATCACTGGCCGGTTTAGTCGCCTAATGAAAGTAGACTACATGATGAAGGTTTACTGGATGGCGTCGTCTTTTTGTGGGCGGCTGGGGGTTGACAACACTAACGATGATTGTTTCTTTGTTGCCGTCGATGGATCCATCCCCAAGGGCTGACAATGATGGGAAAACTGCTATGTACGTTCTAAAAGAAATTCTATATGATATATATAATGGTTTCTCCTTTTCGTTAGTAGCTACTCCGTGTTTATTTACCACCTTTGACTTACTAATTAATGACAGAGGATATGACGATGGTTACTTGCATAAAGATTATTTAAGAAAGTTTGCATGAGGTTGATCATTGATCAAGGTCAGGACCATCGTTGGCTTAGGGTTTGATAAGAGAAGGGTAAGGAGGTGCCACGCGCCTAAATCAGGGGCCCAGCACCGAGCCAAATGGGCCAAGAAGGGCCCGTGACCCAAGCCTGGCCGACCCCTGACCCCCTGAGCGCGTGGTAGCCCGGGCGCACGGTCAGGGCCACGGGCCACCACCGCTCCACCAAATTCCCGACCTCCAAGTAATTCAGAGTAAATGAAGAAAAGTCGGAAAAAGTAGGAAAATTAATAAGAGATTTGTTTAATAAAATATATTACAATTTTGTTAGAGAACTAAATAGTTACTTGGAATGAAAGCATTCCAGAGGTATAAGGACACTTTTTATAAAATTAGGTTGCTTGAGAGGCAAGTCTCGTAGAGACTATAAATATAGGAGCATTATAACCATTCCGATCGAGCAAACAAATATCTATTCCCCTACTTCTTGTCACCTCTCTCCTGCGCTGCCGCCCCTTCCCTCTCTCTCTCTCTCTCTCTCGCTCGCTCGCTCATGCATCCTGGCCCTGCCACACGCCGCCACCCCTGCCCTAGCACACTGCTGCCACCTCCTCCCCCACGCTCGGCGCAGCAGCGCCGCCGCCCCACACCGTTACCGCTCCACTGCCCTAGGTCGCCCAACCAGCCACCACCGAGCAGGAGCGTGACACCTAGTATCTATAGACAAATCGATCCTTGCCACAACATCTTCATGATGACAGACAACCACATGGGATCCAGGAGCAACAACTCTTACCTCTTAGAACTCCGCTAGCTGATCAACAATTTCAGCACCACCATCAGCAGCCAGTTCGAAGGGTACAATAGCATCCTCACCACCACTGACGCACGCCTGGCCGCAGTCAAACAGGAGCGTGCAATCGACAACGCCGCACCAAAATCAGCAGTCAAAACAATCGAATGCGCAGCGACAATCAAGCAGTTGAAGGTAGACACAAAGAACGCCATGGATTCTGTAGGTCGTACCTTCCTAGGCTCCAAGATAAGGGAACCACACTCTTCACAATGGTGCACATCATACAGGAAGTGTGCAACAATTTATTTACCTGCATAACCTCCCAAGCGGCTATAACATCATCACTTCCTCAACAACGACCAACGCCAGCAGAAACAAACACCGTTGTAGCCACAACAGCAACCAGCCCCGCTAACAACAACAAAGATATAGGAACGGCAGCGATTCAAGATAGACATTTCAACCCTGACATATGATGGTTCCACAGACCCAATAGCATGGATTGGATGACTGGACCTGCTTTTCAAAGGACAACCTTTCACTAACGGCAATAAAATCACATGTGCCGCCCTACACCTAACGGGCGCAGCAAAAAGCTGGTACATCCGTCTCACCAAGGACACACAATTTCTTAATTGGGACCACTTCGTCACTTCCATCAAAAGGACTTCGGGCACCTAATCGACAACAACAAATTTGGGTCCTCCGCAACAGGCAGTGTAGATGAGTACACCACCAACAAATTCGAAATCTATATGTTGCATGCCAGCATATTGAACGAACAACGACAGATCAACTTCTACATCAACGGGTTAAAGGAACCCATAAGATCTTCAGTGGCCAAACACAATGCCCAGGAATTAGAAACCTACGTCATGTGGGCGCGAGCACATGAGCAACAAACGACGCAGTACAACAACCACATGATCAGAACATCAATGCTCCAATAGACAAACAAATGGGCAGCAGCAACCTCGAGAAAGAGCAACATAGGCGCCCTGCACTTCTAGCAACACCCCCTCCAACTGTCACAACACCACTAACAGCTCATCAACGTCCCAATGACGACCAAAATATCCATGTCTCAAAGGTGCTACTAGTTGCTTGCCAACCCAGAACGGTGGGAACACCTGCATCAAGCTACTCGAGAGGAACCTCAACTATGAGCCATATCCATAGCCATCATCAACAAAGTAGCGGAATCAAATTGGTACATAGAACAAGGGATGGTCTTTTACAACAGCCGCTACTACTTACCAGCAACATCACTACTATTGCCAGAATTGTTAGAATGCCTCAACACAATAAATCTATGACTACTAGTGGTAGGCTTCCATAATACTACCAAGGCAATCACCTCAGCATTCCCAAACAGTATCTTACAAGAGTGTGGCCACAATGTGTCCTATCATCTGCATCAATACTTTTCTTCAACAACACGGACTCCCGATTCCTCTCCATTGATGACATCTATATCACCAACAACAACACATCAGGTCAACACTACATCTCACCATCAGAACATGACATGGGCAACATGCATTTGGGCACCTTGGAGAATCAATCAACTCTGCCCCCAAAAAGGATAACAATAGCCTCATGTGTCCAATGTACACCTCATTATAGCTCCGGTATACAACCTCCATCGACCTCCAAAAACAATGAAGGTAATTCCACTATGATGGAGCACTTTAGAGCAACATGTTAGCTAGAGCAAAAAAACTCGTGGACTGACAACCAGACCAGGCACCTACAACTACTACATTTTTGGGTATATCGGCAGCTGCCAATATTGCTTTGAATTCTCTGCTGACAACAGTACAAGCAACAACACCAGACAAGCCAATGACTTGTCCACTTATAGGCAATACCATACGTCAGAACCTTCCAGTCGACGGCCTCCAGCACTAGACCATGATTCGGCGCGAGGACGCACCGAGTGGACACGGTGGGGAGATGTCACATGCCTAGATAAGGGGCCAGCACCAAGCCAAACGGGCCAGGAATGGCCCGTGACCCAACCTTGGCCGACCCTAGACTCCCTGTGCGCGCGGCAGCCGGGGCTCATGACTAGGGGGCGGGCCACCACCGCTCCACCAAATTCCCAACATCCGAAGCAATTCAGAATAAATGAAGGAAAGTCAGAAAAAGTAGGAAAACTAATTAGAGATTTGTTTAAGAATATAGATTACGATTTTCTTAGAGAAATAAATAGTTACTTGTAATGAAATCAATTCAGATCTATAAGGACTCTTTCTATGAAATTAGGTTGTTTGAGACGCAAATCTCACAGGGACTATAAATATAGGGGCATTGTAACCATTCGGATGAAGTAAAGAAATAATCTATTCCCCTGTCCTTTCTCTCCTCTCTCCTGCACCGCGACCCCTTCCCTCTCTCTCTCGCTCACGCACGCCCGACCCTGCTGCACGCCACTGCCCCAGCCCTAGCACACCGCCACTACATCCTCCCCCATGTCCGGCGCAGCAGCGCCTCCGCCCCACGCCGCCACCGGTCCACCACCCGAGCAGGAGCGTGAAAGGAAGTGAGACTTGGTTCTACTTGAGTCGACGGTATGTTCGTGGATGGAAATAGCCGAATGTAACCAGGGGTATGGAGTCCGACTTCAAGACTATAACGTATTGAAATAGATGAGGTAACCGCTGAATGAATTGCTAAGCCGTAACTAGTCCATGTAACCAAGCAACAAGCTATGCATTTCATGGTGACGCACGGGTATATTTATTAGTACAAAATAAAATAGAGAAGGTTAAGTAACTTCGAATATTGGAGTACTTATAAACTTGCAACCCTAGTCTTACCTTAGTAGATATGCTGAGTTAATCACAAGGTATTATGTTTCCTAATAGTTTGAAAACTAGTATTCAAGCAGTGGCAATTTTTTTGCCCTCAATAACAGGTGCTCCATATACATCACTGTTGAATGTGCATAAAAATATGTATAGACAGAAGACAAATAATATATTATAACTCTCTAACTATGCAACTATATGCACACATATACACATTCATTCCTGGTGTGCAACTATTGTCAAAAAAAAATTCCTGGTGTGCAAGGTGCACATGCTGTTAAGGGCACATTTGGTTCCCACCGTGACTTCGCCTAGCCTTTTTGCCTTGCCTAGCTTGCAGATATGAACAACAAAACGCTTGCCAAACCAAGTGAGTAATTTTGGCTCTCTCATGCAAGCAAGGGAAGTCTTGCCTGAACAGATTACAAGATGCACTACACACATGTACACGTAGAGGCCAAGTTAAAGCAGAGTGAGCTAGAAGTCAACACATGGCACCACCGGCAGGTGTGGTGTGCGCGCAGCCACTCGCCGACCCAGGTGGCACGCAAGTAGTGCATGCATGTCGGCAGCACCCTAATAGCCTCGCCGTCGGCTAGGTCCGCCAGGCACACCCCACACGAGCCCTCTCGCCACCCGTCAGCCCTCCTATACATGCACACTAGCGCCTGCACTGGCGCTGATGCCACCTCGACAGCGGTAGCCACCGTCGATGGTACGCCATCCCCACCTCCGGTTTTGTTCCTCCATGTCGGAAGCGACCGGAGTTGAGGAAATATATACCCACTTCGGGTGTTGTTGCTCGGTAGATACCTTTGCCTCCGCCGACGGTCGTCGTCGGCGTCATGCTCCTGCTTCTCCGTGTTATTACTATTGGATCATCTAGGAGTGGATCCAGTGGGTGTTTACTTGTATTTGGGATAATCAGTGACTTAGAGATTCAAAGGGAGATAGAGAGAAGGTGACTCATACCTTCGGGCTTGGCAGAGAAGGAAGTAATCGCCATGGCGCCGGTGTAGGTAAAGCTCTGCCCTAGGCAACGGCGGTCGGAGAAGAAGGGCACCACAGTGGAGACCGGGGTGAAGACCGTGGTCGCGCAGTGCCGTGGCGGCGGTGGTGCTTCCCGTCACTGGCTGCGCCCCTCTGTTAGATCGGAGTAGGGTTTTCCGGTGGGGCGTACGGCTCAGGCCAACCTCGTGCTGAGAGCCGCCGGCCCCCACCTCTATTTAATGCACAGTGTGACGGGGGCCCGCCAGCCATAGATGGACTGGGCGCCCCCGATCAGGGCGCGAGGTCAAGGCCCAAGTGGCCATTGGGCCACTGTGGTTGGGAGATCAAACCAACATTCTCCCCCTTGATCTCAACTCATACTTTAACTTTAAACTTTGACTTTAATCCCTTTCACTCTTATTTGTGCCATCACAGATTGGTGCATAGAGCATGCTTCATCGTCATGGTCAATCGCCGATAGATTTAACAGCTACAATACACGTCCCTGTTCTAAAACAAATTCTTTAACTTTGGGCCCTTTATTGTCCGGAAATCATAGGCTTTCCCTTAAACCCATGTTGACTGTGTGTTCTCTGAACACACTGGGTGGTAAGCCTTTTGTACCCGGATCCGCAAGCACTTGCTTGTTACTTATATGTTTAATACTTTTAGTATGATTCTAGACTTTCTCCTTCACAACGTATAACTTTAATGTCAATGTGTTTGGCAGCACACTTGACCCGTTGTTATAGGAGCGAACTACTTAAATGGTTATTGCTATTGAATACCATTATCAATTCCGGGTGTAAGTTCTTTTAACCATTTCACCTGTCCTTAAGCCTCATAACAAGCTATACTGTGGGTATGCATCTTTGATGACACCACAACTGTTTCTTTGGAGCTTTTCCACAATAAAACTCTAACTGTGAGTGTTAGCTACTATGTGGGTTTAACTAAACATCTCGCCAAAATTTAACATTTGTACCCACAACTATTTGAGAGTACTTATTCTTTCTTACTCACCATGAGGCCTATAAATCTTTGCACAATTGCAAAACATTCTCAACTCCATTCCAGTGATCTATATCTGGACTGGACTTCTGCCAAAACATCCCGGATACATGAACTATGTCAGGGTAAGTTCTTACTTATAAGCACTCATTAAGCTTCCAACAGCTGAAGCATATAGGACGTCCTTTCGATCTCACATTAGTTCTTGGAACACTGAAAGTTCTCAAAACTATTTCCCTTTACTATAGGAACAGGCGTAGGTTTCACTACTACACAAACTTTACTGGAGACGGGCGTTTTTGATTTTCCACGGCGGGCAAAGCCGTCCGCCGTGGCCTAGAGGCCACGGTAAATCGTGGCTTAACCACGGCGGGCGGCTTTGCCCGCCGCGGTTAACCGATTTACCGCGGCGGGCGGTGTAACGTGCCCGCCGCGGTAAATATACTTTTACCACGGCGGTCACGTTGCACCGCCCGCCGCGGTAAATTATTTTACCGCGGCGGACACCTTTCGTGGCCCGCCGCGGTTATGTTCGTTAGCCGTGGCGGGCATTATTATTTGCCCGCCTCGGTAAATTATTTCCTGAATTAAAAAAAATACAGCAGGCATATAAATTCAAATTCAAATTCAAATTCAAATTCAAATCACATCCAGATTTCACAGATTAAACTTAAAAAGTATGCAGGCATTACACATGAGATAATATACATATATATATATACATTCACTTAGTCGTTCTTGTCATCGTTAATTCATTACATTTACATATTAAAGTCGTTATACATGCCCTAAGGAGTAATCCTGCGGACGCATCATCGTGGACCATTTCCTCAGCCTCTCGTACTCCGGTAAAATCGCTAGCTGGCTGTTCTCATTGAAGAACGTGCTCCCTTCAAGCACGCATTTATCTAAGACAAACTTACATATGTCCGCCTTTGTCTGCTTGAAGGAGTGTTGGGTGCTCTGCACGTCTCTCCACCAGTTCAATCCATTCTTGAGCACCCTCCAACTGCTGCTGTACTGCTTGCACTCCCTCAAGTACTCACAGACGTAGAAGCCACAGGTTTGTGATCCTACCGGTTGTTTGGCACACTGCATGATCGATACACAAGCATTAGAATACAGGCATTAGAACGCTTATGAACAGAAAGCACAATTAAACCTTTCAAATACTTACCGGAAAGTTGCGTCTGATTTTGATGCGGTTCTTATGCTTAGCCTTAAAATTCTCTGTTCTTCGATCATAGCATTCAGGATCCTTCACGTACTCCTTATAAGCGCTATACGAAATGTACTAGTATTAGGCAGGGCATTAGAACGCATATGAGAAGACAGTTCAATCACTTACACTCTGAGGCAATCTTCAAAGGCCTTGTACCCTTTTAAGTTTGGCTTTCTCAACGAATCAAATACGCAGGCCCTGCCATCCTGAGGGTAGATGATAAATGCAACCCAGTGACCCTCGAGGCCTTGGCTCCGCCATTGAAACAAAATACAGGTTACGACGAGAAATAATAATACTAGCTAGCTACCCACTTATCTCTACAGGCATGTCTTCGACTTACCCAAAGTGGTATGCAGCTGCGATACACCCATTTCTCCTGATCTTCTTCATTGCTCCTAGTATGTACCTTGAAATGTTCAACTTCTCATTGTCCATCAGTTTCTTCCTGTGCGCCTCTCTCTGTCGCTTGGTCAAGTCTTTCATGGTTGGATGATTGTCATCTAGGTGGTAACCAATGATGACTCTTTGAGCAATATGCATTGGAGATAGATAGATAACATCAAGTTTTAGTTCCTTGGATATATAGGCCATCAACCTGCAAGGACAAGCCATCGTGGCATATATAAGTAGTCTTGACCGATTCAAAGGCAGGTGATATGTGAAACTCGCAATTCATCACTTACATAGAGAACAAGGTGACTTGGGCGATGTCAAGGTCTTGTTCCCGTAGTAGTTTGTACATGTCGTGGAAGTCCACGGGGAGTTCTACATCGTTGTCGGGCAAGTGGAAGTACTCCGCCACAACCTTGACTAGAAAACCATGCAGGCCAGCTTTTGCCGCTTCCATGTACCAGAGATGAAACCTCCTTGTCTCCCACCTTTCCTCGTCGACGAGCTGGGCCTTGGTTATCATGAACTTCCCATGCTCGTAATGGCCGGGGCAGTCATCCGATTCAGGAAATAGATGGAAAGGTGATCTCGGCCTGGGATAGAAATGTTAGTACCATATTATGGCAAAGAAAAGTTATTAGCAAATTATGCTCGCCGCTACCATACCTTTCGAACTCAAGTGAGTATGTGAGATGCCCTTGGTCGCCTTTAGTCTTCGCTGGCGGTGGAGGACAGTGGCTTGTGCTCGCAATGGCAGCAGGCGGTGTCTTTGCCCCTGGTTCCTCTGTGCCTCCCGGTCCTTTGCTTGTGCCCTTAGACGGACTGTCGGGAGGTGGAGGTGGACTTGTTGTTGGAGGAGGAGAACGAGGGTGAGGACTTGTGCCTCGGGGTGACTTCCTTCCCTTGTCATCCCCGCCATTGCCTTCGTCATCGCCGTCGCTGTGATCCGGATCATCGGGGGGACAAGATCCGGCAATGGATGGTTGTGATGCTGGTGTCGCCATCGGCGTAGAAGTCGGCGTCGAGAGAATGATCTCTATGTCGTCCTTGTTCCACAGGACTTCGGAACCAATGGCAGCTCCAAGGATCGTTACCCCTTGTGCAGTTGGATATTCCATTTCAAATTCTTCGTATTGGGTCGCATACCATGTAAGTATCACGGCAGCATAGTTCATCTCAAAATTCTCACAAATTTAGCTCAGAATTAGTTTAAAGGCAAGGTGCATCATAGGCAGTGGCATATGCTCAGAATTTTGTCATAAATTTCTTTGGCATCATAGGCAGCAAAAAGAAATGAATTCAAATGCTACGGTTCACCAAAAGCATCATAGATCAGTAGTATAGCAGTTCAAAATTCACCAAGTGTAGTATAGCAGTTCAGTTGAATTCAGAGTAGCAGCAGCAGTAGTAAGACAACAGTGGTAGAGAGAAATAGGTAATACAAGTACCATTTTGCATCAAGTAGTAGAGTACCAGTAAGGGGATAAGTAGTAGCTAGCCATCTCAAAAAACTTTCACAAATCAAAAAATTTGCATCAAGCTATAGAGTGTAGGCAGTAGACAGTAGAGTGTAGGTAGTAGAGTGTAGGCAGTGGATTAATGTACAGCAGAGTTAAAACCTATTGCTCACAGAGGTCCCGTATACTATTAGGCTCGGTACCGACTGTACCACAGTGTCGATGGGGATGGCAAAGTTCACCCCAGATGAGATCCCAGATGAGGGGCATATATCAAATGGCACGGCCTGTGCTGTGAGTAAAAGGACTGCTCATATGCCCCCAGCCTGGCCATCATGGCAATTGGCAATGCCAAACTGCCAATGACAAGCAAGAGAGGCAGGCAAAGCAGCAAGCTCATGCATGTCCTTGTCCCTCCTTCCCCTTCCCTTCTCTCTAAAAATTGTACTGTAGGACTGATTGCTTTGCCTCCCTCAACAACTCTCCTCCTATCCACTCCAACTCCATGACCATACATACCAATACCATGCATGTGTTATTAGAGGAGAGGACAGTTCTGCAAATGGCCTGTGCCTGTGATCTCACACAGAAAATCAAGGTTCCCCACAAACCAAGGCAAAATAGAGACTAGATCACCCAATCCAACATGGTCCATGACTCCATGGGTCTTGACCATTGGGTAATAGCAACTTTGCCTGCTGCTTAGGTCATACTGGAGGCAGGGCTTAACAGGACTCAAAAAAGCACAAAATTACCTGATGAACTATTGAGAAAAGATACTTCCGTTTCTTCCATACCAGGATTATCTATTATCAAAAATTGCACTAAGAAAAATATCATCCTTGTGATAAAATACACTATCACCTTGGTCAAAATGCGTCGGTGTGGTCGACCAAGGTCAGCGGGGGCAACGGCGGCCCTCGGTGTCGGTGGCCGGCGCTAGGGTTCCGGGGATGGGGCCCAGCGCGGAGGAGCTCGACGGACGGAGCAAGGGTTCCGGGGACGGGGCCCAGCGTGGAGGAGCTCGGCGGCGGCGCGAGACTTCTCAGTGGCCGGCGCTAGGGTTCCGGTGACGGGGCGCCGGAGGAGCATGGGGGCGGGGCGCGGGCAAGGGAGAGGAGGATGGGGGCGCGGACCGGGCACGGGGAGGAGAATGGGGGCGGGGGTTGGTGCGTGGAGGAGCTCAATCGGCGGTGGAGATGGCGGCGGCGGCGTGAGATTTTGGCAGCCCTTCGGGGTCAAACTGAACCGCGCGAAAGACTTAGAATTTTGAGGGTGGGGACGGCTTATATAGGTTGCGAATAACCGCGGCGGGCAACGTAACATCCCGCCGCGGGAAATGTTTACCGCGGCGGGCTCTGTTATATGCCCGCCACGGTAAAGATTGTCAGCAACATTGAGTAGCATCAGTTCAGGATTTCAGTAGCAGCAGTTCAGTAGCATTGAGTAGTAGTTCAATATTTCAGGATTTCAGTAGCATCAGTTAGAGTAGTAGATTGAGTAGTAGTAGTAGATTCAGTAGTAGATTGTTGTAGTATTAGAGTAGTAGAGCGAGTAGTAGTAGTAGTAGAGCGAGTAGTAGTACTAGTAGTAGTAGTAGAGTAGTGGTAGTACATTGATGCATGCATATAGAGTATCTGGGATTGTTACATATAGAGTCTCTGGGATACATTATTACATATATGTCTCTAGGATACATATAGAGTCCACTACATTATTACATATATATATACTCTGGGATACATAAATCATTTTGGTGCAGGTGCTTTCACCGTCCTCTTCTCACCATCGGGGCGGGCCCACGGCATCATCTTGGACTTGTTGAATTGGTCCTCGACGGCCTTGATCTTCTTTGGATGATCGGTAAAAAGCTCGAGCTCTACGTAGTTGTTGTATTGTTCGGGACTCTGCACCCCATCAGCTCCCACAATCCGCTGCTTTCTGGACACAACCACATGCCTTTTTGGGTCCTCTGCATATATATAGTAGGCCACTTGTGTGACATTGGTTGCTAGTACCCACGGGTCATCTTTGTAGCCGATACTTTTGACGTCCACGGTGGTTAGCCCATAACTGTCCACTGCAACCGCATTCGGTTTGACCCACTGGCAATGGAAGACGGTTATGCGTAGGTTCTGGCCATAGTCAAGTTCCCATATTTCTTTGACTTGCCCATAGTATTGCCTCCTCTGGCCCGTGTACTCTTCTTCGCCCTCGTATCGAACACCGCAGTTTTGTGTCGAGCTCTTCTTGTCCTTGTCTTTCGTGTGGAACCTGTAGCCCTGGACGTCATACCCTTGCCACGTGGTGATTTGGCTGGATGGGCCTAACACAAGCCTCTTAACGGTCTCCGTATCTTCATCAGGGCATCCTTCAAGGGGTATGTGTTGCTCTTTGAGCCACTCTATGAAATTGCTCTTGTGATGGTTTTGGACCCATGCCTCCATGCGTTGTCCATCATTAGCGGCGCGGATCTCTTCCAGGTTCTTTTCAATATATTTCTCCATGCTCACTAACTGATGAAGGATGCTGCAATGAGCTTCTTGCACCATTCGGTTTGCCACATCGGTGCGCACTTTTCGGCCTGTGCACCCCATCCCTGAGGTTTTGCCTTCGTGGTGATGGATAGGCAGCCCAATCACCCTCCCATCTCTTATGTACCTCATACACCAGTTCACGGCCTCCTCCATTGTGTATGCCTTGATCATAGAGCCCTCCGGGTAAGCGCGGTTATGGACGTATCTATTGAGGGTGGACATGAACCGCTCATACGTCCACATCTGGAGTAGGTACACGGGGCCTAGTTGATGGATCTGATCGACCATATGCATCATTAGGTGTGGCATAATATCAAAGTAAGATGGTGGAAAGCACATCTCGAGCTGGCAAAGGGTCTCCGCGATGAACTCCTTCAGGGCAGGCAGCTCAGCCTTATCAATGACCTTCTGGGTGATGCGATTAAAGAAGTATGACATCCGTGTGATGACCATCTTCATGTACTCTGGACGGATAGCCCTAATCGCAATTGGTAGGAACACCGTCAGCATGACGTGGCAGTCGTGTGAGTTGTAGCCGGTCATTATGAGGTCTTTCATGGAGACCAGGCTCTTGATGTTGGAAGAGAAACCAGTCGGCACCTTGATACCCCTAAGCAACTTAAGAAAAGCCGTCCTCTCGTCTTGCGTTAGGTTGTAGGCCGCACCCGGGATATCGACTTTACCGTTCTAAGGCGGTCCCGGGTGAAGGTCCGGCCTGATGCCCAGATTGACAAGATCCGTCCGTGACTTGATACCATCCTTTGTCTTGCCCTTGATGTCCAGCAGGACACCGATCGTGCTTTCGAAGACATTTTTCTCCAGGTGCATGCAGTCGATGGCATGGGGTGTATTCAGTGTTTTCCAATACGACAGGTACTTGAAGAAAATTGAGTTCTTCTTGAAAGGAACGGCGGCGGGGACTTCCTCCGTCTGGTCCCGCTTTCGCTTCCTTGTCTGCTTGCTCCCCTCTTCAGGCGACTTCTTCTTCTTTCCAAACTTGTTGACACCGTTTTTTGCACATGTCAAAATAATCGGAGTGGACTAATCGGCAAGGGGAAAGTTATTGAATACTT
Organism: Miscanthus floridulus; assembly: GCF_019320115.1. NCBI lineage: Eukaryota > Viridiplantae > Streptophyta > Magnoliopsida > Poales > Poaceae > Miscanthus > Miscanthus floridulus. The sequence continues at coordinate 121,513,788 of NC_089588.1, read as the reverse complement.
TGATAGCCAATGAAAGCCAGTTTGTAAAAATGGTTGCCGATAGTTGGTGATGATTGATGGAAAGGTTGATTTGGACTCGGGCGTTGCCGATGAGGTTGGAGGAGTTGTTGTCAATACCGATGAAGGAAGACTTAAAGACTACTGCCGATGAAACAGGGAGTATGCCGATGAAGGAAGACTTGAAGACTACTGCCGATGAAGCAGGGAGTATGCCGATGAAGGAAGACTTGAAGACTACTGCCGATGAAGCAGGGAGTATGCCGATGAAGGAAGACTTGAAGCCTGCTGCCGATGAAATAGGGAGTATGCCGATGGGAAGGAGGACAGTGAGATTTCCATCGTAATTAAGGCGGACAGGGAAATAGATAGGAGTTGGTTTCCTTTTCTGTATTTGTTAGGTTATGATTCGTGTAAGAGTCACGTGTTTCCTTAGATACGGGATTGGTGTCCTAGTTGTGTTTGGTTGTGTCTCTTTAGATCAGGGTATAAATATGGAGTAAAGGGCAATGTAATAGATAACATCAATCAATATCAAAACCAACTTTTACTCCTATTTACATCTACTTTTCGGCGACTTCGTCAATTTGCATATTTTTCTTTTTACGAGTTCTCATTGATTCGGCGAGCTGCATCGCTTCAGTGCGATCTTCGGCGATTCTCGAGTTCCGCGTGAGCACCTCTTGGCCGTGACTTCCGGGCGTATCGCTGTTGTCAGGACCAAAGTGTTCGTTTCTTCATCCTTGTCGATTAGCAGGTCAAATCGACTGGCACGCTTTGGATATCGATTCGGGTATTAGCCCTTTGTGTTTGCAGATCACTTTTGCATCAACACATCTTTTGGCACGCTCGGTGGGACACTTCAACCAATATGTTCAACTCCGAGATCGATCCAGGGAACATTATCGCAGTATCAGAAGAAGATCTCAAGGAAGAACAGAGGCAGGCTATGGAAAAGGCTGTAGAAGAATACAAGCAGCTTTGTCTGAGATCGTTTAGCTTGAACAAGAGTGGACAAGTCATCCAGAAGCAAGATTTGCCGTTGCCTCGGCAGGTTACCTTTGACTCCAATCCTGGTAAACTTCAAGAGATGGTTAATTCTGCAGTAAATCATGCTTTGATTAATCATTCCAATGTGCTGTCCAATACTGTTCATAATGCTGTGGTTCGAACTCTCAAAGAAGGACAAGCGGCACCGCATTACGTTGGGCCTGCCTATCATCAACCAGAGCCGGCATCTGTCAAAACTCCATCGGCTCCTTCGGCCGTTGTGGGTACAGAAGTTACTTCCCCTCCAGTATTGGCAAGTTCACCTAATATACAATCTACACCGATACAATCAGATCAGGTGTTACCAGGAGGGCGAGTTCAACTTAATACAGATCTGTCGGCATCAGCTATGTCAGGTCCTGTGTCTCAGAATAACCAGATTCCTACTAATTGGTGGGGATATGGCATGCCTCCAGAGTCATCTGCTTTCAATCCTAGATTACCTCAAGTATTTGATGTAGCAGCAAGAGCGCCTATATCATCGGCCGTTTCGCCGATGGCTCAAGTGCCTCAATATGCCGCAACTACTTCTGTACAACCAACTCCAGGAGGTTTCCAGATGCCTATGATTCAAACATTCAATTCAAGTCCATCGGCGAGCGTACTGCCGATACAGCAGAAAGCCCCTGCTATGAGTCAAACTGGGGTTCAGTTCATGCCTCAAACCAGTTATAATTATCCAACAATATCAGCAAATTACCAGCCATCGGTAAGTTTTGTGCCGATGAGTTCTAATAATGATTGGTCAGGACAGTTACCTGTTCAACATACAGTTCAGCGAAATCAGCAGGTTGCAGGGATTCAACAAGGTCATATGCAAGCTGGTTTCCAGAATCAAGCATCGGCAGCCCAGCCGATGAATCCTTTCCAACAGGTTAATGGACCACAAGTAGCGGCAAATATGCCGATTGCTGGAGATCGTGGGCCACAAAGATATGTGGAAGGATGTCAGCAGGCACCTCCTGTAGAAATTCAACCAGTTCGTCAGCAGGAGGCTGATGCTTTTTGGGCCGATAAGATAGCAGAGATTATGAAGGATCAGTTTGGGATAAAGCCCAAGGTCAATACTTATTCTTATCGGACCCCATACCCTCCTGCATACGATTTAATTCCTCTCCCAAATCGGTACAAGGTACCGGATTTCACTAAATTCTCTGGGCAAGATGATACATCGACAATGGAACATGTCAATCGCTTCATTATTCAATGTGGAGAGGCAGCTAACAGAGATGAATTAAGAGTTCGATTATTTTCATCATCTTTGTCTGGATCAGCATTTACATGGTTCATTTCATTGCCACCAAATTCTATTATTACTTGGGTTGATCTAGAAAAACAATTCCACAAGTATTTCTTTGCTGGAATCCATGAAAAGAAGCTTACCGATTTAGTAAAATTGAGACAGCGTAATGATGAATCGGTAGAGAGCTTTGTACAAAGGCTACGAGATGTAAAAAATAAGTGCTACAGCCTGGTGCTGGATGATCGGCAGCTTGCCGATTTGGCTTTCCAGGGGTTATTGCCACATCTTAAGGACAGATATGCTTCTCAGGAATTTGAAAGCCTCAGTCATCTTGTGCAAAGGATTTCTGATCAAGATACTAGGGTTTTTGAACCTAAAAAGAACTGGAGTAAAAAGGTATCATTTGTTGAAGATGTAGGAGATTCTGACTCTGATGAAGAACCAGTTATCGGCTTAGCTGAGTGGGTTAAGAATAAAAAGCCGATATCATGTCCCTTTGGTCAAAAAGAGCCAGAAAAGTTTACCTTTGATATCACCAAGGCCGATAAAATATTTGATCTTCTGCTTCAAGAGGGCCAAATTAAGCTGTCACCTAATCACGTGATCCCATCGGCAGAAGAGTTGAAGAAGATTTTGTACTGCAAGTGGCACAATGCAACTTCACACAGTACAAATGAGTGCAAGGTATTCAGGCAACAGTTACAGTCGGCTATTGAATCTGGGAGAATTAAGTTTGGTACTTCCAAGACCCAGAAGCCGATGAAAATTGATCAACACCCTTTTCCAGCAAATATGTTGGATGCCAAAGGAAAGACCAAGGTATTGACATCAGAGGCTGCTGAGAAAAACGCGTCAGTAGACCCCCAACATCGGATAACTACCGATGATGCAAAGAGTAAGGGTTTGCTAGGGGAAAGCAGTAGTAGTTCCAAAAAACCTCCTCGACCTGGCATTGTGATTACTCATCGAAGGCAGCAGGAGGGTTGGCGTCAACGTAATGACCGATATCGGCAACAGCGAGAAATGAGACGTCAGGAAGAGTGGAATCGACATAAAGATCATTGGAGATGTCCGTTCTTCATCCATTGCTGGGAAGAAGGTATTAAATTGCCAACTGTTGAAAATTGCCCTGAGTGTAATGGTTATTACGGAGTCAATCGTTCAGAAAGGAGGTTTCAACGTGGTAATCAGGGATTGTCTATCAACGAGCCGATCAGAGGCAGGGCATCAGTGCATGATCGGCTGGGGGGCAGACTTAGTGTACATGAGAGGCTTGGTAAATGCGCTGGATATTTTCCAAGAAATCAAGAGGAGCTTGAGGAGATGGCAAACGCAAGAGTTCCCGATGAGGAGATATTCTACAGGGACCCTAATATACGTCGCGTAGAACTAACTAGGACTTGTTATCAGCCGGTTTGGAAAACCAAGTTTCCTCGATGGTGCCCAGAGGGTCTGACAAAGACGCAGAGGAGGAGGATGCAACGTGAGCGTCAGGAGGATTTATACCAGGAGGAAAATTCCTCCAATGAAAGGCCTGGTCATCAGCAGTGGCAGGTAAAACACAAAAATAAGGGTCCATCGGCAGATGTTAATATGGTATTCATGTTGCCGATGGAGTTTCTGGCACTATCTGATAATGAGGAAGAAGTTGTTTTCTCTGATCAAGTAGCTCAGCTAACGCTAGATCCAATGATGGCTGTTTTTGAGAAACCTACCGATGACGAGAGACAGCATCTTAAGGCTTTATTTGTGAAGGGCAGAGTTGATGGGCAGCCTGTGTCTAAGGTACTTATTGATGGAGGGGCTGCGATTAATATTATGCCTTACGTGATGTATCGGAAACTTGGTAAGGGAGAGCAAGACTTGACCAAAACCGATATGATGTTGAAAGATTTTGAAGGCAATGTGTCACCGGCTAAAGGGGCAGTATGCGTTGAATTGACCATCGGCAGCAAAACCTTGCCAACGACGTTCTTTGTTATCAACGGCAAGGGTGCATATAATCTGCTTCTAGGGAGGGATTGGATTCATGCTAATTGTTGTGTTCCTTCTACAATGCATCAATGCCTCGTACAATGGATTGGGGATAAGATTGAAGTCGTCCCTGGTGATTCTTCTTATATCATCGCATCGGCAGAATCAGATACTTATGAGCGAACTAAATGCATATCAGGAGAAGCTTGGGAAAAAGAGTTCCTTAGAGTTGCTGATTATGAAATTCCACCGATCCAAGCAGTCGGTTCTGAAGAGGAGTTTTAATGGATAGGTTTGCCGATGATGGAAAATTAGGTCAAGGGTTCACATCGGCAGATGATTTAGTAGAAGTAGATATCGGTGATGGTGATAGGTCGAGGCCTACTTTTATTAGTGCTAAGTTAGATTCTAAGTGTAAGCAGCGAATAACAGATTTGTTAAAAGAATATAAAGATTGTTTTGCTTGGGATTATACTGAGATGCCCGGGTTAGACCGATCGATAGTTGAACATCGGTTACCTATCAAATCTGGATTTCGGCCACATCAGCAGCCAGCGCGCCGATGCAACCCTAATGTACTTCCTGACATTAAGGCCGAAATAACTAAATTAATTGAAGCAAAGTTTATTCGGCAATGTCGATACGCAGAGTGGATCTCTAATGTGGTTCCTGTTTATAAGAAAAATGGAAAACTTCGTGTTTGTATTGATTTCAGGAATCTCAACAAAGCCACACCGATGGATGGCTATCCAATGCCGATTGCTGATTTGTTGATTGATGCTGCGGCTGGACATCAAATTATCAGCTTCATGGATGGTAATGCAGGTTACAATCAAATATTCATGGCTGAGGAAGATATTCCCAAGACTGCTTTTAGATGTCCAGGACATGTGGGGTTGTTCGAGTGGATAGTCATGACGTTTGGTTTGAAAAATGCCGGTGCTACTTATCAACGGGCTATGAACTTTATTTTTCATGAGTACATCGGCACATTAGTGGAGATCTACATTGATGATGTAGTAATTAAGTCTGGAGATATCACAGCACATTTAGCCGATCTGCGAAAGATATTGGAGTGCACAAGGAAGCATGGATTGAAGATGAATCCTAATAAATGTGCATTCGGTGTATCGGCAGGACAATTCTTGGGTTTTATGGTGCATCAGCGGGGCATTGAAATCAGTAGGAAGTCTATTGATGCAATTAACAAGGTAATTGCTCCTGCCAATAAGACTGAATTACAATCTTTGGTCGGTAAGATTAATTTCATTAGAAGATTCATATCTAATCTGTCGGGTAAGATCAAGGCGTTCAGCCCACTACTTAGATTGAAAGCTGATCAGGAATTTGTATGGGGAGTTGAACAGCAATTAGCCCTTGATGAAATTAAGAAATATTTATCAAATCCTCCAGTGCTAGTTCCACCTCAACATGGGAAGCCTTTTAGGTTATATTTGTCAGCTGATGATGCAGTTATCGGTTCAGCTCTTATTCAAGAATTTGAAGGGAAAGAACGTGTTATTTATTATTTGAGCAGGAGATTAGTGGATACTGAGACGAGGTATTCGGCTATCGAGAAATTGTGTCTGTGCTTATACTTTTCTTGTATTAAATTAAGGCATTATTTGTTATCTGCCGAATGTACGGTCATATGCAAAGACGATGTGGTCAAGTATATGCTGTCGATGCCGATATTAAGTGGTAGAATCGGCAAGTGGATTTTAGCATTATCAGAATTTGAACTACGCTACAAATCAGCTAAGGCAGTTAAAGGGCAAGTGATGGCTGATTTCGTCACTCAGCATTGTAACACGGTGGATTCTCTGGGGATTGCTCCCTGGACACTTTTCTTCGATGGGTCCACATGTGGTGAAGGGGCAGGTATCGGCATTGTGTTAATTTCACCTCAAGGAAAGAAGTATGAGTTTTCATTGCCGATTGTTGCTACAGCGACAAATAATCAAGCTGAATACCAAGCCTTGATAAAGGGGTTAGAATTGCTGAAGGAGATACATGCCGATGTTGTTGAAATTTTTGGTGACTCTATGCTAGTTATAAATCAATTGGCTGGAACTTATGAATGCCGAAGTGAGGCCTTGATTTCGTATTATGAAAGGTGTTTGCAATTATTGAAAGGATTTAGAGATTTTCGTCTTGAGCATATCTCTCGATTGCATAATGAGGAAGCTAATCGACTAGCTCAGCATGCTTCAGGGTATCAGACCATTCAGGAAGTGCTAACATCGGCAGTTGATACCGATGACTGGAGGAAAGAGATTGTCGATTATTTAAAGGATCCAGGTAGAAAGGTTAAGAGACGTATAAGGTTCCAAGCTACCAAATATGTGCTCCTCGATGATGAATTATATTATCGAACTATAGATGGAGTTTTACTCAGATGTGTTAGCAATGATGAATCGAAAAGCTTGATGGGTGAAATTCATGAAGGAGTATGTGGGGCACATCAATCGGCTTTCAAGATGAAATGGATGATCAGAAGGAATGGGTACTATTGGCCGACTATTCTTGAAGATTGTTTTAAATATTTTAAGGGATGCCAGGGGTGTCAAAAGTTTGGTAATATTCAAAGAGCGCCTGCATCGGCTATGAATCCTATAATCAAACCATGGCCGTTCCGGGGATGGGCTATTGATCTCATTGGTCAGATTTATCCGCCATCGAGTAAAGGACATAAATTTATTCTGGTTGCTACCGATTATTTCACAAAGTGGGTTGAGGCAATTCCTCTAAAAAAGGTTACATCGGTCAATATGATTGATTTTGTGAAAGAGCATATTGTTTACCGATTTGGTATTCCTCAGACTATCACTACCGATCAGGGTACTATGTTTACATCGGGAGAATTTGATGAGTTTGCTGTAGGTATGGGAATTAAAATTTTAAATTCTTCTCCATATTATGCTCAAGCTAATGGTCAAGCTGAGGCTTCTAACAAAGGGATCATCAAACTTATTAAGCGCAAAATTGAAGAAAATCCTAGGAGGTGGCATACAGTATTAAATGAAGCCTTGTGGTCATATCGGATGTCATGCCATGGTGCAACCAAAGTAATGCCTTATCAGTTAGTATATGGACACGATGCAGTGTTGCCTTGGGAAATTAAGGTTGGCTCTAGACGAATACGTTCTCAAAATCAGCTGACAGCCGATGAGTATAATACTCTTATGAAAGATGAGTTGGAAGATGTGGCAGGTCATCGGTTAAGGGCTTTAGTTAGTATTGAAGAAAATAAGAAAAGAGTAGCTAGATGGTATGACAAGAAGGTGAAAGTAAAAGAGTTTGCCGATGGAGATCTGGTCTGGAAATTGGTTTTACCGATTGGGACTAAAAGTTCAAAGTTTGGAAAGTGGTCTCCTAATTGGGAAGGTCCATATCGGATAAATCAGTCTATTCCTGGTAATGCCTATATTTTAGAAACCCTCGAAGGGGTTGTGTTTCCCAGAGCGTTAAATGGAAAATATTTAAAGAAATATTACCCTAGTATATGGACAGATGCATAAAAGTATAAGTGCCGATAACAGTACTATCGGCTAGAATTATGCAAGGGTATCAATGTCTCATAAAGTGCCGATACAATAAATAAGATTACACGTTCAGCAAGGATTGGATAGCTAATATCGCACGCAGGCGAATCTGGTCAGCTTCTTCCATTTCTTTGATATCGTCATCGGCAGCACCTTCCACAGGCTTGAGTTTCTTCTTCATGGCTAAAGCTTTGCGAGCTTGGATATCTCTTTCTTGCTGAAGGGCTTTGACGGCATTGGGTAGCTGGCTTTCTTCTTGTTGAGCATGAGTTAAGGCTGCATCGATTTCTTTCAATTCGGCCAATAGAGCTGCCTTCCTTGCCGATAGATCCAAGATTTTCTGCTTAAGTGCAGCACCCGAAGTCTGCAAGTTGACGATGCCCTTGTGCTTCTCATCAGCGATTTGTTTCAGTTGTAGCATCTCCTCTTTAAGTTGAGCTTGAGCTGCTCTATCGGCAATGCGCTGAGCAGCCCGTTGATATTGCAGTTGACGACTTTCTAAGTGAGCTGCTGGGAAGAGTATTTCTTCAACATCGGCAGGGACCTGGCCGCGAATTGTTTTGAAAATTGCCTTTGCGGGGTCCGAATCATCTACCAGTTGGGCGGTACCTTGCTGTAGCAAATTCAGGAGGGTTTCCAACTTAGATTTAGTCTCTGCCGATATTGTTCCCAATGCAAGGGAAGAAATTGTTTCCTCTCCATCGTCGTCAGAAATGTCAATAGCAAAGGAAAACAGGCTGTTCAGGGAATCTTGTTCCTGAGAGAAAGACAAGGAAATCAATCAGGGGTAAGTATGAGTATTGTAAAATCAGATAGGTTGATCGGTCTACCTGTTTCAAGGCAATTTCCTGTGCTTGACTGGAGGAAGCAACCTGGAGTATGTCGTGTGGATCGGCTGAGCTTGCCGATGGGATATCTTCTGTGACTTCATCGGTGGTGGGCTCTTGAGGTGTGATGACCGATGACATTGGGGCAGATGCAGGGATCGGCATAGACCTTTGTCGTTTTGGCTGTGCTTCAGTATCTGTTGAAGCTTTGCGCTTTGCTTGGACATCGGCAATGATTGGCTGGGGGGCATCAACACTTGTTGGTTGTGAAGCTTGGGCATCTAGTACGTTTGCCGATGTGCCCAGTTGTTGCTGCAAAACAAGTGTGAGATATGATATTTAACAGATAAAATGTAAAGTCAAGAAGCTACCTCTGAAGGAGTGGTGCTTGATATCGGCGGAATTGCCGATGACGATCCCGTAGCAGCTCTTACCCCCTAATGATTAAGGTTAATGTAGTTTGTGATCGGCATAAGTGAAAATAAAATAAAATAAACAAGGTTGTTACCTTAAAGGCTTTGACCAAGGTTGTAGCAGCGGCCGATGGGGTAGCCCTGGATGTAGCCAATTTGGACTTAGAAGTGATGGTCTTAGTACGAATCTTCTGGTGGGTCAAAGCGGCTAAGGTGGGAGCGTTGTAGCCGATCGGCGATGTTGGGGAAATAGGCCGGAGGTTGAAGGGTTTCCCACTTTTGCTCACCGATGGTGCTGGGTTGTTAACCTGTTACAAGGGAATCAGTTACTAATAAATGAAAAGAAAAGCAGAAGGGAGTTCAAGGAAACTTACCGCGTCGTCAGGGATGGCATATTCAGAATCGATCATGTGCCGATATGTGTGAGCAGAAGTCGCGAACAGTTGCTCTTTCCACTCTCGCCACCATTGCTTGTATGACTCGGTGATGAAAGATATTGGTGTCCAGGTGGATATATCAACATCTGTGGTATCGGCATCAGGAGAAAGTTGTACTACCTTGTTCCAGTCTGTTCCGCAGGTGATTGTTTCCCTGGGTTTGATCACATCGGCAAAGCAGAGTTTGATTGGCAGTTGCCCAAAAGCCAATTGGCGGGATACTGCCGATGGGTTGTAAAATTCATATGTAATGTTGGTGTTTTTTCCGCTGCCGAATGTGTTTACTGGAATTGCCCTGGGAGTGATGATAGCCATCATGAGCTCATTATCTTGATTCAGAGTGTCATCGGCAAAGTTGAAAAGAAGGGGGAATCTGTTTTCTTCGTCGATGTAAGGCACCCAGGCCCTATGATCACGAGAAAGGCCATTATAGAAGCTTTGAAAAAATCTGCCGATTTGGTCTTCGTTGGCTTCTGTTCCAGGAAGGACAATTATGGCTTCACCAAAATTGAGGGGTGAGCGTGTTGCCGATTCATCATCCCCGAGCACATAATCTTCAGCAATTTCTCGTGGGAATTGTTGAGCAAAAAAGTCCCATTGCAAACGTTTGTGCATATGGGCATTCAGCCACATGTTGATGAACCACCACGGGCCTCCCAGGTTGCCGATGGGTTCGCCAAGCAGGAGTTTCTGAGACACTTGGTGAAGAAGATGATAAGTAGAGCTCAGAAGGTATCGGCCAAGAGGAAACCTTACGCCATTAGTCAGAAGTTCAGCTGCAGGGAGGAAGGCGTTGGTTGGTCCTACTGATCGACCACAGAAGATAAATTTTTCTAACCACATATTCAGGAATGTGGCATGTTCCCTCTGGCTAGGTGTCCCGGTTTTCTGGTATTCTTGAATATATCCTGTCCAACCGCCGATGTTACGGGTATTCACTCTATATTCAGGCTTTCTACCATAGATGGAGCCTTCATCGGCAGTTGAGATGTCCAAGCCAGTAAGCATGTGGACATCGGCAAGGGTAGGGGTAGCTGGGCCATGTCCAAACATAAAAGTATTGGTCGTATCTGACCAGAAATAAGCAGCTGCAATTATCATTGATTCATTTTTCTGCATATCGGCAATAGAGAGCCTGATACATTGGTCTAACTTTCGCTCTGCCTAGTATACTTGCATCGATCTATTGACCCTCAAATACCAATCTTTCCACCCTTTGGTGGTTTTGGGCCAAGATCGGAATGTGTCTTTCCACAAGTTCAGAGAGAAATTTTGGGCTCTAAAGGGGATTCTGTTAACCTCTGCGTTGATCAGATCGGTTGGATCTGGGTTGCCCATTGGTCCAAGGCATTGGACGTGTGGCTGATCGGTTGGGATAACTAATTTGTTGCGCAGTTCCTAAGGTTATGGAATCCAGAAGACAGAAGAAAAGAAAAATCACCAACTGAATAAATTTGCAAAAAGATCAAAGTAAAAGGTAATGGAAGTGGAGCGAACCGCGGGGACGTCGAAGTTGATGGCCATTGTCTTGAGGAAGGTGGAGATACGAGCCGGGGACTTGAAGTTAGCGCCGGAGAAGGGTTCTGGTTGGTTGAGGTCGCGCGGTTGTTCGTCGGAGTCGCCGCCGGAGAGAGAGAATGCCAAGGATTGGAGGCTGAAGATAGAAAATGAGGGTTCTGGAGAAATCTATTTATAAGCCGGCCAGGATAAGGGTATTTTGGACTTATCTCTATGACGCGCGCATATAGGTCAAGGCGGCGCAGGGGGATATGGTAACTATTCGCGCGATAATCAGGGGATTGTACAGATGAGTTAATAACAAGCAATCATGACTTGGAAGGGATATTGATACATGATATTTTAATTCTTAAAATGGCAGCATTATCATGTTAGGATCTTGCCGATGGGTTATTATTTTGGTATCTCAATCAAGGCAAGAGTGGTTGGCGATTGTGCGATATTTACTGAGGTGCGTGGATCAAGATTAGATTTGATTGGATTTGATAACAAATCAAGTTTTGGCTTGGAGAATGAGTTACGGTAATTGGGCAAAGGCAAGCGTTATCTGGAGTAAATTTCGGAGCATTAATGGTTTTATACTCCGAAATTGGGGGGCATGTGTTGACACCGTTTTTTGCACATGTCAAAATAATCGGAGTGGACCAATCGGCAAGGGGAAAGTTATTGAATACTTTGATAGCCAATGAAAGCCAGTTTGTAAAAATGGTTGCCGATAGTTGGTGATGATTGATGGAAAGGTTGATTTGGACTCGGGCGTTGCCGATGAGGTTGGAGGAGTTGTTGTCGATACCGATGAAGGAAGACTTAAAGACTACTGCCGATGAAACAGGGAGTATGCCGATGAAGGAAGACTTGAAGACTACTGCCGATGAAGCAGGGAGTATGCCGATGAAGGAAGACTTGAAGACTACTGCCGATGAAGCAGGGAGTATGCCGATGAAGGAAGACTTGAAGCCTGCTGCCGATGAAATAGGGAGTATGCCGATGGGAAGGAGGACAGTGAGATTTCCATCGTAATTAAGGCGGACAGGGAAATAGATAGGAGTTGGTTTCCTTTTCTGTATTTGTTAGGTTATGATTCGTGTAAGAGTCACGTGTTTCCTTAGATACGGGATTGGTGTCCTAGTTGTGTTTGGTTGTGTCTCTTTAGATCAGGGTATAAATATGGAGTAAAGGGCAATGTAATAGATAACATCAATCAATATCAAAACCAACTTTTACTCCTATTTACATCTACTTTTCGGCGACTTCGTCAATTTGCATATTTTTCTTTTTACGAGTTCTCATTGATTCGGCGAGCTGCATCGCTTCAGTGCGATCTTCGGCGATTCTCGAGTTCCGCGTGAGCACCTCTTGGCCGTGACTTCCGGGCGTATCGCTGTTGTCAGGACCAAAGTGTTCGTTTCTTCATCCTTGTCGATTAGCAGGTCAAATCGACTGGCACGCTTTGGATATCGATTCGGGTATTAGCCCTTTGTGTTTGCAGATCACTTTTGCATCAACAAAACTCCACCTGATCCATGTCCTTGGCCATCTCATACACCTTTGTCCCCCAACTAGTCTGCGTCGGTTGATCACGCTGCGGCTCGTCCTGATTGTCAAAGTATTTGTTCATAATACTTCTTCTATACCTGTGATTTTTTGCGAGGAACCGTCTATGCCTCGTGTACACCATCTTATTGGATCCCTTAAGGTAAGTGTAGCAGGTCCCGTCGATGCAAATTACGCAGCTAGTCTTCCCTTTGATCTGCCCCGACAGTGAGAAGAGACCGGGGTAATCGGTGATGGTGACAAAGATGATTGCTTTTAGTGTGAACTTCTCCTTGCGGGATGCATCCACTATCTGGACCCCAACATCAAATAGTATCTTCATTTCCTCCTTGAACGGCTCTAGGAACACATCTATATCGTTGCCGGGCTGCTTCGGTCCGGAGATAAGCATGGTCAGCATAAGGTACCTACGCTTCTGACATAGATGGGGAGGTAGGTTGTACATGGTGAGCATGACGGGCCAAGTACTGTGCGAGCTGCTAAGCTCACCGAACGGGTTCATCCCATCGGTACTTAGCGCGAACCTAACATGCCTGGGCTCCTTGCCAAACTCTAGGTAGGCCTCGTCGAAATCCTTCCACTGCTTGCCATCGGATGGGTGCCGTAGCTTGGCATCATCGTTCAGGCGGTCAGCTGATGCATGCCAGGACATGAGCTTGGCATCGTCCGGGTTCCCGAATATTGCACGTAGGTGATCGGTCATGGGCAGGTACCACACCAACAGTGCTGGACTTTTCCTGTGCGTGTAACCCTCTTCTTCATCGTCCTGCTAAGCCGAGATCTATTTGGCCACACTGCTCTTCTTTGCCCCCTTCTTGTTCTTCTTCTGACCACCCCGCAAGCCTCCCTCGTCTTCTGCATCCACGCGACAACCAGCATTTTTCTTGTACTGACTAAAGCAGCAGTGCGGACAACTCGTCAAATTCTCATACTCATTGCCCTGATACAGGATGTAGTGGTTAGGGCATGCATCAAACTTTCTAAGCTTCATTGCCACTGGCCAGATCAGCTTCTTGGCCCGATAAGTATTGGCGGGCACCTTGTTAGCCGTTGGGTACGTGGTGGCAAGGTAGCTTAACAACTCATTGAAGCTAGTGTCAGACCCACCATGATGAGCCTTCAATATCAACATATGGAGGTTAAAACGGAGCGCCGTGCACTCCTTTGGACAATCGCCGCCGTCCTTATAGAGAGGATCAACTGCCGCCTGCTTCAACTCTCTGAAATTCTCCAACCACTTTGGGCAACCCAACACAACGTCGTCTTCATTGAAATGTTTGACTAGATCTTCAACAAGCTGCACATCCTCGGGTTGGCTCATAGTATCCTGACCATCCCCACCGTCGCCGGCTTCATCGGCCATGTCTTGCATTAGATCATCCATCATGATGTAATCACGACAACTGTTGTCACTGTCGGCTGGCGCAGCTGCTGCTGAAGATGATGAGGAGCTGGGTGCTCCTAAAGGATCTTTATTCACCGATGGTGCTGTCGTCGTCGGCGTCGAAGAGCTCACTCTAGATGCACCGCCACTCGCACCAACTCTTTCGCCGTGAAATGTCCAGACGGTGTAGCCCTCAACGAAACCATACATGATCAAATGAGTTTGCACCTCACTGTCTCGGTGGGCTTTCAGGTTCTTGCAACGAGAACATGGACATATGGTTGTCATCCGCTTCAGTCTCTCACGGTGAGCTTTAACAGCAGCAATAAACTTCCTTAATTCAAAGAGGTACCGCGGATCATTCACTCTATCGATCCAGTACATCCATTCCGACCTATCCATCATACCTGCGAACATTATCCGTCACAATCAACAAATAAAGAAGAATTAGGAGAAATTGATGATTTTTACATCCAAAATCATGAAAAAGAGAGGAAATAAATATGTGAAAGATGAAGCATGCATCTATGATGAATCTAAGGTTAAAGAAATACATGACATCATTTTTTCCATTAAAATTGATGTAGATCTAGATATAGATCTAGAGAGAACTCTAGGTGATGGAAATAGAGAGAGAGGATGGAAGGAGAGAGGGGGAGCCTTTATGAACCTCTTATGATGTCCTCCTCCCTCAAATCCAAGCCCTTCAACTCAAATCAAAAGTTTCTTCAAATTTTAGGGCAAAACCTCCCCCATGAGTTTGAGAGAGAGGAAGATCCGTGGAGAAGACGAAGGGGCGGCGGTGATTATTTGTACAGGCTTTACCGCGGCGGGCAATATAAAGCGCCCGCCGCAGGAAATGCACTCTTTACCGCGGCGGGCAGTTTAAAGAGCCCGCTACGGTACATCGTATTAACCGCGGCGGGTGATTCATACTGCCCGCCGTGGTAAATAACGATTTCCTGCGGCGGGCAAATAAGGTGGCCCGCCGCCGTAAACCATTTTCCCGCAGCGGGCGCCTCAGTGGCCGGCCTCGCTGGCCGGCCACCGGTTAACCGTGGCGGGCAAAAGAGGTGCCCGCCACGGAGCCCATTTTGGCCACGCTGCGCAAATTGATTCCTGTAGTAGTGTTTACTCATATATATATACTTTATTTCTTTAGAATCTTCTCTAAGTATACACTTGAGATAGTTCTAATACCCCTTTTCTTTTGTCTCGGTAAGTTCCAATTTCTGAAACGAATGACGCTTTACCAAGATCATTCTCATTGAAACTTGAGGACAAGAACTGTTTCTTCTCCAACAGTAGATTAACACCACTACTAGCGAGTAAGGTGCTACCCACATGTAGGATTAGGAAAATAAATTTCCCATGTTTAAACTTTGCATAAATACAATTGTCCTCTACTTTCTCTTTAAACCCAAACTTTCTTATTGTACTGTCAAACTTCAAGTACCAATGTCTTGAAGCTTGCTTTAATCCATAAATGGATTTCTTTAGGCAACATCCCTTATGTTCTTTTCCTTCCACGACAAAACCTTTTGAGTTATGCCATGTAAACTTTTCTATACAAATCCCCGTTGAGGAATGTGTCTTTACATCCTTCTGATGTTACTGTAAATCATAATGTGCCACTAACACCATTATGATTCTAAAAGAATCCTTGCATGCTCATTATAATCTATTCCTTCTCTTTGTGTAAATCATTTCACCACAAGTGGCGCTTTATTGCTTTCCATATTCCCTTTGGAGTCACATTTGTCTTGCAAACCCATTGCAGCCTACTGTTTTGGCTCCATTGGGAATTTCTTCTTAGTCCCAAACATCATTGGTATTTATCAATTTCATTTCATCTTCCTTTGCTTCTTGCCATTTAGACGAGTGAACGCCACTCATGGCTTTTTCAATTGAGGTGGAATTACCCTCCATTTGAATTTCTTTCTTAACATTGACTCCTTAGTCACCAGAAATATCTGATTTTCTTATTCTTTGAGACCTTCTGGGGCCTCATGGCACTTCTTTCATATGGGGCTATTGTTACTCTTCATTGCCAAAAGGCAATTGTTCTATAGCCTCCTATATCACAAGATCCTTATTTACTTATTCATCTTCTTTAAGAGCTAACATCAGGTGTTGTATATGTCATACAACATCAACATGTATTAAGCAATTTGTTGCTCTAAAACACTGTAGTGGATATGTAATCCCACTTCTATTCAAGCCTTAGGTATCTACATACCATGCTCCCCCAGATTACTCTATCTTCTGTAAAGATGGTGTATCTTCAAATTTCTTATTTTGGGTTTAATCTGCTAAAAACTCATATGACGCGTTTAGCACTGCCCTGATAACTCTGAACTCGTCCAGTATGAATACTAGCCGACTATGCTATCTTCCTATTGGAACTGTAAAAGATCTAGGAATTTAGCTATTTCTTTACTTTAGGGGTATCGTTATTATGACCATCTTACTTCCTCAACGATCACATTCATCTTTTATAGATCACTTTTACCTTCAATGCATAGTATGCATTGCATTATCTGAAGTATGGGGAAGTATCTTTCTTAATTGTCTTTCTTAATTAATCTTACATTTCTCCCCCTTGAAATGTTGTATGAACTTTTCTACCACAATTTCGAAACATTCAGAACTCTTGTGAATGAGGAAACTTTGATTACTTACTTCATCCACATGATTACATCATGCAAACAAAATTTGTATGGGAGTACATTTTCCTCATTACACTTCAAAACTCAACATAGTCTATTATTATCAATACTTCTGCAAGTCACGCTTGCATATCATTCTTATCTTTTGGTTCACATGCAACTTTCTTTTGTTCTTAAACTCATTGAGTACTTAATAACCATGACACAATCAGAGTGTACGATCAATACTAGGATAGCATAATAGCTACCCTAAACTTCTCTCCATGTGCCACTCTTAGAGCACATGAGTCATCACATCCTTCTCCCGCCATGCGGGATAAGTACTATGCCAAAACTCTCCTGCCATGCAGGATTGGTTAACATAAGTACTATTCCAACTTTACCCCGCCATGCGGGTATTTTCTCAAACTTTTCCCACCATGCGGGTACTATCACAAACTTTTCCCACCATGCGAGATAATTCCCTTGAACGGACATAACTGTCAGGATTGGCTCGTGTTCAATCATCAAATTCAGAAATAAATCCGAATATTCTTTAACACACATGTTTAATCCAACGTAGGTCAAATTAAACATGCATGTTACTGATTACATTTCTTAAACAAACTCTTATTGCTCTATCTTCTTTCTTTGATCAATATCCTTTAATTCTTTCCTTTCCAAGCCATTCTTTAAAGAGAACACAGTCCCTTAAGCAATGGCATTCTTTCATACATAACTTGCCCTTAGGCATTTCATCATCTGAGTCACAAGTACCCAGCTCATTTCTCTTACTGTCTTCAAGAATGAAAGCATGGAGGTCTTTTGTCTGAAAAAATATTCAACAATAATGCTCATTAAACTTTAAAATCTTTATGTTCTATTCTATATCACCGTTGGGCAGAAATAGAATAAAACATCATTCTTCTACATTAATTCCACATCACCGTTGGGCAGAAATGGAATTAATGTATAGAACCTCAATAATCTTGAAAACATAGAACTGCTCCTCAGAATTAAATTCTCCCGTTGGTTCGAATTTAATTAGAAGACAATCAACTTCATTGCAGCAGAAACATGAAAATACATTTCTCTACTTTAAGAGCATTCCTTGATCTTTATCTTTTCTCTGAAAAATTGGTCACTTTGATGCAAAATTCATCAGAGATTTAAACTTTAAACATAGAACTCATAGAATTATAATATTGTTATCATCAACGTTGGTCAGAAAATAACAATACAATAATTTAACTTTAACTATCAACCGACTATTCCTCCAATTAAAATTTTCCCGTTGGTTCCAATTTTAACTGGAGGATTAACTTTTCATCATTTACTGAATAACTACAACTGCTCTTCAAATTAAATTCTCCCGTTGGTTCGAATTTAATGAGAAGATAATATTCTTTAACTTTGTAGCGATAGCATGAAAATTCTTGAAAATAATACTAATTCAGAAGCATTTTTACTTTACTCATCTATTCTCTAAACAAATTATCACGTTGGATCAAATTTGAGTAGAGATAAAACATTTAAACTTAACTTTATTCATTCAAAATAGCTTCTGAAAAAAAAACTGAAAACATCTCCTTGTTCATTTGGCCTGGAGGCCTGCTTGGCCCGAAGGCCTGATCGCTTGTTCGCCCCAGCAGCCGCTCGTGCAGCGCGCACCCGTGCCCAGGCCACAACCTGGGCCTGGGCCAGGAAAGTGGCATCCTGCCTGGGCCGCTTTCGACCTAACCGTGCTCAGCCGTCGATGGAGATCGAACGGCCGTCCGTGCCCAGCGGAGGATCAAAAGGCACCCGCGGCCGTCGTTCCCCTAAACCCTAGTTCATTCCTTCCCTCCCCTTCTCTCTCTCGCTGGTGAGGGGTGGTGCCACCCGAGCTTGTCCAGCTCCCCTTCCTTTCTCTCCACTGCGCCGCAGACAGTAGCCGCAGCAGCCGCCGGTGAACCGTACGACGATGGTGACCCAAACCCGCGACGTAGGAAGAGATGGCGCCATCATGGCGCCCCTCACCGGTGCATGTGTGCGGCCTAAGCCACGCGCGACGCCGTCGAGCGGTACCGTGGTGGTGCCCTTTTGGGACCCCGAGCTCGTACGCACGGCGCAGCGAAGCGCCGGCGAGGTGGCGGCTCGGCACTTTCTCTTTGCTCTCGCGCACACAGACACTACGGTGACCCGAGGCAGCGACGACCACCCGAGGTGGCCGGAGCGGCAACGGCGTCCGCGTGTGGTGACTCGGCTCGATCCGCCCGCGTGACGGCAGGCCTTCTTACCGCTCTACGGCGGTTCTCTTCCGCGCTACGGCGGTGGTGACGGGGTGGAAGAGACTCGCTGTGGGGGTATTAACACCTATACCCTTACGGCTAGGCTTGGGCCGGCCCAGATCAGGGGGTCCGGTCTGCTAGAAGACGACGCGCGGCCCGGCCAACCTGTTTGGAATCCCGCACAAGGAGTCAAGGCAGATTTGGAGATCAAGCAAGATCCTGGTCGGTTAGAATAGGAATCCTTATCCGGCCACCTATGGCAATTGTAACTGGCTAGGATTAGTTTCCAGATCTGTAACCCTACCCCCCGGACTATATAAGGCGGGCAGGGGACCCCTCTAAAAAACATCTCTCATTGACATACAACAATACAATCAGACGCAGGACGTAGGTATTACGCCTTCACGGCGGCCAAACCTGGATAAAACCTCATGTCTGTCTTGCATCACCATCTTGTTTGTGGCTTGCGCATCTGTCTGCCGACAATCTACTACCTTGGGCATATCCCTAGGTAGACTACCTACCATATTTCGTCGACAGTGGAGCACCAGGTAGGGGGTGTGCATACTGCTCTCCAAGCGAACAAGATGGCCATCATCTCCGGCTCCATGGCTACGCCGAACGGCCTCACGTTCACCGTCGGCCAGATCACCTGGACCACTGGCTCTGACGACTTCATCGCCATGACCATGGAGGAGGCACGGATTCAATCTGCGTCGACCACTGCATCACCTGCATCGGCTACGGCTCCGACCACGGTGGATCTGGCTCCGACCATGATGGATCTGGCTCCGACCACGCCCGCATCATCTTCAGCCATGCCGACAACCTGTCGTCCGCTTCCTCGCTACAAAGGGAAGCAGATCAACAACACCGACCTGCTCGACTCCATCGATCGGGTTGGCACACAACTTGCTGAAACCCTAGCTCTGGTAAGTTCAATTCAAAGTCAACCTAATGAGCAGGTAACCGCTACCCACAACAGATCTACCCGACTAGCTCGGGCCAGTCGTCCTGCACGACTCGGTACGGATCTCGTGGTCACATCTACTCATGAAGGGCGCTTCGCTCGTCGCCGGCCAGCCTCCGCGATGGGTCTCTGGCTCTCCGAGTACGAAGCCTCGATGGAGAACTACTAGGCCCAGCCCTACGGCCTACACAACTTCATCAACATGGTCTGGATTGAGGATTATCGAGAAGGATCCGTCCACACAGTTCAAGAGGGTGGCTCCAGCTCTTCGTCTGGCATCGCATCCAATGCCTCCGTCCACACCGAGCTCCAGCATCATGACGATGAAGGTGTTGAATATGATCTGGATATCCCAGACCATGCCCCAGGGTTCCCACAATTCTCGTCTTTCCCACCAAGGCGAGGGGACTTGATCAATGTTGTCAGTAATGATGAACCACCGGTAGTTGGCAAAACAGAACAAGAAAGGCTTGCACGCGAAGCACGCAATATTGATCGGTTTAATCACCGACAAATCAAAGCCAAGACAGAAGAGGAGGCACGACGCATAAGGGTCTAGCCACACGACCTTAACAATGCCTTCGACAGGGTGGGGGACAAATAGGCCTTTAGGACTCCAAGCGCCAACGTAGTTGTTGCTATGGTGAAATTGCAACGACTACCCAATACCCCGGAAACCCAGGCAGTTCGTGATGATATACAAGCTTATCTGACGGCTGCTATGGCTCAGACAGCAGAGATTGTAAATCAAGCTCGGGCTCCATCTGTCTCAGTCGAGTCAAGCCACAGCCGCCAGTACTCAAGTCGCTCACAGCCACTCAACGAACGTGGCTCGCGCAACGATGACCCCTCAGACAACCGTCAAGGCAGAAACGGTGGCCATGATGGTGGTCGGGACGACAACCGCCGCAACTATCGGGATGACAACCGCCGAAACAACCGTGACAATCGCCGTGATATCCGCGGTCACAAAGTTAACTAGGGTGGCAACCGGGATTACCGTGATGGCAATAATGATCTCTGCCATTACCTCGGAGAACGCGATCTGCGTGATCGCATCAACCAGAGAGCCCACGATCATGCATCACATGAAAGCCATCGCCGTATGGAATACGATACTACCCACGGCCCTCTGGGTTTGAAGCAGTTTACTTCTCACCTTCGCCAAGTCATATGGGCCAAGAACTTCAAGCTCGAGAAGCTTCAGAAGTACGATAGCAAGGAGAAACCCGAATTATGGGTTATGCTCTACGAAACCGCGTGCAGATCAGCCATGGCTGATGAGCACGTCATGTCTAATTACTTCCCAGTCGCCATCGGCCATGCAGGCCACCAATGGCTGGTCAGCTTGCCGGTGAACTACTTCGATTCTTGGCAGGAGCTCAGGCAAGCTTTCATCGACAACTTCATTGCTACTTGCGAGCAACCGGGCAACAAATATGATCTGCAGCGGATTCGAGATCAGAAAGATGAGCCACTGCGCGAGTACGTCCGGCGTTTCTCAGAGATGCGCATCAAGGTCCCGTCAATCTCCGACAACGAGGCAATCGAGGCTTTCATCACTGGCCTCCGCTTCCACGATGCCCTAAGGGACAAGCTCCTCCGCAAGAGACCGGAAATAGTCACAGCGCTCCTGGCCACTGCTAAGAAATATGCGGACGCCGACGACGCTAAAAAGATAATTATCGAAGAAGCAGCAAGGGTTCCACGCTCCGACCACCCTCCACACCACGACGACTACCACGGCAACCGTGGTCGAAACGACAATTTTGACCGCCGCAACCAGCGCAACGACTCCCACGACCACCGCGACCAACGTAATCAGTGGCGTAACCACCGTGACGATTACAGGGGCAAGCGTGCTCGGGAAGATGATGGTGAGGTCAACACCGTTAAAAAAGGTGGCAGACGTCGTAACTACAAAGAAGTCTACGCCAAAGCATTAAAAGGGCCCTGCTAGCTCCATCCCAAGTCAAACCATGCCATGGAGAATTGTTGCATTCTCAAGTCTATCTACGCACGTCAACAGGCTCCGGATACATCCGACAAGCCTAATGATGCAAGGGAACAGCGTAACGAGGACAATGACGATGAAGACGCAGATCCCCGTCACAAGTACGTCAAGCCAACCGATCGCGTGCACACCATCATTGGAGGCAAAGTTTCCATCGAGACCAAGCGAGAACGCAAGCTGCTTGCCCGCGCCTACTTGAACATGGCCAACACCGACAACCTCATCACCGATCCATGGCTCCCTCCTTGGTCTCACCGTGAGATCTTCTTCAGTAGAAAGGACCAATGGGCTACAATACCTAAGCCAGGACGTTTTCCCCTGGTCCTCGATCCTTGTATCAATAAGGTTCAGTTCGACAGAGTGCTGATTGACGGCGGTAGCTCCATCGATATACTGTTCAAGAACAGTCTGCCAGCATTAAAGATAACCCAGGTGGATCTCAAGCCATACGAGGTACAGTTCTGGGGTGTTCTCCCCGGACAGAGCTCTACACCTCTTGGGCAGATCATGCTACCTGTGCAATTTGGGACCCCGGACCACTTCCGCACCGACTACGTCAACTTCATGGTCGCTGACTTCGACAGCACCTACCATGCTATCCTTGGTCGACCATCACTCACCAAGTTCATGGCCATACCTCATTACAGGTATTTGGTGCTCAAGATGCCTACCGAGAAAGGGGTTCTAACTCTCAAGGGCAACGTATACGCAGCTTATACCTGCGAGGACGACAGCTTCAAAATAGCAGAGGCTCACGACCTCTCTATTCGCATGGCCGAGACCATGCTCAACACCAAGAAGACCTCAGCCGACCACCTGGAGATCCCAGAGCTCGAGGCTCCACGCAAGAACATCAAGTCCAAGGAGCACAAGGTGATCCAGCTAGTTGACGGTGACCCCAGCAAAACGGCCCTTATCGGGGCCAACCTGAATCCCAAATAGGAAGACGCGCTCGTTAGGTTCTTGAGGAGCAACGTGGATGTGTTCACATGGAAACCTGCTGACATGCCTGGTGTACCTCAGAAATTGATTGAGCACTCCTTGAATGTCAACGGCAAGGCCAAACCTATCAAGCAGAAGCTATGACGGTTCGCTCGCGACAAGAAGGAGGCGATTAGGGTAGAAGTTACACGGCTACTGGCAGCTGGATTTATCAAAGTGTATCACCCGGAGTGGTTAGCCAACCCGGTTCTTGTACGCAAAAAGAATAATGAATGGAGAATGTGCGTTGATTACACTGATATCAGCAAACACTGCCCTAAGGACCCCTTTGGTTTACCTCACATAGACGAGGTCATAGATTCAACCGCCGGTTGCAAGCTGCTTTCCTTTCTCGATTGCTACTCTGGTTATCACCAGATCGCTCTCAAAAAGGACGACCAGATCAAGACATCTTTTATCACGCCTTTCGGCGCCTACTGCTACACGACCATGTCATTTGGGCTCAAGAACACCGGGGCTACCTACCAACGCGCCATACAGGCTTGCCTCAAAGACGAGATAAAAGACGACCTCGTCGAGGCTTATGTTGATGATGTAGTTGTCAAAACCAAGGAAGCACATACCCTAGTTGACAACCTGGAACGCACCTTTGTAGCCCTTAATACATTCCAATGGAAATTAAACCCAAAGAAGTGCATCTTTGGTGTTCCTTCTGGTATATTGCTTGGCAATGTCGTCAGTCACGACGGCATACGCCCTAACTCGGAGAAAGTCAAAGCTGTCTTAGACATGAAGCCGCCCAAAAAGGTGAAGGATGGTCAGAAGCTTACCGGATGCATGGCTGCTCTCAGTCATTTCATATCAAGATTAGGAGAAAAAGGACTACTGTTTTTCAAGCTGCTCAAAGCCTCTAAGAAGTTTGAGTGGTCGGAGGAAGCAGACGCTGCCTTCACACAGTTGAAACAATTCCTTACATCACCTCCGGTCCTCACTGCTCCCAGAGAAGACGAAACCCTCCTACTTTACATTGCAGCAACTAATCGAGTGGTCTCTACCGCCATGGTGGTCGAGCGCGACGAGCTTGGCCACGCCTACAAGGTACAGTGACCAATCTATTTCATCAGTGAGGTACTCAATGAATCCAAGACTAGGTACCCACAGATTCAGAAACTGATCTACGCCATACTGATAACATCCCGAAAGTTGAAACATTACTTCGATGGATATCGTGTGGTGGTCATGACCGAGTACCCTCTGGGAGACATCATTCGCAACAAGGATGCGAACGGGTGCATCGTCAAATGGGCAATGGAGCTATGCCCTTTCTCCTTGGAATTTGCAAGCCGTACTACAATCAAGTCTCAGGCACTCGTCGATTTCATTGTCGAATGGACAGACTTAAGCATGCCTGCCTCTTAGGGGCCCGATGAGTATTGGAAGATGTACTTCGATAGCTCTCTCAACATCGACGGTGCAGAAGCAGGAGTCCTCTTCGTGTCACCATCCAAGGAGCAGCTCCGGTACATCCTTAGGATTTATTTCCCAGCATCTAATAACGCCGCCGAGTACGAAGCATGCCTACATGGTTTGCGCATTGTGGTCGAGCTCGGTGTTAAATGTCTCTATGTCTACAGAGACTCGTCTCTGGTCATCAACCAATTCAACAAGGACTGGGACACGACCAGCGAAAAGATGGACGCATACTGCAAATCGATCAGAAAGCTAGAAGGCAAGTTCTATGGCATCGAGTACACACACGTGGTCCGGGACAAAAATCAAGCAGTAGATGCGCTGTCAAAGTTAGGATCATCCTGAGCCAAAGTCCCACATGGCGTATTCGTTCAAGACCTGCTCACGCCCTCCATCGAAGAGGAAGATTCCACGGTCGACAAGCCTCCAGACCAGCTATTGGTGGCTACGGTTCCGGTGTCAAGCACCACCAAGCCACCTCCGACCACTAATGAGCCTGACTAGAGAGTACCTTTCATCAAGTACCTAACAGATGGCAGCGGTTACACCGATCGGATGGAAAACGAGCGCCTGATCCGTCGCAGTAAGCAGTATCTGCTCGTCGATGGCAAATTATGGCGCAAGAACGCAAAGGAGGAAATCTTGATGAAGTGTATAACCCAGGAGGATGGTGAACATCTCCTAGATCAAATCCACTCTGGCTCCTACGGCAACCACGCGGCCTCGAGAACGCTGGTTGGCAAGGCTTTCCGAGTAGGGTTCTATTGGCCGTCAGCTGTAGCCGATGCAGAGAAGCTAGTTCGTCATTGTGAGGGTTGTCAATTCTTCGCCAAGAGAATCCACGTACCGGCACATGAGATCTAGACAATACCAGCCTCTTAGCCCTTCGCATGCTGGGGACTGGATATGATCGGGCCCTTCAAACCAGCTCCTGGGAAATTTACATGTGTCTTTGTGCTGATCGACAAATTTTCTAAGTGAATAGAGTACATGCCCCTGGTACAGGCATCTTCAGAAAAGGCTATCACGTTCATCGACCAGGTCATCCACCGCTTCGGCATACCCAACAGCATCATCACTGATCTGGGTACTCAGTTCACCGGGAATGCTTTTTGGGACTTCTGCGATGAAAGGAGCATAGTAGTAAAATACGTCTTGGTGGTGCACCCTAGAGCTAATGGACAGGTCGAGTGGGCAAATGGTATGATCTTGGACGCACTTAAGAAGAGGATGTACAGAGAAAATGACAAAGCTCCCGGAAGATGGCTCAAAGAGTTACCAGCCGTGGTCTGAGGCCTCAGAACCCAGCCCAGTCGCAATACTGGCGTATCACCATACTTTATGGTTTACAGAGCTGAGGTAGTGCTCCCAGCAGATATAGCCTTCAGATCAGCACGGGTAGAGAACTTCGACGAAGACAAGGTCAGAGAAGTGCGGGAGCTAGAAGTGAATAGTGCAGAAGAGAAGCGGCTTGATTCTTGCGTACGTACAGTCAAATACCTTGCTGTTTTGCGCAGGTACTACAACAAAAACATTAAGGAGCGGTTCTTCGTGGTCGGAGACCTGGTCCTGAAGTGGAAGATGAATCAGGCTGGTGTTCACAAACTCGCAACTCCATGGGAAGGGCCCTTCATGATCAAGGAAGTTACACGACCAACGTCTTATAGGTTAGCTCACATGGACGGTACGGACGTACCCAATTCATGGCACATCGACAAGCTTAGGCGTTTCTATGCTTAACTACTAAGATATGTACTCCTTTTGTACTTTCAATTTAATAAAGCTATTATGATTTCTCCGACCACTCTAATGTGTCACTTCGAAGTCTATGGTTATTCTAACTCAACCAGTCAAAACCGACCACCATTCCTTCCTGGGTTTTCGGAGCAGGCCCTCTCTCCGGTTCCTCCCAACACGTGCATGGGATCTGCTCTCTACGCTATGGGTGATCGGCAGGTCCCCTCTAGTTTGACTTGTCTGTGTCTACGTGTGCACAGGCTATGCTTCTCACACTCCAACCACAGGGCAAACCAGGGCCATACAAACCTGTCAGGATGACGTGTCGACTAAACTGGTACAACTAAACAGAACACTAACATGTTCTCACTTAGTTACACCAACAAGAGATCCAAGCTTAAATACGTTTTCTACAAAACAAACAAGCTTATGATGATATACAGTTACGTTATTACAAGCTTGCCTAAAAAGGTCTAAGTTTACAATAACACAACTACATCTTCTTCTACAGCTATAGCCTATCCTATTGGCTGGTTGGGGCATGCGGCACCTGCTGCTCGCTGGTCCTAACATCGTGCTCGAGTCTCGGGGACTCTTGTACTGGTCGAGCTGAAGAAGATGGCCCCGTCGATACCTGGCTGGTCGAGACCGCAGGCTTCGCCGGTTGGCTTAAAACTGATGGCGCTTCCAGCTGACTTATTGATGGTGTACCCTATACAGGTGTTGTCCCGCCTCCACAAAGGTTAATGTCGCCAATTATTTTTGCCGACAAGTCCAGCTGGGTCATCCGAAGCTCCTCAGCCTTGTCTAGATCTACCTCCTTCAGGTACCCAGCCTCCTGGCATTTGAGATCGATCAAGGGGTAGTGAGCACGCACCATGCTTAGTACATGTGCGCCTGTGTACTCACATGCCTCCTTCACGAACTCTTAGAACCATCCCCATGCCTTTCGGCATCTATCGGCCAGTTCGAGCTGTGGCGTCCTTGGCACATCCTCTGTAAGCGCTGGATCGATAAGGTTGAGGACTAGCAAAATGCCCATTGCCACTTCCTGGCACCGTTTCTTCCATGCGTCCCGAACCTTGGTGATCTCTTGGCACTGCGCCTTCCAGCTGCCACGTTCTTTTATCACGGCTTCCAGATGCTTCTTGGCATTGACTTTTAAAACTGCAAATCGCACAAGACAATAAAATGTCATGCCACGACAAGATAAGGCGGGCAACAAAAGTGAGCAAGGGGGTCTGGAACACTTACTTTTTAGTTCCTCTTTCATCTTGGTCGTGTGGTCCTGGAGCTGCGACTGGTCGTGTGCCAGTTTCTTGTTGTCCTCCTTCAGGCGATCACACTCTACGACCGCACGGCTATTCTCCTCTCGGAGACGGACTACTTCGGCTTCTAAGCCTACACTACAGTTGTTACTACCAACAACGCAACAACACTTGTCATGCACTCGTTGTGATAAAGTGACTACTTACTTGTTCTTTCCTGCTCTTTGTTACTGAGCTGCATGACCAGGTTCTAGTTCTGCACCTCTTGCTCCATCCTCTCATGGTTGGCGGCTTCAAGTTGGTGGCGCAAGCATTCCACTTTGGCCACCAGTTCTTTACTGCTTGTTGTGATCCCCTCAATCTGGTCGAAGCACTTCTTTTGGTACCTTGCGGTCTTCATTAAGTCCTGCATGTAAAAAGCTAAGTAAGACAGTTTGACTGGATAGCAAGATCAGGTGGTGAAGCAAAGCATACCTAGACTTTCATCACCAGCCGTTTCGCCGCTCGTTCAACTTTCATGGTCTCTTCGACCTCTAGGATTTCCTCATGAACAACCCATTGGTCGTTCCGCCAGCGCGACACATATACATGTTGTCGTTTGTCCTGTGGATGGCCTAGGACCTCTTCTACTTTGTCCTCTTCGGCCTCTTCTTCGGGTAGCGGTGCTGGTCCAGAGTTTGTAGCTTCTACGATCACTATGGCCTTCCCACGGGCCATAGCATCGACAAACGTGCTCTGTGCTATCACCTCCGGCTGCTGCTCCTTGGTCTGTCCTGTTACCCTTGGTGCTGAAGTGTCGCCCTCAGCAGGGTTAGTGCTCGGAGCACTTGTGCTTGGCTCGACTCTTTCCTCGACCCCCTGCTCGGGGACTGTTGTCTGACCGCTTGTGGTCTGAGGCTCCGGTGGACCTTCTGCTATGTTTTCCTCCATGGCCGGCTGCTGGGCAGTCTTCTCTGCAATTGCTGGCGGAGCCATGCTGCTCCCGGCTAGTTGATCCAGATTTTCGGTGGACGCCGACCTAGTATATCCGAGATATGGTTCTGAAGGCAACCATAATCAATAAAAATTGCAAGCTTACATCAAAGTTACAAATACTTACATATTGGAAGCGCGGAATGATGTGGCAAAGGCACGTCTCTTCGGCCGTGCTTGCTCCACGTGCTGTGCGGGTGACACCTGGTCTCCCTCTACATCCAACACCGATGCTGGGGCTTGGTGCTCGACCCCTCCACCGCTTGTCCTTCGCACTGCAGTGGTCGACAATGTGGGTCCCACCGGCATGGAGGAGCTGCCTTGCTCCATCGACTCCAGTTGCCTCCTCCTCTTTCGAGGGATGAGTTGGAAGATGTCTGCATTCTCTCCCTCCTCTATGTCATCATCCGACAGAGTGAAGATCACCTGACGACGCTTGCTGGCCACCGGCCGCTTACCAGCAGCCTTGGCCGCTGCCTCCTCTCCAACTCCGAGCACGGCCCAGTCGACGTCTTCGATCCTGGTGCTGGTCTGGGCGGTTGGGTCGGCAACTTGTGGCCAATCTACACCAGGGGGTGGCGACACAAACACTGTTGCTCTATCCTGACCATTAATCTAGGAAACACAAAGGAGATAACACAGTAAGTTTCTGTTACAACATAAAACTACGGGTACAAGGCAGGATGATTTACCTTTGGGGGAGGTCGGGTGAGCTTGAAAGCGTGCTTGATGTCGCTCAATCTGACATAATTTGGATCAGCTAAGTTAAATAGCTCTCCAATTCTGGCTCTGACTTCGATCTTGTCAAGCGCCTCTTGCCTTTTCCTCGTTGGGTCTACGCTACCTTGGTACTCGTAGCCGGGGTGTACCCTCCTCTGGCAGGGCTAGATCCTTCGGCTGATGAAGTTCCCAACCATGCTCGGACCGTCCAGTTTCTTCCACGGGATCATCCCAAGTAGTTCTGGGATCTGTTCCAGGTGCTCGGGCTTCTCTGACCAGCTAGTCCTCTTCTCTGAAATGAACCCCACATCGCACAGTGTGATCGTGTTCGGCTCTTCGTGGATGTAGAACCACTTCTTGTACCAGTCATCAAGTGACGTGTTCCAAGGGCAGTGCAGGTACTGGGCCTTCATCCCATCACGAAGGTTGAGGTACACACCTCCAGCTATCTTTGAGCCACCACTTCCTTTCTTCCACAGACAGAAAAGATGGCGAAAGAAGTCGAAATGGGGCTGGAAGCCGCCATATGCTTCGCAAAGATGAATGAAGGTGGAGACAAGAAGAATCGAGTTAGGATGCAGATTGCAAATCCTAATCTCGTAATACAGACAGAGTCCCTGAAGGAAAGGGTGCACTGGAACCCCAAAACCCCGCTTGAAGAAATCTTCGAAAACCACAATCTCACCTGGTTGTGGATCGGGGTACCCCTCGCCCTCCGGCGTGCGCCATCCTGTGAGTTCCTTGTTGTGGAGTACTCCCATGATGACGAGGTCTTCGATGGTCTGCTCGTTGCTTCTTGACTTCCACCACTCCTTCGCCATGACTATGGCTTTCTTCTGGGCGTCACTTTTCGCCATGAATCTGGCCTTGCTGATGAAAGCAGATACGGTGGAGGAGTGATTGATGATGATTTTGGAGGTATTAGTGTTGGCAAGAGGAAGAAGAAGGCTGCGGCGGCGAATGGTAATGGGGTTCGGTAAAAAGTAACTTACCAATTCTATACTATATTTAACCAAGAGTTCCGCCATTTCGTCTGCCCAAGATTCTTTGGAGACGTGCGCACGCGCTGTAGATGGTTGTTTTCACAACCTCGAGATCTATGCCAATATATGCGCCTCTTCGTTACCAGTGTGAGAGGGCCCACACTGACGCACCTCTTTACAGGTGCCAAGTGACTGTTTGCTTGAAAGGACAAGAAGGCAGTATGACGTGCTATACCCGTCTACTTTTTTGACCAGAAGTGTCAGATTAGACTTGACAGAGTAAGAAGATAAATAAATACACCAAATATTAGTACAAGTGGCATTTGGTTCTTCGTCGCACGTCTCGTGCTCAGGGATGGTCCAAACCACTATCGTGCTCGGGGACTGCCCAGACCACTACCGTGCTCGGGGACTGTCCAGACCACTACCGTACTCGGGGACTGCTTCGACCACTACCGTGCTCGGGGACTGCTCCGACCACTACCGTGCTCGGGGACTGCTCCGACCACTACCGTGCTCGGGGACTGTTCTGACCACTGCTCGGAGACCGCTCTCCTCGGCTACATGTGATTTGTACTCACATACAGTTGATAGGCATTTATTTGGACCTTGCTACAAGGCTTATACTTCGCCTTCCAGCAAGCTCGGGGACTACATCGGTACGATGCACCTGCCAGTGCATCTCGTATTGCTTGTACGACGATTGGATTCTTAACTTCAGTGGAAATTCTTTTTAGACCCTGGCACCACGTGCCTACGTCACCTACTACCAGGCTCGGGGACTAAGTGGGCACACTTCACCTTGCGGTGAATGTGTTTATTTTATCGACCCCTACGCTTTGACTGATTACCAGAATTACTACTGTCCAAGGGTCACTTACATTTCTTTTCAGAAATACAAGTGGGCACACTTGATAAGGAAAGAAATCTTTTTCTTTTTTCTTTAAGAGCACCATGCATTCTTCGGACAACCGAAATCTTCAGCTATAATCGTGGTCTACTGCTCTCTGTTCTGACCAGAATGCTGGCACATTCGATTGGTCAATGTTTCAATCAGTTGGAGATGATATGAAGACGGATCGCATTAGTCGAAGGAGATCGAACGGCGTGTCACAGCATAATACATGGTGCTCGGGGACTAGCTGTGGGGGTATTAACCTCTATACCCTAACGGCTAGGCTTGGGCCGGCCCGGATCAGGGGGTCCGGTCCACTAGAAGACGACGCGCGGCCTGGCCAACCTGTTCGGAATCCCGTGCAAGGAGTCAAGGCAGATTTGGAGATCAAGCAAGATCCTGGTCGGTTAGAATAGGAATCCTTATCCGGCCACCTATGGCAATTGTAACTGGCTAGGATAAGTTTCCAGATCTGTAAGCCTGCCCCCCGGACAATATAAGGCGGGCAGGGGACCCCTCTAAAAAACATCTCTCATTGACATACAGCAATACAATCAGACGCAGGACGTAGTTATTACGCCTTCACGGCGGCCGAACCTAGATAAAACGTCGTGTCTGTCTTGCATCACCATCTTGTTTGTGGCTTGCACATCTGGCTGCCGACAATCTACTACCTTGGGCATACCCCTAAGTAGACTGCCGACCATATTTCGTCGACACTCGCGTAGGTCCCCTCCCCTCCATCCTTCCATTTCTTTCTTTTCTTTTAGGGTTAGGGTTCTGATTTGCTTTCGGATTTGATTCGAGATCGAATCCCTTCTTTCCCAAACCAGATCTACAGCCTAAAACCTGGATCTGGTACCATTGTTATTACTATTGGAACATCTAGGAGTGGATCCAGTGGGTGTTTACTTGTATTTGGGATAATCAGTGACTTAGAGATTCAGAGGGAGATAGAGAGAAGGTGACTCATACCTTCAGGCTTGGCAGAGAACGAAGTAATCGCCATGGCGTCGGTGTAGGTAAAGCTCTACGCTAGGCAGCGGCGGTCGGAGAAGAAGGGCACCGCAGTGGAGACCGGGGTGAAGACCATGGTCGCGCAGTGTCGTGGCGGCGGTAGTGCTTCCCGTCACTGGCTGCACCCCTCTGTTAGATCGGAGTAGGGTTTTCCGGTGGGGCGTACGGCTCAGGCCAACCTCGTGCTGAGAGCCGCCGGCCCCACCTCTATTTAATGCGCAGTGTGACGGGGGCCCGCCAGCCGTAGATGGACTGGGTGCCCCCGATCGTGGCGCGAGGTCAAGGCCCAAGTGGCCGTTGGGCCACTGTGGTTGGGAGAT
Organism: Miscanthus floridulus; assembly: GCF_019320115.1. NCBI lineage: Eukaryota > Viridiplantae > Streptophyta > Magnoliopsida > Poales > Poaceae > Miscanthus > Miscanthus floridulus. The sequence goes on along the minus strand of NC_089588.1, from coordinate 121,481,620 downwards.
CAAACCAACACTCCGAACCCGACTGTAGGTGGGAACAAAGGCACAGCAAGAAAATGATGGCCACAAAGAAGGTGGAGAGCATGGCGACCAGCTTCGGCTCCACCGGGCCATCAGAATCCTCTTGCTGGCCCTGGTCATTGTTGTTGTATGTGACCATGGTGGATCGTCGACTCATCGATCACTGCATGTTCAATCACAGCTTAACTCACTAGTGATTACAGGGATCAATGTTTTACTCCATGGTTAGTCGCCTTTTTATAGGGGCTGGGTGGGTTAGCAACAACTACGAGGATTGTTTGTTGAGAAAATTTCTTATTTGGCTCTGGTTTAAAGTTGTCTTTCTTTCTTGGCCCTGAAACAAAATTTCTTACCTATTTGGCCTCACTCGAAGTTTCGTTTTCCAATCTGGCCTTACCGTCATCTCCTGCCTCTAACACCGTTAAGTGGCACACGAAAAGACCAAACTGCCCCTGAGACGTTATGAGAAACCAAAGGTCACCCAGGCAGCATAACAACATAATTTTGAGCACTTTGAATCTAATTTTCATAACATAGGTCACCCAGGCAGCATAACAACATAATTTTGAGCACTTTGAATCTAATTTTCATAACATATTTATGTTATGAAAATTAGATTCAAAGTGCTCAAAATTATGTTGTTATGCTGCCTGGGTGACCTTTGGTTTCTCATAACGTCTCAGGGGCAGTTTGGTCTTTTCGTGTGCCACTTAACGGTGTTAGAGGCAGGAGATGACGGTAAGGCCAGATTGGAAAACGAAACTTCGAGTGAGGCCAAATAGGCAAGAAATTTTGTTTCAGGGCCAAGGAAGAAGGACAACTTTAAACCAGGGCCAAATAAGAAATTGCCCCTTGTTTGTTTGTTGCCATTGGTGGATCCATTGCCATGGGGTAATGATGAGATGACTTGCATCATCATGATGGCAACCCTCTGTGTGTAAGTTGGAATGATCTTTCCTGTTCCTTATCTTAGTACCTATTAAATTCGTTGAAGGACGTACTTACATGCAGTCAAGTTTGGCCGTCAGTTATAGATTTGACACTAGAGACACCGTACCAACATATTGTGCAAACACCTTATTATCACTAACAGGAGTTGTAATCTTTATTGTTGCATACCATTATATTGTAAGTAAAGTGATAAGAATAGGTGCTTCGGGAGAACAGAACAAGTACCATAAGGGGAATCATTGAAAATTCAAGAACGCACCTAATTTCTAACTACAGATATAAAATTTTGCACACAGTTTTGTTCTCCTATCTTTTGCTTTTTTTTTTAACTCTCCTTTCTGATCACCTAGCATGGCAAAGCTCTTGCCATGTTTTTTTAAAAAACACCTTAGTAGAAACCAATGATGACACATACTAATTACAGTCCATGAGGCAACAGGCAAGGATAATCGGCCGGCCAAATTTGTAGAAGTACTACAATAGAGATTAAGAGGCCATGGGCGCAGAAGGCTGACAGGAGTGGTAGGTTCCGTCCATCCTCTCTGCAGTCTTCTCCTCCTCATTCATTGTTCACCAGAAGTACAGGCCTCCCCTCTGCAAGTGCAACAACAAAATCATCATCAGAAGAAGCCAAGACAGGTCAGTGTTGCTTGTTGCTGGCGAAGAGGCAGGAACCTCATCACCAGCATTCAGCAAAAGGGGACATCAGCAAGGCATGTATATACCACCATACCCTTGGCACTGAGGAGCCTCTCCATGTCAGCGATGACGTGCCTGCCATGTGGGTACCTTTTCAGGTTGTCTGCATTGTTCCTGGCCACGTCCAGCAGCAGGCCCACCTGCTGCTCCTCCGCCGTCACCACCATCTTCTGGATGACAAAGTTCGCGTATGGATTGATCATCATGTCCTGCACACATACACATATATTTTTTCAATCATGTTCTCTGTATTTCCTATATAGTAACTAGTAGGAAAATCTGCCACAGGTAACCAACCACGAGATGTTCGAAGAGATGGCTGCCGGTGTCGCCGAGGATCTCATTTATGATGAGCTGCCGGTCCTCCTGGCTCCCCACCACCAGGCACTTCTCCAACACATTGGACGCAAACTTGTGATAACACATGCTCATCACGAGCCTGTCAAATTTCCTCACTATCATGGACCGAGTGGCCTGGCCTCCATGCTCGAGCAAGTGCTGCACCACGTAGTTTCCGAATGGGTCTGCTGACAGCTTGTTAGCAAACTCGATAATCTCCGCTGTCAGCGTGTGGTAAACCTCGGGGTTGTCACAATGGGCCAGCACTTTCTGGAAACAGCAAGCAGTTGGGAAAAAGAACCGAATCAGATCAGATGATGGTAAGTTGAGTTGAATTAGATGCATGATTGCATACAAAACACTGAAAATACAAATAATCGATGAGCAACCATACCTGAATCACACGGCTTCCATAGGGATGGATGGATAGTGCCTTGGCCCTTCCACAGAAGCTTCGGAAAATGAATTGGATATGCTTCGGTGGCAGGCACTCTACACATTTTTGAATCACATGGCTCGCGAACTGGTCGCGAACACATTTCAGCAATTTGATTTTGAGCTCTTTGGCTATCACAATCTTCTGATCGTCCCCCCCTACAGCCAAAGCCTGAAACAAAGAAAACAATTGGGTAGTAGGATCAGTGATACACTTCCCTGCTTCAAAAATATGTCGTTATTAGTATCAGTGCACATGACTAAGCAATACATATTAATATGAACACTAAAAAACAGAGGTCATAAAAAAAACATGAGTGCATCCTTCCAAGTCACAGAAATACTGTATATGTACATGTACATGGCTATATAGTGAAAATCATTTCTGAATTAGACAATATTGGCTAGCTCACCTTCTGGATGACTCGGCAACCGTACATATCACGGCTTAGGGGAAGCACATGGCCCATCAGACGACTGATGAGCTCACGTTTGCAGGACTGTGGTCCATGCTCTAGAATCTGAAGGCAAAACAAAGTAATGAATTAGTAATTTAATTTCTACAGGCATGCTCAACTTATGTCCTTGTGCATGTGATTCAGAAATTCTAGTAAAAAAGAAACAATGCCACAGCATACATATATAATATATTGGATCGGGTTGGAGAAACTTAAACCTTCTGGACGGCATGATTTCCAAACACATCAATGGCAAGCATACGGACACAAGGCATGATTTCCTCATAAACCATAACGATCTCTTGAGGCGTTGCCACCTCGATCGCCTGCTGTACAAAGCGGCTCCCATTGGCATCAGCACTGCATGCAAAAGTTGATTAAAGCTAGGAATTGAAGGTAAATCATATATAGTGCAATATTGGAATGCTGAAAGTAATTAAATTTTTATGCACACCAGGAAGCTGCTACTTGGCCCTTGATGTGCATGAGCCTCAAGGAAGGGTTCGTCACCGGAGCCACCATTTGCTCCTGGTGAATAGAAGGGATCGTATTGTTCAATCCACTAGCTCCATAATGCTGGACATGAGAGGAGCCAGCAGAAGGAACTCTTTGTTGTTGAACAACCGTAGTACTGGTATCTGCATCCACTAGATTGTCCCCATAACTTGACACCTGAGCATCATGAGCACGGTAGGTGTTCTGCTCCTGGACAACCTGCTGGGGGAGGCTCCTAGAAGTGGTCATGTAAGGGACATTGCAAGCATGAAAATATGCCACATGGACCCCAATCAATTGTTCATATATCTTCATGGCATCCTCGCTCAACGGTGTAGCTTCTTCATAGTCCTCCACATTTCCTGGGGCACCTAAATTCTTGTCACCAAAGAAAGAAGCGGGGGCAGCAATAGGCACAGGGTTTTCGGTAGTTCGCTTCACATTGTTATCCTGCACACACATTCCTTGTGAAGAAGAGGAATGGATGCCTCTAGGAAAAAATGTTGGTAATTGTCTCCTGGCCTGAATATGGAGACACGGTTGCAGTGTTGCAATTGCCTTTGAATCAACCTGACGAGGAAATTAACAACATTGGTTCAGATGTTCAGTACCAGATATAGTGAGAAACTGAATCTTGATGCCCAGAAGAAGTTCCAGCGTGCATACTTGCTATGTATTACCATGAATGCAACCATGCACACCGCACAATGATTCATATCCAGTATAGAATCAAAGAAAAATAAGAATCTCCTATAGTAGATGAACAGTTCCCATGCTAAAAAAGAGTAAATCCCAGCATCTTATTACCATAATAGAATTATATCTTGAAAAGCAAAATAATAGGTAAGGTGACCTATTGTCCAACAAAGTATCTTTTCAAGGGACAATATCACTATTTGTAAGCACAAAGCGTTATTAGAGTAAATACCTGCATGTAAACACTCCATGTAGACCACGAAGGTCACCTATTAGGCAACCTTACAAGAATGAATTGTGATGAATCCACATTGGATTGTGCAAATAGATAACCCCGCTCTCCCCGCCGCTCAACCCCCACCCCTACTTCTATGGTCCATAGGATCTATAGATATTAGATCGATGTGGCCAGTACCCGCAAAAAAAATAGATCGATGTGGCCCGTAGGACAGTTACCGCATCCTCTCTTTGGCCAGATCTAAGATCCCCATGGTAGGAAAACCATAAGCGGTATACTGAACCCAAATCATAAACCACTCTTGCCTTATGTGATTGGATTGCCTCGTCCACTACTTGGTTAGATCTAGAATCTCCACGGGTAGGAAAACTATAGGGGTACATCAAACTCAGATATAAGACCACAAAGGTATCCTTTGAGCTACACCAGGCCTCGATCTTAGATCTTTGATGACCAACAGGGTCTTAGGAACTAACAAGAAAAAAAATATCATAGGTCAACACTCATATAAAATGATATTAAAAATCCTCATCTTCCAAGGCCCCAACTTGCAGAAGGTGGTGTAAGATATAGTGATTTACCTTCTGGTGACCTTAAAGGTGTCATGGTGTTAAGCAAAGTAAAAGGAGACCCCGTAACGATAGTCCACACTATAGATCTGGTGGGGAAGGCGCAAGCATGGTGCCAAGGAATATTTGGGGAGTATGTGTGTTGTGGCGGCGGAATTAGGGAGATGTGATTCAGGAATGGGAACCAGGCAACTTTATATAGAAAAAACATAGTTATGATGGTGCATCGTAGTGGGCCGAGCTTATTCATAATGCTCAGCTTGGGCTAAAGTTTCTTCTAGTTGGGCCTACCATATACTTAAGCACGGTGTAAACCCAAAACAAATTTTGCCTCTGAAACTAACTGGGCCAGATATTGTAGAATCATTATGCTGATGGTTCAGGGGACATTAGAAAATTTGGGATAATGAGCCAAAGGACATCCTCATCAGCACCCTACAATGTTGACCTCTCGTGATGTGGTAATTCAACCAAGGTTGCGACATCTACTCTCACTCAATTTTCCCAAAATTTCTATTTTGGGAAGAATCCTTTACCCTAGTAGGAAGGAGAATAGTCAACCACCTCCAAATGAGCACATAAATGTACAAGTCTAAAGTGATTGTAGGACCAATGTATGTCTTCTCGGTGTCAACCAAATCCTATGACATCTTAAATGATCTTAAATGTGTGATGTATGGTTTAATTATGAAAAAGCCCACCAAATAGCTTGCACTAGCATAGGCATGACCTTCTATCGTACATCCTAGTCAACATTTGATTTGGTCAAGTGCCACCTTGTAATCCTTTACTTGCTACGATTTTCCAAATTTGCCGCGTGTTTGGTAGCAAGCAAAAAACTTGTTTTGCTAGGCGATCTGCTTAGCTCATCAAGGATTTCTTTGCCCACTAGGGCCAGCCAAGTAAGCGCTCCTATGAAGGTAATATTTGGTGCAATTACCAAGTCTATGAGTCAAAGGTGGATGTCCACAATGACTTCGACAACACTAAAATTCAATCTCCACTAGTTCCACTGGTCCCCTAGTTGGATCAAGTTACCATGGTGAGCTTCGTCAATAGAATTGTAGTACTTGGGCGTTGAATGATGGTCTAAGATAATATGGTTAAGTTTCTCTGCGTGGGATTAACAAAATACTAGTGATGCCAAAAATGAACTCTTTGGCACGTCAAGATAGTCTACATCATGTGGTGCTAGTGGCCTCTACGTTCTACAAGCTTGGAACTACAATTACCAACGGAAGTGAGAACGATAAAGAATGTGATGTGGTTCATTAAAGTAGACATTGAGTGGAGGATTCGATTGAGTCCTCCAAACGTGATCTAGTGATCAACAACTAAATTGTCGTCCTTACCTCTAGAATTGAAAAAACCTCTACCAACATGGAGGTACTACCATATGAGTCACTTGGTAAGGCGTCAGGGGAGGAAAAAAACATCAACGAGGAAACCAAATAAGTACACTAAAGCATGCTCTGCTTTGCTATGCAAGGATATGGTAATCTTGATTTGCGGGGCAAGCTGAGTAACGGTTCCAAACATAACCTAAGGTATTTTTATAGGGTATTCTTGATTGGTGAAATTTTTCAGTGTTTTGAGATAGCATGAGTTAAACCCAAGGTGTTATCAAATACTCCCTCCATCCAAAAAAGAATACATTTACGTCTCCAACAAGGTTTACTATGAAAAATATTACATAAGTAATTTAATGGTATTTATTTTGTATCGTAAATGTTAGTATGTTTTTATTTAACTATGGTCAAACTTCAAATAGTTCTATTCCTTGAAAAGTGAGAATTACATTCTTTTGTAGACAGAGGGAATAGTTCATCATGTATTCAATGAATATCTATATCATGGTAATGTGTTGAGTATCAGGATTTAGGGCTTGTGCCACGTAGAATAGTTCAGATGGCCTATAGTACCATGCTTTGTATCTTTTGACTCTGGTTATGGTAGCATGGATGATATAATGAATGCTCTCTACTCTATGCTGCAACTTGTGCATGACTTGATGTTTCCATGTAGGTAGGGTAGATCTTGCATACAACAACAACATATGAGAGGTGGGAATAGTCATGACCAATGAGTGGTATGAGCGTGAGTAGTGTATAAGAAATTCGGCGCATTAGTTGGAACAAGCAAATGGTCATGTTTCATTGATTGTCCCTGAGGGTCACCTCCGCCACCACCTCCACAGTCCTCATCTGATGCTTCCACCACCGCATGCTGCCATCATTCGTTTGACTTCCTCATTGTAGTACCAGCTCACTACACTACTATTGCAACAGTTTTTGGTGGCGTCCATTTTGGCTTTACGGAGGCAGATAAGGAAACTGCCTCCGGCAAAAGCGTCACTGTTAATCAGGCTTTTCAGAGGCGGTCGGCTTAAGGCGTCCACCTTTGTTAATGAGATTAACAGAGATGGTCATCATAGTTCGGTCATCTCCATTAATATATTAACAGCGCCCACCTATGTTAATCTATTAATAGAGGCAGTTGTACTAAGATGTAACACCCTAAAATTTGCATAATTTTAAAATAGGGGAATTTAATTTATTATACATTTTTGTGGGCATTTGAATTTAGGAAAATAATAATTTTGTTAAAAATGAAATCAAATATAAGGTTACCTATTTGCATGTGCATTCATGCTGCTGCATAGTATTTTTGAATTGTGTGATTGAAATCAAATTTCAAATGGATTTGGATTTGCATTCAAAACTTGTTTGGAAATTAGTTTAGAAAATGGAAAAGTATTTTTTCTCTTCTTTCCCTGAATTCGGCCCGCCGTAGCTGGTTGGCCTGCTTTCCTCGGCCTGCTGGCCAGCCGCTTCGCTTTCCTCCATTTCTCCACGCTGGCCCATCTCCCTCGGCCCTCTATTTCCCGCGTCGGCCCAGCAGCAGTGCTAGCCCAGCTTCGCAGTCACGTCCGCGTTCGTCTCCTACCCCGCTGACGCGCTGGGCCCGCTAGTCAGGCGTATCCTCTTCCTCCGTCTCGTGTCCGACATGGACACCATCACCGCCGAGTCCGCCTTCGCTACTCCCTCGTGGTGGGAGTGCTCCCCACATCGCCCCGCCTTATGAAGCCCACGCCCGAGCCTACGCTGCTTCCAATCCCGAGCCCTAGAGCAAGCCTCCACCTCGCCGAGACGCCTAGCCCTAGCCGCCGTGAGAGACGCCTGCCTCGTCGAGCCCTGCGCCCGCCCTGTTCCCTCTCCGCCGCCGAGGAAACCCTAGGTGAGTTCGCCGAACCTCCCTCTTGCTCCCCGTCCTTTTTCCGTGGCATGTGGGGGCTCGGATTTGCCCAAACCGAGTTCGTCGCGGAGCTTTTCGTCGCCATCAATGGTGGACCATCGCGCCGTCCCTGTTCCCGACCGACAACATCCTATTCCCTCTCTCTGTTTCAATTTTGAGCCGTCCACTCTGAGATCAATGGTCCATATCGAAGGATACCCTTTCGATGGCATATTTGCAAAAAGGTCATTACAAATATTTGAGTCTTAACCCACAGTCCCTGTCTTTCTTTCAAAAGGGACCCACGGATTTTTGTTTATAAAACCCGCAGTCCATAGCACTTTTTCCAGAGTACGTTTTCTTCTTTGGGAAGCGTAGTTTCATCGGTTTAGATCCAAAATACGTTTTCACCTATTTACAGTTTTGCCACTAATCTTGTTTTAGCCATAAAATCTCCGTTTTAACTCCGATTTGATCCGTTCAACTTGCGTTAGGTTCGTAATTTCATAATCTACCTGTTCATACTACTGATAAGTATGTTTTCAACTTTTAAAATTTAAGGTTAGATTAAATCTATTATTTTACTAAAGGAAATCTTGTTTAATTCATAACTTCTTCGTTTTAGCTCCGAATTTTGTGATATTCGCATCTGTGTGATCGTAGCGAGACGTAGATTCATTTTACAAACTTTTCATCTTGATTTTATGTTGATTGGTGTACTGTTCTAATCTATAGCTTTTGTTGCTATGCATGATTGTATGGATGCCTGTGTGGTGCTGTTTGACCTCGAGTAGACTGTGAGTTTTGTGTTGGTGATCGGGAGCAACTCTTTGAAGATCAAGACCAACAGCAATACTTTGAATTAAGGCAAGTATAATATGAGACTCCTTGTTACCTATTCACTTTAATACAATCTCAATTCATATGCATATGTTAATGAACAGCTCGGAGTCTACCTACCTTGATATTAATTATCCTGTCCTTGATTTACCTATGGGTTTTGCATGTGGGTAGTATGCTCAGTTTGTTCCAACTAATATTGATTAAGGAATACAACTAAAGATATATGCAACATGGTATTAAAAGATACTTTTTAGCAACATGGAACCAAGGGGACTAGAGCATTGGGCCTTTTCTTATGGTGCTCTAGTTTCTCTCCATAAGGACTCATCTTTAAGTGACAACTCAGGACTTACAGTACAACCATGAGGACCACATGGCTCTGGTCTTAGTCCAGTACCTTGCTCTTTCTAGTTTGTAGCAGTTTACCGAAAGGGCGAGAGGGGCATACCAGGCTGGGTATGGGCCTCATCCCCAGAGTGTGTACTATGCTACGTGTATCAGTGCCACTTTTGGAGATGACTCCATAACACTTGGGAGATGGAATCCTTAGCGGCTGCTGCTTATTAGAATGACTGGGGAAAAGCTTCGTAGTGTACCCTGTCTGCTCACCTTGGAAGAGTTTTGGGAGTAAATAACCCGGGCATATGTGTAACACAACTCGTGGTGAAAGTGTACAACCTCTGCATAGTGTAAAACTGATATATCAGCCGTGCTCATGGTCACGAGAGACCTAGATCCTTACTGAATAGTTGGTTACTCAGATTGTTTGGGTTATGATTAAAATTGCTGATATCTCTAATTATTCATATTTGGGAGCCTAAGCATAACTTATCAACTTATGATTAATAATAAAATATGACCAACTAAAAGTGCTTACCGCATTTCAGCAGTGTCAAGCCTTTTCAGCCTGCATCCCCTCATGTTATGATTGCTAAGCGGTAGTAGCTTACGCTTGTTTTATTTCAACACTTTGGCAAAATCCCGGATGGGTACCAGATGGAGGTTCTTCAGTGGAGTTTTCCAAGAGGTGTTAGGCTTGTGATCAACCAGTTGACTATTCCTGTGGTGTTGGAGGCTTCGCCAGAAGAATAGAGTTATAGCAGTAAAGTAAGATTATGTCTTTTGTAACGAATATTTATGCGTTATATAATAAAGGCATTGTCTTTGATATTACCTCTTCATTTGTAGCTATATGTGTGAATTGAATTCCTGGGCACGCATATGGTGTGTATCTGGTTTTGTCCTTAAAACCAGGTGCTACATAAGACGACCGCCGCCATTAATGTATTAACGAAGGCATCTAGAGAATGAGGGATGGTAGCTAATGAAGATGGAGGCTCATGTAGACGTTGCACGATAGTGAACAACCAAGGCTCAGGAGCAGCATGTCTAGGTAGAAGCCGGACACCACCACTAGCATCGGTGATGCCTTTGTTAGCTCCCTCCTCATCCATGTCGGCACACAAGACTCCATATTTTGTGTAAGATTGATTGACCTTGTTTTGTGTGTGTTCTTAATCATGCCATATTCATTTCTTCCTGTAGAACGAGGAGAAGCTTTGCGAGGTGCTCGAGTTCTCCAACATGTTGCTAATCACGGCCTCATCACGAAGCAGAGAAGAAGCATGCAAAGGCATCTTGCATCTTGTTTAGGTAGTGGAAGAAACAATCATCATAAGAACGTTGTTGGAATGGTGCCTGTGGATGTGTAGTGATGTCGCCATCGCTGCTTTGTTTGGAAATGAGTTCCACATGCAGGTGACTTAATTACCCATCTATGGAAATAGCTTGTTAGATAAGGAGGACTGCAACCGACTATGCAAAGTCCTCGTTTACATTTTTTAGATAATGGATTCATTAATCTGACCTCTATATCCATGAAGGATATACACAGCCAAAATGATACAAGAGCACATAGAATCACACCTCAACAAAGAGGAGAACACAAAACCAAAAAAAGGAAAAACATACTACGACCTTGGCACATCCCTCCTTTCTGGCATCCTCTCCTGAAATGGTCAGGTTCGGCGAGTGTAAATCTTCAAGTCATCGCCGCCCCTAGTGCGCCATCGCTGTGGACCTCCGCTAGTGCCATCTTCATCTGCTTTATGTGAGGTGACGCCACTTGTTGCCGGTTAGCCCACCTTCATCCACCGTCATCTAGTTAGAACTACCTAATCAGACGCGAGCCCATAGGATCCGCCTCCGGTTTGCCAGATTCCAAGGCCTCCGCCGCCCAAAGGGCAGCCGTCGTCATTGGGATCAAGGCCATCACCTCTGCCGGAGTCCTCTGTCACTACCTCCGAGGATATCCTCTTCCGCCCAGACTCCTAGGCCTTTATTGCCCCTAGGGCTACCGTTTCCGACAGGATCTGCCTCTACCTGGTCCGCCTCCTCCTTGCTGAGATCTTCACCGACACTCAGGCCGGTCTCACCAGATCCAACCTCACGGCCGCTTGATCTAGTGAATGGCGCACCAGGTCCATTGTGGGACACTGTAAGACGTCGTGCCACTGTCGCGTGGCCCAAGGGGTGTGAATCCGTCCACAGCAAGCCAGATTCAGCAATGAGATCGCTGGATCAGGATCCCAAAGGCTCTGTCAAAAGGTTGTCGGCCTGGGTGACTCGACGATGGCATTGGGCATAGCTGCATAGGAGAAATGGGTGGCGGAGGGCAACGAAGAACACCGCGGGCGACCAAAATGTCGAGGAATACCATGCATCTTGTAAAGGTGGTCTATTCAACTATCTCAGCAAATCACTTTTGCCCTATGGAAATAGAGATTATAGTTGTGCCTCCCTTTCAGGCCAGTGGTTACCACCACATCGCCATGTTGCCCTGTCATCCACTCTCTACCTCCTTGACCCTGCCCCACCTAACCTCGCCATCATGGTGCCCCCAACCTTAGTTCCCGTCTGCAGTGGTCTTTGGGGGTGGGGTGGGGGAGGGTGGAGCAGACATCAAACCCTTAACTTAGTGGCTCCTCTTCATTATAATTTTCTTGGAGCAACATATATGACATAAATTGAATGACCAAGAGATAGCAGGCAAATCGGCTAGAGTAATCGGACAGAGGTGTGCCAACTAACCAGCTGTCAGGTACGGAGAAAAAGAAAAGAACCAATTTCAATTTGATCAGAAGAGAAAACGGTACTCAATAAGGCATATCATCATTAGCAAAGCTGTCTAGCAGAAAAACTTGTATCATGCCATTAATACATTAGCAGATAATCAAGCAGTAGGAAACGTAGATGAAAATATATACAAATCAGCCGGGAAAGTAATTAATAAGTAACAACTAGCGCTAGCAGGAAATAAATGAAATCAAAGCAGATATGGAGTATATATCTAATAGATCTGGCAAAGAATTAAATCAAAGATGACAATAAATATAATAGCCAGTTGGGATATATACACAAAGGAAAGGAATTAATTAAAAATGAAGAGGGATACCTCCAGCGGCTTTGGCTGCTGGCGATCCGCAGAGAAGAGCTCATGGAGCTGGAGGCTGCCATTGTTGCGCCCTGTCTCCTCCGGGAACAGGCAGTAAGAAGAAACTTCAGCCATTGCGCCTACAGCCGATTGCTCGCGCATAACCTCCTTGTGCTTGTTATCACGTCCAGCACCAGTGGTGCTCCTCCTTGATGAACTTCCTTGGCATGGATCCATGGATCACTTGCCTATATATATATATATTTCTTAACTTGTTATAAATAAGAAAATCATGCTTATCTGTTTAATAAACGGAAATACAGCAGATTGTAACTACAGAGATTGTAACTACATGTACTAGCACCTATATAGTAGATCTAGAGCAGAGAAATTGAAACAACAGTACCCGCGCGCTCTTTATTTATACAGAAGGAGCACAAACCTCTCAGAACAGGAAACAGACCTGAAATTCTTGACAGAAAGAAGAACCGGAACACAGTTGAAAATTGATAGCGTAGCTGTACAGGTACAGTGCCTGCGATGAATCGCAAATAAGAGCATATACATATAAATAAATACACACACATCGAAATATAGATTAACATGATTTGGAGACGACTCACCTCTCGATCTGCTTGAGACTGAGAAAAAGCCTGCTATATCGGAATTTAAGAAGTGAATAGCTAGAACAGAATGGGCTCTAGCTATCCTGGGTACTGCTGATTTATTCTGCTGCTAGCCTGCTACTACTAGTTAATAAAGCTAGAGTAAAGTTCATGGCCGATCCTCGAACTTATAGGGGTGTGTCATCCCGGTCCTCGAACTCAGAAAGTATGTCATTTCAGTCCTTCAACTTTGTTTGAGTCTCGTATTCATCCAAATGGGTATGGATTCGAGAAACAGCCATGAACTTTACTCTTTGTACTATGGAAAACAATAATAATTTTTAAAGCAGTAGCACTATATGACATAATCTGGTAGTTGTGGCTTGGATTTCATCCTCAAAAGAGAGAAATGTCCAAGTAACAAGCACACCATGCGTGACAGATCAGTTACTAGTGGAGGCGACGACCAGAGAAGAGAGCAGAGACCCTGCATGCATGGCTGCAGGTTTTCGTGAGGATTTGGTTGGAAAGGTAGTCACGTAGTAGTAACGGATATGGCTAGTGGCAGAGACCACTGTCAAGGCGGCGTGCCATAGCCACAGTAGGCTACAAGATTTTGGCCGAAATTCACTTATTTCAGTGTTTCCCGACTTGCAAATATAATGTGTGTTACGGTTCAATATTTCATTTTTATATGCGAGTTTGAAAGAACCCAAGAATCAGTTCCAATGTCTAATATAGTTGAAAGCAAATTCTTTGTGCAACACGAGCATCAACAAATTGATTTCTAGTTGCTGATACCCTTGTCATCAGTGGCGGAGCGTGACCCGATATTAAGGGGGGGGCTAATTCAATTCTAAACACTACCACAGTATTGCCTACTCTTACGTCTCTTGCTCTCTGTTGCCCCTTCCCAGATACTACTAGTCGTTACCTACTTTAGTCTTCATCAGCCTGATACTACTAGTCCTTCATGATTTTGCAAAGGCAAGCAGGGGCCGGAGCCCAGTTTCGCCTCTACTGAGCTCCGTCCCTGCTTGTCATATATTTGTCTGAGATTATTACTAGTAGGTCCCACCACTTGTGTACTTTTTTGTCATATTTTTGTGACTTTACATGGTTGGTATTTGAAAATTATTTGTGGTAACTGATAACTAGAAAATCTAAAATATCAAAAATCTATCAATGATAGAAAAGAATAATAAGCCAAATCTAAAAGGATCCTGGTATCAAAAATATTTTTCTATGATTATTAGCAGTGGCTCTACTTCTACAAGAAATCAAACTTGCAACCCATATAATGTGTGTTCCCTTGTAAAGCATCATGGTAGATGACTTTTTTTAAGATTATATCTATATCTATATCTATATTTGTATCTATCTGTATTCGTATCTGTATCTGTATATGTATCTGTATCTGTATCTATATCTGTATCTGTATCTGTATCTGTAGTATTAAAGAATGTTATTTTTGTTGTTCATCTGTCACCCTCATTCTCCTCCTGGTTCTAGCTATCAGTGAGCCCTGACCTCGTGCCGTGTGCCACCGAGAATCAGCGATTGGGATGCAAAAGGATTGGATACGAACCGATATTGTTGATATCATATTTGTTTTCATATTTTTCCTTGGATTCGGTGTCAGACACGGATAGGTAACAACTTACGATTTGTATCAGATATGAATACGAATAATATATATCGAATACGGGATGAGTTCGACATGGATACTGTCAGCTATGAATATTTCTCTGGACATTGAGTAAAATCGACATCCACATATATAAGATGTGCTGCAGTCATTTGACCACTATATGATTCCTAATTATAACTAGATTATATGTGTAGAAGCACATTATCGTTCATATACAAGTCGCATTGTCATGTTTTTTTGAAAGTTGAGTTGCATTATTGTCATAGATTTCATAACTTATGCACACCTAAGCCGATATCTTATGAGTAGTTGAGTACATATACAAAAATCATACAAAAATAAGAAAAAGAAAATGAGCTGCCACATACAAACTAATTAGACTTGACCAAGCAGGCTGTGGTGTTGTGTGCTTCATGGGCTTGGGCCAACACATCCTGCTAGTCGTGTTGGGCCTGTGCCGTGCGGATGCGAGCAGTCAAGTCTCAAGACTAAGCAGCGTGGGAGTATGCTAGTTTTAGGCCTCGTTTGGCACGGCTCCGGCCGGCTCCGGCTCTGCTACTGTAGCGCGGAGCCGGAGGAGTCCGAAATTGTGGCTTCTCCGGCTCCTCCTCTTTTCAGTTCATTTTCTGCCTCGGTTTCCAAAACGGCTCCTGCTACAGTGCTAAGCAGTGTTGCTGCAGTACGCAGAGGAGGAGCCGGAGCTGCCCGGAGCTGCGCCAAAGAGGGCCTTAGTGCCACCTCTATGCCCCAGCTAGCATTACGGGAGCAAGCTTCCTATATGACTATGAGGCCACAACACCAGTAAGGCTGTGTTTAGTACGCGAATTTTAGAAATTTGGCTACTGTATCACTTTCGTTTTTACATGGCAATTAGTGTTCAATCATGGACTAATTAGGCTCAAAACGTTCGTCTCGTAATTTTTAACCAAACTGTACAATTAGTTTTTTTCGTCTACATTTAATGCTCCATGCACGTATCGCAAGATTCGATGTGATGGCTATTGTAGCACTTTTTAAAAATTTGGTTGGGAACTAAACAAGCACTAAGGCCACGTTCGTTTGACCGGGAACGAGCTCCAGCAAGGATTCCTAATTTATATAAGGTTTTACTACCCTCATAATACCTTAACCGAACGAGTCCTAAAGGGGTGAGCCACAGGGCACGGCCACATTGCTGGGCTACCCTGAGGCTCAAAGGATGGTTAATAATATTGTATTATTATGTTAACACATTTGCACATTTATATTATATTTTATTTATGTTTATATTTATATTTATTTTAAATTTGAATTCTTTTTTAAATAAAAAAAATTAGTTTATATATATTTAAAAGTTTAAATTTAGATATGGATATTTTTTTTGGATATCATTCAGATATCTGATATCCTGCAGATATTGATGAGATTGTATTTGCATTCATCATCCGTGTAAAGAATTCTAATTTGTATTCGATATATGAGAAATCATCTGAACATCTGACAAAAGTATTGACAAAAAAAATCTGTATCAGCATGTCAATCCGATTCGATAATATCTATACCGTTTGCATCCCTAGTCGCCGAAGTGCCGAAGCGAGAGGAGCATCGTTCCTTTGGATACACACGGCAATTAAATATAACGGAGAGCTTATTCCTAAGCTGTCCTTTTCCTGATTTTAGGAGTAGATACCTAATAATATTATTATTTTTAGGAACATTGGTATTGTTATACTATCTACTCGGCAGTCCCGTCTTTATTAAGCAAAAAGGCCCAACCAAGACGAAGTGGGCCAGGGGAGCTATACAGGAGGCTCAAATTGGGGCTCAAATTGGATAGGATACTTCATTTACGTGGTGGACAAGGCATACCAAGGTATACTTAGCAACCAACTCTATCGAACTAGACTTTTTCATAACAAGCTAGTGTGGCAGAACCTCTCGAGTTATGTTGTCTTGGAGACTTCTGACCAGTAGTATGTATGGTGTCCTTGAGGGATCCCAAATCATCAACTTTGTTCAACTGTTGAGGATCATTACAGATAAGCATTGCAGTATTACAACAGTTGATATAAATATTTTACATCAGAGTAAATGTGCGGAAGTATTACAAACCATTTATTTAAGTCTTACAAACCATAAGTTTTTTCCTTCTCAGACATAGTAGGGTAGCATGTACTAACATAATATACAACACACAACAAAAGATCATCCTGCCCATGTATGAGAGGTAAAGCACAACACTTACTGCTGGCTATCTTCTTCCAGAACCGTCATACAGCATGGGCAAAAACCACTTGCTGCTGAGGTTCACCTATAGCAGGGGTTAACAAACCTGAGTACTAAATTGTATTCTTCAAGACATAATCGGAAAAAAGAAAAAACTCGAAGGGTATGAAAAGATTTAAGGTATACAAGATGGTCCATAGCAAGTATCAAAAGTAACTTTGCATAAAAGCTTACTATTGATGGATCCTTATTTTCAAGTTTTAGCTCAAATTAAGTCATTATCAGTAATCCAGGTTTGCACTATACTAATTCAATCACTTCATTAAGTCTCGCATCTCATGTTCATAAGTATCCTTGCCATTAATTAAGTATGATCATGGTGCGAGGATCAAAGGTACTTCTTATCCGGGAAGAGACCGTGATTTAAATCGATTGCAACCAGCTGGGTGAATCTAACCACACGATATATACAGTTCCAAAACCTACATATATCAACCATTCTCTCGTATCCTCCAAAACACCGAGAGCATAGTACTCCACCACCTAGGTTCCGTCCCAGGTGGTGGTAGTAGTTGTGTGTACACGGTACTCTCGCCATCTCTCCACTTCCAATGTGCTGTTATTATAAAAAAAGACCTCGAGTGAGAATATTTTAAGAAAAAAGCTACAACTGCACCGTGCTCTTTTGGTTTATATGTCCTGTGTGCATACGAGGTACCAACACTGGAACAACGAACATGCACCAGCTTTGCCGCGTGTCCACTATGTGGAAACCTCAGAATAGTCACCATTCGAGCTTGGCTTATCTCGGTCTTTTGATCAGGTTGAGGACGTTGAGATCATGATCAAGCGTAGTATTAAATTAATTTCATTTGTCCTGAACGTATGGATTAAGTCACCGTACATTGACGAGCACGTATAGAAAGCGCAGTCAGTCAATCTGTACACACACATGGACAAGTTAATTATGGCGCCGGGTTGCTCATGGATCGCTCACTAGGCGGCAGTATCGTCGGCGGCAGGAGGAGCGAGCGGGGCGCGGCAGAGCGGGCAGGTATCATGCGCGCGCAGCCACTCCCCGACGCAGGCGGCGTGGAAGTAGTGCATGCACACCGGCAGCACCCTGAGGGCGTCGCCGTCGGCCAGCTCAGCCAGGCACACCGCGCACGCTGCCTCCGCCGGCCACCCGTCCGCTCTCAGGTACGTGCAAACCAACGGGCCCATCGCCCGCACCATCTCCACGGCCACCGCCGCCGGCGCCGGCGGCTGCTGACGTGGCGCTACTACACCGTCCCCGCTTCCGATGCCGACCGTGCGCACACGGCGGCGTTCGGCGTCGCTCGGTGCTCGTCGTCCACTACTGTCGTCGGCGGCGTCAGCCTCCTGCGCGTCCTTGAGGGAGCGGAGCCAGAAGTGGAGCATCTTGGCGAGCAGGGCGATGAGGCTCAGGGTGACCACGGCGGCGGCGGCCACCTTGTAGAACGGCGAGAAGTGGTGCGATGGCCGCTGCTGCGTGTTGGAGTACGGGTTGCCGCCGGTGCTGGTGGCCATGGACGGATTGATTCGGCACTCAGGAGTGACGAAACTGCAATCCTGCTGATGAGTTGTGGAATCAAGGAGGGCCAGGCAGTCGTCCTTTTTGTTTGTTTATATAGGGAACCTGAGCTAGCTAACGGCAAAACGACGACACCGACGTGGCTTGGTGCTGAAGCGAGAAAGCCTGGATCTCTCCGATTCCTAGAATCCCACGATCGTGCCGGCCGGCCGGAGCGATCTTTGTGATCACTAATTAACTGCACACATTTTTACTCCGGACAAATATGTGCTGGAAACCACCGTGCAAACATGAAAACCATTTTTAAAAATGTGTCTTAGTAGTTCCAATATTTTTGAAATTTGATATATCCATAGCGCATACAAATATGTACTTATGTGAAAAATAAGTTGGGATTCAAACTGAAATTAGAAAAACTTATACAAACAACGATGATTTTTAGATGTTCTATAGATGCATGTTTTTGTCTTTTACTACATATGTACCTCAAATTTATCATTTTCGTATGAATTTTTCAAAAGATAGTTTGCATCTCAATTTTGCTAGATTTTATATTTTTTTAACAACCAAAATACATTTTGTGAGTTGATTTCCGTATTTCCACTTAGTATGTGGTTTGTGCCACGTATTTTGCCTTTTTACTCCCTCAGCCTAGAAAGAATGGAAGTCTCACGGAGCAGGTCAAACAATCCTAAATTTGACCAAGCACATACAAAAACTACTAACAATTATGATACATAACAAGTATCACTAAATTAAACAAAACAAATATTTTCATAGTATAAACATATTTGAAAGTATAAATATTGACAATATTTTTTATAAATCTAATTAAACATGGTTTTATTGACTCCTCGAAAAATGATATTTCTATTTTTTAGAATGGAGGGGGTACCCTGTTCATTGTTAGGGCTACCAGTCTGTTCTATTGTGTCTTGTTTTTTCCAAACAAAAAAAAATAGTACAATTACAGTGTGTACGCGTATGGATATATATGATGTTGAGTGCTCGTATCTTCGTCGTATATCAGAGTTTTCCATTTGAAGTTTAATTATTCCTTTTCTTTGTCTTTTCCACAACCGGGATTCCCTCTATTTGCTTTGACAAACAGTCAATTTAACACGTCCTTAGGGCATGCACAACCCACAGACGGGAGGCCGTCTACAAGAGCCTCGAATCCGATGTACAAACAGCTAGAGAGACTGACCGTACAACCCACAGACAGGAGTCGTCTGCGAACGGTTTAATACTTTGCATGTAGCCAAGATCATTCATGAATATTATTTTGTAAACAGTCGTGCTGCCACTAGAATCGATCCAAGAGAGCAAGGTGGTTGCACGAAGCCACTAAAGATGAGGAGAAATCGGGCTGCTACCAGTGCATCCTCGATTGCTGTCGAATGAGGATAAATCGATGGTGCCAGATGAAGGTGTGGAGGAATCCGTCGCCACCAAGCCATTGCCGCCACCCGTGAAGGTTGGGACCCCGCCGCAATGACTACATCCTTGCTCTTCCTTGTCAGTGCCACGCCCTAGCATTGTTCCATCATCGCGCGCTCCGATGCTCATGGCGCCGTCGCCGGCGAGCACCGGTGACAGCTCCGGTGCTCTGAGCCACCAGGCGCGGCCGCAACTGGATCCCGAGCGCGTGTAGCCTAGAGACGACGCCCGTACAACGCTGCATCTGCCGTCGCGTGAGCTTGGGAGCACGAGCCGCAGTCGTCGCCTCGTGAGACGACGATCCCGCCCGTCTCCAAGCTTGCCAGGGACGTTTTTGCAAAATATACGGTATACAGACGGCGTAATTATTACCATTGTACATGCCCTTAGTGGTGATGATTAACTGCTGACTTCATTGACCTAGCTAGTGGTAATAATAGTTTAACATGTGTCCCTCTATTGCTCAAGGGGGAAAAGCCTGGATCTCTCCGATCGATTGTACCGGAGCAATCTTAGTGGTAAGAATAATTAACTGCTGACTAGTCCCCTCTCACTCCATAAAAGAAGGCAACTATGATATTCGTGCCTATTAAAATTATTCAAGTTTGACTAAGTTTATAGTAAATATATAGTATTCAAATTTACATCTCCAAATCGGTTTATGAAAGTATATTGCATGACGAATATAACAATATTTATTTTGTATCATAAATTATTGTATTTTTTTATATAAATTTAGTCAAACTTGAAAGTATTCGGTTTCTCAAAATGCGAGAATTACATTTTTTCGTGGACGAAGGGAGTATTTGGTGACTTGGATGTTTCGGTACGTGTTGCTCTTGCAATTACTATACCTTGTTTCGAATTCTTTTTTTTTTAGCTAGGATTACCATCGGCGCTATTCCGTACGTATTAGTTTTCATCATTATTGCACTAGAAGATTAAGATAGATCTGTAGGTGTAGAAACGTTGGCAGCCCTGTTCGTTTGAGCTTGTTTGACTTATAAGCCGTACTTTTTCAGTTAACGAACAGTATTTTTTTCTCATACCAAATCAGCCAACAATACTTTCAGTTATGGCTTATCAGTCAAACAAGCCCAAACGAACAGGGCGTTACTTGGTTGGTCTGTGATGATTTCAATGACCGTGGCATGGAGATATGAAGTAAGCCGGTAAAATGTCAAATTCGGTCAAATGTTGGAACAATAAACTAAACACTATATTAACAATTTTCTTTATGGGTGGGCTCGGCTGCTCATATACAAACGAAGAAAATAATGTCGATCTCACCTTACATTTTTAACAGTTTAGATAGTGCCCAAACGAACAACTTGCTGATCAATCTCTTGCATTGACCAATGACCATCAGCGTGCTATATCTTTACTGGGAGATAGTTCCAAAATTTGAGCAAATGATAATAGGCCCTCTGTTACAGCACTGCACAGTGCAGGGGCGGATTCAGGGGAGGCTCGAGCCCCTACCGATACCGGAGTCCTGGAGCCCCCTAAATTTTTAGGCAAAGTTCTATCGTGTAGGTGGGGCTGAGACTTAAGATCGAGTAACAGTCGGAGGTATGTTGCTGTGGCACTTTTATTTAGCCCCCTAAAATTTTTCCTGAATCCGCCGCTGGCACAGTGATTCATGTGGCTGGCTGAAGAGTGGGAAGCCAGCCGCAGGTGTCCCTCCATGCATGGTGTCCACCCCCAGCGTGAGCCAGACAGCATATATGCAGGCATATAGCCGGTGCATGGACCATGTCCAGCGCCTCCAAGTGGCTCCTGCAAATTAAGTCAGATGGATGGAGCACGCAACGCAAGGGATGAGATCAGCAGGAGCAGGAGCATCCACGTCCTCGGCCAATGTCAGAAAGTTTGTAATCTGCAGCAGAGAGGTCCTGGATCGCAGCTGAGCAGAGGAGCGGATCCAGACCCGACCGAGCAAAAGGAAGGACGTCGTGCCTAAGTGTGCCGGCCATGCGGGTGTGGCGCGCCCTCAGCACGCGCCTCGGCCTCCGCCAGCTATGTGGGAGATGCTCGGCAGCAAACCCAGCAGTGGCTGGCGGCAGAGGCATGCACTACTACACAAATAATTTTGTAAGACATATACATTTTTATTGGCTGAGGTGGTCATAAAATTCAACCGTCTCAGTTAATGCCTACGATTAACGGAGGCGGTGATTTTTTATTTACCGAGACGGATAAAAAGTGACCGCCTCGGAAAATGGATTTATGGAGGCGGTCGTCGTAAGGTAACCGCCTCCAAAATGGTCTATTTTCAGAGGGGGTCGTCTAAAGATACCCGTCCCATAAATCTATTTTTGCAGACGGGCACGCTATAAGGCCCGCCTCCGGAAAGGCCGAGGCCCAACAGGCCCAGTGATGAGTACAGGCCCGATCTTCCGAGAGGTAGCCGGTAAGTTCGATTTGTGGAGATCTCGACGTTGGCGATCCGGCTTCAAATCAGACACGATTCGAACCCTGCAACCGTTACACCACTGCTCCGTTGGTTATCAACCAAGCACAACTTGATTGACCTCGCCAAGAAGGCTTTTCCTGCAAGCGAATCGAAGAGCACAAGCAAGAAGGTAAAACACGCAATCTGAAATTGCAAATATGAATGACGCGGATATCAATAGAGGATTCAAGAACTCGGTTCCAAAGGACTAATCGACACAGTGGAGGAGATCAAGAACGGGGGCCCTGGATCACTGTAAAAGGATTTGTCACCACAGTTACAATGAACGATTCAGTTTCTCGATGGAAAACTAAACTCTAAACAAAACCCAATTGTGTAGCAGCGGCGGCGGCTGTGTTTATAGTCTAAGACTCGACCTAGGGTTGGGGACGGCCAGGGGTTGGGCGCCCACAACTTGGGCTTAAGGCCCGACACGATACATGGCCAAGTTGGCCCAAATAGGTGACGCAGCACCTTGCCGTGGTCACACAGAATGATCCACGGACCTTCTGGAGCTGGGACCAGATCCAAAACGACGGCATCGTCGTCCCCTTTCCAACGCATCCAAGAACGGCCCGTTTCGATGTCGTATGAGGAAGTTATGACCGAAACAGTGACGACGTGTCTGCTGAATCCGAGGACGACGTGGCAGCTGAGTTGGAAACGAATTGCAACTTGGGGAAGACCATGGCGTCGATGTGTCCAGCGTGGCGATGTCCTCATCATCCTCCCCTTCTCGAATTGGAGTCGTCCTCGACTCCATCTTGGCGATGTCCTCATCATCCCCTCCTTGTAGAATTGGAGTCGTCCTCGACTCCATCCCATCATCAGCGAACTCCTGCAAAAGGTTAGTGACAGCAGGCAATGCACCAGACATAAAAGGTTGACAAAACATAGTATAACATGGTGCATCAGGATTATCACATAACTCAGCAGTAGCAGGAGTTGTAGCAAGAAAAGCACCTCCTTTTAACTTAATCCCATTATTTTTAGCAATGTCTGTTGGAGGTTTATTTTTTATCTCATTAGCATGTTTAATAATATCCGTAGGAGACAAAGGCAGCAATGTAATTTTCTTGTCCTTATGTATGATAGTGTATGTATTAGTTCTACCATGGTGTAAAGCATCATTATCAAATTCCCATGGGCGACCTAACAAAATGGAACAAGCTTGCATAGGGACAACATCAAAATCAGCAGTATCATGATAAGAGCCTGTGAAAAAGCTAATGCGTGCTGATTTAGTTACCTTAGTCTTACCACTATTATTGAACCATTGAAGTTTATATGGATACGAATGTTGTCGTGTGGTCAAGCCAAGCTTGTCAACCAAATCTGAACTCACCAAGTTGTTGCAACTCCCGCTATCAATGATAGTGAGAACACGACAACCCTACACAATGAGATACATGTGGAACAAATTATGGCGTTGGATCTTCATCTCTTCTTCATGACCCACACGTGTACTCAACACACGCTGCACAAGAAGGCTAGGGTAGTCCGCGGCAGCAGCCACAGAGTCAATGGTGATGGCCTCCTTGTCATGATCGCCCTCGGTGGGATCTGCATCAATGTTAGCAGCAAGGGCTAAATCATCATCAACATCACTAGCACTTACATATCCATCCTCGGTAGCAATGAAAGCGCGACGACTGGGGCATTCCTTCATGACATGTCCCATGCCTTTGCATCGGTGGCAAATGATTTTAGAGCTGGACGAAGAGGAGCTAGTAGAAGCACCCGGAGTGCCACTTTTCTTCAGCTGTGGAAACTGCACATTAGACAATTTACTTACCCCGGAAGAAAATGGAGGTGTAGATGGCTGTGGTGCAACAGGAAGCTTAGGCGTCTCCGGCTCGGAACGCTGCTGAAAATTCCTCCCATTGTTAGACCTGAAAGGCTGGTGTTGTTTGCGTCCCTGTACTTCTCGTTCGGCCTTAATAGCAAGATGATACAATTGGGAAAAATTGCGCCATTCTTTGTAATCAAGTATGTTCTGTATATCATGGTTTAAACCACCAAAAAATCTAGCACTAGCATCATCATCATCTTCATTTATACCACAACGTGCTAAACCAATAAGCAATTCTTGATAGTATGCTTCTACTCTTTTATCACCTTGTTTTAAAGTTTGTAGTTTCAAACGTAAATCACGTTGGTAATAAGGAGGAACAAAACGAGATTTCATACGTTGCTTTAAAACATTCCAAGTTTGAGGCACAGCAGCAGCATTATTGGCATTGCAAAGATCACTCCACCAGAACAAAGCAAAATTAGTAAACTCACTAGTAGCAAGTCTAACTCTATGCTCAGCAGGAACATTATGAGAATCAAATTTTTGTTGAACAGCAAGCTCCCAATCTAAATATGCCTCTGGATCAACATTACCAGCAAAAGGAGGTAGACTAAATTTAATTTTAGCAAAAGGATCATTATTACCATAATTATTACCTGCCATACCGCGACGATTGAAGTTGAGACGGCGACGGGCACCACCGTCAGCATACGCATCTTCATCACCAAAAGCATCCGCATCTTCATCATCAGCACGATAAGGTGGAGGGCGTTGCTCAAGTTGTTCAATACGGGTGACCAGATTGTTCATGTTGCGCGTCAGCTTGGTCATAAGATTGCGTTGTTCAGTCATGAACGTTGCAAGCTCGCCCTTGGACACGCACTCATTGAAGTCCGTCGGAGTTCCTGCCATGGTTAGAAGATAGAAAAAGACAACACCAAAGTATTATCCCTATCAACTAAAAGGAAACAAGTGGTGGTGATGGTGGTGAAAGTGGAATGCAAAATCACAAGCGGCTTACCACCGTCTTGCCTGTATTCTTACCAACGCCAAACAGGAACAAAACCAAAGTGGCGAAGCAATCTATTGTTGAGCGTGGGTAACAGTTGCAAGATGAACCTGTGCTGACAGAAGAATATGTGGAGCTATGGGTAGGCACACAATATGACAGCAAGGATTAGCAATTAACGAGTGCAGAGTAGTGATTGTTCAATCTGGATCCAAAGTACAAATCACAGGTGCTGGCTAAGACGTGTCGAGACGTAGCGCAACAAGGTGAAAACAAAGGACGATCGAAAGAACTCACAGAACAAGCAAATAGCCCAGATATCTCCTTTTTCCTGAATTTTTCCCGGATTTTTTCAAAAGGCACTAGTAGGAAACCAACTTTTTTTTTACTATTTTTTTAATACTTTTCTCTGAACAAGGATCACAAAAGATGCAACCACAAAAATTGGCACCTACAACTGAGGTGGGATGTGGTCTACAGAAATTCAGCACGTTCTCTGAAAAGCGTGCAAAAACTTTGACAATTTTTTTTCTATATTTTCCTGAATTTTTTGGCAATTCTGATGAAACCAAACAGGACGAAGCCGAGTTTGGGTCGGGTCCAAATGGTGTCAAGAAGCTGCACAAAAAATTTCAGATTTTTCTGATAAACGAGCGAAAAGTTATGCCTGTTTTACCGAAGGTATCTCAAGGTATGTTTTCCGGGAGGCACAACACGGCGGCGGTAGTTAGGGCAAAGCGTCCCTAAACTCTAACACCGATCACAGCAGTAGGTATTCGCCTGATGATGTAAGGAGGGCTGCGATGCAGGCAAAATAAAGAGCGGCTGGCAACCTATCTAGGGTTTGCGCGGCGGCGAGAAGTTACACAAGGCGGCTAGTGGGGCAAGTCGAGTAATGTGGTGGCTACGACTTGTTGTTTGGGAACGGTGGATGGGATAGCGGCGGAAAACAAAATCACAGCAACGGGCGATTGAACTACGACCACGAACACAATCCTAAACCAGCAACAAGACTCGACCACGGACACAAACTCAACAACACGAATCTGAAACGAAATTGCAAAGGCACAAAGGGCGATAGGACAGCGGAAATTGAAATATTTTTGGGCTTTTTGTGGACTCTAGGTAATGAACAAATATGAATCTAAGGCAAACGAGATTATACCTCGCGGTAAACCTGAAATATCTGATACCAATTGATGAGTACAGGCCCGATCTTTCGAGAGGTAGCCGGTAAGTTCGATTTGTGGAGATCTCGACGTTGGCGATCCGGCTTCAAATCAGACACGATTCGAACCCTGCAACCGTTACACCACTGCTCCGTTGGTTATCAACCAAGCACAACTTGATTGACCTCGCCAAGAAGGCTTTTCCTGCAAGCGAATCGAAGAGCACAAGCAAGAAGGTAAAACACGCAATCTGAAATTGCAAATATGAATGACGCGGATATCAATAGAGGATTCAAGAACTCGGTTCCAAAGGACTAATCGACACAGTGGAGGAGATCAAGAACGGGGGCCCTAGATCACTGTAAAAGGATTTGTCACCACAGTTACAATGAACGATTCAGTTTCTCGATGGAAAACTAAACTCTAAACAAAACCCAATTGTGTAGCAGTGGCGGCAGCTGTGTTTATAGTCTAAGACTCGACCTAGGGTTGGGGACGGCCAGGGGTTGAGCGCCCACAACTTGGGCTTAAGGCCCGACACGATACATGGCCAAGTTGGCCCAAATAGGTGACGCAGCACCTTGCCGTAGTCACACAGAATGATCCATGGATCTTCTGGAGCTGGGACCAGATCCAAAACGACGGCATCGTCGTCCCCTTTCGAACGCATCCAAGAACGGCCCGTTTCGATGTCGTATGAGGAAGTTATGACCGAAACAGTGACGACATGTCTGCTGAATCCGAGGACGACGTGGCAGCTGAGTTGGAAACGAATTGCAACTTGGGGAAGACCATGGCGTCGATGTGTCCAGCGTGGCGATGTCCTCATCACCCAGTGAGGCCTGAGATCTGACTTCAAGTATAAATACATAGACTTTAGGGTTTTCACTGCTCTCTCCCTCTGTCTGACCGCCTCCCTCTCCCACCGAGCGGCCCTACGCGCGGCCTGCGCGAGACCGAGCCATCTCCCTCTCCGAGACGCTCACCTCCCTCTCCCTCTCCACTCCTGCTTCCCTCTCCACTCCGACCTCCCTCTCTCGGTGGTGCGCGGAATCCCCATGCGGTGGCGGCGGCGCGCCTCTCCTCCCACCGGCCTCCCTCGTTGCAGAACTGGCAGATCCAGTTGGGGCACTCATGTCCTGGCGGGCGAGCTCCTCCCCCTGCGGCACGAGCTCCCTCCACCATGGCTACTGTGGCGCGGCGCACAGGGCCGCGGTGGCTGGCGGCGCATGGGCAGCGGTGGCACAGGCGCGCGGAGCCGCATTGTCGAGCGGCGCGCGGGTCACGCAAGCAAGGAGGACGCGACGGCGGTGGAAGCCGGCCAGATCGGCCTTGGGGACGGCGACAGGAGCTGGAGCAGCAGACGGCGATGGCGAGAAAGCACGGACGACTGCAGTTCTAGAAGCTGGAGCCAGCTCAAGGGCCTGGAGTTTTTTTTATTATTTTAATTGGTTTACGCTGACGGGCGTCATACTATGCCCGCCTCTATTAATCGAATTAACGAAGGCGGTTTACCATCTTTCGTTAATCGATTAACCGAGACGGGCAAAGCAACCGTCTCCGTTGTTCATCATTAACGGTGACCTTTGATTGGAGGCGGTTGCAATGCCCACCTCGTTTAATAAAAAAATGTCCGCCTTCGTTAAGATTTATGTAGTAATGGCGGACTGGGAGAAAACCTGTGGCCGTCGTCGCCACTGGCGTTCTACTGCTGCGGGCTTTGATGATGTCATCTGGCTGGTGTGCTCCGGGCAGAGCACAACCGAGCCCCGAGCGGAGGCAGCGGAGTTGCTCTGCATCTGCTCCGTGGATTCAATTCAATTTCAAGACAGAGGGAGCGGCCGGTTCTTGTCCGGCCTTCTTCCTTGCTACTGCTGGTACGGTGGCGGGTCTTGTCAGAGTTTGTACATACATATACATACTGCTGATGATGACTTTGGTCCATGTATGTCCAAATCCGGTGCTATTGCTGTGCTGTGTTGTTTACTATCGTTGGAACGAAACAGATTTTGTTAGGTTGTGTCAATTTTCCTTGCCGTGGTTCTTTGTTTCTGTGTGCAGTTACCAATGGGTTAACGATCCTGTTCGGCTGGCTCAAAAAAACAACGGATGCTGATGCTGATTCGGCTGATAAGTTTAAGCGAACAGATCCTTGAGTTTGAGTAATAAAAGAAGACGACGAGTTGGAAACATTAACTCACTCACTGACTGATACAGGCACAAGCTCAATTGATGGCCGTCTTCTCTTGCGCACCGTTGTTGTACGTATTGTATGTGTATGTGCAACCCTTGGTCGTCCCAGACAGACACAGTTTGGATTCAAGTTCAACTAACGTGCTTTTCTTGTGTTGGTTGAAGCAGCCGACTGCTGACACCGACAGGGATTTCGATCAAGCTAATTAATCACCCACGCATCCCCCTCCCTCTACTACGAAATACGCCACATACCACAGAGCACAGGTCTTGTTCTCCTGCGATGAAGGCCCACCAAACATACTTTGATTGAACACGCACACAGACCAACTGAGATGGGCCGCGCGCGAGACCAGGATGGGCCGGGCCTTTTCTGCTGCGTCGTCGTGTAACGAATGGACCCCGGTGGTAATCAGCATAAGCATCAGCGAAAGATATAATCATCACTGGTGGTAATTATAAATAAATAAATAGGGTCTCCAATACAGTGATCCTACTGCTTGAGTTCAGGACCGTCACTGTGCTGACACGCGTTGTGTTACGGGTTACGGCGAGACCTTATTACATATTACGTGATTTTTTGTCAAATTTTGCTGTGGGTTTTAACGTACGCGCGACGTTGTTTGGAGAACCTGAGATATAGCACGCGTTGTGTTTTTTTTAGTATTTAATAGGAAATTAAATACTATTAGCGTGCTGTATCTTTACTGGGAGATAGTTCCAATTGATAGCCAATGCCAAGCATAGGTAAACGAGAATTTTTCTTTCTTCATCACAAGATCGGTAGAAATGATGGACAAGCTAACTTAAAGCATATATATCACAAAAAATATGTTGAAGGGATTGTTTGGAGAACCTGAGGTGACTTCCTTTACTCTTGATGAGTCTATAGGAACTTCGAAGCTAAAAAAACATTTCGATAAATGCTAATGATGATGTTAGTAAGCTTTTCCAAACAAAGAAAGACATTCGATAAGGAGGTTCACTTTCTGCTCTATCATTTTAATAGTGTCACATACCATTGATGATAATTTATCTATTTTACAATATGCGGATTATACATTGCTACTACTAGAACATGATCTGAAGCAAGCTCACAACATAAAATAAGTACTTTGTCCATTTCACCAAGTATCAAGTCTACAAATAGACATCCATAAAAGCGAGTTATTCTGCTTTAGTGACACCCTTTAGATCAAAATTAGGTAAATTTCAAACAAGATATTCAGGTGTTTGTATTCATTATAGAAAATTGGCAAATACCCATTGGAAAATGGTGGTGTGTTTTGAAAAGTGACTCTATAGATGGAGAGGCAAGCATCTCTAAGTAGGGGTCGTCTAACATTGATAAATTCAGGATTTAGTAGCCTTATAATATATATAATTTCATTTTTTTTCTATACAAAGGGGTATTTTACAAAAAAAAAAATCATTACTTTTGCTCGAGATTCATTCCTGCAAGGTGATGAGCAGAAGACTGCCTTCCCAAATAGAGTATTGTGTGATACCCTAAAGATCAATGCGGGTTATGGCTCCATGATTTGAACAACAAGAATCCTGTCCTACGTGGCAAATGATTGTTTAACGTCCTAATAAAGGTTAATAGAAGTTCAAAGGAAATCCAGGACTCTTATTTTTATTCTCCCCTCATAAATGTTAAGTAGGATTTTGTTGGCTTGGATCGTTCGTAGCGAAAGGTGGAACACATTTCATGTTTCCTAAGATAAATGGCTGTGAAATGGAACATTGCAGCCCCAACATCCTTGCCGGTCCTTCTATTTGTATAGCAGAAACTCTTCTTGTAGGTTGTTTGGTTTTAGGAATCAAACTATTGTGGACGAGATGGTGCATCACGAATTCATTCGTTAAATTTGGTGAATAAGGTAACGATGCATCAACCCATTTTATTCCACAAATGAAACAAAAATGTGAGCAATGACAAGATGAAGAACTAACCCATTCCTGAAACTAAACATCCTATCAGTTCCTCCAAATTTTTCTTGGCGTAGGCAATGTCACTGGTTGTATGTTAGTATCATAAGAGCGACAAGTTACGACACATTGCTATATAACATTGAAGTAGAACAGGAGCAAGATTTAGTTTATTGGAATTTAAATCCGAATTCATAATTATTCTCAATAAAAATCACTTTATATTATTTAGCACTAATTGATGAGGGTGTCCCTAATATAAACAAATGTGTGTGGAAATTCAAGGCACCTTTGAATATCTAGATTTTTCTATGGTACCAACACCCAGAGGAATAGTGGCAACAAAGCATAATCTTGCCAAGTCTTCATGAATTAGCAAAAACTTGCTAGTTTTAAAAAGTAAGAATCTCTAAAATGAATTTGAGACCAAGAGAAGAAAATATCTCCAGCTAATTTTAAAATCTTCCTGTCCTATAAAAAAATGCAAGAAATCCCCGCCATGCGCCCTTACTCTGCTTCCATGCATACAAACAACCAGCACTCTGCTTCGCCTTCCTCCTTTGGTTGCTCTGTTTCTCGCTACGCTTCCGGGGACTGGAGCTGCAGCCGCAGCCTACGCCTACGCCGTCGGTGCTCCGAGGAAATGGTCCGAGCGCTGCTACGTCCGGACGAGGATCTCCTCGAGCGAGACGGAGAGCTCGAGGTGATGGCGCACGGACGCCGAGCTAGGTGTTGGCGTGGGCGACGGCGTGGGCGTTGTCTCGGCGCGGCACATCGGGCAGCTGGTGCTCCCGCGCAGCCAGGTGTCGATGCACTCGGCGTGGAAGTAGTGCATGCACTCCGGCAGCACCCTCAAGGCCTCGCCGTCGTCGAAGTCCGCCAGGCACACCGGGCACGTCGTCTCCTTCCAGGCCTCCTCCTTGCGGTACCGGCACACGACCGCCGCGGCGACGAGGTGCGTGCGCGACGTCGCGCTCACCTCCACGCTGACGCTCGCCTCCTCCTCGGCGTCGTTGTCCTGCTGGTGGCGCTGCGCGTCTGCCGAGGTCGTGGTGACCACGCCGACGACGCGGCGGTGGTGGTGCTGCCTGCGGCGCCGCCGGTCGGCGTCGTGGCAGCAGTTGACGAGGACGCAGTGGTGCAGCAGCAGCACGGCGGCCACGCACAGCGCGCTCACCAGCGCGATGAACGCCGGCGACTTGTATGCGTCGCCGCTCGTCAGCGACATGGCGGTGGCGATGGATCTAGGAGAGGCACAGCAGCTGAGGCAGCGGCGGCGCCGTGGCGCATGGTCGATTTGACGGGGCGTGATCGGAGCGCCCCCCCGTGCAGTGCCTTATGAGCGGCAGGGCAAGCGGCCAAGCCTCGCAGCGATGGTTACGAGGGACCTCTCAGCTCTTGTTGTCTTGCCGTCGGATGCCATTGATGGAGACGTCCATGGCCGTGTTCATGTGCCTTCGTGTCTCCTTGTGCTTGGAACTAAACAGCTCGGTCTCCTGCTCTCTGTTGCATACGTTGTTTCTCCTTCCTCGCGTCGTTTGTTTGTTTACACATGCATGTTTCTTCTACTCATCAGTCGCCAAGATACTTAAAAGAACGATCGACACATGATCCACTGTGTTGGGTCACTAATGACACGACTAGAGAATTACATGGCCGGCCGGACCCGGACGGGGAGTCATCAGTGAATCACGAGTCTCGTGGAGAATAATAAATTAAAATTAAAAAAAAATCTGCAGAAAAGCCTTTTTCATCTTCCACCAGCGTGCATGGGCCCATATGTTCACCGTGATAGCTTGTTTGTCTTCTGGGCTTGATTCACGAGCTGCTGCAGCCTCTGTAAAAAATG
The DNA here is from genome assembly GCF_019320115.1 of Miscanthus floridulus. Lineage (NCBI taxonomy): Eukaryota > Viridiplantae > Streptophyta > Magnoliopsida > Poales > Poaceae > Miscanthus > Miscanthus floridulus. Next base: position 121,449,354 of record NC_089588.1, on the reverse strand, counting down.
ATTAGGCCCAGTCGTGACAGGCCAGACAGGACATAACGTTGGGGGATGGATATCAAGTGAGGCCGGCCCATTACCTCCCACCAGCGCGCCAGTCATTAAGCCACCCCAGCCCAACAATGTACTAGTAGGCTTGTAGTCACTACAATGTTAGTTTTTGGGCCCTGTCGGTTTCAACTTTGCAGAATCATCTGAACTGATCATAGTTGGTTGGGTTCTTTACGGTGAAATCTGCCCATCCGGGTTGAAGTCATCGACTTGACATGGGTGCTCGTATTTTCCTGAATTTATTATAGGATTTAACGACACAATGCTTTTCCGTGGTAGGCAACGTCCCCGTTAACAGCGTGGCGCTCGTGGTGACTTTGTGAATTTCAAGATCTACCGGCTCAGTCCTTCAGAAGTGCTCATAGAGGTAGGGTTTTCATACCTGTGTTCATTGGGTTGAGTGTGCGCACGTGCGTGTTGTAGGCGTCTATATTGTACTGTGTAATTTTGAAAAAAAAATTATTGCAATAAAGGAGAACAAGCTAGTTCAAAATAAAAAGAAAGGAAAAAAGAGAACAACAAGCTTAATTAAACGATTTCTCTGCTGTAGCATCAAAATTGACAAAAAAAAGAATAAGCTTAGTTAAACGATTTCTCTGCGGTAACATCAAAATTGACAAATAAGTTTTGCGAACTGGGCTGTGTAATCGCCAAAAAAAAAAGTTTTAGAAACTGGCCAGGTCTGTTTTGGTTAGGGCAGCCCTGAAAAACTATTTTTCTTCATCTGGGCTTTAAATGAGATGATCCAAATATATTTTCTGACTATCTCGACAAAAAAAACATCATGGCAGAGTCCACTGTACACTTTGACTACCTTCAGTGGCGGATGCAGAACATGATTGAAAGGTGCTGGTTTCTTTTTCTTTCTCTCTGTCTCTCCATTTTTCTTCTTTCGTCCACCTCTTCTCTCTCATCCTCTCCGTATTTCCATTGATGCACCAACTGTAAGGGTGGGAGGCCTGTAGATTCGCCCCTGACTACCTTTGATTGTCAACTGAGCGTTTTGCTTTCCCCTTGTTTTTCTTTAATTGCTTATTCGATAGCGGTGCCGTACAATTCTTTTTTCAGTCCGATAGGGCAGTCTAGGTGTGGGAGTTCCACGGTTTTTCCGTTTACCTTGCATGCTTTTTGGCCTATTCGATATTAGCTATGTTTAGCTAGCTAGTTGCCGGCTAACAATTAGTTGAAGAATTGGCTAAATAATTAGCCACCCATTAGCTCTTCTATTTGGACGCACTAGAACTAATTCTGACTAATTTTTAGTTAGTTAGTAATTAGCCCTTGTATCCAAGTAGGCCATTAGTTGCATCACTTGCAATTGCAGCTATCTGCAGACAGAACATAGTCACCACTGAACAACCCGGGCACTGTGGCAATGCTTGCTGGTTAGATCCTTGCTAGCAATACCATGGGCACTTCCAGTCCACGGGCCGTAGGCGGCGGTCCGAGAGTCCCCTGGGTTTTCTACTCCCACAGACTTTGCCACTTGCACAATTGCATAACCTACAGCTATTTGCAGAAAGAAGGGAACCACGAGGTGCATCATCCCCACATCACTTGTATCAGACCTTGTCATTACCCCATTTTGCAGAAAGTGTTGGGAGCCCTTTGGTTTGATGCGTACACACATGGAGTCACATTACTACTTATAGCATCCCGGGCCATGTACATTTCCTCATTTGCTAGCTCTTCTCAGTTGTCAGATGGAACCCTGTCCAAGCTGATGCCTCAACTCTGAAGAATTGCCAGCATCGACTGTATTGGTTTCGGCAGAAAGAGGTGAATTTAGCGAGGCCCCTCAGCCCTTCTTTTACATGTAAGTGACGGATCACCTACATTTCGTCTCTCTTTTTGTTTGTCTGACTAGTCTCAACATGAACAGGTGACCCAGCTCAGATTACGAGGAAACATATTCTTCAGAAAAAACCATGTTGCATGCCATCTCTTCCAGATTTTACTTCCAAGGAATGGATGGTCGATCGGAAGCGTTTCCGGCTCTGCAGCTACAGAGCCATCCAAACTCTCTTGCAGAGGCTACAATCCTTGCCTATAGGCAAACTTGTAACAGTCACTCGCATTTCTCTTTGTCCACTCCAGTGCTGATTTTTCAGAGCAAGAAACAGATACATTGAGACATCAATTACAACATTATGAACTTGATTTACCTACAAATCATAGATTTCAGAACTTGAGAACAATTCTTGACCTTTGTTGTCGACTAGCTAAAACTGGAAAATCAGATGATTATTATTTGATCGACAGGTATGCAATAGTTATTCTTTTAATTTAGTCGATTACATTGTATTGATTATTATTTTAAATGCTAATAATAATTTTCTTGGTAGGTTAATTCGGCTTGTTCTAACCCTACCATTTTCAACAGCAACAACAGAGCGTGCCTTCTCTGCAATGAAACTTGCTAACACAAGACTTCGAAATAAGATGGAAGATGGGTTTCGAAGAAATTGCTTAATAACTCATATTGGAAAGGAGATAGCAATGAAGTTTACAACAGATAGACTTATTGATGACTTCGATTCAATTCAGTCACGTCGAGTACCATTCACTTGAAGCATGTAAGTTCCTTTAATACTTTTTGTTTGTATAGAATTTTACATTATAGACTTGCTGCACGTAATTAACGGTGTTACTGATATATGTAATATATGGTTAATCCCTAACTATATTGGGATTTACATTATATTATTATACTATATGTATTTTGGTAGTACGCCCCCGCCCCCTCTATAAAATTCCTAGCTCCCCCTGTTTCCACATGCATGGACAAGTAGCAGTAACAGACGTCTGAAGATGGTAGAGATGCTTAGTCACTGATGGTTGTATTGATCTTGCAAGCTCTTTGCCAAGGAAAGCATAAGCATGCCACGACCTTTTCACGCAGAAAACTTACTACAAGTTGGAGTTACGAGGACCAAATTATGTTCTTTTCATAGGATTAGGATGTGTTGGGAGAATCCTCATCCTCTAGCTAATGGAACAGGTGGAAGTAGCCAAATGAACTACTGAGGACCTAGAGAGCTAGTATTTATTTTACCAGCAACAATGCATGAGGATCTAATCGCTGTGAAGAATCATGGGCCGTAAAATCAGGCCATCATCACGGGCAGATTCCATCATTAGTATTTATTTTACTTGAGCCAGGTCGCTGTTGCCACCACACCGAGGCAAGCAAGATGTGCAAATTGCAGTCTAAATTGTTTTCTTTTCAGCAACTTTGCCGCGCGACTGAATTATACCGTACCCATGCTGCAAAACCAGCTGTGTATTGTGTGGCGGTTTTTCGCACCCGTCGCATGACAATTTCTGGGAAAGTATCTAAGAAAATGATGCATTCATTTGCAGGAGGTCAACAATATGTGTCATGGAATTAAACAAAATGGAAAACAACGGTTGCCAGCGCATTGGAATATTGTATCTTTGTTCGTTTGAAAATGAAGAAGAAAAAAAAGAACTATGTTTGTGTTCTCTGAACTCCATCGGGAATCAGGAGTGCTAGCTGGCATAAAAAAACGCTAAATCTATGCGGCACTCGGGTGTTTTAAGCGCTCTTCTCACTCGATCTTGCTGGCCGTCTTCGTTTGCTGGTTTTAGTCCAGGTTTATCAGTCAGTTAATAGTATTTTATTCTCACAGCAAATCAATATTAGTCGAATATCAATTCGTGGTCTGTTTCCTAAACTACAGGAGGACCCGTGACAGGTGCATGTGGCAGCTTTAGAGCAGGTACAATAAGCCATGTCAGCTTGGCTTATAGTCAAGACAGCTCAGCAAAATCCTAGGTGGATGAAAAAGAAAAGAGGAGAGAGAACGAGCTTGGCGTCACAGCTTGCGCCGAGCGCCAGCGCGAGAAACGATGCCGCAGAGCCGATCAAGCGCCGAACTCGTCGATTACGGAGGCTGTTTGTGGGCCCCTTTTCTTCTTTCTCGATCCCGTGCGCCTCGCCTGCTTTCTCCCTCCCGCCGCGATTTTCCCCGAGCGCGCTCTCTCCCGCTGCGATTTCCCCTTCGCGCCAAATCCTCTCAACCCGGCACCAAATCCTCTCAACACGGCGCCAAATCGTCTTCTTCAAGTGACGATTTAAGTTCTCCCGAAAATTTGTTCTATGATTTTCCATCTGCCGTAACCGCGTAACCCTAGCCTTGGAATCGGATGTCTCGCCGGTCGAAGAGAGAGATGGCGCCGCCGCCTCAGCCCTTTCCATGTTCCTCTCCATCCGTCCCCATGCCGCCCGCGGCACCACCTGGGTCCTCCGGACCTGGGTGTTTCCTTGCGCCACCAGCTTCCATGAACACCACGATGGGGGCTGCAGCTCCCCGCCCTTGGTGGTGCGGGCCGCCGCTGCCCCAGCAAACTATGCCGTGGTGGCCTGCGCCTAGCTGTGGTGGTGGCGCCGCTGCGTCGTCTTCCCAACCAGTCCAGAAAGATGACATCGACTCTGATCCAAAGGAATGGCAAGTACCTCCTGTGCACATCTTTGCATCTTTATTTTGGAGATCCTCTCGTTATTAGTACAGCCGGGCCGGCCGAGCTCCCTGCCTCCGTGGTGCCGCGTCGTTCCTCTTCCTCCACCCCAACCAGCTACTGCATCATCTTCCCTTTGCAGCGCCGCAGCTTCCGTGCCCTTCCTCCATGGCTCGCCGCCGCCAGAGCAGCCCGGCTTCAGGCCGCCGCTGTGACAGCTGCAGGGCGCTCGTGGTCGGGCCGCCATGGGCAAGCCCTGGCCGTGCTGAGCCTCGCCACGGGGTGCGCGCTAGCCTCCTGGTACTCCCCCACAGCTCCACCGTCGCCGGCAAGCTCCCCAATGGCCGGATCCGCGAGCTACAGCACCTCCTCTGCTTCCGAACTGCAGTATTGGGGAGATACTTGTTCATTCATTCTAGTACACTGCAGTATTCTTGGTTTGTTATGCTATAATTTTTTAATGAAAATGCAATGCCGTCGTATATGCTAATGTATCGTATATGCTAATGTACACTGCAGTGCCGTCGTATATGCTAATGTATCGTATATGCTAATGTACACTGCAGTGCCGTCGTATATGAAAATGCAATTAGTACTCCTGGTAATCATGAAGTTATTACTGCTGATAATCATGCAGTCAACAGTAGTAAATCAGCTTCCTATTTCAATGCATACAAATTAGTACTGCTGATAATCATGCAGTCAACAGTGGTAAATCAACTTCCTATTCCAATGCATACAAATTAGTACTGCTGATAATCATGCAGTCAACGTTAATAAACCACGTAACTCTCTTCTATGCTCCAACTTTATATATTGCTCTTTCCTCTCCTCTCCTCTCAAACTCATCTTCTTTCTATCTCAAACAACTCTCCCAACTATGTCTGACTCATCTTCTTCTTGTTCTTATGATTCCGAGGAACTAGATCCAGCCAACATTATAGAAGAGTATATTGCCCAACAAAATGTCCTAGGCTCCATTGCTACACAGCTCATAGACACCTTCAACTTAGGACCTTCTCATCGCCAAAGTGGTCCAAGGAAGTGTATCCAAAGGGACCATGAAGGTGCTCACCAACGTCTTGTAGCAGACTACTTTGCTGAAAATCCCCTCTACCCTGAAAGGATGTTCCGTACTAGATTTAGGATGCGAAAGCATCTCTTCCTGCGCATCGTCAATGCCCTGAGTGAATGGTCTCCCTATTTCACTCTAAGAGCAGATTGTGCAAATCGCCAAGGGCTTTCACCTCTGCAGAAGTGCACATCAGCAATTCGCATGCTTGCATATGGCACACCTGCTGATGCCCTTGATGAGTACTTGAAGATTGGGAAGAGCACTGCATTGGAGTGCTTAGACAAGTTTGCACAAGGTGTGATCGAGGTGTTCTCAGGGGAGTATATGCGTGCTCCCACAGTTGAAGATGTGCAGCGTCTACTTCAGGTCAACGAGTCTCGTGGCTTTCCTGGCATGTTGGGAAGCATCGATTGCATGCATTGGAGGTGGGAAAATTGTCCTACGGCTTGGAAGGGGCAATTTACCCGTGGCGACTATGGAGTCCCTACGATCATCCTAGAAGCAGTTGCTTCACAGGATCTCAGAATATGGCATGCTTTCTTTGGTGTGCCTGGTTCTAATAATGACATTAACGTGCTGAATCAGTCCCCATTATTCATTGAAGCATTGAAAGGTCAAGCACCTCAAGTTCAGTTTTCTGTTAATGGGAGGCAATATAACACAGGCTACTACCTTGCTGATGGAATATACCCAGAATGGGCAGTCTTTGTGAAGTCGATAAAAGCACCTCAGATGGAGAAACACAAGCTGTATGCATTGAACCAAGAAGGGTGCAGGAAAGATATTGAGCGTGCTTTTGGAGTTTTGCAGTCACGTTTTAATATCGTGCGTCGTCCATCACGTCTGTGGAAAAGGAGGAGTATTGGGAGAATAATGAAAGCTTGTGTCATACTCCACAATATGATAGTCGAAGATGAGAAAGAGATGGTGAAATTTTCTATTGACTTGAATGAGCAAGGTGGATCATCAATTGCTCTACCTTCAGAAGTACAAAAGGGTGGAGGCCCAATTTTCTCTGAAATTTTACGTAGAAGAGCAGATATCCATCATCAACCAACACATAAACAATTGAAACAAGACTTAATTGAGCATATTTGGCAAAAGTTTGCCAATAGGAGAAATAATTAGCTGTGCATGCAATATCCTCTTTCTTGTACATGTAAGATATAACAATTCACTAGGTTTATTATTGTTTGTCGTACAGTCCATTAATATACTTGTCATTTTTTTATAGGTTCATGTTGGGGGTTCTTCCTGAAGACCTGAGTATCATCGACGACTGCTGGTCATCAAGAGATATGGCTAAATAAATTGATAAACAGTGGATGCTAGATTTATTTCCAGGTCATTAGTGTAATAGCTGCTCATGGTAGTAGCCTTCTTTTGTTGATCAAGTTTCAGTTGCACTGCAGACCATGTTTTGTTCCTTAAACTTTTAAGTTTGTGTCGTCCTTGGTCTGATGCCGCGAATTTGGTTGTAAGAGCCATTATATTTTCCAGTGAACAATATTATTGCTTGTGAACAATATTATTAAACTCAACCTGTTTGATTTACTTGTGAATATGTCCATGCAACACAAGTGGCTACATAGATGTGTTTAGTGTTGATCCCCTGGTCCAGATGAACTGCAGTGACTTAAATATGTTGTACAGCCAAACTAATAGCCAAGCTGTTGTATAACTTGTCTCTTGTGTTGTCTCAAGATGACATGGACTTGGCTTATAGCCAAGCTTATTGGCCTTGCTCTTAGGTGCATGCTGATCCATGGTTCTGCGGGTGCATGCTGACCCGTGGTGCAGGTCGATGCTCTGGTGTGTGGTCCTGAGACGTCACTTCACCATACATGTATATAGATATATTTTTTTAATAGGACAAGATTACATCTCATTGCACCGTATTTTTACTATTTCCGTTTATGTGTAAATTCTATATTTAATTGGTGTAAATTGACTATTCTTAATAAAAATGGTCAGAATTACTCGAACAATTATCTAATATTTTTTGTTTTTTTATTTTCTGTATGTTTTATTTGGTTTCCTTTGAAATTTTCTAAGGTACCTTCCATAGGAATAATCTGGCTAATCTTTTTGTTTTGTCTATTTAATATTTTGCAGTGTTTTTATAATTTTTTTGGTTCATTTGATCTGGATCTAATGTTCATGAAAATCAAGTGTTGAATGGATCAAAAACACCTGATGCGCCATCCTACACTCGAGTGTCCAAGGCCCCTGGAACACCCGACCGCTGATTAGATAGACCACGGCAGGGGACACTCATAAACACGATACCATACCATATATATAGAACCAGGTTCACAAGCTTATTTGGCATACACATGCAGTATAGATGCAGAATCTAACGAGCAAACACATGCAGTACTATGACATATATGATTACAAAGGGAGATGGAGTGGACGAACAGAATCTGATAAGGAACGGCTGCGTTCCGCTGGTGTGAAAACCAGCCGGATTTCACTGTTCCCAAATAAAAAATACTATTCACGCTCTCACAAATTCCTCTGGATTCATCCTGATTTCTCCAGATTCCTCCGAGCGAACAGAAAGCTGGTGAGTTGGTGATGAATTCAGATGCGTACAAGTTACAACTGAGTAGTACAGCTGATAGCTAGGGCATGTCAGAAAAGAGAGCCGTCGACGGGGAAGTCGTCGAAGCTCCACAGCCTGACGCCGTTCATGTCGGTGTTCACTTCCTGCTGCACGGCCTCTGCGGCGAAAAGGCCGTCCAGGGAATCGTACTCGTAGCCGCCCGAGTAGGTCATCTGCAGTAACATAAATCGATCCAACGCCAGCTCGTGACCGAGCTCTAGCGCGGAGCCACCGCCACTGCCGGCGAAGGAGCTCTCCATGGCCGGCGGCGCGGCGGGGAAGGTGGGGAAGGTCACGTCGAAGAAGCTGCCCACGTCGAAGGAGTCCATAGCTTCAGGCTTCACGGCAATCCCTTCCTGCCTCTGCTTCTCTCCTGGAAGCAGCAGAGCGGGCTGTGCTTCTGCTGCTGCTGCTGCAGCAGGGTGCTGCGGTTTCGGCGCGGTTCGTGGGTTGCCGCGGCGTGCTCCGGGGAAGTTGAGCTTGGCCTTGCTGCCGCGGAGGCGGCGGGCCTCGACGTCGTAGGCCCGGGCGGCGTCCTCGGCGGTGTTGAAGGTGCCGAGCCAGAGGCGGGTGCCCTTTTGCGGGTCGCGGATCTTCGCCGCCCACTTGCCCCAGGGGCGCTGCCGGATGCCGCGGAAGGGGTGGCGGCCTCGCTTGTTATGGCTCCCCGCCGCCCGCGCCGCGCGCCCGTCGTCGTGGGCTATAGCACAGCCAAGAGTTCTTTCCCTTGAGATTACACTAGCATGCATGCAGTTCTTGCCAACGTTCCCCACCTTACAACATTCTGTCCATACAGATTACAACATTTGCACCTTGACATGAAAGAGAAACGATCGATGTTGGTTACCTTGGGAAAAGGCGGATTTGGAGGAGAACACCACGTGTTCCTCGTCGTCTTCAAGCACGTCAAAGTCGTCGTTGAACTCCTCGAAGGCGGCCTCAAAGTCATCGTCAGCGTCTTCATGGTGGTGCCTCTTGTCCCTGCCGCTGCCGGCATTCTTGGAGCTCGCCGGCCAGAGGTGGCCTTCAGTCACCTGCTTCGACGCCACGCGCCGCGTCGGCTGGATCAGCTCCGCGGGGATGACGCCGCCGCACATTGTTCCGTGAGTATTTTTGAGAAAGTGTTTACTCGATGCCTTGCCAGTAAGGTTGCCGGCGGAGAGAGGAGATTTATAAACCAGCTAGGACCGTTGGTGGATGACTTGGCATGGTGACTAGCAAGGTATGCCACATGCCTCGCGCCTAGCGCATCAGCTTACTGGATGGCACGGTGCATTTTGATGCCACGTGGTCAGCCACGTTAAGTTCCCTTTTGTTTTTACTGTGGTTAGCCACATGTAGCAGGGACTACTGTTGGATCCAGTAAGTCATCCTGAAAATTACCTGCAAATAAGTATGAGACTTAGCCTAGTTAAAGACCACATCATTCTTGTTTAACCATAAGGCCCAATAGATAGATGATATCTGTTACAAAATCTGGTTTCGAGGCTTAGGACTAAAGCCAGTTAGCCACGAGCCAAACATATTAGAGAAACCGGTGGGTGGTTGAATTCCAAATGTGATGCGCACTGCTTTCCAAACAAAGTTCAGAAAATGGCAATTGAAGAAACAAATGTTGAATAGTCTCAACAGCACTAAAAAACAACATTTGACATTTCCTTGTCATTTTCTTTTTGCTAAGTTGTCCTTAGTAAGTGTAACTCCCTGTTGTAGGTACCAAAGGAAAATCTTGATTTTGAGTGGTACTCTTAATTTCCAAAGTGGGCTTTTAATCCGGATGACTCCTTGCCTATAATCATAGTCCTGTACATAGACCGGAACGTGACCAAGCTATTCTTCTTTCTTACAAGTCATACCAAGAGTTGAGATTTTCATTCACTAAACCCCTTCTAAATGATACTTGGTACAGTCCGTAGAACATTTGCCACCATACCATCCTTCTTCCTTACAATTCTGTAAAGATTACTTAGGCTAAGCATGTATTACGTACCGTTGCTGATTACTTTAGCACTAACGGAGAATCGTTCTACTGCTCAGGCTCCTGCAATTGGAGGAGCATCTTTTATTGCTGTTTGTCAGTTTGTGCCACTTGTTCTCCAACTATCTAGGCAAGTGTCCCTTAGCGCCCTCCTCGTCGCTCCTCGGACCAGAGCCTTGGCGAGTGCCGACCATCCAGAGCAACCTGTGACGGCCACCTTCCGCCCAACTGGCCTTCAACAGTGATAAACTTGTGAAAGGATGACGGCGAGCTAACCTGGTTTACCTTGTAGACTGTATTCTTGTTTCACTGCACTTGTCCGTGTCGTTGAGTACTCGAGCAATGATGTCACGGTCACATGACAGCAACTGTGATAGCCGTACGTCACCATCCAGAGCAACGCCGACCGCCTCTACAAATTAGGTATTTCTAGCAACAGTTCCGTAGGACGGCTGGCAAAAGCGCCTTTACAAATAGTCTAGAGCCGCCCCTACAAATAACGCATGCAGTAGTGCGTCACACCCAGGACGCATGAGCTAATAAGGGATTTGAATGGGCACATCAGCTAAACAGAAATCTTATGTGCCTAACCCCTTTATTAAGCGCGTCTCAATCATAGTGCAGTTGGCGCTTTGACTAGTTTATCTATCTTGAATGGAAAGTTTAGTGTTCCTATGTTTGGGTATGGCTTGTGCTAACCACGTTCCGGCCATGAAGCGCGTGATTTTCACGCGAAAAAACAACGCGACTTGCGACGGAGCAGGCTGGTGGCTGACCGGTGGGGTCTCTCCGGATTAAAAAAATTGCTATTCTTTTGGCACGGATTCGTGAATTACAAATACGATTTGTAGGGGCGGCTGGCCAACCGCCCCTACAAATCAGGCATTTCTAGCAACGGTACCGTAGGGCGGCTGACAAAACCGCCCTTACAAATAGTCTAGAGCTGCCCCTACAATTGATGACTGCAGTAGTGCAACACACCCAAGACACATGAGCTAATAAGGGTTATGAACAGGCACATCAGATAAACAGAAATCTTATGTGCCTAACCCCGTTATTAAGCGGGTCTCCATCATAGTGCAGTTGGCGCTTTGACTAGTTTATCTAACTCGAATGGCAAGTTTAGTGTTCCTATGTTTGGGTATGGCTTGTGCTGACCACGTTCCGCTTACCTGGCCGAAGCACGAAATAATATATATACTTCCTCCTTTTTATAACATGGTGGGTGTTATGATTAAGAATGATCTTCAACAAGTGAGTCTTGACCGTTGGTTTCTTCTAGCATATATGATTAGAGAAAATTCCTTATTTGACTAAAAAAACTTGTTCTTCCAAACTTAGCACCTAAACTTGAAATCTTTTTTTTTATCTAGCATCTCTTCAAATTTTTATTCCTAAACTGACACTACGGTGAGATGAGCACACAACAGTGTTACGTTCTATTGGGAAAGGACATTTTTGCCCCTCCAATTGTTCCAGCTATTTTTTTTTTTGGCGATTTTCTTTTTCTAGGCACTTGAACAGCATGTAAAATTTTTTGGGTTGCGGATGTTGGACGTGTCGGGCCTGTGCCTGCTTGGGGTGGCCGTGGAGGCCTCGCCATGGGTCCGCCGGGTGGTCTCGGGTGCCAGGACGGGGGCGCGCGAGGTGGCCGCAGGGGGTGGGGGGCCGGGGTTGCGCGAGGTCACGCGCGGGGTCGCGTGTGGTGTGCCCATGTCGAGGTAGTACGTGCGGGTTGGCCGTGGAGGCTATGCCGTGGCCTCACGCGGTGGCTGTGGCAGCCACACCGCCATCCATAGCCGCTTAGGGTTAGGATGCTAGCCTCGCGTGCGAACATCCAAGTTTCAGACTTGATTTATGTATTAAGCAGACAGGGCATCCTCGTATTTGTGCATGTAACCCCACATGACAGTTCATATTATATGATGCCAAAACAGACGGTATTGTCAGTTTGGGAACAAAAAATTCAAGCGGCACCAAACAAGGAAGATTTCAAGTTTAGTTGCTAAGTTGGGAAGAGCAAGTTTTTTTTTGGCACATAAGGAATTTTCTCATATGATTATCTGTTACCAAATCAATATCATATTAATATATATATATATATATGTGAAATGCAAATATATATATAGATATACAGATTTTAGGCACTGAACATGCATACCATTTGTTGATCAAACCCAAAAAAGTTTGGCATTTTCAAATACTAATAACAAGCTATAATCTGGCTTCCTAGAATTAAAAAGTACAAGTTGGGTCAATTTCTTATCTAGACGAGTCATACCATATACCAAAACCGCCATATACATACTTGGCTGCTAGAAACTTGTATAGCGTCGCCGCTGTTTGTAACATCATCCATGTATGTGGCTTTAGCCTAATCTTGTTAAATATTTGTTCTTGGTGTGGTACACCCAAACCGCTGCCGCTATCTATTTTGTTCCTGGTATTGCTATAAGGATCGGACTACATTATATAGCGCTGCTCTGCTTTGGGATAGGCTATTGGCTACTCATTAAAATTTGTTTACTTTAGATAGGAAAGCATATATAATTTATACAGATACTTTACACTCAAGAAGGGAAGGTTACCTCTTCGTCATAGCGTTGCAACGGCCTGATGCGACTATGCAAGCATCACAAAACCACAGCTAAAAACCGTAGGACGTGTTAGTCTATACTTGTTTTAAATTTTTATTTACATTTGTGTGAACATCGCACACTTCTTTTTGTTTCTTTAGCATCTATACCTTCTATTTCTTTCACATTTCTCATATAAAGGTTTAGCCTAATAGCTCTAGCTCCAAGAGTTATGAAGGATTTGATGTTTTTCCTCTGTATATAAAACCATTTAATTATAGGATCGCTCAATCGAATACTATTAATGTGGTGGCTCAGGAATTTCAACATGTAAGTAATCTACTCCGTAGCTAGAGCATCTCCAAGAGTCTCCAAAAGCTTCCCAATCTAGGATTTTTGGCAAGAACAGAAAAAACCCATCTCTAAGAATTCCTAATCCCACCACCCAAGCTTTTGGCAATTGGAAAAAATCATCGAAAGCGCGGATATATCCGCGCGTTGAGAAGACGTGCGTATCCGTCTGCCAATCTAAAGTGAAAGGGCGTGCAAAAGAATAAAGAGTAGGAAATGATTCCTAATGCAAATATACAGGATAGAATGAATATATAAAAATGGTTAGGATAATTTAAAAATAGTATATGATTGCTGATATAAAATTGTCTTCTATATTTTAGGAGTGAATTATAGAAAACTGTTGAATATGGTCTTATTTATTTCTCTGAATACTTTTTGGCGAGTTGGAAAACTCAATGGTTTTGAGAAGAAATTCTTGGGAACTCTGGGAGACGCTCTAAAAAATACATAGTTAAAGCGTCAATTAGCCCCACCTGCTGGTAACAATAATTCCACACCGATCATGGGCCATCTTGGTAACAATAATTCCACACCGCTCACGGGCCATCTCAGTGCAGACAATCAGAGGCAGATGGTGCATCTCCGGACAAAATTCCAGGGCTTCGTGAGTCCACAGCGCCATCCAACTTGTGCAACTCAGGACGAACTTGTGTTGCAACTTGCAACGGTAACTCGTCGTTCATTTGTCCAAGCGATCCCTAGCACATCGTCTGCTGACAGGCTTGATGGACATGAGCATCTCCATCCCCGTGAGTTCACAGTACCAGATGTATTAACAAAAACCATATATCTAAAAAAGCAAGATTGATTCACAATTTGAAACAATGAAGGGAGTATCAATGAACTAAACTTGCAGCCAGCTTGCGTCGAGTGGTTTAGTTTATTTTACACCGATGAAAATTAGTTTTTCTTTGAAAAGCGAACAATTTCTGTATCTGCGATTGCACACAGCCAAGTTCCGGATTGTCGTATATTAGGACATCTCTAATAGGACAAGTCAGCTAACTCTAACCACAACATTTTTTTTCTTACGCGTCATTGCCAAACTACGTCTTATAAATTGTTCTGAAGACGATAAAGGTCGTTTTCTGTGTTCTCCCTCTGTAAGGTCCTGTTTGGATTCAAGAAGATAATAGTTAGCTGATAATAATTATCTTCTTGGATCGAAATAGATCTTGCTAATAGTTTTGCTAATTGTTAGCTGAGTAGTCAAGTAACAACTATTTCACTAGTTGGGACCAAACTAGCTAATAGCAACTAATATTCGTTGTGGCCTATTAGCTAGATAACTATTAACAACTAATAGATCCAAACAGGCCATAAACACCAAGCATTTTGGCTTGTGCAATATTACTCAATCATAGAAGGTAGCTCAGTGCAGACAATCAGACCAGTTTGGCCATGTATGCACGAGTAGGAGAACCAAGAATGGAGGGCTCCCCACCTGACCCCAAAGGATAGTGTCCTATGTATACTCATAAATGATTGTGTAGTGCATTGGTAGGAAAATATTGTTTGTGTTGAAGGTAATTGGTTTGAATCCTAAAAGACATTCATTTTTTAATTTTGTCTTTATTATTCGATTTAGGCGGACATGACCTTTGTAAGTGGGCCATTAACAGCGCCCACCTCTATTATGCTTCATGTACTAGTGATAATATACCGTGTTATGTTAACACAAAAAAGGGGGACGAAATTCGATGAGTAGTACTTTTTTTCTTGAAAAAAAACAGAAGTCAAACTTGTGTTTGAATTAAGAGACCATATAAGGATGAAAAATTGGTGTTCTAGTAGAAGATATCCCGCGTGTTGCTGTGGGGATTGTAAAGAATTTGGAATGAAATTAAGTAAAAATGATATGGCGCATTGCTGTCGGATTGTAAGGAATTTCGAATGAAATTAAGTAAAGATGATGTGATAGCTTGCAATTATAAGAGGTGATGTGGATACTTAGTGAAGGATGATGTGGATGGCTTGCATGTTGTGATAGACTTGCAGTGGGGATTAACTTTATAAGAGATATAGATTTGGCTCCTCTTATGCGGGAATTGAAGAAATGAATAGCTGATGGTACTAAAGAAAAGATTCTCACCTGCTTTTCTGCCCGAACACTAATCCAAGGTTGCAGTGCCACACATAATTGGGGAAAATGGCTACTTGGACACATGTGTCACAAATAACCAAAAATAGACTTATTAGCAAAAGCCTATTTTTGCTTTTGATCTATAACCACTCCTTTTCACTACGCCAGATTTGCACATCACTGCCGACCTCATCACTGCCGGATTTGTGAGAACCGGCAGTGATGTAACTTCACTGGCGGTTATGAGCTTGAAAATGAAAAAAATGATTGGTGCTGGGCTAAAACCGGCAGTGAAGGACCACATCACTGCCGGTTTTTGGCTTGAACCGGCAGTGTTATGGTGGGCACTCATCACTGTCGGTTTAAGCCAAGAGCTGACAGTGATTGAGCACTATCACTATCGGTTCTAGCCAAGAACCGACGGTGATAAGCCTACAACACAAAAAGGCTACAGCCGTCCTCTCCTTCCTCCTTTCTTCCATCCCGAGAACAGAGGCGCGCGTTTGGACCCTTCCCTCCATTGTTGCGGCTACTCTTCACCATGAAGCTAGTGCTTGGATTTTGAAGAATGGCTTGATCTTTTTGCTTTAAGGTTAGTAACAAACATCCACTCCTTTGATTTTGTTGCTTAATTAGCTTCGTTTTGATGGCTACATTGCTTGATTCTCATTTTAGTTCTTTCTCCATTCTAGAGAGCACTTTTCCAATTGGACATTTGTGCAAGGCCCAAATTATGGTGAATCCGTCATCCAAAAGGTTGGTGTCTATGAACACATTTAAATTCCTAGCTAATTATTCCATGGTGGTCAAGATCATCATTGTTAGTATGTGATGCTATAATTAGTTCTTAGAAGTAGAGTAGAATAGTTGTTCTTCAATATTGTGCAATAATTATTTTTACTACGATTTTTAATTTACAGGGCCGGGGCTACCAATTTCAATTTTTCAATAATTAGTGTACAATAATGTTTTTCAAAAATGGTACTTTCGAGCTACAATTGTTGTTCATGAAGCTTGATTTCTTATTAATTCTTTGTAATTACTGTCTCAGTTTTTTTTTGTGCAGAGATGGATCGAGAGTGGATGCATCTGTCCCGAACGGACAAGCGATATGTGCATGGCGTCAGCTAGTTTATCACCGATGCCAAAGCCCATGCTTGGAATGGGAACTCTGTCTTCTGCCCATACAAAGATTGCAAGAATCATAGGAACTTTCGTCAATTTGAGTCTATACGATCGCAATTGATAATATGTCAAACTATACGATATGGACTATGCATGACGAGGTTGGTGTGAATGTTCTACAGGGAAACGATGATGATGTGGACGTGCCTGACGTAGCCATCCATGATGCTGACGAGAAACCCGATGTCAACATGGAACCTATGGCCATAGTTAATAATATGTTTAGGAACATGCTAGCTGATGACACCGAGGATAACGATGGCATTTCTCAGCTGCTACGTAATGTAGAGACCGGATGTCTTAGTGAAAGACAGCTGAGAAAGCTAGAGAAAATGAGACAAGATGGCAAAACACCATTGTATAGGAATTGTCCAATGAGCAAACTGGAAGCCGACATCATGCTGTTAGAGTTCAAATCGACAAACAGATTGAGCGATAAAGGCTTCGATCAGTTTTTAGGTATAATAAGAAAGAATGCTCCTAGAAAAAATGAGTTGCCATAAAAGACATACCTGGCCAAGCAAATGATCTGCCCCATCAGCCTCGTGGTTGAAAAAATCCACGCGTGTTCCAATGATTGTATATTATACCGTGGAGAAAAATACAAAGACTTGGACAAGTGCCCTAAGTGTGAAGCTCCATGGTATAAGGAAGGACCGTCAGATGAGGGTACCAAGACCAGAGGAGGTCCCGTAAAGGTCATTTGGTATTCCCCTATAGCTCTCCGGGTGCATAGGCTGTTTGCATGTGCAAAGTCAGCTAAGCTGTTGCGCTGGCATGGCGAAGAGCATAAGAAAGATACAATGATGAGGCACCCCGCCAATGGGCATGACTAGAGGACTATCAATACTATGTTCTATAAGGTCATTGGTGGAGAGGTAATGCACCTTTGGTTTGCTTTGAGCACAGATGGGATGAATCCTTTCGACCTGGTTAGAAGCAATCATAACACCTAGCTAGTGATGCACTGTATATACAACCTTCCACCTTGGGTCTGTATGAAGCGGTCATACATCCAGATGCCACTACTGATCTAAGGGCCAAGACAACCTGGGAATGGCATCGATGTGTTTCTGGAACCAGTGATTGATGAACTAGTAGAGATGTTTGAAAAGGGTGTGCCAGATGTTTGGGACAAGTACAAAAAGGAACATATCACGATCAAGGGAATACTTATCGCTAGAATCACCGACCTGCTAGGTCGAGGTTCGTTGTCCGGAGAGAAGACAAAAGGCTATACTGGATGTGTCGAGTGCTTGGACGACACCGATGCGGTAAATCTACCAAATAACTCAAAGATAGTTTATATGAGACACCGTAGGTTCCTACCTAAGGATCACCCTTACCACAGGAATAGAAAAGATTTCAATGGCACTATTGAGAAACGCTTAGCTCCAAAATATCAAGACGAGCCTGCGATACTTCGAGAACTCAGCAAACTGGAGGTTATCCTTGGGAAGGGGGATAATGCACTAGCAGCGCGTGATGGGAGTGTTTGGAAGAAAAAATCAGTTTTCTGGAAACTACCTTACTGGCCATTTCTGAGTGTACGCCACTATCTTGATCCCATGCACATCACTAAAAACGTGTGTGCTAACACTCTTAACACCTTGATGGACACCGGAGGGACATCGAAGGATTCACTGGCCACATGCCTGGACATGCAACACTTGGGAATCAGGAAGGAGCTACATCCCGTGGAGCTAGAGAATGGCCAGTTTGAACTTTTAGTTGCGTCATGGACATTGAAGAAGGAAGAAAAGCATGTGCTTATTTCTTTCTTCAGTGAACTCAAAGTCTCGACGGGCTACTGTGCGAACCCAAAGAGGCTAGTGTGCGTGGCCCGCGATCCCGATAGTGATTCCGATAGTAATTAATGTTTATTTAGCTAGGTTTTCAAGATCGTAGTTTAATTGGGTTCTAATTTTAATATGTACGGCTTTGTGTGTTTAGTTATTGTCATGTAGGTACTTCGTGTAATATTTGTTGGGCAACTAAAAATATACATTCCGGCGTCGTATTGGTCTCAAAATTATTCTCAGGCTTGCATGTGCCACGTGTGAAGGAAACACCAAGTTTGGGATTTTTCGAAGATTGTTTGCTACTTTATGAGGTTTAATTGAATTTCCGCGTGATGACACCTATTAATTATAGGTTGAACTGAGTCTATCCACGAAAAGATCTGGAATGGTGCCAAACCTTTACACATGCTCTAATGTGCCCTAGGGATAAGAATTTTGTGGAGGTGGATGAAAAAATCTGTTGGGTCCAAGATGAAATTCACCCTCTTTTGTCTCATTTGGCATAGAGAAAAATATAATAAATAAAAAATGATCAGAAAAACCTCAGATCCTGTGTGGGGTCTTCATTTGGGTGTACATGCTTGCCAAAACAATTCAAGCCATTTCGACATAGGCGGAGGATACATGCTTCATAGAGGTACATTTACCTTTTCATCGAACCATGACTATACACATAGGTTATCAAGGTTTCTGTGGTTCATAGGCATTTCCGATGTCGTATTGGTCTCAAAATTATTCTCAAGCTTGCACGTGCCACGTGTGAAGGAAACACCAAGTTTGGAATTTTTCAGAGATGGTTTGCTACTTTCTGAGGTTTAATTGAATTTCCGCGTGATGATACCTATTAATTATAGGTTGAACTGAGTCTACTCACAAAAAGATTCAAAATGCTGTCAAACTTTTACATAGGCTCTAATGTGCCATAGGGATAAGAATTTTGTGGAGGTGGATGAAAAAAATTTGTTGGGTCCAAGATGAAATTCACCCTCTTTTGTCTCATTCAGCACACAAAAAAATATAATAAATAAAAAATAATTAGAAAAACCTAAGATCCTGTGTGGGATCTTAATTTGGGTGTATAAGCTTGCCAAAAAAATTTCAAGCCATTTCGACATAGGAATACATATGCTTCTATTTATTCAGTATATAAAATAATTTTTTTAATATATACAAACATTACTGTCGGTTTCAAAAAATCGGTAGTGATGAGAAGAAACTGACAGTGATGCTGGTTATCACTGTTGGTTTATTTTAAAAACCGGCAGTGATATATAAAAAATTAAAAAAAATTATGCTAGCCCTCGGGTTTGAGCTCGGGTCTCGGACTGTAGAGTTCAAAGACTTAACCGCTGCATTAGTATAGGATGTGTGCCAAGGTTTATTTATTTTTTATTTTTAACCTTTAGACCGCTTAATAAATTATAAAATTAAACCAAAAAATTGGGCTAGTAGGAGGTATTCGAAAGAAGTGAAAAAGATAACTTACTTAAGCTAAAACTGCTACACGTCAATCACTACCGGTTTAAAGAATAGCCCGGCAGTGATATTTCTACATCACCGTCGGTTTAGACTTACAACCGGCAATGATGTACCCCATCACTGTCGCCCGCGCCAACCGTTCCTAGCCCCGCACTCCTCTTCTTCGATGCCGACGCCCGTGCACTGCCCCACGCCGGAGCACCCGTCCACCGCCCCCCGCGCCTCCATTCCTAGCCCCGCGCTCCTCTTCTTCGACGCCAATGCCCGTGCACCGCCCCACACCGAAGCACCCATCCACCGCCCCAGCGCCGCCGTTCCTAGCCCCACGCTCCTCTTCTTCGACGACGACGCCCGTGCACCGCCCCACGCCGGAGCACTTTCCACGCCATCCACCGCCCCATGCCGGAGCAACACCGAGGCGTTCAGGAGCGCGCGGACAGCTGCTTTCCCACCTCCACGGTGAGTGCGTGGCTCACTGCCCACTAAGTGTTTGATGAAATGCCCCACGGTTGTTGTCTTCCCAATAGCAGTTGATTCCTATTCGATTGAGTTACATGTTGTTACTCTTTGGTTTAGCTATCCTTGTATGTACATGTTGTTACATAAACCAGTTAGTTTTTCCCTGAAGAGATTATGCTACCTACTGATTTGTTGAGGACCTAGTAATCATGGCCCTAAACTGTTTAAGAACCATTGGTGTTATTTGCATGTTGTCGCAACAAGTTATTCCCTCGAGTCACAGCTAAGTGACCTTTTGCGCTGTGTGCAGTCTAAGTATTTAAACACTGATCATCAACACCTCTTGACATAGTTAGATTCAATATGTGACAATGATATGAGCATATCTGTCTTGAATAGTAGTTGCATAATGTTATGATATCTCTGTACTTTGTAATTATTACAAGCAAAGGAAACTAGCAGTCAAAGGTACACGTTAATGACTGTGGACACCTTATTTGTGACGGTAGGGAGTGTTCTGTTTATGTAAGAGTTAGATAAGAATTTCTGCTCTTGCCAAAGGTATACCTTATTTGTGATAGGTATAATCGCTATAGGTAGAGTGTTAATTGATTTTGATGGAATGCATAGCATGCTTAAAAAAGGCATCTATAGATGTTTGTTCTAGAAAAAAAAGTTAAAAACAACTTTTAAAATTGGCTCGGCAGCAGCAGCAAGTATTATTATTAAACCACATTGATCTCCGAATAATAAATAGTCCAATTATTGAGGTAATTTTTTATCATGTCAAGGATAAAGAACATTAAGTAGATTTAGTTTGGCCATATAACTTAATAATAACTCTTGTTCAGTGAGTTACCATTACCACTTACCACATGCCTAATTTACTTAAATGTATAGGCAACCATGGCATGGTATGTAGTGCATGTTGGTCACATGCCTGGGATTTATCAAACCTAGAAAGATTGCTATGCTCAAGTCAATCGCTACCCTGGTAATTTGCACCAAAAATACAACACAGAAGCTGAAGCTTTGAGGGACTACTATAGTCATCCGGCCTACCTTGCAAACCATGGGCAACCGTCCTACTATGGTCCAATAAATGCAAACCATGGTCATCTGCTAGCACTGGAGATCAAAGAGAAGTCACCCACCGGAGATGTGAAGACTAGGAGAATTGCTCCTTGGTCTTGGAAAGATGTCATGCTTTTATTTATGGCTATGGTCATCGCTTTTCTTATTTAGAAGTTGATGTAGGCTTAGTTTCGTAGAACAGTAGGTGGACTTTATTGTATGTGGTCAATCAAACAATGAATTTGTTCTAGGTGAACATATGCTATTATTTGACTTTGTTGTATGTGGACTTATTATTAGACTTTGCATTAAACATATTATATATATATATATGAACATATGCTATTAGTAGTTGTCCACGGCCAAAACTAACCATGATCATGTCACAGCCATGACTCATCGTTGCCTGTTACCCCGTCGCTGAAGAACAGATCAACAACAAGAAGCGGCTGATATCGCTGGGACGGGAGAGCCGCATGATCCGACAAACGGTGACGGTGTTAATCAGGTCGGTGAGAACTAGCAGCCATGGACCCTATCCGGCCTACTCGATCTGGGTCAAAATGACCAAGATGGCCAGGTAACTTTGGTATCATGTGACTATGTAGCCACACACGCTAATCAATTGAGAGGGTCATAGCTTACTTGGTGTCTCTAGCAGGAGCCTCCGTCGGTCGAGGGGCTAGAGGGTTCGGGTAGCAGGAAGGCCAGATCCAAGCGAGGCATGTGAAAGATTCCTGTTGGTAGGAATGCACACTGGCACATTACTAAGTTCGATGAATTCGGGGATCCACTCTCACTGCCTATAGCTTTGACCAAATACAAGACTATCCTCGAGTTACTTGTTAGGGACTTCATCCCAATTAAGTACAGGAAGTGGATTGGGAAAGATGATGACCGGTGGAGGGTTCTCGAAAGCGAGAAGGATTACATATGGGATGTCAAGATCCTAGAGTATTTCACTTTCCCAGCCGAGTATGATAGGGAGTTAGTCAAGAAAAAAGCAAAAGAAATCATGGGACATGCTTCAAGAATATCAAGGGGACATTATACAAGAATTTTTGTCCTCCAAAATAAAGAGCCAAATTTCAATGGTGGACAGTTTAGCAAGCAGAAGAACATCTGGCAGGATTTCAAGGAATACAGGTTATCCGAGGAGTACTTAGAACTGAGCAAGAAGAATAAGGAGAATTCGCAGAAAGCGACGAATCCTCATCATCTCGGCTCTCATGGCTACGCCAAAAAGATGCCAAAATTTGAAGCAGAACTTCAAAAGATGGATCGCCTTGCTGAGGAAGGTGTTCAGGTTGAGACCGCCGATTGGGAGCCTAGATCGGTATTATACTATATGGGGAGAAATGTACTACACGCCGAGGACGGGAGCTTTAGCTCCTCAAATCAACGCATGAGCGAACTCATCCAGAGGATCTCCTAGGTAACTGAGGAGTTGAGGCAAGGGACTCACACTTCTAATAGGGAGAAAGACGTGCTCACCCAAGCACTCGAAACCAAGGAGCACCCTGGTCGCACTAGAGGAACCGGTGTTGTTCCTTGGAAACTAGCATTCCCCCAAGAATCTAACACTTACCGGAGCCGCTCGAGGGGTAGAGCGGAATAGGAGGTAGAGTATTTGAGGAGACTAAAAGAAATAGAAGACAGAATGGAAGCATAGATTGAGGCGACCGTTGAAGTGCGAGTCGAGCAAATTTTGCTGTCCAAGGGGTCAGTAGTACCACAAAACCCTACTCCTACTGCCTTTAGCCCACAGTTTAGGGGTCGCAGCAGCTGCGGATCGACCCCGCTCGACGAAGAAGAGGCGAATGTGCCTCATCCGGTGGACGACATCACTGAACTCGTCAATGTTAGGTTGTACATCCATCAAGAATGGACAAAGGACAAGGTGGCGCTCGGCTAGGCCAGGCCTACGGGAGACGGGACAATTATTGGCTGCCCAATTCCACTAGGGTACGCTCGCGTCACCATTGACAGAATACTTGATAAGAAGTATAACAAGATACCCATTGAGTACCCCGTAGTGGAAGATAGGCCAAAACTTGGTCAAAACAAGGGCTCTCAAGTGGCCTGGCGCAAGCGCTTCATTAAGCTTGACCATCAGTTATCCTCTGATGATGAGGATGACTGCGAGTCTTCGCCCACCCGTGATGATCACTCACCAACTCTCAACAGAGATCACTCTCCTCCTCATCCGGAGCCATCACCCCTGAGAAGACAGAGGTCTCCTTCTATTCCTCCTCATCCGACTCCATCTTCATCAACCCTGAGAAAAGAGACTCCTCCTCCTCCTCCCCCATCTTCATTAGCGCCGGGAAAACATAATTCTCGTCGTCATCCTCCTCCTCCACCTCAGCCCAAAACAAGATCAAGGACATCCTCGCAGTCGCAGAAAAGGTCCTTGGATTCGGTCGCTAATGATCCCAAAGTAGACTAACAGAAAAGAAAAAGGTCGTTTAGTGGCAGCGTTACCACCTTGATGAAAGAAAAATTTACAGCACACATCTCGAAGGAAGATTGTGTTAGTTTCTTCAATCCCTATGCCTCACTGTCTTCGTTTTTGTTGAAGTCCAAATTCGAAAGGCAAACACAGAATAAATAGGCTACAACAAGAGACGAAGAAATACACAACAAAGATTTAAGAAACAAACAGAAGTACGTCGAAGACAACCCAGGATTAACCATGGAAGAGGTCGCGACCATCTATTATGATGTACAAGGGACGGCAACACCAGCAATGAAGTATGAAAGGGGCAATCTTTTAGTTCCCGATCATGAGTATAAAAATCTAAGAACATATATGCTCCAGTTACATGAATATTACTTGGCTTAGGTAACAGAGACGGACGACTTTTGTTTTGTAGTTTTTATCCGTTCGCCACATGTTTTCCATTATCCTGAAGAAGAGAAGTTTGATGTCGAGTGGGAGTGCTTGTTCCAAATATACTAGAAACACTCTCTCGATGTTCAAATGTTGACGCTGTGGACTATGTAAGTACCATACACGCACGATTTTACAATTAACTACTCTCTCGAAACACAAATTATTAACTTTTGAGCACTTCCCATGATTTTATGTAGGTGTATAGCAAAATTTTGTATTCTAAAAAGCAGATAGGATTACATAGGCTTCTTGGACCCCATGTGAGTCAATGAGAGGACATGTCTAGGCCTCTATGGATGTGATGTGGAAGACCTGAAATAGTGATTGATTGCTGTTTTCGATGAATTCACGATGAAGAAGAAAATCCACATACTTCTAGCCTACAACTACGAGTATGTGTTCTCGGTTTTTAATTTTATGCTTCTTTTTCGTTAAGATTATTCGATAATTAGGATTCTATGATTGCAGCAACCATTTCATCTTCATTTGTGTTAATCTTGCCAAAAATCTGCTCGAGGTGTAGGACTCGAAAAAAACTATTTCATCATCTGGATGGACTGGTGGCAGTGCTGAATTAGTAAGCGATCCTAATAACATATTATTTTCTAATCACACATACCGCTTTCTAATGTTTTTCCTTTTAATGTTGCTTAGTGTCCGAAGAAGACATATCGGTGGGACGCCGGTCCCATTCAAGGTTGTCGAAATGGAGGGGAAGTACCTATCACAGCCGGCGGGAAACAGTGAATGCGAGTTTTATGTAATGTGGGCAATGCTTCGCTACATCGGCGAGAAATCGGAAGAAGTCGATAAGTTGGTGTGTATAATCCCTATTTCATTTATGTCTGTTAATAATTCAAGAAAATGATTTACTATTCCTCTTTGGATATCATCTTTTTTGAACGACAACACAAGAAATATAAGCACGAAAGGCTGCTAGACATGGAGATCGTCGCACTACAATCGAAGCTGGCAAAATTCATCTTAGCCGATGTATTGGAAAAAGATGAAGTATTTTCCATTGCACAATCCGTGAAGTATAAGGACCAGTATGGCCCAGAGCGGCTTGCCATATTATTATAAGAAGTCCGAGAAGCATTGCACAATCTGTGAAGTCCGAGAACATTTCTTTTTTGTTTTGAGTTATCGAGATCTTGATAAGAACATTTAAACTGTAACCGTGACATTTGTAATGTTTAATATTGATGGACCTATCATCTACGTAGCGTATATAAAGCGAAACCCAATTCCACAAAAAAATATAAATTAAAATAAATTATAAAACAATAAAATACGAACGGGCACCGCCGGTTAGCAACAAACCGGCAGTATTGTCGTAACCATCACTGCCGGTTAGAAACAAACCGACAGTGTTGGCTTGCTCAACACTGCCGGCTTGAACCAAGAACCGACACTGATGGTTACGACAACACTGCTGGTTTGATCCATGAACTGGCACTGATATTTACTACAACACTGCCGGTTTGATCTATGAACCGACATTGTAGGCTTGCTCAACACTGCTGGCTTGAGCCAAGAACCGACACTCTTGAAGCAACCGTCACTGTCGGTTGGCACTATAAACCGGTAGTGTTGTTCAACTAGACACTGCCGGGTGGAGCCAGGGTTTCCTGTAGATCAGCGTCGGTTTTTAAGGACTGGCAGTGATGTCAACCCCCCATCACTGCCGGTATGCCACTGTCGGTTCAAAATCCGACAGTGAAGTGGGGTTTTGAACCGGCAGTGATGTCCTGATCTGGGGTAGTGTTTTCCAATAATTTTTTTTGAAGGGCTTTAAAATAGGGAGAAATCGCGAAACCATGGGCTCGTGGGTGGGTTTGTTGGGGCTGACTAATGCATTGGCGGCTATAGGAACTATTGAGTAGTTTCTGGAATGGAACTATCTTAATGCATTGGCGGAAGCATGCGTCATCGTTTTATCATCAAAATCAATTTCTTGTATCGGAGCATCTTGCACCCTATAATGTGTTTGGTTCCTTGCATCCCACAATGTATGCACTCTAGCGTGTGCATATAGGCTAGAGGAGAAGTTTGATTGATTGCCTGCTTTACATGGGTGGAAGTAGATATACAGTGGGATGCAGGCCGGGTGCATTCGGCCACAACGAGCCATGCAGGATGGGAGTGGTGGGTGCACATGTAAGAGCAACTCCAAGGGAGATGCTATTTTTGATTTTGAGTCTAATTTAGACAATCTGTGGTATAAAATAGACTCCGACGCATATTTTATTTGAGTTTCTAAAATACCAAATGAGTTATCCCATCTATTCTGCTTGCTAAAGAAAGCCAGTAGACGGGCGCTCGCCATCAGCCCCCCCTCACCGATTTCACGGGTTTGACGCGTCTTTTCCCACGAGAAAGCTTCGCACGTGCGGCACGGCTCTATGGTTGCGCTCGTCTCCGGCCATGCCATGGTGGCGCACGTCTTCGGCCGCGCCATGGCGGCGTACTTCTTCAGCGCTGAGTCGTGGCGCATGGGGTTCAGAGACTTCATCGAGTGGAAAGTTCCGGAGAGGTCGGGCTGCCTCAAGGACGATAACCGTTCAATGTGATATATCAGCGTCTTCAACGATTACTAGAGCGCCAATGACGACGGTGACAGTGGCGGTGGCGACGCTCTGACTCCGGTGAAAGTAGCCGTGCCGCTATCCTCTGTCCAACCAGCACAAGCATTTCAACAATCTGCTGGAAAGAAGCAAGGGACTAATGCCACTGTTGATGTCGCCGGGGTGGCCTTCGATGCCTACGTGGCAAGTTTTGAATATGGAAAATATAAAATTTGTTGGACAACCCATATCTTTTTAAGAGATTTTATTTTAAGAGAATGGCTAAATCATGCATATTGGAATATATATTTTTAGCTAACCTCTTGGAGTTGCTCTAAAGCTCTGAGGTTAAATAGACTGTACATACAACCAAACAATATTTTAGTTTTTGACATCCTCTTAGGTAACCTTATTATCAAATACTTTCTTTTCAGAAATAGGTCCCACCCATCTTCATCCACTCGTGCATGATATACGATACAATCAACATCTGGCAACCAAACACACCATACACATATATATCCATGTCTTTCTTTTTTATATATAGGTAGTGTGCTCGTGCGTTGTTACGGAACAACTAAATCTTTTGTACTAAAAATACACGGATCGCACGATAAGATAATAATACTGTTAAATTAAATACTGACATTAAAGTGACATTTAATCCAAAAAGCTAAGTTCGTGAAATTTACACAGTCACAGAGAGCATGACGTCGCAGGCTCACAAACTCTACTGTGTAGATCTTTCCGTGATGCGGCTAAGATCATTTTTTATACCGGCAGGAAGAGATTTCCAATGTCCATTTCTTTCGTGCGCCAACAAATCCATGAATAAGTTCCACCACATCTCCATACCATCGTGTACACGGCGCTGGCAAGCGAATTAGCCACAACTTATGTAATTAGTTTTATAATTAGCTCATGTTTAGTCCTCCTAATTGATATATAAAAATTCAACGTGACTGGGACTAAAGTTTAGTCCTAGGATCCAAACACCCCTAACTCTCGACTCCTGCTGGCTGCTCACTTGCACCACCATGCCTATGTGTCTGCACATCTATACTCTAATGCCAGAACATCTAAGATGGTCTTTATTGTCCACCCTTTGAAAATATCATAACTTTAAGGTTACCATTTGTGTATGTTGTAGGATTAGGATGATTTGCACTGATCCATGAGGGTGTCCATGAGAGTCAAAATTTTTGATGCCATTATGATGTCTAAGCTTACCAATCAGACAGAGACGAACTTGATTGTTAAAATATTTTCGACACTGCTTTCATATACTCCCTCTGTCCTAAAATAGAATTTATTCTCGCTTCCCGAGAAGTCAACTTTTTTTTAACTTCGATCAATTATATATAAAAGAATATTAATATTTATAATACATAATTAGTATCATTACATAGACCATTGAATATATTTTCATAATAAACTTATTTGGAGACATAAATGTTGCAGGAATTGACCTAGTCAAAGTTGAGAAAGTTTGACCGACACACATCCTATAACGATTTATATTTTGGGGCAGAAAAGTATATGCTAATGGGAATAGTCAACTGAAAGTCGTGATGAACACAACAATACTTTCATATTATATGCTAATTGGAGCACGAAGAAACGCAGGGGAATGGACCTATATACGAATGGTGGGAATATTCATTTAGGAAATTGTAGAAGGTTCACCAGTCTCACCATGTATAACCTGCACGTCTTTTATTTGGCACCACTGATGTTCTCAAGGAGCAGCCACTTTTTAATTTCAGGTCTGTACGCTGGAAACACTAAAATTAAGGGCCAACCTCATTGAGTCGTCTTGCTTAATGTTTGCCAATTGTTTCCTTCCATGCATGATTATTGTTTCCTTCCATGCATGTGGCCTCAGGTGATCGATTTGTTTCCTTCAAAGTAGGCGGGGATCGCAGGGATGGCAGTTTCTTTTTCTATCGCGCGGGGTATCGCATGGCCGGAAGGGATGAGTCTTGCTTGATCTTTGCCAATTGTTTCCTTCCATACATGATTATTGTTTCCTTCTATGCATGTGGCCTCAGGTGATCGATTTATTTTCTTCAAAGCAGGCGAGGATCGCAGGGATGGCAGTTTCTTTTTCTATCGCGTGGGGTATCGCATGGCCGGAAGGGAGGAGCGACGCCAAAAAAAAGTCGCACTAAAAAATAATCTTACTTTTAGTCTTTTTAGTTGTAGGAGAAGGAGAAAAGAACTTCGTTAAGTTAGGAACATAGTACAAGGAGGAGGTCTAAAAGAACCTAGGATACATCGCGGATGGTATGATCCAAGTCCTGTTGTCTTTACGATACAGGATATAGTGGTCGAGACAAGAGTATATTTCGTGCATATCAAATGATAGCAGACAAGTAATCTTCTTCGTGAATAAGAAATTAACCTTTTGGAATTATGACTTTGGACATTTAATTTTGAAAGTATGGCTTTATCAATTTCTAGATCTGGCACATTAATCTTCCAGATCAAGTTGCTGATCGAATATTCCATGATTTTTCGGCGTTGTGCATTAAGTGGTAGGCGATGTTTCTGTTGACAGCGAGACGCCTATGGTGACTTTGTCAATTTCGAGGATTTGCCGACTTAGTCTTCGGAAATGTTCATATGTTGGGGGAAGTGCCCCCGGAACTCCGCCCCGGCGGATCCTCGGCCGCTGATATAACCCTCGTGTGATTTGTTTGGCAGGAAGGGGGTTCGGGATGGGGTTCACGGACCTCCCTGGTGGCGCGAGTTCGCGTGGCACTCCCAAACCCTGCATGAAACCTCGCCGATGGAGGCCCACAACGAGACGGCCGCAGAGCAACCCGAGGAGGGCGCCAAGAAGACGGAGGCAGATGGCGCCGTTTCGGAGTGGTTGGCCATCGGACAAGGAATTACCGTTGTACCCTTGCCTATGCGTTCACCAATAGTTGCACACAGTTAGCCCTTATATAATTTCGCACTGCCTCGGGCACTGTTTTAGACACGATCTTTATGAATTAATGGGCATTTACTCCGAAATTAATCTTGTCCCCTACCACTCCGCCCTCGGCGCCAGACTTCGCGTTATTCTTCTCCTGTGGGAAACCATCGTCCTCCCCCCGTCTAGCCTCTAGCGAGGACGGGAGGCCAGGAGTAACCCCACATATTAGGGGTTGGTTTTTTTTGCGGGTTTATAGGGGTTTGCGTGCGTGCATTAATAGGGATGAGTGTGCGTGCGTTGTAGGTGTCTATCGTTGAAACAATACAAATTTCGTTGAATTCATGAGAATCAAAATTAATTTGTTATTCAAACACGAGCCATAAGTGAACTGCACAGATTAATTAGGTGCTAGGGAGTCTTCGAAACTCGATATTTTTATGTGATGTGAAGAAAAGTTGATAAAGAATACACATGGCATGCGCATGTATGGTGCGTGCTCAACTGGTTTTGCCTGGACTGATCATGTGGGCAATCTAGAAAAAAGTAGTAATCTATCTATCTATAATATTGATAGGTATTCCGAGTGCTCATGTGGTCCTTTGCTCTCTTCCGTATCAGCTCATTTTGCGATGACTTGGAGTCACCTATTTCGCGATGAGCAGATCAGCTAATGAACTCCCAGATGCTGTTTGGTTCAGTGTTAAGAGAATGGCAATGGGCACTACCGGAATGAGGAAGTTTACCGTGTGCCGTTTACCGTGTGCCCACGGCACACGGCGAAGTCCAAAAAACACTCGATAAAGTCTTTGCCAAGTGTTACACTCGGCGTACACAGAGTCGACAAACGTTTCTTTGCCGAGTGTTTTTTCTCGGGCGCTCGGCAAAGACTTTGCCGAGTGTTTTTTGGGCACCGACACTTGGCAAAAAAATTCAAAAAATATAAAAAAACCGCCGCCACCGCCACCACGCGGCTCGCCCCGCCGCCGCTCACCCGCCGCCGCCGCCGCTGGCACCACGCGGCAAGCCCCGCCGCTGCTCGCCACCGCCACCACGTGGCTCGCCCGTTGCTGCTTGCCCGCCGCTTCCCGCCCGGCCCGCCACCGCCACCACCACCTGTGTAAAAAAAGAGGGAGAGGGAGGGAGATGGTGGCCCCGGGAGGGAGGGGAGGGGTCTGCGGCGAGAGAGGGAGGGGAGGGGGCGGCACCGGGAGAGGGAGGGGAGGGAGGGGAGGGGGGTGGCGGCGGGAGAGGGAGGGGAGGGTGGGAGGGAGGGGGCGGCGGCCGGGTGCTTTTATAACGTGCCGAGTTTGCCGAGTGTCGGATCATAGCACTCGACAAACTAATCTTTGCCGAGTGTCTAGGGTTTGGGGCACTCGACAAATATATTATTTATTTTTTTATTTCCTTGTTTTCCATAACGTGTTTTCCTTTTGTGTTCGATGTACTTTGAAAATACCTTGTCAAATTAACTCAACAATATATATATATATATATATATATATATATATATATGATTTTTCTATGAATATGATTCAATTATTTTATGCAGTTACTGCTCAAATTTAATTTATATCAATTAAAATTTTATAATTGTACTTAATAAATTAAAATTATCAAACGGATACAAAAAATTACCAAAATTTCACATGAAACAATCTATGTTCTCTATTACCTATACAAAAAGTTTTGAAGTCAAACCCAATTCGACTGTCACTTTGACACCAAATCTTATCGATTCCTTCTTAATGCTACGATTCTTCTTCTGAGATGTTTTGGTTTGTACACATCGTACGTGACAAATTATGCGAAACCTTCTCAATTTTTTACCATAGCCTCTACGTATGATATCATCACATCATGACAAATCTCATGATGTTCAGACTTCATTTCCTTTTTTTAAAATTTAAAAACCATTCGGCCACACGTTCGTGGTCGTGTTTCCTGAACAAGATGTTCGAAATTTCTTTTCATTTCCCGAATAAGGCCTCACACTGGACTCAATAACATGAATATCATTTTTCTACTCATTTTATTCTTTTATTTGAATCACTTACAGTTTAAATTTGACTTATACAAAAAAATTCCTAGAAATACAATAAATTATTTAAATATAGCAAACAGATCCACAAATATACCAAATTTTAACATGGAATACCACATGTTGTATGTTGAGAGTAGAAAAAGTGTCAAGGTCAGAAGAGAAAAAAAAATAAAATTATTTGTCGAGTGCCAAATAGTTACACTCGGGAAACATATTTCTTTGCCGAGTGCCAGACAATTACACTCGGTAAATATATTTCTGTGCCGAGTGCCCAGTTTTGCCGAGTGTTTTTTTTTCTAGTTTGCCGAGTGTCGAACTTTGC
The DNA here is from genome assembly GCF_019320115.1 of Miscanthus floridulus. Lineage (NCBI taxonomy): Eukaryota > Viridiplantae > Streptophyta > Magnoliopsida > Poales > Poaceae > Miscanthus > Miscanthus floridulus. The sequence continues at coordinate 121,417,405 of NC_089588.1, read as the reverse complement.
CGAGTGTTTTTTGCATTGTTTGCCAAGTGCATTTATTTTGCCGAGTGTTTTTTTTTCGCAGCACTCGGTAAAGGACTTGTTTGCCGAGTGCTCGAGAAAATGCACTCGGCAAACATAAAAACACTCAGCAAATAGCTGGTTTCCGGTAGTGGGGATCAGCTACCGAAGGCAAGTAGTATATATATTATATAATATATAGTGTATACGTTGTATTTGTAAAAAGGAAAAAAAGAAAAAGTATACCTAGACGCCCTCACGTGATGACGGGAGGCCCATACGACGTGGCCCAGGTGGCAAGTGAACCCGTTTGTCCGTCCAATATATGCGCTGCGTTCCAAACTCTGTACACGATGTTTCAATTTTCCAATCTGAGTACGGAGCCAAGAGGAACACGCCGCCTCTGCGCCTGACCGGTGCGTCGAGTCGGTGACCGGGTGACGCCCTGCCCTAGCCCTTGGTGCCCTGCCGGCTGCCGGCTGCCGCTCTCCGCCCTGCTCTGAATTGGAGGATCGCTGTCTATTTCGCACGTCTCGTCGGTCGCGCTACTCAGGGGTTATCGTCTTGATTCCCAATTTTGCTTAGGTAAAATTTAATCTTTGCTTTTCATCTTTTTGTAAAAAATTATTGTCTACTTCCATAGCTATTTGCTAACATCAAAAATAATAAAATGTTTAATTATTTGGTAATATGTGTTTTACTATTTATGCAGATATGAAGAGAAACTTGGATATTGCATCTCCTTTTCAAAAGCACACAGCAAAGAAGGCGGCGGCGGCTACTGCTACATCTAATCGTTTCCCTGATCTAGTTGAACCTTCTAATTGTTCACCTGATCTAGTTGAACCAGTGGTGGAAGAGCATAATCATGAGAGAGTAATTGAGGAAATTGGAAATCCTATGCCACCGCCATAGCCACAGCCACAGCCACAGCCATCTTCGCTGCCACCAGTTTATGACATCAATCACCTTCCACATGATCTAGGTGAAAGACATCCCATTCTAAGTTATCCGGTTAATGATCGAGATGTAATTCGAAGAGCATATATTATTAAAGGTCCATTCAAACCTTTTGCACATGATTTCCAAAAAGAAGGATTTCAGGCAAGGATCGGGGATTCAATTATTGTTGGATGTACAATCATGATTGGCTTGAGTATAGTATTAAGAAGAATGTTGTGTTTTGCTTTATATGCTACTTGTTCAAGAAGGATACTAGGTTAGACAAATTTACTATTGATGGAAGAATTGGAACATAGAAGAGAAAGCACTTCTCAAACATGTGGGTTCTAAGGCACATATTGCAGCTCAAGAGAGATACATTGGCTTTAAAAATCCCAAGGTTGCAAATGATTATAATATTGAGAAGTGGAGTGACGAGGATCTTCGTCTTTATAAGAAAATGTTGACTTATTCACTTAGGTGTATCAAGTTTCTTTTGCAACAAGGGTTGGCATTTCGTGGACATGATGAAAGTGAAGAATCTAGCAACAGAGGGAACTTCATTGAACTTTTGAAGTTTCTTGCCGGAAATAGTGAAGAAGGGGACAATGCTCCAGGTAACTGTACCTTAACTAGCCCAGACATACAAAAAGCAAATTATTCATTGTTGTGCCATAGAAACTAGAAAGAAAATAATTGAAGAACTTGGTGATGAGCCCTATGCAATTTTAGCTGATGAGTCTAGTGATATATCACATAAAGAACAACTAGCTCTTTGCTTGCGTTATGTTGATAAATTGGGGAGACCATGTGAGCATTTTATTGGAGTTGTTCATGTAGATGATACTACCTCTTTATCACATAAGCATGCAGTTGAAGCTTTACTTGTTAGTCATGGCTTGAGTATGACTCAAATGCGTGGGCAAGGATATGATGGGGCTAGCAACACGAAAGGAGATATTAAATGGTTGAAAACATTGATCATGCAAGAATCACCTTCTGCTTATTATATTCATTGTTTTGCTCATCAACTCCAATTGGTTGTTGTTGCTGTTGCCAAGGGAAATATTGATTGCAAGAGTTTTTTTATCAAATATCTATCTTGTTGAATATTGTTGGAGTTTTTTGTAAGCGTCATGATATGCTTAGAAATGCTAGGCTTGAGAATGTCAAGAAAGCACTTGATTGTGGTGAAATTGAATCTGGAACCGGATTACATCAAGAGATGGGTTTGCCTAGACCTAGAGATACTCGATGGGGATCTCATTACAAAACGGTATGCAACATCATTACTATGTATGAAGCAATCCATGATGTACTGGTTGATCTTGGGGATGATCCTTCATATAAGGATGATTGGACCAAAATACATTTTGTGACTGGAGCGTTTGAGACCTTTGAGTTTGTTTTCTTTACACACTTATTGTATATTATTCTTGGATATACAAATGAGTTATTTGAGTGTTTGCAAAGAAGGGACCAAGATATTCTTAATGCAATATCACTTGTTAATGTGGCAAAGACAAGAATGCAAGAATTGAGGTCTGATGGTTGGAATAATTTTCTTGAGAGGGACTTCATTTTGCGATAAACATGGTGTTGAAGTTCCTGCTATGGATGGTGATTATGTTCCTTATGGAAAATCAGCAAGGAAAGCTGGTGCCCAAAAGCAAACCAATGATGACCACTTTAGAAGAGAATTATATATTGGTGTCATTGATCAAATAAGTCAAGAACTTGATAATCGGTTTGACGAGATTAATATGGAGTTGTTGTCTTGTATGTCGGCCTTCAGTCCTTCCAATTCATTTTATTCTTTTGATGCACAGAAGCTATGTAGACTAGCTGAGTTCTATCCAAAGAAGTTCTCAAATAATAATTTGCTCAAACTTGAATTGCAGCTATATAATTATATTGATGACATGAGACAGGATGATAGCTTCAAAGGTCTAGACAATATTATTGATCTCTCAGTTAAGCTTGTTCAAACAAAGAGGCACCAAGTGTATGATATGGTTTATGAGCTCCTCAAATTGGTATTGCTTCTACCTGTGGCAACGACAAGTGTTGAAAGGGTATTTTTTGCAACGGTTTTAGTGAAAACAAAGTTAAGAAATAAGATGGGAGATAGTCTTTTAGATGATTGTCTAGTCACTTTCATTGAGCGGGATATTTTTTTTTGAAATTGATAAAGATGATATAATCAAGGCATTTATGTTCCTTTGAAAGCGTCGAATAAAATAGTCAGAAAAATAACATTGTAAGTCTCCGGTTCTCTTTTATGCCTATATTTCAATTATCGGTATGGCTTTTGAACTATTTATACTATATTTAGTGGATGGTTTGAACTTAATCCATGAATTTAAATCTTATTGTGTTACTTAGTGCATATATACTGAATCTCGTTATCAATTTTACAATTATTACCGAATTGCTGAAATGGATTTATCGAATTGTATATAAAATTTTTTAGACGGCATACCTTTAAACAAAATCCTAGATTCACCACGGGTAGTGTGGGCAGCGCGGGCTGCGCGCATGGGGCTAGAGCGGCGTTCTCTTTCGTCCTGCCTGCTTGAACTTATTAGCCAAACATTTCAATTGGATTCTCACATTCTTCGCACATTAAACTTCAATTCTACTACCACTGCGGTGAACAGCTGAGGCAGTCCAGTCGCAAAGAGTCTCAGGCTGGCGACTATCCCGATGTTTTTTTTTTCCTAAATTCAGAATTCTACTACTACAGTGCGGCACGTCGCCGTTGGTTTTATCCGCTCCTTATTTTTCAGTCATGGGCCGCCTTTGTTCTTTGCTGAATGTATATACTTTTGTTGCTCCAAATAACAATTATTTGTCAAATAAAACTATATATCTTTTTTTTTCTGGGATACAAGTGATCAACGTCATAAACTACTGGGACACTTGTGTTATAGTATTATTCTAATTCTAATCTAAAAAAAAATTCCTTTCATTTAGAACATGTTCATTCATTTATTGGAACATTGTTCTTGTGATGTTGGAACATTTTCTCGTGAACCAAACCTTTTCATTTTCACCAAATTTTAACCTAATGGAGTATTTTTCTTTCCTTCAGAAACTTTTCTTCTAAAAAATATTCGAAGATCATAAAGTAATGGAACATTTTTCTTCCATTTAGAATTTTTTTTATCAACGTCATAAACTAATGGAACATTTCTTTCTTTCATTTAGAACCTTTTTTATCAACACGTAATTTTCGCCGGCGTTCCCAATGCGGCGCTATGAAGACTTTCTGAGGATTTTATCGGATTTGATTTCAAAAATCTTACTCAACGAGATCAGCTGTTGAACTAGCCTATGGGCCTGGCGGGCTATTCATGCAATTTTACAAGGCTTGTAACTAGCCTATGGGGCATTCTTTATATGGATCTAGCAAGCGTGATGCTACTCCAAAGGATGTAGAGACAGACGAGGGCTAAGAGATACAGAGGTAACTGTCACTTTATTCAATACATGTATACTGAGAATAAACAATTTAAAATGCTTTGATTAAATAGTACCCATCAGTGTTATAGTGTTTAGTTAGAGGTAGGGGAAAACAACATAAAGAAAAATATATTCTATAATACTAGTATTTAGCCAATAAAAAATCCTTTACAAGATCTTGAAATTACCGTGTTAATTAGAAAAGAAAATGACAGCATCGCTCTACACATTGATAAATCACCACTAGTATTGTTATCTTAGGATTTCGATAAAAACAACTCTCCACGATAATACTCAAGGACTAAAAATCTCCATAGAGTCATTAACAGAATTAAATTAATCCTACTTTGTAGGGTTTTCTTTAAATGGAGCAAATGCGAACCTATTATTACACCTTCTACAACCTTCTAGAAACCAGCAGAGCTCTAGGTGTTTCAAAGAAGATGAAGCTCTAGATGAAAACCAATAGAGATCCGACATTTGAAGTCGATGTGCATCTACACTACATCAACGCAATTATAAAAAAAACAATCATGAAATTTTCAGGACCACCAAGGCACAAACACGATAAGCTAAAGGAGCCAGATCGATTTGACAAGTTTGCAACAGCTTTAGTTTTAAGAGGGTTACTGTGAGTTTGATCCGATGCCCTCACCTGCCTCAGTTACAACTCTGCAAAACTGAACATTAAAAAGGATTTAGAGCTGCCTGAAACAGATGAAAATGGCACTCCTCTCGTTCGTTCCATAAGCTTTCCACTTGGTCACCTGCTAATCAGGTGCTGGGACAGTTTGCCCCTCACCCTGACTCCATTCTCATCAGCTAACTGGCACACCTGCTGCCTGTACTTAGCGTCATGGTCGCTCGACCACGCCGGTGCCTCGTCCACGGCTGTCTCCTGAAGGTCTATGATTATGTTGTGCAGCAAGCAGCAGACATGGATTATCCGGGGCAGCTTATGCTTGTCCGGACGCCACATCTCACCCTGCAGGAACTTCCATGTGTCCTTGAACTTGGCCAGTGTCCTTGGAGCGACTGTTCTCGCTGCAGAGTGCCTACTGTTGAACTCAGCACTGGACTCTGTGAGGTCCTTCTCTTGGTAAGGTGTGAGCAGCCAGGGAAGAAGGGGGTAGCCCGAGTCGCCGATCAAGTATTCTCCGATCTCTGATCCATCTGATACCTTCAGCTTGCTGCCATTCAGCCGCTCACCTTTCTCGCAGAGCTTGAAAAGGCCAGAGCTGTGCAAAATGCTGGACTCTTTCATGCTTCCAGGCCACCCAGTCACGATGTCTGTAAACCTTGTATCCAAATCAACAACAGCTTGCAATACCATGCTGTAATTCTTCTCCTGATCGAGCCAGACCTTGCAGTTTGGCTCAGCTGATGAAAGGCACATTGTGATGTGTGTTGTATCCACAACGCCGCAGCAGTTTGGCAGACCATGGATCTTCTCAAACTTGGACTTGATCTTCTCCATTTCGCTGGAGTCTGGCCAGCGCAAGTGGTGGCTTGCTCGCTCCTCCATGGCCTCAATGAATCTCCAAGTTATCAGCGACACGGTTGAGTGGTTCACTCCAACAGAGGATCCTACAGTCACCAGTGACCCACCAGAGTTCAGCCTCCGTAGAGCAATGGCCACTCGATCTTCCAAACACAGCATTGTGCCATCAAGAAAGGTATAGCTGCTGGACCTCACCATCATTTCATCTTTCACCAAGTTGCAGACATAGTCGAAAGCTCTTCTTGGCATTTTGAATACAGACTCGAATCTGTGTGCATCCTCGATAGAAGATAAGGTTCCTAAGGAAACATAAGACTAATTATAACTTCCATAACTACTAAGCAGTAAGCAAGAGCTCTCATGTAATGAGTTAAAAAGATGCCACAGAAATCACAAATGAATTACACTAGAGCATTCTATCTAGCATTATTAAACTTAACAGCAAGGTGTTTGTCTGGTACAGACCAAACTCCAATCTACATAATTTCCATCAATGACACAGTAACCTGTGATATTTACAATCATGCCAGAGTGCACCAATTCAGAAAGTTATTGTAATCAGCAAAATAGGCATAACAAACCTTACAAGTCATAATTGCTAAGTAGTTCAATGTTGAGTAGTAAAGCACCAAAGGAAAACAGTAATATTGAAACCGCCTCAGTTATCTATGTGACACGTATAAATAAAAAATGTTCCTTTCAAATACTTGTTTGAGGTGATACGCAGTAAAACTGGGACGATTAGCTTATGAACAATACTCCTAGTTCAGAAATAAGTTTTGGGGTTGATTGTGTTTAAATAGGAGGTCATCTCCTAATTCCTGAAAGATTCGCAGGAAGAGCATCACTACCCTTTACGTACAACTTCGAGCATGCTCTATTTCTGCTTCACCAAATGAGGATTTGAGAAGTCCTTCAACCTCTGAGAAATTAATTGCAACAAAAATGAAGTCCAATGTACTATGCAAAAATAGAATGATTGATATAGGTGCTGCTACAAGTACAAGGCTGAATCACATGGCAAACTCAATCACAAAGCTAATACCCCGTGCTTAGAGAGCAAGAAAATAGCTATCATATCCATAGGTTGTAGCTATCAGTCCTATGGACTGATCAAGACCATTGCCATAGTCAAACCACAGGACTGAAGGTGTGTCAATTTCAGACCATCTGCAATTTTAGCCATTCAGCTAAAACTGAACTTTTCAATCCTGCCAGCATAATAATCACACACAGGGATACAGAATCCAGTGCTCTGTTGTTGGCAATCTAGTTCAATTCGAAAACGGAATCACACCTAAAACTGGAATGTTCACTGTGCACAACTAAAGCTGAACACGACTCAGGCCAGCGGCATTGCTCCAACTCCAGCATTACCACCACACTAATCACGCCTACTCCCTACCACGATCGACAAAAACCGCAAGATTAACGGCGCAATTCCTCCCTGACGCGACACAGATCTACCAATCGCCGCCGGACGCCCGAGGAGCAAGCACCGCACCAATCGGCAACAAATCTTAACGGAGACAGGCGCACGGCCAGCAGCCAGCACAGGAGGCAAGCAGAGACCGACGGGGGGAGGGAGACGCACCTGACATCCGCATGCAGAAGGCGTCCCACCAGTCGCCAGGCGGCTCGCCCGAGGCGGCAGCCGCCATTGCGGCCGCGGCCGCCATCTTCTCCAACGCCGCCTTCCGCCGGCGCTTGGCCCCGCGCAGCGGCGGCATGGCGCTGGCTGGTGAGGAATCGGGAGGAGCGACCCGGAGGCACGCAGGTACGGGATGAATCAGGAAGCCGGGACGGCGGGCATGGACGGCGTGGCGCGTTCGCGGTGGCGTGGGGGACCCGGCGGCAGGCGGCAGAGGATGAAGCGCATGAGGAGTGCCGCTGGGGGGATAGACGTCGGCGCAAGTTCCTGCGCTGCGGATTGGGATGTTTGAGAGGGGAGGGGAAGTGAGAAGCGGCGGAGAGGGGGAGGAGGTGGAAGCACGGCGAGGTGGGGAGGGCGGAGAGGGAGAAGGGAGGAGCCTCTTTCTTGGTCGAGTTGGGGAAGGATGTAATGGAGGTGTATTTACTATTTGTGCCTGTATACACGTAGAAAGTGGTGTATCTTGGCCGTACATGTACAAAAGTGGAATGACAACGTGCGTGATTCAGGTGTCTTTTTGTGTGTACTGCTCCAGTGTTACTGAGTACAATTAGTTTCATATGTAGATATACGTATGGTTACATATACATGTGTTCATTCATGGGGCGGAGCGGTTTTATAAGACCGGTAATCGTTATACATATCGAGACAATTTTTCACCCTCACGAGCACCGCATGACGTGACGTAGGTTGAAAAAACGTAGGTGGAAAACTACTTATAACGTATTGTTATTGTTATGGAAGTGTGTTTATTCATTGGAGATGTCAAAAGGCATCAAAAGGATAGAACAGTTTTATATAACTATTAACGCTTATACATATTGGGAATGCTTTTCGCTTTTGTAAAGCACCACGTGACGTGAGGTAGGTTCAAAAAATGTGGGTGAAAAAAATACATAACACAGTATTTTATGTAAGTGTGCTTATTGATCGGATAAACCAAAAGACGCTAAAAGGTCGGAACGGTTTTATAAGACTAGAAACTATTATACATTTCAGGAATGTTTTCCACTCTCGCAAGCACCACGTGACATGAGGTAGGTCAAAGAGATGTGGGTCACAGAACAAAATATTATAATTAGCACCTAAGACATATTTTAAAGGAACAACCTTAGATATAGGGGTATATATAACAAGTGTGGGTTGCAAAATGCACATAAAGTGATAATATAATTATCTCCTCAGATATAACTAGTCTGATTTAATTGGCTTCCACTAAAAAAATGCGTGATTTAATCCTTGAAGTATTTGTACTTTCTTTTCTTGAGTGTTTTTAGACTGTTGGAGATGGAAGTAGGGTGGCATGGAGGCAAATTTGGGCAGAGCATACAAGTGGGGAAGGGATGCAGTGGACTGGGTCAACGCCGCCACCCTTCCTGTCCCTTTCATGAGAAATGTTCAGCTTGGAGGTGTCGCCATTAGTCTATCATTACAAGTACTTATCCAAATCTTTTCAACAAGTCATGTTACCTGTAATGTACAGTAATACTAAAATCAAATCTGTCTGAGTTCAGCATGAATGTGTCCATCAGCTGTGCATCTTCGATTTTGGGGATTCTTGATTCACCGCAGTCAGTTCGGTTTTGGGTATGAAAGGGAAAATATATAGTTTTAGGCCCCGTTTAGTTCTAAAAATTTTTGGCTTTTGGCTACTGTAGCACTTTCGTTTTTATTTGATAAAAATTGTCCAATTATGGACTAATTAGGTTTAAAAGATTCGTCTCACGATTTCTCGGCTAACTGTGCAATTAGTTTTTTTTTCGTCTACATTTAGTACTCCATGCATGTGCCGTAAGATTTGATGTGACAGGTACTATGCAAAAAATTTTGGTTTTTGGCTTCAACTAAACAGGGCCTTAGTAGTATCCATTATTCGAAAATACATGAATATCCTTTTGACCATCTTGTCTTGTCATGAGATGGAGCAGCCAAAGCTACTACCAGGCTACCGCTAGGCAATGGACTTGTTAGGATTGTACAGGAGACGCTGCTGCTTCCTGGGCCCAAAGAGGCTATGATAGGCCTTTGCAAGCACGGCCTCTGCTGGAAAGCCCATCAGGCTCGTTGTGCCTGTAAATCAATTTTTCTAGAGGTAGGCCTTTTCCCACCTAGGAAATAAATCGATTCCTTCTAAAGATAATAAACAAAATAAATTAATGAATGAATGGAAAATAAAAAAAGGAGCAAATCGGCGCGGCGTGCCTATCTCCCAAAATGAGTCTGGTAAGCAACACCTTTTTTTTTTGCAAGTCTTGTTCAAGAGAACGTACTCGTTATGACACTGGGTGCAGTTGTAGCAGTATGAAGATAACAAGGAGCACTAATTCAAAGTTTGCCGAGATCTGGATGCAATTATTTGGTTTCATTTGTGCATTGACAAATGTGCACTAGAATCGAGTTTCATTTGCACTACTTCATGTGTGTTTTGCTATATTTTTGTAATATAATTGGTCTGATTTTATTGTTTGCCAAGAAATAAAGCCAAATGTTTTTTTCATGACAATCACCTAGACATATTTGCTATTTTAAATCTGCATACTTTTGCTATTTTTGCAAAAAAAAAAACAAACTTATTTTCAAAATAAATATGTAAAAAGATCTTGTAATCGCTCTGCAAGCCTAATTGTTCACCGATGCTTGCGTTGCAGCTCCTGTGTGGCCGTGTGCTATATATTATTCCTTTTAGTAAATGGTCTCTGTTTTGGTTTTCGGCCCAGTTGGTTAAAGTTGGGTTTGTCTGCTTTAGTGACATTGTTTTCTATTTTAGCCCATCTAGACGTTTCGATTGGGCCTAAGTTTTCTGTTGTCTTTGGGCTACTGGATTCCTGCGTGTGTCCAGTTTTCTAGCTACATTGGATTGCATGTTTCTCCTTTTCTTATATATAAACACAAACTGTGGCACCTTCGTGTAATTGTGTCCAGTTTAGCCACTTTTAATTATTTCTCCTTCTCACATCTACGTGCGAGTCCATGCCAATTGCCACAAGGAGTCAAAGAGGTTACATACATGTCATCCTTAATTTCCAGACGTACCAATTAATGTACGTATAGAATGCTAGTCTCCGTTCACTTTTTTCACTTTTGCAGTTTGCTTGATCGAGCCTATCCAGAAGGTTGACTTTCTGAAGAAAAAAATTCGATCAATAGATTGTTTGGTTAAAAAATTGATTCATGACATGCCCGTTGTTCCCAAATGGAGAATTAATGACTTAGTCATATAGTCATATGAATAGCATCTGCATGCCTTGGTTGGGTAGAGAGATTGTCCTGGATTAAATAGGTGGCTATATATTGTGTGCAAAAGTTGTGAGGTTAAAAAAAATGTGGAAGGTAAATTGTACGCCTCACGGTTGTGGCACGGGATTTGTCTCTCAAACGGTTTTGCCGCTTCAAATTGTAACTGTAAGAAGCTACAATAATCTACCAAGTCTTAGACTCTTGCCATAAAACGAGAGAATAGTGGGAGTGTGGAAACACACAATGAAAGATAGAAGAAGAGATGCGGGAGTAAGGTACAGACGAATGGGAGAATTAGTGCGTACAACTAGAAGTAAAAACCTAGAAAAAAAAAATCAACTTTTACCCAAAAGTCCAAAGGCTACAGCTCAGACAAATACAGTCTGTTCGCTTTGTCGTATTTGGCTTATAAGTCAATGAACAGTATTTTTCTCTCACACCAAACCAGTCAACAGTACTTTCAGACATGGCTTATAAGTCAAACCAGCCCAAACGAACAGGGCGATAGTCTCTGAGAGGGGTGTGAGGGATGGACCAACGACCGAGAGATGGAAGAAGACTGCTTGCTGTACGATTGATGCTGACTGTGCAGATTTAGACCGTGCAGTAACTACCTACTCTTTGCTGCTGACTGTGGAGAGTGGAGACTGCTTGCTGTTGTATATATTGTATGTATTGTGAGTCGATCAGAGTCGCCAGTCTAGGTCAATGCACACGTACGTATGTATCCAAGTCTCTGCATCATATATATATCCAAGTCTTCTTCAGTTGTCGTTCACCAGTGTACGTACGTCACCAAACTATAGGAGAGCCATGACGTACGATTGATGACATAATCATATATAATCACGCAGTACATACTACAAAGATGATTAATTGTTCCTGTTTAAGGTAACAATTAATCCATAGAAATCTCATTGCTTCACCACAGACATACACGTATCGACGACGACTGTACGTGTGTCGTCGGCAAAACGATAACTCGAGCTAGTAAACTGTTGGCGAATTTAATTAACCACCATCATGATTTGCCCGGCTGCCGGGATTGTTAGATAGGAGCAAGCTAAGCAAGGTGAGGAACAAGCGACCCAGCTAGTTGTTGCTCAAAGTCTTGGGTACGTAATAAATAGAATCGAATCGTTTTTGCGTGTGGAAAAGACGGCTACTCCGTTATCTACGTATCTAAAAGGAAAAGAACATCCATCAGCTAATAATATTTATGCATGCTACTAGCTGATAGCTGATTGGAGGAGAAAGTAAATTCTGCTCCCCAAGAGCATGTGCTCTTGTGCACCACTGGATTTCTTTTTCCCGTGATTGTGCCCTGAGAGCATGTATTTCATTAAGGGGAAGCAAAAGCAAACACAATACAACAGACTCTGCTAAGCTAAGGATTACCAGCAAAGATTTGACACTTAAAATAAAAGGTAATTTACCAACAGCGGTAAACATCCTAGAACCAACTAGAGCAGCAAGAAACTAATCAAGGGATATGATAGGGACATTTTTTTAGCGAGAAGAGTTATAGCTTCAACCTTCTTCTTTTTTAACGTAATGGTAGGAGCTATATCTTTCAATTAAGAAGATGATGAAATTGACCAAATTTATAAGGAAAACCATGTATGAAAACCTTACAGTCGCACAATTTATTAAAGGGAAATCGCCGAAAAACCTAAACACACTAGCTCAGACGACTAACCCTAGGCAACCCACTTTCACACAACCGTCAGAGCGCACCGCATGTCATCTCAACCTTCTAAATAAAAGAGGGGGCATTGGTCTCAAACTATTACAACATTATATTAGCTTTTTTTAGACTACAACATTATATTAGCTGACAGATGCTACCACAACACAAACACATAATCATGACTCCAGGCTGGATGTAAGAACGGGTTCTAGATAACATAACAATAATCTATATATTTATATATAATATTCAATAGGGAAGTGTTTTTTTTTTCTTTTTTCTTTTACTTTCCAAATTGCCATCGCGCCCTTCGTATCCCGTTTGTGACCCGGATTTATGACCCATGATAAAGAGCATGATTTAAAAAATGTGCTAGGTTTCATGCAACGCCGCACGTGTATGTTTGCTAGTAAAAATAAAAACAAAATCTATTAGGCGCGGAGAACCACATTTATATCTTATCATGAGCCACCCGATCCGATCCACAAAAAAAACCCAACCCACTAATGTATTGAGTTAGGTTGGGGTCGTGATTTTGAACCTATGACCATCTGACCCAACTTGAAGAAACCCGACCCAAAGTAGAAAACCCAGAAAATAGCCCAACTCAACTCGATCCGTCAGTGCGTCTAGTTAGAATTGTGCCAAAGATTCTGGCGCAACAATTTTTTCGTGGCCTGACCTAATTTGATCAGATCTATTAATTAGACCCGACTCTAAAGTGAGGCAACTACCAAGTGTGAAACAAAAGCTCCGTTTTTTCCATCATTCTGTTGTAATGGCGCCCAGTGTCTAAGCCAATATAATAAATAAATTCCCATTACAAAAAAGGTTTTCTTTTACCAAAAAGCAAGTCATATTATCTAACAGAGTTGTGAATCCACTATCAAAGAATTCAAACTACGTCTTTGTCCACATTCCTATGTGAGGAAATATCTCCTCGAATGCATGCATATACGTGGTGTTAGTGTTATCCACATCTGCATCCAAAGATATCGTCTGGTAAGTCTTTGCATATTGGTCCAAACAAATGTGTCGTGCAACACATTTACCCGCTGGCAACCGATGGAAAACTGCTTGGGGAGCATGTTGGCGGAAATGCTGAAAGGCACGCATCATGCGGTGCAACACGTACACGCCATTCATCTGACAAATAAAGTCATTAGTCATGGTCATAATCAATAAACCTATGTACTATGAGTTTGTTCGTTTGGCTGTAGCTTGTCGTAAACGATCGTAAATTTCCAGCCGGAACAGTATTTTTCTCTCACACAAACCAGCCAGCAGTACTTCTTCACGAACCAGCAACGATACGAACCAGCCAACCGAACAGGTTGTATATCGCTATTTTAATGTGGCGTGCATCATACTATACCACGTACAACGCCGCTGCTTAGCTAGGCGTTTATCAGCATATGCATGCTTATTTGCCACCGTGGAAGTTTGGCAAGGAGCCGGCGCCAGGAGATCTTGTTGACTCAGAGGATGGGAGCAGCAGATTAGCATGGAATGCTAGTAGCTTTTCCCGTTGTAGGTGAAGGCTCTTCAGCAGGTCGTTGTACATGTGACGCCACGTGCACGCAGCGACTTCACACGCCATCCGCGCGCGTCCCCACTTCGTAAGCAAGCAATCGACCTGAACCGGACAACTCGCTGCCGAGAAAAAGCGCCGAAGCTTCGCCCTCTCGTACGTGGCGCCCTGCCATTGGTCGCTGCGATCCAGCTCAGTTCGCTGGCGAGCTTGACGTTGACTTGAGGTCAGGTCAATGCAGGCTTCTGGCATGCATGCATCCTGGCGCGCCTATAAATATGGCGCCATTGCTTAGCATCGAAACATTCGATACAAGCTTGCTTTATTGTCCTTAGAAGCAGCGTCTTAGTACGTATTATATTAGGCACGTGCTAATATATATACTACTTATCCTCACGTGATCTAGTGTAGTATATTCATACGTGAAAAAAGCTAGCTGTGGATCGATCGGACATGGCCATCGGCACTGCCACCGAACGACCGACGGCGGCGGCAGCCGTGGCGAGCGACAGCCTGCTACGGCGACTGATCCTGTCGCTGTCGCTGTCGACGGCGAGCAAGGTGATCGTGAAGCAGCATGGCGGCGGCCACCAGCATCAGCACCGGGCCGGCGGCGGCGGCGGCGCGTTCACGTGCAAGACGTGCGGGCGCGCGTTCCCGACGTTCCAGGCGCTCGGCGGCCACCGGACGAGCCACAAGCGGCCGCTGGTGCGCGCGCACGGCCTGGACCTCCTCCTCGGCGCGCGGCCAGGGAAGGGCGCCGCCACGGCCGCGGCCAGCGACGTGCACCGGTGCACCACCTGCGACGCCGTGTTCCCCACTGGGCAGGCGCTCGGCGGACACATGCGCCGACACAGGGCGGCAGCGGCGTTCGATGTCGCCGTGCCCGTGCACGGCGAGAGCGAGACGGCGGCGAGGGTTGTTGATGCCTTGTCTGGAGATGATGACGTGGGGCCCATTAGGTTATTCAAGTTCATATGAAACGATACTCGTTTGAAAGTGGCAAATTACAAATGCTCATTGCCTCATGCGTTTGTACATCATCACAAGAGGTTTTATTTTATTTTATTACAAAACTCTTATATACTGTAATAAAATAAGTACATAGTCATGCATATATATTGGAGAAACAATGTCTGATTAAGGTTTAAAGCTGCTGAATTTCTTTATTTCCTATATACCATCAATACAATATTTTTCTGGAAGAAGATACTATGAATCACTCTTCAATTCTTTTGTGAATCACTCTTCAATTACCTATATAATTTTCACACTGACATCGTATAACTTTTCTATTTATCCCAAAATTCTCCATGGTCTCAACAAGAAATAAAAACGAGAAAATAAAAAAAAAAGAGAAAAACAAATGAAAGGCAGTCATCAGGCAAAAAAACTTAACCCTATATACCCACCACTGCTGGCACTCAATGTATGCCCAGTATCACTTACTCCTACTCCCTTGTATGACCGCTTATGCACCCAATTGTGATGAACTAATATTGATTAAGGAAACAAAACCATAAAAGTTTTACTAGATCTAAATAAAATCTACCTTACTATTGTTGGCAATTTTTACACAAAATGTGCAAACAAGAATAAATATGTGAAATTATTTCGTTAATTGACGCAATGACTCCATGAGGTATATATAGTAGTCATGCCGTTGAGATCAAAGACAGAACAATTATATTCCCTATATTCCAAAACGTAGGTCATTTCAGTTTTTTTCGAAGTCAAACTTATATAACTTTGATCAAATATATAGAAAATTTTACGAGCATCTAGTTAGTTTTCATTAAATCTTTCATGCAACATTGTAAATGATAACATATCTTTTGTGCAAATTTTTAGCCAAAGTTATAAAAAGTTTTCGGCATAAAACAAAACTAAAACGGCCTAGACATTGGAAAAACTTGTAATCGTAGGTTATTATATAGCTCTTGATCGAGTATAACACTTCTAACTGTAGGTTATTATTATCTATATATTTTTGGTCACGTTAAGCCATTGCTGAGTATATCTATATCATTCGATACATTAACAAGCACACACTAGGCCACATATATGTAGTCACACCGGCTTGTAGCTAGAGCACATATATTTGGTAGACCTACAAATAAACTGTACGCGCACACTACGCGTTTAATTAATTTCTAAGCCACTTGCTTAGTATAGTACAATAGTACTCCTACTAGTCATTGCACTGTGGCTCACAAGCAGAGTCGATGGATCGAGTCGTCAGTGAATTCATTTTGGTGTCGGTTGTTGCAAACAACGAAGGCAGCATCAGCTGAATTTCCTGGAAACTTTCGGAGGGGTCACTCAACAGTGACAGCCGTACGCAGTGTACATGAGTTCCAAGTTCTGAGAAACTTCCAAAAGCTTGTTTTTTGGAGACAACGAACATGCATGCCAGCAAGGTTTTGGACATGCTTAACAAGGTACATCTTCGATACCTTTGTTCCACGACTAGCTTGAAGACTAGGTCTTAAGAGCTATATCAAGATAAGTATATGCACTCCAGCACTAAGCTGATGCACATTGGTTATTCCCTTTTATCCTATTCGAAAAAACGAACCATTCCCTATTATCTTAATTAGTCTTTCATTTGCATTGGGGTCTTGACACGGACATCACCTGATGCTGATTCATTTCTTTCCCTAATATTCTTTTGGTACTATTGGTTGGTATTAGTGTGGGTTCTATGAAAGTTTTATGGGCATTAAATAAGCTAACATGGTATAATATAAATGAAAGTGATGATGAAAGTTCGATGAGATGAAATGAGTTTTTCACGGGAATAAAACTTGCCAACACTTTTTTCCAACAAACATGAAAAATCCTCTCTGAGAGACATGCATGCACGAACCTCTCTTTCTAACGCCGGGTTATCAACACGAATTTAACCTAGAGGCTGTTTTGTTTTCACGATTCCAGTCTACCCATCGATGCACAATGTGAATGGGTTGCGTTGTTGCTTTGTGTTTGGATAGACCGGGTGATAATATATTAATATCATAGTGTGAACCGATGCAGATTAGCACAACTCCACTACACCTCTCCTCCCCATGCGATCTGCTCGCGTAGTTTCAGTGTTGTTGCCCCGTCATTGAACCGAGGAGAAGAGAAGAATTGAAGAACATGTAGCACTCACACCGCGAACCAAACAAATAGCAACTTTAGTTCCCCTGTAACTGCGGACACTGGCAATTGATTGCATTACTGTTTCCACACCCATTGCTCAACCAAACAACACCCATATGTTTTATAAATTGATACTAGTAGATAGATAGGCAGCTGTCCAAGTGGTCACTGCTCAGAAGTCCTTTTTGTGCGCATGCATAATTGAATATAATTCAAAGACGTGTAATGTTAGCATCAGTTATGGTCCAGCGCGTACGTTTCGGTACGTAGGGTACGTCATTTCTTAATAACATATGGACGCGTTGATATAGTCGAGATCGATCTAGAGACATCAGCTTTCTTGCATCAGCCACACCTAATTATAAATGACCTTGGCCTCTCCATGCTCGTCATTTACATTTAAGCTGCACACCCCCTTGTTGAGGTCTTACTCCAACGGTTAAGCCTCTAGCACATTACCATTCCTCACTCAAGTCATCGACACCCTCGTCGATGTACGTGTTGAAAGAACGCACGCTGCAGACTAATGCTCGCTCAATAATAACAATTCCTTGTTCGATTCAGCACATGCATGGCTATATGACTGAATTTCTCAGTAAGTTGCACAACTGCAGACGCCCTCTTTGCCGAGTGCTGGGGGCACTCGGCAAAGCCAGCCAAGCACTCGGCAAAGGCTTTGCCGAGTGCCACACTCGGCAAAGGTCTCTCGGCAAAGATTTTGTTGGCAAAAATTTTTTTGCCCAGTGCCAAAAATCGACATTCGGCAAAGCCTTTGCCGAGTGCCCGACACTCGGCAAAGTTGGAACCGAAAAAAACCCCGAAAAAATGAGAATTTTTACCCAAAAAAATGAAAATTTTGTTTTAATTAGTGGAGGCCCCCACCGGTCAGCGCCCATCCATCTTCGGCTTTTCTCGCGTCAATTTCACGGCTACGCAGCCGACGGGATTCGAACCCGAGACCTCCCGCTGCGCACAAACCTCCTCTATCACTACACCACACTGTCACTTATGTCTAGATTCCGCTGTAGTTCCTAATATATTATACTAAACCGAGTGTAAATTGGTTGTTTGAGGCCCTAAACGAATTCAAATAAAAAAGTTGTGAACTACAAAGTTTCATAACTTTTCGAGATCTACACTTTTAGTTTAGGAAGTTTTTCCATTCGAGGTCGTTTACAAAATTTGAATTTTAAAATTTGGAAATTCAAACGCAGTTTTGCATGACAAGATGTTTTCAAATCAAAAAGTTGCCAACTACAATGTTTCATAACTTTTGGAGATCTACAATTTTTATTTAGGAAGTTTTTCCATCCAAGGTCTTTTGAAAAATTCAAATTTTAAAATTTTCAAATTCAAACGTCGTTTTTGCATGACAAAATGATTTCAAATCAAAATGTTGCCAACTACAAAATTTCATAACTTCTCAAGATCTACAAAGTTTATTTTGGTCATTTGTTCATCCGACATAGTGATAGTAACATTATTCACAAATCATATATACCTCTCTTCTACTTTCATGAAACTAATATGAGACATATATTTTATGAACAATGTTATTGTCGCTTTGTCAAATGAAGAAATGACCAAAATAAACTTTGTAGATCTTAAGAAGTTATACAACTTTGTAGTTGAAAAGTTTTTCATTTGAATTCATTTAGGGCTTCAAAAATTGATTCGAAAAACTGATTTGCCGATGGCAAAAAAAATGCACACGGCAAAATGCCTCTTTGCCGAGTGCCAAAACATAGGCACTCGGCAAAATATGGCTTTGCCGAGTGCCAGAAAAAGGCCCTCGGCAAACTTAGAGTAAATTGCTTGTTTAAGGCCCTAAATGAATTCAAATCAAAAAGTGGTCAACTACAAAGTTTCATAACTTTTTGAGATCTACAATTTTCATTTAGTAAGTTTTTCCATTCGAGGTCGTTTGAAAAATTTGAATTTTAAATTTGAGAGATTCAAACATAGTTTTGCATGAGAAGATGATTTCAAATCAAAAAGTTGTCAACTACATAGTTTCATAACTTTTGGAGATCTACAATTTTCATTTAGGAAGTTTTTCCATCCGAGGTCGTTTGAAAAATTCAAATTTTAAAATTTTCAAATTCAAACGTCGTTTTTGCATGACAAGATGATTTCAAATCAAAATTTTGCCAACTACAAAATTTCATAACTTATCAAGATCTACAAAGTTTATTTTGGTCATTTGTTCATTCAACATAGTGGTAGTAACATTGTTCACAAATCTTATATATTTGTCTTCTACTTTCATGAAACTAATATGAGAGATGTAGATTTTATGAACAACGTTATTGTCGCTTTGTCAAATGAAGAAATAACCAAAATAAACTTTGTAGATCTTGAGAAGTTATACAACTTTATAGTTGAAAAGTTTTTCATTTGAATTCATTTAGGGCCTCAAAAATTGCTTCGAAAAACTAATTTGCCGAGGGCCAAAAAAAAATGCACACGGCAAAAAGCCTGTTTGCCGAGTGCCAAAACAAAGGCACTCGGCAAAATACATCTTTGCCGAATGCTAGAAAAAACACTCGGCAAAGACGTATTTTGCCGTGTGCCAAAAAATAGCACTCGGCAAAATACATCTTTGCCGAGTGCCAGAAAAAAACACTCGGCAAAGACGTATTTTGCCGTGTGCTTTTGTTTACCGAGTGTATTTTATTTGGCACTCGGCAAACACGGTCTTTGCCGAGTGCCCGATAAAATACACTCAGCAAAGACTCCGGCACTCGGCAAATCGCCGGTTTCCCGTAGTGTTGCATGCAATTAATCGAATTAAATTAATTAAGCACTACATATACCGGATTAGCTAGCTACGTAAAATAAATATAGGAGTATCTAGTTATCTGTCGATAGATTTTATATGGCCGAATCTGTCAGATTTTTTATAAATACGACCTAATAGACAGTTGTAGCACAAATCTTAAAGCACAATCTAACATATGGAAAACTGATAGATTTAGTATAAAAAAATCTGTCAACAAATAAATAGCAAAAGTCAATAAATATATATACTCTACATTAATAGTAGATAGCTTGGCTGAGTAGTAATAATCATTGGGCTTGTTCGGCAGGCTGGTTGAATAAGCTAAAATACTGTTCTGGCTGGATTGTTGTGAGAGAAAAACACTGTTCTGCTTGAAAGGCACTGTTCATGTGAACAGTACCCCCGCTGGGAGGCCCAGCCAGCCCAGCCCGCCGAACACGCCCATTAGCAAGAGGGACGACTAGTAAGGCATGGTTTAGTTCCAAAAAATTTTCAGCCCAAACTATCACATCGAATCTTGCGGCACATGCATGAAGTATTAAATATAGACGAAAAAAATTAATTGCACAGTTTGGTTGGAAATCGCGAGACGAATGTTTTAAGACTAATTAGTTCATGATTAGCCATAAGTACTACAGTATTAACATGTGCTAATGATGGATTAATTAGGCTTAATAAAATCGTCTCGTAGTTTTCAGGCGAGCTATATAATTAGTTTTTTTTATTAGTATCCGAAAACCTCTTTCGATATCCCAAAACATCCGATGTGACATTTAAAAATTTTCATTTCGCGAATTAAACACAGCCTAAGAGAAAGAAACCAGCAGCAGCAGCCGCCGCCACGAAGGCATATTTAAAAAAAAAGCCTGCTAGCTGATTTGACGAGCCACGCGCATGCACTAGTAGTACTACCATCGATGGAATACTACACGCGGACACGGCAAGCACCCAGCGGTGCTTGTTGTATATTTAATGGGCCGTTGATTAATAATAAAATATCTAATAGATATAATATGTTAATATATCTTAATAAAATAGTAGGCCTTCACGATCACGTTAACGATTGGGTAATATATTAGTATATATATGATATCAGCCCATGACGTTCGTGGTTAGTTAATCTTTTAACAACAAAAATCAAATACAAATAAAGTTAGTCTATTTCTATTAATAAAACGTAGGATATAATCTATCAACCTCAACAAAATAGATGCACTTGTGCTGGAGTGCCAGTAAAGGAAGTGTGACAAGTGACGGCCTAAAAAATACAATTTTTGTCAACCGCACCCAAACAATTAACTATTTATTTGGCATTTTTCCTGTACTTGCATTGTTTATTGATTGAAGACAATTCAACATACTCCTTAAATTTGCATCTAAATAAACCACGTCTATAATTATGAATGACAATTCAAATTAACGCTCTAAATTTATAATTAAACTATCCATCTCGGCCACTATAAAAGATAATTTAAAATATCCTAATATGTTTTGATATAACGAATCCAACATCTTAAGTGTGGTGGTGCAAGCTAAAATGACTATTTATGTTTTTGTCAAGATTAACGGCTAGCCTAGGATCTCGAATTTTTTTATAAAATAGAAAAACCTAAAATTTGAATAAAAGACACAATAAGCACTAGAGTTTTAACTTAAAAAGTGTTTCTACATTACGCAATTCTATTAATATTAATATATTAACATTTGATTGAAGTAAATATATGTACATCAAGTATACATGCATGTATAATGTATATATATATATTACTAATCATGGAAACATTTTATTAATGAATCATATACTAATGATACTAACAAGTCATTTAAAATTATATTAATGACCATGACATATAATTTATAAAAGTTTTTGCCTTATATATTTAAACATTCTAACTAAAACGTTCGATATGTCTATATTGATTATATAAGCATTATTGCGCATATAATTTCTTGAAATAATTGAAACATTTTGAGATGTGGGGAGATTAGAGCATACCACATGTAGTTTTATCTTACTTGTATTTGGGATTCCTTAAAAGTAAACAATCATTATAAGACTCGGATATTAATGTCTTCTCTAGGTTGGCACCTCTACGTCATCCATGATCTCGGATCAAGCTCTAGCATCGATCTTAATTGACGTAGTGCCGGTTTAAAATGTTATTCATGCCATCATAGTCCTTTATTGTGTAGTTTATGGCCTAACATATCCTCATTTTAAAAAGTACAAACGAGAGTTAATAAAATATACAACAAGCACAAGAGTTTCAAATTTTTTTGAGAGTACAAAATATGTAGCAATTAGTAAGATTATAATTCAAAAATGAACACTTAGATTCATGGCGTCATAAGATATATGAGCTGCAACAACATCCACCACAGTTTAATCTAATGTTTCAATAAATGTATATTAAAAATAAACAGAGGTGCCATGAAAAGGAACAAACTATAGATATTGATGACTAAACATATGGTTATCACAACTAGATAGAGAGTACAAAGTATTTATTGTGTTAGAAAATGAATAAAGTGTAAAATGTGTAATTTAATATAAGTAATTATTAGTTTGAGGTATTAAAAATGACTAATGCTTACGCTCTCCTAAGATTCTATCTCGTTCGAGAGCACGTGTTAAAGGACTAATTTATATTTGTAGGTGAATTAACCTTCTAATTTGTTATATATCCACAGAGTTCAATTCATAAAGAGGGACATCCAACACGCCCATATATTAGACAAAGTAAGCCATACTGGTACACAAAACAAAAGGAAGAAAAAGAAAACACACAACCAAGGAATCAAATTAATGTTACATTATTATCAAGTACGTCAATGTTACATTATTACCTGTGCCACACAACGATCTCTCTCAGTCATGCTAATGAGAATTCTGCACAGACGTGTAAATCTAGATTCAAATAAAAGTTAATTGTATGAAGTGATTTTTATTAGTTAATATATATTAAATAAATAGGTCTTCTATTGCTTAAGTATATCAATGTTAGCCCGTGCGGGAGCACGGGTTGATGAACTAGTGTATCTAGACATAGTGTATATCTATGTGCATAGCAAATGCAATGTATCTAGGAAAGCCAAAACCTCTTGTAATTTGAAACGGAGGGGTCAACACGAACATATAGTACCAGCCGCAGCACACACTGTTGTCCCAAAACTATGTACCCATGGTTTGGTCCCAAAATAAGTGTAGAATATGGATGGACTAGTGAGACAATAATGCCTCACAGGATGGAGATGGACGGTGATGCATGCCCTGGCGCGACGCAAGCGGGCCGATGAGGCAGCGACGCCCTAGACAAGGATGCCTTTGTCTGACCGTTTGCAATCGTTTCCACGACAGGCGCGGTGCAGCGTACCCGGCCGGCCAGATGATCCAGTCTTGACGTACGCCTGGCTGGATCGGATGCAGTACGACCTGCCTTGACACCCGTGGCATATATCGATAAGCAGAGTGTGTGGGAAGGGAAGGGAACGGACGCAACCTGCTGCCGGCACGCACGATACGTAGCCATAGTGGCCACGTCATCGTTGTCGCGGACGCTATGGCGCTGGGGCGGCGGCGGCTGGTGGTGGTCGCTCATCGATGCATTGATTCGAGAGATTTTTGTTATTTTTTTATAACGGTTGAGGTGGATAATTTAGGTACAAGTTATATAGGTATATATTATTTTACATTACCTTTCATAATGCCATGTATGGGTAGTTTGAATGCAAACTAAGGAGTCAAAGCATTGTCTTTCATAACACTAGAGAACAGACCTTTGATCCTCGGCCAAAATAGACTTTAGTCCCGGGATTTTTTTGCGCCCGGGAGTAGAGATACCTTTAGTCCCGGTTGGTGGATCCAACCAGGACTAAAGGTCCCTGCCCAACGGCTACTGCGCCAGACAGAGGTGGCAGGGACCTTTAGTCCCGGTTGGAGCCACCAACCGGGACTAAAGGTATACTTTTACTCCCGGTTGGTGGCTCCAACCGGGAGTAAAGGTCTACTCCCGGGCCGTGGCTGCGCCCGGGGTTGGAAAGTTACCTTTAGTCCCGGTTGGATCCATCAACCGGGACTAAATGTTCTCCCTTTATAAATCGGCCGTCTCCTCCTTCCTCCCCGAGCCCGAGCTCAGCACATTTTGAAGCTCACTGCAGTAGTGTTCTTGCTTCCTCCCTCCCTCCATTGTTCCTCCATCCATTCTTCGATTCCTCCGTCGATTTCTTCGATTCCTCCGTCGATTCTTCAGTTGTAAAGGTTACCAATCTCATACTCTCATTTTTTACCATTTTCTTATGCCATTTTGTTCACTATATATATTTATGGTTCTTTATTGTGGTTTTTTTCATTTGTAAGCAATTTGAGCTCAAAATCACTTCAAGCTTGCATATTTACATGAAAGAAGGTTAAAGTATATATAAATATAAAGTTAGAAAATAGTTAGAAAATTATAGCAAATCCTTACTAGTTGAACTTGCGGACCGTGTTCAGGTCGGCGAGGATGTTCTCTGCCGAGCGGTAACGGACGTCAAGGAGGAGCTTTGATTCTACGAGGGAGAGCGACAACGGTCGTGGAAGACCGTGTTTCCTTCCTCGTAGAATCGGAGCTCTTCCTTGACCAAGTACGGTGCCGTCCGGTGGAGAAATGCTCGCCGAGCTGATCACGTAAGCAAGGTCAACTAGTACGGATGGTTATTTATTCACATGTTCCGATATCGTCGTAGTAGTCTGTCAATCACCGTACCTAAACGTAGTATATATAAATAAAAACTTAGAAAATAGTTAGAAAATTATAGAAAATCCGTACTAGTTGAACTTGCGGACCGTGTTCAGCTCGACAAGCATGTTCTCTGTCGAGCGGTAACGGACATCAAGGAGGAGCTTTGATTCTACGAGGGAGAGCGACAGCGGTCGTGGGAGACCGTGTTCCCTTCCTCGTAGAATCAGAGCTCTTCCTTGACCAAGTACGGTGCCGTCCGGTGGAGAAATGCTCGCCGAGATGATCACGTAAGCAAGTTCAACTAGTACGGATGGTTATTTATTCACATGTCCCGATATCGTCGCAGTAGTCTGTCAATCACCGTACTTTTTATTTTAACTTTTTATGAAATGAAAAACTTAGAAAATAGTTAGAAAATTATAGAAAATCCGTACTAGTTGAACTAGCGGACCGTGTTCATTTCGGCGAGCATGTTCTCTGCCGAGCGGTAACGGACGTCAAGGAGGAGCTTTGATTCTACGAGGGAGAGCGGCAACGGTCGTGGAAGACCGTGTTCCCTTCCTCGTAGAATTGGAGCTCTTCCGTGGCCAAGTACGGTGCCGTCCGGTGGAGAAATGCTCGCCGAGATGATCACGTAAGCAAGGTCAACTAGTACGGATGGTTATTTATTCACACGTCCCGATATCGTCGTAGTAGTCTGTTATGTGTGTACATTCCCATTCTTCTGTTAATTTGCAGAAATATCATATGAATTACTTATCTGCCGCAGTAAAAGACGAGAACACAATGACCATTAAAAATATCATTGTTTAGAGATCTAGATAATTTTATAGTTTGTTAATTTTATTTGTTTATAAAAGGAGAAATTTATAGTGTATTAAAAAATGAGTATAGAGAGTAGATGGCAACTGCTTCCGGGTCCTCGGCCTCTCATGGGTTTCCAAAGCGACTTAGGCCGGGCATTCCTCTCATTCCATGCGGCAAGTGTCGTGATGAGACGAAGATTGTGATGGAGTACCGAGTGAAGAAGGAGGGTCCCAACAAGGAACATATCTTCTACAAGTGTCCGGATCGTAATGTGAGTTATTTTATCGTATTTAATGATTATGGTTAGTTTATACCTATTTTCATGATGGTTGTGATTAAAGTTCTAATTTTTTGTTTTAATTTCAGTGGGATGGCAGTGGACGATGTTCAGGCTTCTACTGGGAGGAAGAGTATGTTGAACTCGTGCAAAAATATCTTGCACAACAAGCAGATACGGCGGCTAATGAAGCAGTGATCCAGCCGAAGAAGCCCAAAGATGTTGCACAATCGGGGGATCTGTCTGTTTTAGTTGAGATTGGTCGCGAAATCCTTGTGCTCCTGAAATGTATTTTAGCTTTAGTTCTTTTAGAGGTAGTTGGGATTGTCTACATTGTAGTGATGCTTTCATAAATTTGTATCTTTTGTGGTGGCACGTATGTTGTATAAATAATTAATTATGATCTAGGTTTTAATATGATATTTATGTCATGTAATGCAGATGAGCCGTCATTGGATGTATAATGCTGATCGCCGCTCCTAAGAGTTCATTGACGGCGTGCATTCTTTGTTACGTGCGGCCGAGGCAAACAAACGCGACGGTTTCATGTGCTGCCCATGTGCCATATGTAAGAATACGGTGGAATATCCTTGCTCAAGGACTCTTCATTCACACTTGTTCAAGTCGGGTTTCATGCCAAACTATATTTGTTGGACAAAGCACGGAGAAACCGGTGTTGTAATGGAAAAAGGTGAAGAAGAACAATGGGATGACAATGATATTATTCCTGATGGTGCGTGCTTCAATGATACTGCAATGGGAGAAGCTGAAGAAGAGGTAGCCGCAGAAGATGAGCTGGCTGATGATCTTTGTCAGGTCATTCGTGATGCACAAAGAGAATGTGAAAGTGAAAAGGAGAAGATCAAGTTCGAGCGGATGCTAGAAGATCACAAGAAATTATTGTACCCAACTTGTGATGCAGGGCAGAAAAAGTTGGGAACCACACTAGAATTGCTGCAATGGAAGGCAAAGAATGGTGTATCTGACAAGGGATTTGGAGAGTTACTAAAAATCCGAAAGAAGATGCTTCCGAAGTACAATGAATTGCCCGCCACTACCTACGAAGCAAAACAAGTTATCTGTCCTATGGGGCTAGAAATAGAGAAGATACATGCATGTCCTAATGACTGCATCCTATACCGTGGCAAAGAGTACGAGAAATTGGATGCATGCCCGGTATGCCATGCGTCGCGGTATAAGATCAGGCGAGATGACCCTGGTGATGTTGAGGGCGAACGTCCGCGTAAGAAAATCCCTGCCAAGGTTATATGGTATGCTCCTATAATACCACGCTTGAAACGTCTGTTCAGAAACAAAGAACATGCAAAATTGTTACGATGGCACAAAGAAGACCGTAAGGTAGACAATATGTTGAGACACCCTGCTGATGGGTCCCAGTGGAGAGCAATCAACAGAGAATTCCCGAAGTTTGCAAATGACGCAAGAAACTTAAGGTTTGCTTTAAGTACAGATGGTATCAATCCTTTTGGAGAGTAGAACAGTAGTCATAGCACTTGGCTTGTTACTCTAAGTATCTACAACATTCCTCCTTGGTTATGCATGAAGCGGAAGTTCATTATGATGCCTGTGCTCATCCAAGGCCCGAAGCAACCTGGCAATGACATCGATGTGTACCTGAGACCACTTATTGACGAACTTCTCATTTTGTGGAATAAAGAAGGTGTACGTGTGTGGGATGAGTACAAACAGGAACACTTTGATCTACGAGCATTGTTGTTTGTAACAATCAATGATTGGCCTGCTCTAAGTAATCTTTCAGGACAGTCAAACAAGGGATATAATGCATGCACACACTGCTTCGGTGATATTAGAGGTGTATTCTTGAAAAAATGTCGAAAGGTCGTGTACCTTGGCCATCGTCGATTTCTTCCTGCAAATCACCCCGTAAGAAAGAAAGGCAAGCATTTTAAAGGGAAGGCAGACCACCTGACCAAGCCTCGCAACCGAACCGGTGAGGATGTGCTCGATATGGTCAATGATGTGAAAGTCGTCTTTGGAAAAGGACATGGAAGCCAACCTATTCCGAAAGACGCTAACGGTCACGCACCCATGTGGAAGAAAAGGTCCATATTTTGGGACCTACCCTATTAGCAAGTCCTGGAGGTCCGTAGCTCGATCGACGTGATGCACCTGATGAAGAATCTTTGTGTGAACCTGCTAGGCTTTATGGGTGTGTATGGAAAGCCTAAGGACACATTTGAAGCACGACAGGACCTGCGTTGTTTGAGAGAAAGAGACAACCTGCATCCAGAGAAGACAGATGATGGACGCCATTACTTACGTCCTGCTAGCTACACTCTAAGCAAAGAGGAGAAGGAAATCATGTTTGAATGCTTAAACAACATCAAGGTACCATCTGGATTCTCCTCGAATATAAAGGGTATTATAAATGTGCCAGAGAAGAAATTCTGTAACTTAAAGTCCCATGACTGTCACGTTCTCATGACGCAATTACTTCCAGTTGCATTAAGAGGAATTCTACCTCCAAATGTACGTCTAGCCACCGTGAAGCTATGTGCATTCCTCAATGCAATTTCTCAGAAGGCAATTGATCCAACTGATCTAGCTAAACTACAGAATGATGTGGTTCAATGTCTCGTCAGCTTTGAGTTAGTGTTCCCTCCTTCCTTCTTTGATATTATGACACACCTCCTAGTTCACCTAGTCAAGGAGATTTTCACTCTCGGTCCTATGTTCCTACACAACATGTTCCCCTTAGAGAGATTCATGGGAGTCCTGAAGAAATATGTTCACAACCGTGCTCGCCTAGAAGGAAGCATCGCCAAGGGCTATGGAACAGAAGAGGTCATTGAGTTCTGTGTTGACTTTATTCCCGACCTTGACTCGATTGGTGTTCCTGAATCGAGACATGAGGGGAGACTAAGCGGAAAGGGGACACTAGGGAGGAAAACATATATTGGTACAGATGATGATTATTTCAATAAAGCGCACTACATAGTTCTACAGAACTCCTCTTTGGTAGATCCGTATATTGAGACACACAAGGATCTCTTACGATCCGAGTTTCCAGGGAAGACTGAAGCTTGGATTACGCATAAGCACATGGAAACTTTTGGTGGTTGGTTGCGAAAAAAATGTCAAGGTGATGAGAGCATCCATGAGCAACTGTATTTATTGGCTATGCAACCATTATGGCATATCGTCACATACAAAGGGTACGAGATAAATGGGAACATATTCTACACAGTAGCCCAAGATAAAAGGAGTACCAACCAAAATAGTGGTGTCCGCATAGATGCCATAGACCCGAATGGGAATAAGCAGACATATTATGGACGCATAGATGAAATATGGGAACTAGAATATGCACCTACTTTGAAGATCCCATTGTTCAAGTGCCAATGGGTCAAGGTGACCGGAGGCGGGGTAACAGTAGACAACGAGTATGGAATGACAACAGTAGACCTTAGTAATATTGGGTACAAAGACGAACCATTCGTCCTTGCCAAGGATGTGAATCAGGTGTTCTATGTCAATGATATGTCTACCAAACCAAAAAGAGGGAAAAACGATAATGACTCAACCAAAGAGCCAAAGCGCCACATAGTTCTTTCAGGGAAAAGAGTCATCGTGGGAATTGAGGATAAGTCGGACATGTCAGAAGAATATGAAAAAGATGACCAAATTCCGCCCTTTAAAGTGAACAAATACCCTAGCATCTTGGTAAATGATGAGGACACTCCATGGTTACGAAGCGATCATAACCAAGGGACATACGTAAAGAAGAAGTTCACTGCTGTGCCCACTTGATGATATAGTGATTTAATATAGTGTGTGTTTGAGATATTATGTAATAATTGTGAATTCAGATGTTTATTATGTCATGTTTCAAATTAAATCAATGTTTGATTTGGTGGGATTTCTCTCTCAAAAAGGTAAATTAGGATACTGAGTGATGAAAAATTAAAATATTAACGTTAAAATGATGTGAAAACAAATTTCCTGTCCAAAACCAATAGTTTTAATAATTTTAATTAAACACTACATTTTTGCATTAACAAAATAATAAATATTAGTTACATTATGTTTTATAATTCTAACAAAAAATAAAAAAAGTTAGGTTATAGATTTTTCCTATGTGCAATAAACAAAAAGAAAATTCATATTTTTAACAAAATAATTTTATGCCTTTTATTTAATTAACTATGTATTTAACAAAAACTATTGCATTTCTATTGTATTTAACAAGACTATTGCTTAAAACAGGCGGGAAACGAAACTGCAGGCCACCTTTACTCCCGGGTGGGAAGCCCACCCGGGAGTAAAGGTGGGCTGTAGTTTCGTGGCCCGCCAAAAAAACCCTTTACTCCCGGTGCGTGTTACCAACCGGGAGTAAAGGTATACCTTTACTCCCGGTTGGTAACACGCACCGGGAGTAAAGGTACCTTTACTCCCGGTTGGTAATACGCACCGGGAGTAAAGGGTTTTTACTCCCAGTTGGTGGCTGGCACCGGGAGTAATTCTCTCTGGTATATAACCTCCAGCGCCTGGCGCAGATCGATCCGCTCGTCTTCTTCCTCGTCGAACACCGCCGCCCTCTTCTTCCTCGCGCCGCGTCCGTTCGCCTTCCGTGACACCGGCGCCACCCTCTTCTTCCTCGTGCGGCCTCCACCGCGCGCGCCCGTGCCCCTCCTTCGCGCGCGCCCGTGGCCCTCCACCGCGCCCTCCTCCGCACCCGAGGCCCTCCACCGCGCGTTGCCCCACCGCGCCTGAGGCCCTCCACACTGCCGAGCTCGATCGAGGTGATATATTCGTCGATCTCTTTGTACATTCGTCCGAGCCCTCCACTGTCGAGTTATAGATCACATCGGAAACTACAACTTTGGTGTAAGCCATGTCAACGCTCGAGGTCGATTGAAAATTCCAAATTTTGAATCACAAAATCTAGGAACTAAAAATGGATATTTGGAACTCTAAATGATTTTAAATAAAAAACATATCTTAACGCAAGTTTTGAATATTTGGATATTATATGGATAAATTAGCAAGTTTAATTAGAGTGTCAAAAACTGCATTTTATGGTACAAAAATACATTTTAAGATCACTGGGACCTGAACTCATGACAAGTTTAATTAAGGACCACCAATGAAATTACTTTAGAAATTAATTAGATCGATGTAAATCCATGGCTTGTATAATAAACACGCTATATATTATTTGTAAATCCTGGTCAAATAGGAACTCAATTTTGGTTGGACTTGCATGCATGGCTACAGACAAATGAAGGAAAACTTCAACCTTTCTTCATTTGTGAACTTTGAATATACAGATATAATATATTAATGTTGCTAAAGTAATATGAGCATTACATATTTTTTTTCCGGGAATACTATCTTCAAACTTCATATCATAGCATCAGAGATCGCCTGTAGAAGAAGAAAATAAATTCTTATCATTTCGGAAATAGTAATGGTTATATGAGCAATAAGACACATATACTTACATTTCATAATGACTTATACTTACATTATTAACATAGAATTTTCTCATATGATGAATGACTACATGGTTCACATGGTACATAGGATCACAACATCACGCACCGACACCGCCCCGGCCCGCCTCACGTCATCGTCGTCAGCACACCGGCCACTGCGCCGACACGTATATATACGTCATTTGTATTTATATGCATTTCATCCATGCGTTTCTATGTATACGGCGGAGCACCGCCGCCCTCGTTCACCCATGTGTACAGACATATATACGGCGGAGTGGAGCACCGCCACTCTTGTCACACCGCCCTTTCTCGTGGCCTAGTTGATCAACATTCGTATTATCGTTATCGTTAATGCTAAACAATCACACTAGGGCGAACCGCGCTGTTGATGTCACCGACGTGGTTCGCCCTAGTCACCGACGCAATTTGCCCTCGGCCGTTTATGTATAGCCCTAATTCGCCCTAGTACCGACGTAGTTCGTCCTAGTGTGGCGAATTGCGTCCGTGACCGAGGGGCAAGATTTAATAATGCATATTGTTCGTAGATTTTACGCATGTAATAAGCAAAGATTTGACGTACTATATATTGGTTTTGTTTTTTGAAGCTAGATGGCCGACCCGAGAAATATGGATGAGGAGGAGTTGATGATGAATTTGATCAACACTGGCACTCAAGTTGCCGGCAATGATGGTGCTAAAAATAACGTGCAAGAGGATGCAGATGACGGGAGTCAGTACTTAGCTCTTGAACAAAATGAGCAACAACATATTGGCCAAGTATATATTTTTTATTATTAGCTATATATATTATCATATGTCTTATGTGTGCTCATGACATTAAAAATAATGTTTATGTTTTGTAGCCCTCTGGATCGACATCAACAACTACAACGAAGAGTAAAAATGTTCGAGGTCCCAAAAAGTCATTGGAGGGTCGCTTCATCATCTCGGAGTTCAATGTGGATACAGGAGAACCGGGGGGGGGGGGCGAATAAAATGAAATTTGTGCACCACTGTGGTTACCTTGTACGGGACCGGCTCCCGATTAGTACCCGTGAATGGAAGAAGAAGACCAATGCTCCTCATATCAGTTTTGTCTCTGATCGTGACAAGGCGTTAATTTGGAATGATGTCTTGGTACATTTCATGCTCCAAACAGATGGTTATGATGATATAATAGATGGTGATGAATTGAAGGAGCGAGTTAGGGATTGGGCAATGAAGAAGATGGCCACCCAGTTTCAGACTTGGAAGAAACACCTATACACGACGTATGTCAAGAAGAACATAGCACCAGATTTTACTGTCCCAGGCCCGATCTCAAAGCAGAGGCCCTATTGGGATGAGTTTGTACAGTACAAGACTTTGGAAGAGGGTGTGAGTCGGGTGATAAAGAACCAACGTAATGCCCAACAGAAGACATACCACCATACCTTGGGATCAGGTGGCTACCCGACTACCATTAAGAAGTGGAACAAAATGGAAGCAGACCTTCTTGCCAAGGGTATCAGACCAGAATCACTCGAGTGGGGAGAACGTGCAAAGAATTGGTTTTTCAGTCATGGGGGAACACTAGACCAGGAGACAGGGAAGTGTGTTTATGGCGCAAGACTGCAAGAAGCAGCAGAAAGATTGTTTTATGCTCAGAGAGCTACTGCTAGTGGTGCGTTCAGGCCCAACAGAGAGAAGGATGAGCTGACATACGCCATCGGGACTATTGAACATGGTGGCTGAACTAGAGGCAAAGGAAGTGTCTCATGGGAGCATGGATTCCCTCAGGACAGACCTTCCTACAGAAGTCGTCAGAGAAAGAAGGAAGAAGAGGCACAGCGGCTCTAGAGATTGGAGGAAGCGGTGCGTGAAGCACAGGAGCGGGAAAAAAACCTTGAAGCGAGAATGTAGGAGGAAATCAGAAGGCAAGTGCAAATAGCAGTGAGTGCAAGCAAGCAGGCATCAGAGCCAGGAATCAACATTAGCCAATCTGTTCAGTTGAAAAGCAGCTGCGCTTCCACGGAGATACCAAATCAAGGGGACACAGGACTGCGCTTCCCTGTGGATGATGTCACTGAACCTTGTACAACGTGTGAGCTACACATTCCAAAGGAGAATTCCACAATCAAGGTGGCTATCGGTCTTGTTAATCCTATTGACTGAACCAAGACACCAAGGATTCATGGGAATATAATCCAAGAAGGATATGCTACCATCTCGGTAGATAAAGCTGAAAAAGGTTTTAGTGATTTGCCTCTTGACATTCCTGGAGGTGATGGCGAGAAGACTCTAGGAGAAGCGGAGAAGACATTCATTCTATGGCGCAAGCGCTACATCATCATTCCAGGGATGTCGGCTCCACCTCCTCCTGAACTACCTCACCATAGGTATGTGCGGATGAAAACACTACATCATTAATTTGTATTGGCTTAAATAATTAATAATCTGCTCATAATAATATGTCATTCCTTTTTTTGTAGCAGATCCTCCCCCAACCTAAATCTAATTGTTCAATCGCCAGATCATCATAGTGCTCTGTACGATGACATTGTGTTGGAAGACGAGGCTGCATCCACACCATCTCCAAGGAGGTCTCCAACATCGCAGCCGCCACCTCCAAGGAGGTCTCCAACGCCGCTGCCAACACCTCCAAGGAGGTCTCCAACGCCTCCCCCGCCCCCGCCTACCAAGAATCCTAGCAAGAGGCCAGCCCCTCAAACGAAGAACCAGTCCCCGCCTGCAAAGAAAGCCACCGTGAAACCAAGGGCTATTCCCAAAATAATATCTGAAGAGAAGGAAGAAGGAACTGATGCATATAAAAAAGACATGTCTAGATTCTATGACAAACTTAAAATGAATCAAGAAGCAAGGAGAAACCCGGAGAAACCGTACTTCTTCGTAGCTCCAGATATTCTAAGAAAAAAGGTGACTTCTTACCAGCAACAACAGCGGGAATCTCGTAAGCCGTCCAAATCAACGTTATCAGACTATGACCGCACTCTCACCAAGTCAATTGAGGCGGCACAGAAAAAGAAGCGGGCAGGGAAAGGAGTTGCCCAACTCGGACAACAAGCGCACCAATCAATCCCCCCACTAGTTGTTGGTAATGAATATGGTTCGAATTTAGGATTAATGCATCAGGCAAACATACCTCTGGATGTCGATTTGGATCACCTTGGTGAATTTCTTGATGAGACTGGTCTCGACCTTTACCAGATGTTTGGTGATGGAAACATTGAGAGTGCAGCGGAGGTTGATATTTGGAAGAAAAAATTTGTACTAGGCCAGAGTCTATACAACCCTCAAGCCTTATCTGATCTGGGAACGCAAATGTACCTGCTAAACAAGTGGTACATGCAGGCGTCTACCAGTAGAGACTTCTGCGTTGGTGTCAGAATTAGAGACGAACATTGGTTCCGTGGCGATGATGTTATGTATGTTGACTTTGCATAATTTCATCAACTATGCCACCTGACCTCTCTGGACAAAGTTATCATTAGCTGCTATTGCCTGTAAGTAATAATTCTTTCGATCTATTATTAAACTCATCATATGTGTGTATATGCATATAAATTATCCTAACAAGTACTATATATATGCAGATTTACAATGACAGAGCTCAGAAAGGAAGGCTGCAATGAAATTGGTTTTATTGATCCCCATATAGTATTCAAAGACCCAATTACTCCAAAGACTAATTAGAAGTCTGAGTCAGAGAGTAACCTCATGAACTTCTTAGTGAACCAACGCCACAAGAAGGATATACTCTTTCCCTATAACTTCAAGTGAGTGTTAATCATGTCGATCATAGCCTTAATGGCTCATATGTTGATTCATAGTTAATTAATGAGTGTTATGCGTTATATCCTATAAACACATGCAGCAATCACTAGATATTGATGGACATCGATCTGGTGAAAAGTCACTTGATAATCTATGACTCGATGAGAAAACCACAACAAGACTACCAAGATATGATAGATATTATCCAGAGGTAATTTCGGGATCTCTAGCAACTATATATACACACAAACATGATGATTAACTATATCTGATGACGTGGCAAATTTTTTATTGGACAGTGTTTGGAAAACCTTTATTGAGAAGCAACACATGGAAAAATGCAAAGCGCCACTGAATGTAATCCCTTTGAAAGTAAGTCCCCTGAATCGCATCATCTTTATTAATTAAACATATAGCTTTCACCGGATCACCAGATTGGATGACAAATCTTTTTCTCGTAAAGTGGTGTCTGAGGCAGGAACAGGGGAACAACTACTGTGGTTACTATGTTTGCAAGTTTATCAAGGTGCTCTCCCAAAGAACTCCTACAGAGAGACTCAAAGTACGTTAAAAATACACTATATATTCATTTAATTATTATTATTGATTGTGTTACTATGTCTTTATATATATATGTACATATATTAATTTATTTTCCTTTAATTCAAACCTGTAGACTCGATGGTTGGAGGAAAAGGTCATACGGCAAGACCAAATCAAAGCAATTCAAGAGTCTATAGCCGGATTTTTTAATGAGCAGGTCATCGATTCCAAGGGCGAGTTCTACTTCGACCCAACACTGCCATTGAAGCCAAGCTAGAGGATGAGAGGAAACTTGTTATGTCACAACAACTATAATGCAATCTTTTGTAATATATGCACATGAAATAATATAATGTAAAATACACATATGCATGCATGCATGTAAATATATATATGATGCATTCATGCATATATATATATATATATATATATATATATATATATATATATATATATATATATATTTCTATGCTTGAATTGTGTGATTTAATACGTTCATTGTGCTTGAACCGAAACATACTATATGCGTGTATAAATGTATAATTAGCAGCGTACAATACGACTTCAAAAACCTATTTTGAAAAGAAAACAAAAAAATGAAAAGAAAAGAAAAAAGAAAAAAACCTTTAGTCCCGGTTCGTATTACCAACCGGGACTAAAGGTGCCGGCCATCGTGGCATGTCAGGAGGCACCTTTAGTCCCGGTTGGTGTTACCCACCGGGACTAAAGGTCCTCCTTTAGTCCCGATTCCTGACCCGGGACTAAAGGACCCCCCCCTTTAGTCCCGGATGCTTGCTCCCGGGTGGGGAACCGGGACTAGAGGGGGTTCCCCACCGGGAGTAAAGCTCGGTTCTCTACCAGTGTAAGGATAGAGATGGGTAATTTATAAAAATATTATTGGATTAGTTTTATTATCTTTTATAACTGTGTATGTTTGAATTTTTCCATATAGGCTTTATCGATAACTCCACATATCATGGTCCCCTAATTTTTTAGCATCATTAGCATGTAATTGGATCCCCTTAGTGGGGTGCTACTCAGCTATATTGCTGCTCAGCTATGTGTGATGTGATGCGTGATGTCTTGAATCGAACCCCTTAGTGGGGTGCTACGCTCTTCCTTTTATAGGCTAAGGGAGAGTATGGATTACAGATGGGAGAAAAGAGGAAAACAAGAGGCAAAGGAAGTCCTTCAAGGATGCTAGGTCTTCCTTTTCCTCTATGCGGCCCCCCTGACATGGCAGGTGGTGATGGGGACAACCCCACACTAGACGCATGTCTGCTGACCCTGACAAGGCCACGTTGAGTGTCTGCCCGCTGATGATGCCATGTCCTGGTATTGTCAGCGGGTTGTCATGTCCCATCTCGTCCCGACGGGCGGCGTGGCGGACCAGCGTGCTGATCAACGGCCATGCGAGGAGCAGGCACCACCGTGACCGTAGGTCCGTTACTATGGGTGATGCGAGGTTCCTTCCGGACCGTAGTGGTTGTCGTGAGCTCCCGTAACGATTCGTGCCCGAGGGCAAATGACGGCACCCACAACACTATAATGGCAAATGTCGGCGCCTACAATACTGTTTGGGCTCTGACATGCCTGGACGGTTGCAAATTACCCTTCTGGCATGGCTTGACGGTACTGTCCTGCAGGTGTGCAGGTATGGTCCTCGGTATTACGGTTGGTATCGTGGCAATGTCCTGCAGGTGTGCAGGTGTGTAGGTATGGTTGGTACTGTCCTGCAAGTGTGCAGGTATGGTCCTCGGTATTACAGGTGTGCAGGTACTGTCTTGTAGGATTCGTGCCTTATCTGCTCCGCCTGATTCCCGGGTTGGTATCGTGGCAATGTCGTCATAGGCATCCGGCGAGGCGGAGCCAGCCCTCGGACGTTGGGCAAGGCGGAGCCAGCCCTCGGACGTCGGGCGAGGCGGAGCCCGCCCTCGGACATCGGGCGAGGCAGAGCCAGCCCTCGGGGGTCAGGCGAGACGGAGTCTGCCCTCAGCTGTCGGGCGAGGCGGAGCTCGGCAAACGGCGTAGTCGGGCTCTTGATCGTGCAGATGAATCAATGTTTGATGATCATTAGCTCCTCCTCTTTGGGTACCTTAGTTTTGGTCCCCAACAATAATCTCATGCAATTTTGGTGAAACTTTGGAAATATGGCCATTTTCGATCATGGCCGATAGTAAACCCCATAGTGAAATCCCAATCCATGGGTGGAATCATTGTGTTCTACTCATCCACAAGTATCCCCCCATAATATAAAGTCCGATAAAAATGAACCTATACCCTAACCTAAGTAAACCTTGACTCAAAAGGTTATATAGGGCTCCATCACCATACTACTTATGAAACATAATTGTGACGAACTCATATTGATTAAGGAAATGAAACCATAAAAGTTTTAATTACTATATCTAAATAAAATCTACCTTACTATTGTTGGCAATTTTTTATGGTCATGGTTGCCAATACACGATTGACACAAACTGTGCAAATATGAATAAATAAAATATATGAAATTATTTAATAAATTGACACAATGACTCCATGAGGTACATATAGTCATGCCTTTGAGATCAAAGGAAAACAATTATAATCCCAATATTCCAAAACATAGGTCATTTCAGTTGTGTTCGAAGTCAAACTTATCTAACTTTGACCGAATATATAGAAAAGTTTACAGGCATCTCTTGTTAGTTTTTATTAAATTTGTCATGAAATGTTGTAAATGATAATATATCTTTTGTACAAATATTTAGCCAAAGATATAAAAGTTTTTGACATAAAACAAAACTAAAACGACCTAGACATTGGAAAACGTGTAATCGTAGGTTAATATATAGCTCTTGGTCGAGTATATAACACTTGTAATTGTAGGTTATTATATATTACTAGTATAATGCCCGTGCTAACGCAACAGATTTATCTTGAGACGCACACGAAAACAACCAATGTTTTTTTTTCATAGTTCAACTTTTACACAATATCTTTGAGCACGTATACAATCTGGGAAACTAAGAAGTCATAGTAAAGTTTTTTTCTCATATAACCATTTAAGTTACATTCTGTCTAAGTCCTTAATCATGACTTGGAGATCTTCAGAAAGTTGTCAAAACATTCGTTTGCATGGCTCTTAAGAATGTCCCCCAAAAATTCCATCCTTAGTGAATTTGATAGCTGTGCATGGTAGATATAATAAGTTAAGTTATTAATTTTGTATGTAGTGTACGGAATATAGTTAGAGAATATATGCTTACAAGTGTTGATCGGTGGCAATCTTACACCATCCCATGACTTCATGAAATTATATACAAGGAAGCCTCCTAATTTCCTGGAGATGAGCATTTGTTTGATTTATTGTACTAAAATGTCACCGTTGCGTTATCACGGGCATTAGTATATTTGCCTGTGCTAACGCTACGGTGACATTTGGTAATGCAAATCAAACAACCAAAAATGATCTACCTGCACAATACTTAGTTTCAAAAGATCTGGATCCAATATTACTACGGGAACACCCACCTCTTTGCCAAAAAGAACTTTATTATCACGGATTCAACAATATCATTACAAAACAAGACTCTTGACACAAAACTGAAAACAATACTCAGTCTTTGTCATGACATATTGGGGCATTTGGAACACCTAGGACCACCACCGGCACCTAGATTATACTTAGTGGAACTGCATGATTAATGTCTTTTGGCATG
The DNA here is from genome assembly GCF_019320115.1 of Miscanthus floridulus. NCBI lineage: Eukaryota > Viridiplantae > Streptophyta > Magnoliopsida > Poales > Poaceae > Miscanthus > Miscanthus floridulus. The sequence continues at coordinate 121,378,156 of NC_089588.1, read as the reverse complement.
AATCTTAACCTATCTCACTATTCACTTTAGTTAAAAAAATGTTTTTTTTGCTTTTATCGTAGCATTAGCATACGGGTACTGCTACTATAATAACTAATCATCCATTTGTTGGCATGATTGCCCTAGAAAGGACACCAATTAGCACGAAGAGGAAGGGAGATTACCGTTGTGCTTTTTGCGGGGCTAACTGCGGACAGAACAATGCAAGTGGGCGAGTGGCAACCTCATTCAACTGCAAGTAGAGAATCCTTAGATCTTTTTTATCTTATATATAAGTTCCTCTGCTGTATCAAGGTGCACAGCCTCTACCAAGCTTTGTGTGTTTATGTGGCCTGACAAGCTCCGTGCAAACATAAAACACCCCCTCAGAAACACATCTTTCCTTTAATTTTTGAGGTAGCCAAAATAACTGCAGTATTATTGACATAGTAGAATGCCTGTGCTAATGATATGACAACATTTAGTGATGTATTTAAAAATAACAAAAAGATTATGCTTCCATATTCAAGAATATAATGGTAATTTAAGATTCAGTGCAAAAAGAAATGAAACTTCGTACTACATTATTGGATACACAACAATTTTCAATTTCTTTCTGCAAATATATTCCATGAAGTTAACATACCACAAAAAAAGATTTGATTCAGCACTCATTGAGTGTAAAATTTAGAACTGCAACCCAATCCATGACCACCGAATGAGCGCACCTGCAATAGTAATATGAATGGATTAAAGCCATACCTGCAATTGCAATATTAATATTGTTACCAGTAACAGCAGATGTAGCTGATCACCATGCAGAGTGGGTCTAGCCACACCCGCGGCGGGTCCATCCACACCCACGGCTACGCGCAACAGCAAGGCAGGCTGGGAGACGACGACGCTCTGCGCATCAGGCGACCTTGGGGTGGATCATATCCAGGCCTTTGGAAGGCGGATCCAGGCAGAGACCGCAGTGGCGGCAGCCCAGCCACCACGCAGAGCCGGTCCGGCCGCACCCTAAACCATAGTCCGGAACTTTCTTAACAAATGATGGACCAAAATCATCGACATCAGATCGTGATTCAGCATTTGATGTATCACTTAACATGCCCTGCCACTGAAAGAGGCCAATATAGTAGTAGTTTAGAACAAGAATCCAGAAAAGCAATCAACTTCTTGCAATACTACTAATAATGAAGGCTGTAATTTTAGAATATTACTTTCATCTGTTCCGACCGAAAGGAGGAGTTGCTTTATTTCTTCCCCCTCAGAAACAGGTTTGATTTCCCTCACGCATCCAGCTTCCAAATTGTGGATCAGCTACAAATAATATAAACAAGGACAACATCTAGATAAACTATTTTCAGGTAAACACAAAACAGTAAATGTCACCTTCAATATATAAGGATCATTCCACCGTCCGAACTTGAGAAGAAGAAATTCTATTAATCATTTAGAGCTTCTCCCATTATGCTTGATCAGACACCGAGTATGCCAACAACAGGCTGCATAATAATCAAATCGAAGTTGCAGAATAACACCAGCTTGTCGTTGGTTATCCATAGCAAAAAAAATCTCGAGATCCAATCTGCCCTTCGATCAAACAAGGAAGGAGAATCAAAATTGGCAAGATGGCAGGACACCGAGAAAACAGAAATAAAATTTTCTACCAGAGCAAAAACCGTCGCGTCGTAGGCGGCCGACAGTAGACGTGGGCAGGGCAGCAGGGTTCCTAGGCCGGTCGTGGTCGCCACCAGCGCCCCTGTCCGTCGCGCCCGTGATGGTCGGGAAGATGCCGTGTCCAGGCCCTAGGTGCAGCCTGTCGGTGTCGTCCTCGGCGATGTCGCGTCTAGGCCTGCAATCTACGCGTTGCCGTCGATGTGGCCGGCCGGCAGTAGCCGTGAGCGGCCAGCAGGGTTCCTCGGCCAGCGATAGCGGCCTGGTTGGCGGCGTCGGCGGCGTCCTCGGCGTGTTTGTTTTTTTTTCATTTTTTCGGTGATAGGAGGGTTCGATCATGGGTGGTTCTGCGGTAGACGCAGCAGGGCTGACTTTGGCGCCTGCCTGGCAGGAGAGCCATTCGGCGCCTGTCCCTGCCATGCGTTCACATGAGGGAGCAGCTGATTACTTAACAAAGCTGTACTGATAGCCAGGATCGCCAAACTCGAAAAACAGACACTTCACTGTTATCTCATCCAGCTCAAACTAAAAGTGAAAACAGAACGAAAGAGTACAATTAGAAAGATCCGATAATATCCAAACTCCAGATAACTATTCCTAAAGAGAATAGACAGACGTAGATATATATAGCAATAGTGTACTGTGGTGCTGTTTGTTCTGTTATATTTACGCAAGGCTGTCTGGACATCATGCAGGGAGGACTTTTCATCGTGCGTGATTCTTCTCTCTCGGATCGCTTTCCTTTCCTCTGGAGGTTTCTTTATTTTTGGTGGATGGACATTGCGGTGCAGCGCGTTGAAGCCTGATTTGATCCAAACAACCATGGCCACGTGATTGGGTTGAAGCCTCTCAGGGTGATTTATAGCCCTTGATTTTAATAAAGACGATTTTCTAGGTGCAATTTCTTTGGTGCATATGGTTGGAACCACTCAGCAGGGGACGGTTTTTTTGGGTGGACCTAGAATAGTTTGGATTGGTCCCTTATAGTAGAAATTGTTGCCTCAACATGCGACAGCAAAAGGTTTTTGGTTTCGTTAAGCCATTGCTGTTGAGTATATCTATATCATTTGACACGTAAACTAAAACATATCAGTCAGACCAGCCTCTCTATATATGGTAGACCTACAAATAAACTGTACGCGCGGACTACGCGTTTAAATAATTTCTAAGGGGATGGTTGACGAAGCCACTTGCTTTCGTACTCCTACTAGCTAGTCTGCACTGTGGCTCACAAGCAGAGTCGATGGATCAGTGAATTCATTTCGGTGTCGGTTGTTGCAAACGAAGGCATCAGCTGAATTTCCTGGAAACTTCGAAGGTGTCACTCAACAGTGACAGTCGTACGCAGTGTACATGAGTTCCAAGTTCAGAGAAACTTCCAAAAGCTTGTTTTTTGGCTACAAGGAACATATACGCATGCCAGCAAGGTTTTGGATATGCTTAACAAGCAAGGTACATCTTCGATACCTTTGTTCCACGACTAGCTTTACCTATGCAAGACCAGGTCTTAAGCTTTCTAGATATGTATGCACTCCAGCATTAAGCTGATGCACATGGTTCCCTTTATCTTTGTTCGGAAAACAAAAGAATCATTCTCTATCATCTTAATTAGTCTTTTAATTGCATTGGGGTCTTGACACGGACATCACCTGATGCTGATTCATTTCTTTCCCTAATATTCTTTTCATACTATTGGTTGGTAAGGTCAGTCTTAGTGTGGGTTTTATTAAAGTCTCATGAGTATTCAATAAGCTAACATTTTATAATATAAATGAAGAAAAGACGATGAAAGTTCCATAAAATAAAATTAGTTTCATGGGAATAAAACTTGTCAACAAACATGAAAAATGCTCTGTGAGAGTGGCCTAACATGCATGCACAAACCTCCCTTTCTGATGCCGGGTTATCAACACGAATTTGGCCTAGAGGCTGTTCGGTTTCACGATTCCAGTCTGCCGTCAATTCACATGTGAATGGGTTGCGCTGCTTTGTGTTTGGATAGACCGGGTGACACTGTATCCCAGCGTGAACCCATGCAGATTAGTACAACTCCACTACCCCTCTGCTCCCCACGTGATCTGCTCGCGTAGTTTCAGAAAACACCCTATCATCGCACCCACGTGCTCCGCCCCGCCTTTCCCGTGCCCCTCATCGCCACACCCGCGCCCAAGACCTCCTTGAAGCTAACTGTTGCACCAACCACCCATGCCACCCAGGCTCAAGCGCCCAAGGGCAAGGCCCCAGATATGGCTCCCACCGATGAGGCGCCATATATCGGTTGAGATGCCCGCGATGGCGGCCAAGCCCACCTAGCCCCCTGCCCCTGCGCTGGCCAAGAAGAGAAGTTTTTCTCTTCCACCAAGGAGGCAAGAAGGAGAAGAAGAATATGTAGCACTCACACCGTGAACCAAACAAATAGCAACTTTAGTTCCCCTGTAACTGCTGACACTGGCAATTGATTGCATTACTGTTTCCACACCCATTGCTCAACCAAACAACACCCTATATGTTTTATAAATTGATACTAGTAGATAGATAGGCAGCTGTCCAAGTGGTCACTGCTCAGAAGTCCTTTTTGTGCGCATGAATAATTGAATAGAATTCAAAGACGTGTAATATTAGCATCAGTTATGGTCCAGCGCGTACGTTTCGGTACGTAGGGTACGTCATTTCTTAATAACATGGACGTGTCGATATAGTCAGGATCGATCTAGAGACACGCTGCAGACTACTGCTCGCTCAATAATAATAATTCCTTGTTCGATTCAGCACATGTATGGCTATATATAATACACTAGCTAGCCACTAGTCCACTAGGACTGTGGATTGCATTTCTAAGTAAGTTGCATTGCATGCAATCGAATTTTCCGGGAAGGTCACTGAAAATGGTTATCAGCGATCCTTTCCACTCCCCCGAGCGCTCCCTAAGCGGGACTCCGGGCTAGCCGGCGCCACCCAGCGCCAGGGCCGTGCCGAGGGACGTGCAAGCGGTGCGAGGCCTCTAATTACTAGGGGCCCCAAATTTTATTGGATTTACTAGCTACCAACCATCACTCCATCTTTAGTTCATCACCAGGTGTGTGCAAACTGCTAGTGACGGCCAGCTATAGGGCTAGCTATAGGGGATAAATTCAAGCCCATGCCGTTAACTTTCGTGATGGATTAGCACTGGAACAGGCATGAGTCAGGACTGTTATAAAAAAGGTCCTAGGTCATTGTAATCTTTTCCTTCGATTTGAATTTACTATCCTTCTAATCGTTATATGAACTTTTTTTTTCCAGGCAATCATTATGTGAACTATAACTATATCTCCTTCGTATGATTACGCGGCTAGTGTTCTAAGGTTAATATGTATATAAGATATGCATGTAGAATTGATAATTATTGTAGTCCTTTTTATCAAAGGATAAAACCTCATTTTACAGTTTGGTACAAGGCCTCAAATTTTACTGGCATGGCCCTACCCAGCGCTCCTCCCCATCGCCACCTCCCTGGCCGCCGTCGCTGCCCACCAGCACACAGTGGCGGTGGCCCCAAAAAATGGGTAACCCTTGCAGTCCACTTCCTCCACCCCTACCCCACTCCTCCACCACCCCCTCTACCCTAGCTTCTCCGATGAGTCTCCGCCAGGTCAGCCAGCCGGCGGGGCGGATCCGGCCCCTAGAGGCCGGAGATCTAGCCTCTCCCTCCCTGGATCTATGGATTCGTGCAGGGAGTCGACCGTCCGTTGCATGCCCGACTAGTGGCGCAGTCTGGCGCGGACACACAAGCTGCCCTGTTGGGTCCTTGGGCGACCGTGCCGCGCTGTTGCTATGGCCACGCGCAATGCTGTGGCTGGCTTCCCCCTGCATGGCCACAGCGGTGGCGGCCGCGGCTAGCCTGGACACGTCCAGTGCCCGTCGTGGCTGACTTCCCCAGCCTGCCCGCGTTTGTGGCAGGTGGCCTGGCCTTCCCCTGCCATCGGCCTTCGGCCAGCGCTTCCCCCGCGCCGGATCTGTGACGGGCGGCCGCAGCTGCTGGGCCTGCTGTCGTTGGGCCTAGCCGCGGGCGGCCTCATCGTGCTGGTGGCCAGCGCACCACCCGACCCAGATCTGTGTCGGGTGGTCGCGGCTGGACAGGACTGGCCAGCACCGGCTTCCACAACCCTCGCTGGTGGGGCTGGCCTCCAGTCGGCTGCTCTCCCCTAACTGTCGGGGGACGTGGCCACGGCCGACCTCCGAGCACTCTCGGACTAGGGTAGGGCTGGCTGCGGCCTGCTGGGGCCCGCACCAGCTGGTGACCTGGCCAGAGCGCTTCCTGCCAGATCTGGCGGTCGACGGGCTCTTGTTGGCTCCGTGGTTTGGTGCCATGCTGGCGGCTTCGATCATTTTGCTGTTGGTGGCCCCGCTGCGGGTGCTACGGCTAGCCTACGCCTATGGATGTTCAGTAGCTGGATGAAAACCTTGCTTGGTTCCTCCAGGCCGATGGCTATGGCGCAGCCGGCGCCATCTGCCTTCTTGGAGGCGTCGTCGAAGTTCGTGTTCGTTGGGCAGGCCAGGGTCGAAAGACCTACTTGTGTGCTTCTATCAATGTTGTTGGCGTCTGCGGATTTCAAAGTCCTTCTTGAAAGCATCGTTGGAGCACTGCTATAGCCCATCTCCCGCTACTCTCGCCAGGGTCGCTCCTTTCTGTTTTGTGCCTGTGTGCTTCTAGCGCGACTTCGTAATGGTCTGTCTAGCCTGCTTGATGTTGCGACCGTCGTTTGGTTCTTCACAGCGGATACTTTGCCGCTGCCTCTCTTCTTTGACGGATGCTTTGTCGTCATTGCTGCTCGAGCAGATACTTTGCCACCGCCATCGTCTAGGGCGCCCCCCTCATGCCAGATGCTGAGGGCGTGATGGCCCCCCTATTGCGGATACTTTACCGCGTTCACTCTGGTGGATATTTTTCCGACATGTTGCTTGGGTGGATACTTTGCCGCCGCAGTCTCGTCGCTTCTCGGTGGATGCTTGGCCACCGCGCCTTCATCTCTCTTGCTGGCAGCGTTGCATTGATGTAATTTTTTCTTTGCAGGTCCAGTCGTTTAGGTTTGTGGTGGAGGGCCTCTCCCTAACGCCTTTTTTTGTTTTTTTGTTGTCTTTTAGGTTCCTAACCACTTCCTCCATGGTTATGTAACTGGCACTATGTGTTCTTCCGTAGCTGCGTTGTGTAAGTCGTTCTTCAATTCCGGCTCTCCTTCTTAATGAAAAATGCGTGAAATCATGTTCTCGGAAAAAAAGAATTAAATTAATTAATTAAGCTGTACGTACCGGATTAGCTAGCTAGCTAAAATAAATATATATACTCTACATTAGTAGTAGATAGCTAGGCCGAGTAGTAGATAGCAAGAGGGACGAAGGTACTAAGAGAAAGAAACCAGCAGCAGCAGCGAAAGGCTGCTGCAAATAAAAGTGGAAAAAAATTCGCTACATACGGTATCTACTGTACCTCTCTACATACATGCCATGGATACTTTGCCACGTATCCGATTAACAAGATCCAACAGCGTATGGGGAAGATTTCCTCGTAGGCTCCGTATGCGGCTTCGGTGGCCTCCCACGCCCGCTGCTTTTCTGCCTCCCTCATAGGGATGAAAACGGTACGGATATTTTTCGACCGTATTCGAAACCGAATCCGTTTAGAGGGGTTGAGATCTGTTCGTATCTGAGTCCAGATATCCAACATCTGATACCGTATCCGTATCCGAATATTTAAATCGCATATTTATGATGCGATATCCAATCGTATCCTATCCGACATAGTTGACACTATCCGTATTCGAATCCAAATCTGGACAGAAATATAAAAACAAATGTAATATCAGTGATATCCGTCCGTATCCGATCCATTTTCATCCCTACTCCCTCATGTGCTGTTGGATCGTGTTGATCGGACACGTGACAGATATCCATGGCATGTATGCAGGGAGACACAGTGGATATGGTATGCACCGAATTTTTTTAAAAAAAAGCCTGCTAGCTTATTTGACGAGCCACGCGCATGCAACAGTACTACCATCGAATACTACACGCGGACACGGCAAGCACCCCTTGTTTGGCCCCAGCAGTGTGTGAAACGAATATGGACATACATATAAAAGTATGCAGATGCATAGATCGATCAGCTAGAAGCGACTATATATATATATACAAGTATGCAATACCTCACCTGGATCACAACCATATCCAAGACTTTTGCCCTATATATATCTTGCACACAATCAAGCGTCATCAACCTCAGCTCTCTGTCAGCTCGATCTTAACCGTGCCAGAGCAGCAGCCAAAGCTCACAAAGAGTGTACAAATATACTACTACAAAGCTAGCATAAGCACGCACGTCGTCATGGAACGCCTTGTTAACCATCTTCATGAACCGTCTTGCCTCGACGACGACGACGTCTTCCTCACTCTGTCGTGCGGCTCCTTGTCGTCGTCCTGCTCCTCCTCGGAGGCAGCAGCAGCAGGCACGCCGCCGGTGCAGCTAGCGCCGCCACGTGTGCTGCGTGGCCGCCGTCGCCGGCGGCGAGGGCAGCAGGCGTCGTCGTCGTTCGACTGCCGGACGTGTGGCCGGGAGTTCCCGACGTTCCAGGCGCTGGGCGGCCACCGGACAAGTCACCTCAGGCGGCCGGCGAGGACCAAGAAGAAACCGCGGCCTGAGGAGGTGCTGGTCCACGCGTGCGCGGCGTGTGGGTTGGGCTTCTCCACGGGCCAGGCCCTTGGCGGCCACATGAGGAGGCACCGTGGTGGGCCTAGTACTACTACTACTACTGAAGAGGAGGAGGGCTGTGGTGGGCCACACGATGTCTATACTCTGGACCTCGCACGGGCCGTCGTGCTACATGAGAGGCCCAGGTCGACGGCCTCCTTGCAGCTGCTCGACTTGTTCGTTTAATTAGATCAATCATACTGTCCTAAAAAAAATAGATCAATCATACTTCTCTCTCTCAAAAAAAAGATCAATCATATTGCATCATCGTTCTTCATGACTTCACTGTTTCAGATAAATTTTAAAAAATAGCGGGGTGCACAAGCTTTTGTGTCCAAAAAATAAATCGAATATTTGTATATGTCAGAAATTAGTGTGCGTGTAATAAGCATCTGTAAATATATCCTAATCTTAGGATATATTATATATATCGTCATCTTCACTAATTAACTGTTTTTAGAGTTTTAGGGCGAAAATGCCCCGGTCATTGCATTATCACATGGACCAGGAAACAGTTTGAAGCATGACGATATATAGCTTGCTAGTGTGCGTGTATATTTCTTGCATTATCACAAGGACCAGAAAGCAGTTTAAAGCATGACGATTTATAGCTAGCTAGTGTGCGTGTATATTTCTTTCTTTATAAACAGGAACCATTTATTACACACTTGAATTTGTTTATTACATGTGAGAAATAAGTGCATGTCCTTGGGGATTTTTTTTTTAACCCTTTTTTAAAACAATTTTTAAACATAACACGCCTTCACTTTTATTTTGAAATCTAACTCGTTTGGCCGCGCTAATCTCCCTAGCACGGCCAAACTGCACTGTCGTGCCAATGCAGTAACAAATCTTGTGGTATTTTCATTTGTGACCGTCTTTGATAAGTACATTTTCATTGTAACCGTAACATTTGTAATATAGATCTTGTGGGATTTGTGATGTATGTGAGTCTAGTCTACAGCACTGCCGGCTCAAGTAATGAACCAGTAGTGTTGCCTAGATCAACACTGCCGGTTACTACCACGAACCGGCAATGATCACAGGAACAACACTGCAAGCTTGTGTCATGAACTAGTAGTGTTGGCTTCCTCAATACTATTGGTTGGCTCAAAGAGCATTGCCGGCTTGTGTAACGAACCCGCAGTGAAGATTGTGATCACTATCGGTTAAAAAAAACGTCACTGATGTGAACCCCCCATCACTGCCGATTTGGTTGTGCGCGCCGGATCAAAACCCGGCAATGAAGGGGCGGTTTGAACCGGTACACTACTGGAAACCGGCAATTTGCCGAGTGCCTGCGGCACTCGGCAAAGCCCGAAATACACTCGGTAAAGGCTTTGCCGAGTGCCGCACTCGGCAAAGAGCAGTCAGCAAAGAACCCGTCGGCAAAGGTTTCTTTGCCGAGTGCCACATATCGGGCACTCGGTAAAGCCTTTGCCGAGTGTCACGTCAGCACTCGGCAAAAAAAAACGACGTCAAATCTGAGGTGGCACTCGGCAAAGAATTTTTTCTTTTTTTTTTTGAAAATTCTTTGCCGAGTGCCATACTCTTGCACTCAACAAAGAATTTTTTTCTTTTTTTTTTAAAAAGCTTTACCGAGTGCCATGGCTCTGGCACTCGGCAAAGCTGGGAAATTGGGTCTCTGCTTCCCAGCTTTGCCGAGTGCCATGATCACGGCACTCGGCAAAGCCCTCTTTGCCGAGTGTGGCACACGGCAAAGAGGGGAAAATGCTATTTTTTTTATTTTTTTGCTTTCCATCAGTGCAAACAAAGAAATCACATATATATCAACACACAACACATGATATATCACATACACATCCATATTCCATCACATACACATCCATAACCCATCACATACACATCCACCATCCATAATACATCACATACAAATCCATTGCCCATAATCCATCATACATTCGCATCATCCATGACAATATCCATCACAATATATATACATATCTCTAGTAGTAGTCCAACATAAGGCTAAGTCTAACACAAGTCCATGCAACATGAAAAGAAACAAATAAACGGTACCTACCGTCAGCCTCCCCACCTAGAGTGTGAACTGCCACCTTGAGGAGGGCCAGTTGTCCACCCGACCTGTGGAGAAGGGCCACCTTGAGGAGTCGGGTTCGAACCCGTCGACTGTTGCTGCACAAAGGAGAAGCGAATTCATGAGTATCTATAGGAGGGCCGCACAAACTAAAGGAATAAATAACCATATATACTCATCGGAGTCCCTACAGAAGGAGGAGCCACAACTGGAGCGAGCAGCGACTGGGGCACGACCACACCTGGCAAGGTCTGAAGGCTCGCCATGAAGCTGAACATGTCCTGCAACCTCTGCGTCTCGGCCGCCCTCTGGGCTTGTACAGCCTCCATCTCTAGCTGATGGGCCTCCGCCTGGGCCGCCTGCTGGGCCTCCAACCTCCGCAAGTCGGCCTGCCACATTCCACCCGCAATGTTTAAACAATGCAAAGGCAAGGTAGATGTGTAAAAGCAATGAACGACGAATAAAACAGTACTAACCTGGAGTTCCGCCATCTGCTGCTGTGAGCTCTGCTGCCGAGAGCGTATGGGGAGGGAGGAGCTTGTGCTCCTTGCTTGAATCTCGGCGAGGTTGGGAACAGAGGCGGAGTCGACTGTGCTGTCTACCATCCAGTACTGGCCGTGCTGCTTCCCTCCTCCTAGCCTCATCTGGAGGTCTGTGTCCAGGGGCTGGGTGGCCAGATTGAAGTCCTCCCCATGGCGCTCGCGGGCTACCGAGGTGTACTCGCTAAGCTTGCTGTGGATGCTCGCGCTGGTGTACGCCTCGAGCCCGTCCGTCGGGTTGTAGGTGACTTCCGGGGCCGTCGCCTTGCCCTTGTGTGCCAGGGCGTACGCCATGAACTCGTTGCATTCCTAGCCTTGGTGCGCCTGGGACTGCGAGGAAAACACATAGATGATTACAAGTAATGAGAATTGAGCGTTAGAATAAATAAATAAAGATGAAAACACAAAGAAGATTACCCATGTCTGGGCGTACGCGCTAAGGCTCCGGTTGCCTTGGTGGTGTGGCGCCCTACCCATCTGCAGGCGGTAGTCCCGACGGATGTTGTGCTTCTCTACCCACTCCTCCGAGAGCCACCTGTCCACAATGGCCTCCCAGCAGAGGCGGTGCCTGGCGCACCAATCAGGACATTGCTGCATGCCATCAAGTTATTGATATGTCAGAAGATGAAATGAAGCCTACCTATTCTTCATGGAAGGAGTTAGTATTAATGTTTCGTACTTACCAAGAGGTACTGCTCCTTGGTGAGCGTCCTGGTCCTAGCATCGGCCTTTCTCACCACCTGACCAAGGATGTCGGCGTTGTAGTTGATGATGCACTGGAGCCGCGTCTCGTAGTACTGGTCCGAGAGTCAGGACCTACAGATCTTGTCCTGCACTCGCGCCGCCCGATCCTCAAACCCTTCGTCGCACCTGAAGAAGTCTTGCATACAGACATCATGTATCGTTTCATTATTTCAAGAACGACCAATGAATGCGTAGTATTGACCAATTTAGTGCGATGAAGACTCACCCAGAACTCGGCCTTGATCCGCGCCGCAACGGTGCCGAACTCGCTGGCCTCGACGGCGTAGAAGTGGTCCCACGTCCAGGGCGGCGAAGTCACCGAGGCGTAGGTGACCATGTCAGGGTAGTGCTGCCGAATCAGAAGGCCTAGGGTGCCATTGATGTGCCAGCCCATTCCGGACACAACTTCCCAGTTGCTACAAGAGTCATTAAGAAGAATTGTGGAGATGCAGTTCGATTTTCAACATGTCATATGAAATAGTAGTGAAATAATACTTACTTATCACCGCTGGGTCGAATCACCGGGTGTCGGTGAAGTGGGATCGGCTGCGTCGGGAGCTGCGAGGGCCCGCACAAGTAGACTCCCAACGAGGTAGAGCCAGAGGCAGTGCTAGTGGAACCCCCTGGTGTCGCTATCGCCGCCTCCCCGTGGTCCGACAAGTCAGAGGAAGTGCCACCCCCTCCTATGTCTAGGCCCACCGCCTGGTCATCCTCGTCCACCGACAGGGTGGCAGCCGGCTACACCCTCATCCTCGGACGGCCGCGGGGGCGGCCGATCCTCGTCCTCCTCGTCGGTAGCTCCGGCAAGGGGTCCTCCTCAGCGTGGGGTGGTGACCATATAAAACATGCATGCAAAGGAGGAGGGAGTTATACCTAGGGTGGCGGTGGAGTCAGGCTAGCGGGGCAGTGGCGTGTCGGTGCAGTGGTGAGGCGATGCGGTGCAGGCAGACCAGCAACGCCGACGAAGACGATCGGGGTCGCCGAGTCCCTCCCATGGGTCCTTCTCCTACATAAAAAGGCAATAGGTTAGAATCCATTGAAAATTTCGGCAGCACCTCCCCTGCACGGGGAGGTTTCCAAAACCTGCAAGAAACGTAGGCGCGATGGCCAACAACCACATATATACCAAACATAGGCACGAAGGCCAACAAACATATATATACCAAGACGAGCCATGTACTTTAGTTCTCTTTCCATGCAGATGAAAGTATCGAAGTAGTACAACAACAAGTACTACTACCACTACAACTACTACCAACACTAACACTACTACTATCACTACTTACTACTAACAATACTACTAACACAACTAACTACTAACTACTACTACTTACTAACTACTACTAACACTACTAAGTACTACTACTAACTACTACAGGTGTAGGGCATACCTTCGCGACGAGAATGGCAGCGACGAGGGTCGATGATGACGACGGGGACGACCGCAGCGGCGTGAGGGTCGACGGGCCTAGGCCGACAGCTTCCTTCTCCTCTCCTTCTTCTCCTCCTCTCTTCTCCCCTTCTCCTCTTTTCTCCCCTGCCTCCTCCTCTCTTCTGCAGTGGCGTGGTGGCCGGGGCGGGGTGGCGTGGTGGCCGGGGCGGGGGTGGCACGGTGGTCGGGGCAGGGTGGCGCGGTGGCCGGGGCGGGGAGGTGCGGTGGCCGGCGGCGGCGGCTGAGGGAGAGAGGTGAGAGGGAGAGAGAAATGAGAGAGCGAGACAGAGAGCGCGCCGGCCGGGCGCGGTTGAAGGAAACGGCGGCTTTGTCGAGTGCCAGATCGGCGGCACTCGGCAAAGTCAATTTTCTTCGCCGAGTGTCGTGATCTGGCACTCAGTGAAGTTTTAATAAAATTTCAGCAGCTCTTTGCCGAGTGCCAGCTGGGCGGCACTCGGCAAAGAATTTACTTTGCCGAGTGCCAACCCTAGGCACTCAACAAAATATTTTGTTTTTGTTTTTTGCCACCAATTTTTTTGAAGCTTTAGTACACTACCACAAACAACATGTTTAAATTTGGGACATTTTCATTGCCTTTTGGCATATTTCTATAGTTTATTTTGTTTTGTTGAATTTTTCCAGAAAATATAAGTTTGAACTGTAGGTGCATCGAATAATGGATTACATTTGTTCAAAAAATGTTATCCTTGTTTCTTAGTGTAAATTTAGGCTAAATCCAAGAACTGTCTCGAAATTTCGATCAACGTGCTCACGATGCAACGCCGCCAACCTGCGTGGGAGTGGTTTTTTAATTGTATAAAATGCGAACGAATTCCAAAAATCGTGAAACTTGTCGAGTTGTCGCCGTATCGTATGCGTATGCCGTGGAAAATTTTTGAAAAAGTTTCGAGCGCGTTGTCACGTACGATGCTCACAAACCAGGACATCTCCACATGTGATCACCGAAAATCATGAAACTTATCGAGTTATCGCCGTATCGTATGCGCATGCCGTGGAAAAATTTTGAAAAAGTTTCAAGCACGTTGTCACGTACGATGCTCACAAACCAGGACATCTCTAAACGGGGGGCACTCGGCAAAGGGGAGGGCGCTGGATGCCGTTAAGCCCTACCAATCTTTGCCGAGTGTCTGCCTTTGCCGAGTGCCAGGCACTCGGCAAAGATAGCCTTTGCCGAGTGCAGGTCTTTGCCGAGTGCCAGGCACTCGGCAAAGGCCTCTTTGTCGAGTGTCATACTTTGCCGAGTGCCCGAAATTTGGCACTCGGCAAAGATTTTTGCACTCGGCAAATCACGTGTTTCCTGTAGTGGTAGTGACAGTCGGTTGTGTGGATACAATTGACTGTGCAAATGTAATTTCACGGTTGGTTTGAGGCAAGAAACTGACTGAAAAAATGTTTTCACGGTCAGTGAACTAACTGCGAAAAAATGTTTTCAAAGTTGTTAAAATGGAAGACCGACTGTGACAATGCTTTCACAGACGGTCGCTGGCCTGTCTGTAAGTACTGATTTTCAAGCCACCACCGTGTTTGATCAACATACGAAATGTCTTTGTAGTAGTTTCCTAAGAGGACCAGCGCTGGCAATAAAAATGACTCAGATACGGCTCGTGATGTTTTCCACACCTGCTACCAGCAGACCTTTATTTTATTGTGGTTTGAACACCATGCAGTCGAGCTAGTCACCAAATCAAATTGAAGCACTCCTGCGTGCCGATCCTTCCATCACGAAATGAATAAACAAACAAACATGGGTGTGTGAGTGTCGCACATTTCAACGCGAGGGAATGCATACGAAAGCGAGAAAGTGACTCCAACCGACCAAATCAGCAGCAGTCTGCTTAATTCCCTAAAGAGAGTCGTTTTGGAAACAACTTTAACTCCCACTTTTTTAGCTATCAAATCTTTATAAAATAGTTAAAATATACTTTTATGAAACTATATTTCGCGACCACTTACATCACCTTTAAATTTCTAAACTCAACATAAAAGAATTTATTTGTAGTCTATAAGTTTAAAATGTTTGACTTGAGCAACCTCAAAACAACAACTTGCTTTAAGGAGAACCGGAGGGAGTAAATCCAACTGCACGTGTAAATTAATAATTTGGATTCCAGTGTGAGCACGCAGGTGACCACGGACGGGACGACGGAAGCGCCCGCCCGCCCAGGTCGTAGGCACGAGACAGCAGTAAATCCCCGTTCCCGTTCTCACTACCTTGTTCATTCCTCTGCTGCCAGGTCCTGCCTTCGCTTTCGTACATTCTCCTGAGGGCAGTGGCAGCTGCTTGAAAACCAGTGGCGTAGCTAGGATTTGTAGCTATGGTGGTCCAGTGTCTAAATTTTTTTAACCGCTATAAATTTAACTTATTAGTATACAAGTATATGAATTACAAAATACAATTAAAGAAAAAAGGACATATAGAGTTCTTAAAATAGACGAGTATAGCTTTCTTAACGTAGAATTGATCGAAATATTACATACCTATAATAGTTGAAGAAGAATATGTCACTACTTCTTATTCTTCTTGTCAGGCCTTCGCCTTCTAATAGCCATGAAAGTGTTGATGATCTCTTCTTCACTCAATTGTAAGAACATATCCCGCTCAATAAAAGTCACTAGACAATCATCGAGAAGGCTATCACCCATCTTATTTCTCAACTTATTCTTGATAAAGGTCATTGCAGAAAATATTCTTTCAACACTTGCAGTAGCCACCGGTAGAAGCAATACCAATTTGATAAGTAAATAGACCCAATGATAAACTTTATCCCTCTTTGTTTCAACAAGTTTTACTGAGAGGTCAACAAGATTGTTTAGGCCTTTGAACATTTCATCTTTCCTCATGTCATCAATAAAAGTTTCAAGTTGCAGATCGAGTCTTAGCAAGTCTGAGCTTGAAAAATCATTAGGGTAAAATTTAGCAAGTCTATGTACCTTGTTTGCATCAAAAGAAGCGAAGGAATCTACTGGATTCAAAGCAGCCATACAAGTAAGCAACTCCATATTTACCTCATCAAAGCGACTGTCAAGCTCTTGACTAATTTTATCAATGACTCCAATATATACTTCTCTTCTAAAGTGATCATCATTTGTTTGGTCCTGAGCAAAACGTGCTGATCTTCCATATGGCACATAATTATGTTTCATTCCAGGAACTTGAATACCATATT
This sequence comes from Miscanthus floridulus, assembly GCF_019320115.1. Lineage (NCBI taxonomy): Eukaryota > Viridiplantae > Streptophyta > Magnoliopsida > Poales > Poaceae > Miscanthus > Miscanthus floridulus. The sequence goes on along the minus strand of NC_089588.1, from coordinate 121,361,811 downwards.
TGTTGCAAAATATTGTAACCCTTTGAAAAAATGAAACCCACCCTTCAGACCTCATTTGTTGCATTTTACTCTTTGCCAAACGGACAAGTGACATTGCATTAAGGATATCTTAGTCTTTTCTTTGCAAACACTCAGACAATTCATTTGTATGTCCAAGAATATCAAGCATCAAATGAGCACTGAAAATGAAATCAAATGACTCAAACACTCCAACCATAGTATGTATTTTTGGCCATTCACCCCTTTGTGAAGTATCTCATCCAAGAGCTATGAGTACATCGCGAATTGTGGAATACATAGCAATCATGTTGACCACAGTTTTATAATGAGAACCCCATCGAGTGTCACCAGGTCTAGGCAGTCCCATCTCTTGATTTAACCCACTTCCAGATTCTAGTATACCACACTCAAGTGCTTTCATGACATTGGCATATTGGTGATGTCGAAGAATGCCATGACGCTTACAAGAGCAACCAACAATATTTAGCAAGAGGGATACTCGATGAAAAAACCACACACAATCATCATTGTCTTTGGCAACAGCAACAAGAACCAATTGGAGTTGATGTGCAAAACAGTGAACATAATAAGCAGAGGGTGATTCTTTCATAATCAAGGTTTTCAACCCTTTAATCTCTCCTTTCATGTTACTAGCCTCATCATAGCCTTGACCACGGATTTGAGTTATAGTCAAACCATGACTAACTAGTAAAGATTGAATTGCTTCCTTAAGTGATGAAGAAGTAGTATCATCTACATGAACAATTCCAAGAAACCGCTCACATGGCCTTCCTGATTTATCAACATAATGCAAGCAAAGGGCTAGTTGTTCTTTATGAGAGACATCACTAGACTCATCAGCTAAAATTGTATAGTGATCATCCCCAATTTCCTTAATGATTTGATCTCTAGTCTCCATTGCACAACATTGAATAATTTCTTTTTGTATGTCTGGGCTAGTTAATGTGCAATTACCTGGAGCATTCTTCAAAACAAACTTGTCGACCTCTTCATTATTTGCTGCAAGCCACTTCAAAAGCTCAATGAAGTTCCCTCTGTTGCTAGACTCTTCACTTTCATCATGCCCACGGAATGCTAATCCTTGCTGCAAAAGAAATCTCAAACATCTAAGTGAATAAGTCAACCTAATCTTGTAGAGACGGCGCTCCTCATTATCCACCTTCACAATTTTATCATCAATTGCTCCATGGGGAGTCATAAATAAGTTATATCTTTCTTGAGCTGCGTTGTGAGCACTTGTTACACTTCCCACATGTAAATCAAGTGCGTCATTTCTATTCCAATTTCTCCAACCACCTTCAACAAATGCAGATTTCTTACTTTTCTCCTTTCCAAACAAGTAGCACACAAAGCAAAATGTTGCTTCCTTCTTGACACTGTATTCAATCCATGGATATTTATAAAACCACATATGATTGAATTGTCGATCCCTATTTCCAATTTTTCTACTTTCAAATTGATGTGCATAAGGTTGGAATGGACCTTTAATAATATATGATCGTCGAACTGCATCTTGATCATTGACTGGATAATTTACAATGGGTTGTCTTTCTCCCGGATCAAGTGGAAGCCGACTGATATCATAAATAGGTTCTTTTTGGGCAACTAGAGGTGGATTTGGAGGCATTGGAGTTGGAGTTATATTTTCTTCAATCACTCTACTTTGATCTGGATCATCTTCTTGTTCAGACATTGGAGTTCGAGTTACATTTTCTTCAATCACTCTATCTTGATCCACAGAAGGAGATTGAGAACAAGCCTTCTTCTTTGATTCATATTCTGGAAAAGAGAGGCAATATCACCACTCCTCTTCATTTTTAACAAATCTGCATGAGAATTATATGACGTTTCAATTTACCAAACCAATAATCCAATACCGTAAAAACATATAATTAAAATTAAATCAGTTTTATATACCCATACCCTGTGCACTTTTGCTGTTCCTGGCTTGCCAATTGCAGAAACGTGGATCCTCCGAATCTCCGATCCTGGCTGAAAGAAAAAGAAGCAGAAAGAAAAAGGAGAAACGTGAGTACAGAGTAGGGCTTTGGCTTAGCAAATAGCAATTGAGTCTTCGTCTTAGATTTTTGATGTACGTACGTACCTGATCCTAAATTCCTAATGGCTGCTGGGTTGCTGCTGCTCATGGAGTCACGGCAGCGTTTGTCGTCGTTGCTGCTCACGGAATCACAGCGTAGCGTTTGCCGTCGACCCGTCGTGGACTCGAACTCGAGGTCCTCCGTCCTCGTGGATTCGCCGCTCCCTGTGCTCGATCCGATCTCGATGGCCGCACCCGCGCCGTACGGAGTAGAATACGTGATAATGTGAACCGTCGCCCGTCGGTCTCTCGCGTGTTGCAGTCAAGAAGGCCGGCCAAGCGTGTACACGATCAATTCTCCAGTATTGGCTTGTGATTCGTTGATTCATTCCACAGGGATTCGGTTGTGATTTGTTCTGGAGCTACACGGATGGGCTTCGGTTGGGCCGAGCGCAGGGTGGTCCGTGGCCCACAGGGACCACCCTGTAGCTCCGCCAGTGTTGAAAACCACGGCCTCGTACATCAGAGAACACCCTGCAACCTACCAAGCATGTCACTTGCTTCCGTTGCCACCGCACTGCGGTTGTCACGTGTTGCATCACGGCAGGACTTGCCGGTGCGGTGGCGGCCAAGGACACTGTCTCGGCGCGACGGCCGCTGTGGGGCAACGACACGGTGGTCTCGGCGCAGGGCAAGTTTGAGCTCAGACTCTTCAGCCCCGGTGGCTCTGGCCGGTTCTACCTCGGCATCTAGTACAAGAACGTGCCCGTGCAGACCGTCATCTAGGTCGGCAATGGTGTCAATCCCCTATCCGGTGTTGCCTCCACCGAGCTCCGGGTGTCCTCATCCGACGGGAACCTCGAGCTCGTTGGGGATGGGCTTGTTAAGAACACAGTACGTCTGAAACGTAGATTAGGGGATAAACATCTTACTTAGATGGAGAAACTGATTTCTCTAGTTCGCTCTGGCGTAGTTGCGCCGCAGCCTCGTGAATGCTGGTGTCGTGAGAGCTCAGCGCGATGGAGTCCAGCGTAGTGGTGGCGATGCAGAGGTGACGGTGACGTGAGGTGCCGCGGTCCGGTGGTGACGACGAAGTCAGTGGATCTTCCCGTCGCTGGCAGCACCCTCTTTAGATCGGGTTAGGTTTAGCTGTTGGTGGGTCACGGTGGCTCAGGTCAACTTCGTAGTTAGAGCCCTGGTCCCCACCTCTCTTTATAGTGCTGTGCGACGGGGGCCCACTAACCATGGAATGGTTGGACGCCCCCGATCAGTGTGTTGATCCAAGGGCACAATTGGCCGTTGGGCTAATTGGTGGAGATCAAACTAACTTTCTCCCCCTTGATCTCACCATACATCTTTCAATTTCATATCATTTACTTTTATTCATTCCATTACAGATTAGCACATAGAGCATGTTTTATCGTCACGGTCAATTGCCGATAGATTTAACAATTACAACACACCACTCTGTTCTGAAATAGATACTTAACTTTTGGCCTTCGTTTTGTCCAGGAACTATAGGCTTTCCCTTAAACCCATGCTAGCTACATGTTCTCTGAACACGTTGGGTGGTAAGCCTTTTGTAAGCGGATCCGCGAGCATCTTTTCGGTACTTATATGCTCAAGACTTATGACATGATCCCGGTCTTTATCTTTCACAATATAATACATTATGTTAATGTGTTTGGCAGCACCACTTGACTTATTGTTGTGAGCATACTGTACTGCCGGATTATTATCGCAGTATAACTTAAGTGGTCTATAGATGTCGTCAACTACCTTCAAACCGAGTATGAACTTCTTTAGCCAGTTCATGTGCCCCGTTGCCTCATAACATGCTATAAACTCGGCATATATTGTGGACGATGTAGTGATGGTTTGCTTTGAGCTTTTTCATAAAATAGCCCCCCCTTGCGAGAGTGAATACATATCCAGACGTCGATTTTCTATCATCTCCCTCATAATCAGAATCTGAATATCCCACTATATGGAGTGAATCTGATCTTCTATACGCCATCATAAGGCTTTTCGTTCCTCGCAAATAACGCAAGACTTTCTTTACTAATTTCTAGTGTTATGTTCCAGGATTGCTCTGGAATTTATCAAGTAACCCGGTAACAAATGCTAAGTCAGGGCACGTACATACTTGAGCATATTGCAAACTTCCGACAGCTGAAGCATATGGAACCGTTTTCATTTGATCAATCTTATACTGATTCCTGGGGCATTGAAAATCCCCATATCTGTCGCCCTTCACTATAGGAGCAGGTGAGGGACTACATTTGTGCATACTATATTTCTTTAGAACTTTTTCTAAGTATGCCTTTTGTGTTAGTCCTAATACCCATTTACTTCTATCTCGGTGAATCTTGATCCCTAGAACGAACGAAGCTTCACCAAGATCTTTCATATCAAATTTTGAGGATAAAAACTTCTTTGTCTCCAGTAGTAGACTGACATCACTACTAGCAAGTAAAATATCATCCACATACAGGACAAGGAAGAGAAACTTCCCATTCTTAAACTTTGCATAGACATAACTGTCCTCTACATTCTCTTTAAACCCAAAATTCCTTATTGTCTGATCAAACTTCAAGTACCACTGTCTTGAAGCTTGTTTTAATCCATAAATAGATTTCTTTAGGCGGCATTCCATTCATTCTTTTTCTTTCATGACAAAACATTTTGGTTGTGCCATGTAAACATTTTCCTCCAAGTCCCTGTTGAGAAATGCCGTCTTTACATCCATCTGATGTAATTCAAAATCATAATGTGCCACTAATGCCATTATGATTATGAAGGAATCCTTACATGAGACTGGAGAAAAAATCTCATTGTAATCAATCCATTCTCTTTGCGTAAAGCCTTTTGCCACAAGTCACGCTTTATATCTCTCTATATTCTGTTGAGAGTCAAGTTTTATTTTGTAGACCCATTTACAGCCTACTATTTTGGCTCCTTTAGGAATTATGTCCAAGTCCCAAATTTTATTGTCATTCATAGATTTCATTTCATCTTCCAATGCCTCAAGCCACTTTGATGAATGGTCACTTCTCATGGTTTCTTCAAATGAGGTGGGATCATCCTCCAATTGAAATTCCTCATTGTTGTATACTTCATAGTCAGTAGGAATAGCTAATTTTCTAACTCTTTGAGACCTTCTAGGGGCCTCCATAATTGGCCCATCTTCTGTTTAAGGCTGTTGTTGCTCCCCCTCATGTGTGGCAATAGGTTCTATAGGATCCTAAAGAATAGGTTCCTCATCGTCATTCATTGTTGCCGCAGGTGGAATAACAATACGTGCTGGCACCACAGTATCTTGCACTGTCGGTGTAGCGACAACAGGTAGTGAGAAAAATGGCTCATGAATCATCGGAGTCAGCGCATACACCTGCTTCTCTTCAAGGTCAATTTCTCGAGCTACCATGCTCCCCCTCATCATTTTGTCCTCTAGGAAGATAGCGTGTCTCATTTCCACAAACTTTGTATGTCTGTCTGGATAGTAGAAACAAAAACCTTTTGACTTTTTTTGGGTAGCCAATGAAATGGAAACTTATTGTTTTCGGATCTAGCTTTCCAATATTTGGGTTAAATACTTTAGCCTCAGCAAGACTCCTCAGCACACGTAAATGGTTTAGTGAGGGTACTCTTCCTGTCCACAACTCATACGGTGATTTAGGCACCGACTTACTTAATACTCTATTGAGAATATGAATGGCGGTTTTTAACGCCTCCATCCATAGGCTCAACGGTAAGGTGGAGTAACTTATCATACTGCGCACCATATCCATCAGGGTACGATTGTGTCTTTCATCTACTCCATTCTGCTGAGGTTCGCCCGGTATAGAATACTGGGCTACTATGCCATTCTCCTATAAGAACCTCGCAAAAGGTCTAGAAACTTGGCCATATGGGGTATACTGACTGTAGTACTCCCCCCATGGTCGGATCTAACTATCTTAATCTTTAAATTATGTTGGTTTTCAACTTCTGCCTTAAATATCTTAAATTTATCCAATGCTTCTGTTCTTTCTTTGATTGGATAAATATAGCCATAACGGGAGTAATTATCTATGAATGCTATGATTGAATCATAACCATCCACACTCTTTATAGGAAACGGATCACAGATGTCTGTGTGAATAATCTGTAAAATTCCTACGCTTCATTTGACATCTTTCTTAATTATCTTTACATACTTTCCTTTTATGCATTCTCTACATTGTTCTAAATCTGAGAACTCTAATGGAGGAAGAATATCATTCTGAACTAGGCTTTCTATTCTCTCCCTCGAAATATGGCCTAAAGGACAGTGCCATAATTTCGATGACGCATCGTGAGCTCTCTTTTGTTTTTCTGTTTACATGCGCAGACGAGGATACATTCTCATTGTCGCACGCAACGTTCCCATCATCGCATACAACATTCACATCATCACGTAGTGATAACAAATAAAACTCTTTTTGTAACATAGCAAGACCAACACATGCATTATTAAATGTTATCTTACATTTGCCATTTTCAGAGTACCTCTCTGTCACCAGCTGCTTTATCAACTGGGTAGCATATGTCTTTGAAGAGCCAGCGAACTGACTTTTTATTCTATCGAGGTACTCGATGACCGTGTCACACTCTAGGATTGAGCCCACAATTGCAGGCTCAATCATTTTCTTTATCACAGCCAAACATTTCTTGTTGGCAGTGACCCACTTCCTATGCTCAAGGTCATAGGACATCTTTTGGGATTCAAAATCCCTCTCTCTAGTTGTCCAAGCGGCATCAGCCTTGTTTGTCTCCCTCACCGGTGCCACAGGCTCAGTGGGACACAGTGAGGTGACTACCCAGTCCACCTTAGCCAAGATGAAGGTCAGGCCAATCTTTTTTCTTCCACTCCATATAGATGTCACCTTTGAGAGTGGGGATCAAGTTGTATCTGCCTGGCAACACAATTCATATAGAGTGAGAACCTAAATAATAATAACAATTGCATGCCTTGATTCCAACGTTGGTCAAAATTAAAACATACAACTGTTTATACATTAAATCTACGTCACCGTTGGGCAGAAATAGAAATAATGCATAAAATCATTAAAATTACGATATTGTTACACTAGTAGAGAACAGACCTTTGATCCAAGGGCCAAATCAGGCTCTAGTCCCGGCATTTTTTTGCGCCCGGGACTAGAGAGACCTTTAGTCCCGGTTGGTGGATCCAACCGGGACTAAAGGTCCCTGCCCAACGGCTCCTGCGCCAGGTCGTTGTGGCAGGGGACCTTTAGTCCCGGTTGGATACACCAACCGGGACTAAAGGTCGACCTTTACTCCCGGTTGGTGGATCCAACCGGGAGTAAATCTCTTGTCCCGGCTGGTGGCGTGGCCTGTGGCTGAAAACATACCTTTAGTCCCGGTCGGGTCCACCAACCGGGACTAAAGGTCCACCCTATATATACCGGCCGACTTCTTCCTCCCCGAGCCCGCCCGAGAGCTCAGTGTTCTCGCTCTTCCATCCATTCTTCTTCGATTCTCCGTCGATTTCTTCGATTCCTCCGTCGATTCTTCGGTTCTAAAGGTTACCAACTTCAAACTCTCATGTTTCATCATTGTCTTATCTCATTTTGTTCACTATATATAATTATATATATGGTTCTTTATTGTGGTTTTTTTCATTTGTAAGCAATTTGAGCTCAAAATCACTTAAAGTTTGCATATTTACATTAAGGAAGGTTAAAGTAGCTATTAAAAAGTAGTATTCACCGTTCATTTGTAGCATGCATAGCACACTTCATTGTTTAGAGATATTGAGAATTTTAGAGTTTTTTTTTAATTTTATTTGATTATAAAATGAGAAATTTATAGTGTATTAAAAAATGAGTATAGAGAGTAGATGGCAACTGCTTCCGGGTCCTCGGCCTCTCATGGGTTCCCAAAGCGACTTAGGCCAGGCCTCCCACTCATTGCATGCGGCAAGTGTTGTGATGAGACGAAGATTGTGATGGAGTACCGAGTGAAGAAGGAGGGTCCAAACAAGGGTCGCATTTTCTACAAGTGTCCGGATCGCAATGTGAGTTATTTTATCGTATTTAATGACTATGGTTAGTTTATACCTATTTTCATGATGGTTGTGATTAAAGTTCTAATTTATGTTTTAATTTCAGTGGGATGGCACTGGATGTTCAGGCTTCTACTGGGAGGAAGAATATGTTGAACTCGTGCAAAAATATCTTGCACAATAGGCAGATATGGTGGCTAATGATGCAGTGATCCAGCCAAAGAAGCCCAAAGATGTTGAACAAACGGGAGATCTGTTTGTTTTAGTTGAGATTGGTCGCGAAATCCTTGTTCTGCTGAAGTGCATTTTAGCTTTAGTGTTTATAGTGGTAGTTGGGATTGTCTACATTGTAGCGAGGCTTTCTTAAATTTATAGCTTTTGTGGTGGTATGCATGTTGTATAGTTAACTAATTATGTTCTAGGTTTTAATATGGTATTTATGTCATGTAATGTAGATGAGTCGGCATTGGATGTACAATGCTGATCGTCGCTCACAAGAGTTCATGGACAGCGTGCATTCTTTGTTACGTGCGGCCGAGGCAAACAAACGCGATGGTTTCATGTGCTGCCCATGTGCCGTATGTAAGAATACGATGGAATATGCTAACTCAAAGACTCTTCATTCACACTTGTTCAAGTCGGGTTTCATGGCAAACTATATTTGTTGGGCGAAGCACGGAGAAACCGGAGTTTTAATGGAAGAAGGTGAAGAAGAACAATGGGGCGATGATGACATTTTTTGCTGAATATGGTGCCTTCAATGATACTGCAATGGGGGAAGCTGAAGAAGAGGTGGGGGCAAAGGAGAAACCCGCTGAAGAAGAGGCGGGGGCAGAGGAGGAGCCCGCTGACGATCTTGGTCAGGCCATTCGTGACGCACAAAGAGAATGCGAAAGTGAAAAGGAGAAGATCAAGTTCGACCGCATGCTAGAGGATCACAAGAAATTTTTATACCCAACTTGTGTTGCGGGGCAGAAAAAGTTAGGTACCACATTGGAATTGCTGCAATGGAAGGCAAAGAATGGTGTATCTGATAAGGGATTCACGGAGTTGCTAAAAATCCAAAAGAAGATGCTTCCGAAGGATAATGAATTGCCCAGCACTACGTACGAAGCAAAACAGGTAGTCTGCCCTTTAGGATTAGAAATCCAGAAGATACATGCATGCCCTAATGACTGCATCCTCTACCGTGGCACGGAGTACGAGAAGTTGGATGCATGCCCTGTATGTCACGCGTCGTGGTATAAGATCAGGCGAGATGACCCTGGTGATGTTGAGGGCAAACGTCCCAAGAAGAAAATCCCTGCTAAGGTTATGTGGTATGCTCCTATAATACCACGCTTGAAACGTCTTTTTAGAAATAGAGACCATGCAAAGTTGTTGCGATGGCACAAAGAAGACCGTAAGGTAGACAATATGTTGGGACACCCTGCTGATGGGTCCCAGTGGAGAGCAATCGATAGAGAATTCCCCGAGTTTGCAAGTGACGAAAGAAACTTAAGGTTTGCTTTAAGTACGGATGGTATGAATCCTTTCGGGGAGCAGAGCAGTAGTCACAGCACTTGGCCTGTTACTCTATGTATCTACAACCTTCCTCCCTGGTTATGCATGAAGCGTAAGTTTATTATGATGCCGGTGCTCATCCAAGGCCCAAAGCAACCTAGCAACGACATCAATGTGTACCTGAGGCCACTAGTTGAAGAACTTCTACTTTTGTGGAACAAGCCAGGTGTACGCGTGTGGGATGAGCACAAGCAGGAGCACTTTGACCTGCGAGCATTGTTGTTCGTAACAATCAATGATTGGCCAGCTCTAAGTAATCTTTCAGGACAATCAAACAAGGGATATAATGCATGCACGCACTATTTCGGTGACATGAAAGGTATATTCTTGAAAAAGTGTTGCAAGGTCATGTACCTTGGGCATCGATGATTTCTTCCTGCAAATCACCCCGTAAGAAAGAAAGGCAAGCATTTTAAAGGTAAGGCAGACCACCAGACCAAGCCTCGCAACCAAACTGGTGAGGACGTCCTCGATATGGTCAATGATGTGAAAGTAATATTTGGAAAGGGACCTGGCAGCCAACCTGTTTCGAAGGACGCCAACGGTCACGCACCCATGTGGAAGAAGAAGTCCATATTTTGAGAGCTACCCTATTGGCAAGTCCTAGAGGTCCGCAGCACGATCGACGTGATGCACCTGACGAAGAATCTTTGTGTGAACCTGCTAGGCTTCATGGGCGTGTATGGGAAGCCTAAGGACACAATTGAAGCATGACAGGACCTGCGGTGTTTGAAAGAACGAGACAACCTGCATCCAGAGAAGACAGATGATGGACGCCAGTACTTAAGTCCTGCCAGCTACACTCTTAGCAAAGAAGAGAAGGACAGCTTGTTTGAATGCCTAGATAGCATTAAGGTACCGTCTGGATTCTCCTCGAATATAAAGGGTATAATAAATGTGCCAGAGAAGAAATTTGGACACTTAAAGTCCCATGACTGCCACATGCTCATGACTCAATTGCTTTCAGTTGCATTAAGAGGAATTCTACCGCCAAATGTACGTCTAGCCACCGTGAAGCTATGTGCATTCCTCAATGCAATTTCTCAGAAGGCAATCGATCCAACGGATCTAGCGAAACTACAGAATGATGTGGTTTAATGTCTTGTCAGCTTTGAGTTGGTGTTCCCTCCTTCCTTCTTTGATATCATGACACACCTCCTAGTTCATCTGGTCAAGGAGATTACTATTCTCGGTCCTGTGTTCCTACACAACATGTTCCCCTTTGAGAGGTTTATGGGAGTCCTGAAAAAATATGTTCATAACCGTGCTTGGCCAGAAGGAAGCATCGTCAAGGGCTACGGAACAGAGGAGGTCATTGAGTTCTGTGTTGACTTCATTCCCGATATTAACCCGATTGGTGTTCCTGAATCGCGACACGAGGGGAGACTAAGTGGAAAGGGGACACTAGGGAAGAAAACATATATTGGTAAGGGTGATGATTATTTCAATAAAGCACACTACATAGTTCTACAGAACTCCATCTTGGTAGATCCGTATATCGAGACACACAAGAACCTCCTCCGATCTAAGTTCTCAGGGAAGTCTGAAGCATGGATTACGCGTCAGCACATGGAAACTTTCAGCGACTGGTTGCGAAAAGAATGTCAGGGTGATGAGAGTATTGATGAGGAGTTGTATTTGTTGGCTAGACAGCCATCGTGACATATCCTCACATACAAAGGGTATGAGATAAATGGGAATACATTTTACACAGTAGCACAAGATAAAAGGAGCACCAACCAGAACAGTGGTGTCCGCATAGATGCCACCGACCCTAGTGGGAACAAGCAAACATATTATGGCCGCATAGAGGAGATATGGGAACTGGACTATGCATCTCATTGTAAGGTACCTTTGTTCAAGTGCCAGTGGGTAAAGACGACTGGAGGCGGCGTAGTAGTCGACAACCAGTATGGAATGACAACAGTGGACCTCAACAATATTGGGTACAAAGGCGAACCGTTTGTCCTTGCGAAGGATGTGACTCAGGTGTTCTATGTCAAGGATATGTCTACAAAACCGAAGAGAGGGAAAAACGACAACCACCCAATCAATGATGAGCCAAAGCGCCACATAGTTCTTTCAGGAAAAAGAAACATCGTCGGAATCGAAGACAAGTCAGACATGTCAGAAGATTATGAAAAGGATGACCGAATTTCACCCTTCACAGTGAACAAAGACCCTAGCATCCAGCTAAACGATGAGGACACCCGCTTGATATATATATATATATATATATATATATATATATATTGATGTTCAATAGTGTGTATTTGAGATATTATGTAATAATTGTGAATTTATGTTTGAATGTGGGGTTATGTCACGTTGAAACGATGTGAAAACAAATTTATGTTTGATGTTGGGATTATGTCGCGTTGAAATGATGTGAAAACAAATTTATGTTTGATGGTGGGATAATGTCACGTTCAAATGATGTGAAAACAAATTTCCAGTCGAAACACAAGAGTTTTTCTGAATTTAATTAAACATTATATTTTTGCATTATCGAAATAGTAATTTAAACACAATATTATGTTTTAAAACTTGTTAAAAAAAATTAAAACTTTAGGTCACAGAATTTTGCTGTGTACAATAAAGCAAAATAGAATCTATATTTTTTTAAAACATTTTTATGCCTTGTATTTAATTTTCTGTGCATTTAACAAACATTTTATCAATTGTATTTAATAAAGCAAAATAAAATCCTAATGAATTGGCGGGCAGTGAAACTGCATGTTTGTTGCCCGCCAAAACACCTTTAGTCCCGGGCCCTGTTAACGCCCGGGACTAAAGGACCTTTAGTCCCGGCTGGTGGTTGAGCCCGGGACTAAAGGTTCTCCACATTTAGTCCCGGGCCCTGTGAACGCCCGGGACTAAAGGACCTTTAGTCCCGGCTGGTGGTTGAGCCCGGGACTAAAGGTTCTCCACCTATATAAGCGCCCGCCCGGCCCCTCTTCTTCCTCCTCCCCACTGCCCTAAGTCTACCGCCGCCGACGCCGACGCCGCACCTCGCCCGCACGCCACCTCGCCGACGCGGCCCACCTCGACGACACTGGTGCCCCTCCTCGACCTCGCGCCGGCCCCCGACACCCTCCGGCTCGACCCACCGGCGCCCCGACGCCGGCCCCCGACCCCCACCGCTCGGCCATCGGCGCCCCGGCACCCCTCCTCGACCTCGCGCCCACCGGCGCCCCTCCTCCACCTCGCGCCGGCCCCCGACCCCCACCGGCTCGGCCCATCGGCGCCCCGACGCCGGCCCCCGACCCCCACCGCTCGGCCATCGGCGTCCCTCCTCGACCTCGCGCCTACCGGCGCCCCTCCTCCACCTCGCGCCGGCCCCCGACCCACACCGGTTTGGCCCACCGGTGCCCCGACCCTACGCCACACCGACACGCCGCCCCGGATCGACGGCCCTACGCCAACCCTACACTGCCGACCCTACGCCGCCCCCACTGCCACTACGCCGCCGACCCTACGCCGACCCTCGACGCCGGCCATCACCGCCTCGACGCCCACCGAAGCTCACCGCCGAGCACACGGTATATGACTTGCATTGTGTGTATGGTATATGACTTGTGTGTATGTAGTGTATGTTGTAACTGCGGAGCAACGCCGCCCCGTTGTTGTATATGCGGAGCAACGCCGCCCCGTTGTTGTATATGCGGAGCAACGCCGCCCTGTTGTTGTATATGCGGAGCAACGCCGCCCCGTTGTGTTGTATATGCGTAGCAACGTACGCCGCGATTCGTCCTAGCGAGAACAACGATTCGCCCTAGCGAGAACGACGATTCACCCTAGCGAGAAGGGCGAATTCGCCCTAGCAAGAACGACGATTCGCCCTAGCGAGAAGGGCGAATTCGCCCTAGCAAGAACGACAAATTCGCCCAGCGAGAACGACGATTCGCCCTTCTCGCTAGGGCGAATCATCGTTCTCGCTAGGGCAAATTCGTCGTTCTCGCTAGGGTGATTTTTCCTTCTCGCTAGGGCGAATTGTCGTTCTAGCTACGGCGAATCGTCGTTCTCACTAGGGCGAATTGTCGTTCTCACTAGGGCGAATTGTACATATATGACTTGTTTACATATATGAATTGTTTATATATATGACTTGTTTATATATGTGACTTAGATTTTGTTAAATTTGTTAGATATGGCTGCCCCGGGAGACAACATGGATGAAGAAATGATGAATATTATTGCTGGAGGTGATGCGCAGGATGTTGATGACGGAAGTCAATATCTAGCTCTTGAAAATGAGCAAGAAAATGTTTTGCAAGAAAATACAGGCGAGGTATATATACTAAATATATATTATATGTGGAATATTGTATATATTTCTGTGTACAAAAGATATTTATTTATTATTTTTTATATGTAGCCCTCTGGATCGGTGACCACAACGGCGAAGAGCAAAAATGTTCGAGGACCGAAGAAACCACTGGAGGGCCGATACATAATATCAGAATTCAAGATCGAGACAGGCGAACCACTTGGTCCACATAAAAGGAAATTCGTGGAACACTATGGGTACCTTGTAAGGGACATAATTCCGATCAGTATCCGTGAATGGAAGAAAAAGATCAACGAGCCTGATGTTAGTTTTGTCCCTGATGTTGACAAGAATTTGCTCTGGAATGATATCCTTGCCCATTTCACGTTGCAAGCGGATGATTATGATGATATCAACGATGATGAATTGAAGGAGCTAGTTTGATCGTGGGCTATGAAGAAGATGGCCACACAATTCCAGACTTGGAAGAAATGCCTATACAACACATACATCAAGAAGAACGAAACGCCAAATTGGGTTACTGCTAAGGGCCCGATCTCGAAACAGAGGGCCTATTGGAATGCTTTCGTACAGTACAAGACATCAGAAGAGGGTGAGGCACGGGAGAGAAGGAACCAAGAGAATGCCCGAAAAAAGGTATACCACCATGACATGGGATCAGGTGGCTACGATACTGCCATTTCGAAGTGGCAAAAAATGGAAGCGGACATTATTGCCAAGGGGATCGAACCAGAATCAGCCAAGTGGCCCCTACGCTCGAAGAATTGGTTTTTCGGTCATGGGGGAAGACTCGACCCACAGACCGGTCGAGCAGTGTATGGGCCAAAACTCGAAACAGCAGCACGCTAAAGAGATTGGTGCGTTCAAGCCTAATAGAGAGAAGGATGAGCTGACGTATGCCATCGGGACTGCTGAACACACTGGCCGAACCAGAGGCTTAGGACGCAACACTCCATGGGTTCATGGTTTTCCTGATGACAGGGAAACCTACCGAAGCCGCCAGAGAAGCAAGGAGGAGCAAGCAGCGTGGGTGGCAGTGTTGGAGGAAATGGTGCTTGAAGCAAAGGAGCGAGAAAAAGCAATGGAAGCAAGAATGCAGGAAGAAATCAGAAAGCAAGTGCAGATAGCAATGAGTGCTCAGAGGCAGGCATCAGAGCTAGGAATGAATGTTAATATTAGCCCTCCTGGTCAGTTGAAAAGCAGCTGCGCTTCCACTGAGCTGCCAAAGCAAGATGACGCAGCACTGCGCTTCCCCGTGGATGATGTCACTATTCCAATGACATCAATTGAGCTACATGTTCCAAGGGGGAATGACACAATCAAGGTCGCTGTCGGTGTTTTTACTCCTCCAAACCCTACCAAGACACCAAGAATCCATGGGGCACCAATACAACCTGGATATGCTAGGGTTACAGTGGACCAAGTGAGCAAAGGTTATGAGGATCTAGTTCTTGACATTCCTGGAGGTGATGGAGAGAAGACTCTAGGAGAAGCAGAGAAGGTATATATACTATGGCGCAAGCGCTACATCATTATCCCTGGGGCGTCTGCTCCACCGCCAGCAGACATTAGGTGCGGACAAAAGTTAACAAAACATTTTTTTTGATAATTTTCTATGGGCATGACTAATAATAAGCATTTACTTATATCTCATTATTTTTTGTACTCACAAAGCAGGGCCTCCGCCAACCTAAGTCTAGTTGTTGCTTCTCCTGACCATCATAGTGCTCAGGGCAATGATGACGCCTTCGAAGGCACTGCTGCATCCCCACCATCTCCAACTCCTCCGCCGCCTCCAAGGAAGTCCACAACTCCTCCGCCGAGGTCTCCAACGCCTCTGCCGCCTCCAAAGTCTGCACTACCTCCAAGGCGGTCTCCAACGCCTCCCCCGCCTCTAAGGAAGCCAGCCCCTAAGAGGTCCACCCCGCAAACGAAGCCGTTGCCCCGCTCGTCGGCAAAGAAGCAGAAAGCAAGTACTCATCCAGTTCCCCAAAAACTATCTTATGAGAAAAGTGATCAGGAATTAAAGGATGCAGTACAAAAAGATGTGCATGATTTCTTTGAAGGTGTAAAATAGGCACAACGAGCAAGGGGCAACCCGGAGAAATCATACTTCTACCTACCTCCGGATCAGCTAAGAAAGAAGGTGGAACAAAAAAAACGGGATTCTCTTAAGAGCGCCGCGAAACAACCGATATCGGACTATGACCGCTCTCTCACCAAGTCATATGAGGCGGCGCAAAAAAAGAAGATAGTAGGGAAAGGTGTTGCACAACTCGAACAACAATCGCAACAATCAATCCCCCCCCTTGTCGTTCCTAACGAATATGGTTCAAACTTAAACTTAATGGAGGAGGTAGGCGGCTATGAGTCGTTGCTTCAGTTTTATCATGACACTGGTTTGAACCTTGCCCAACTACTCGCTGAAGGACCATCTGCTCCAGAAGTGGATCCTTACAAGAAGTTTGTAGCAGGCCAGAGTCTATACAACCCAGAGAAATTAGATGAACTGGGTACGCAAATGTACCTGCTAAACGAGTGGTACATGTCGGCGTCTGCTGCGGGACAAATCTATATTTCTGTCAGAATTAGAAACCACCATTACTTCCGTGGCAATGACATTATCTATGTCGAGCTTCCAGAATTACACCAACTATGCCACCTGGACTCTCTCGACAAAAGTCTCGTTAGCTGCTATTGTCTGTAAGTGTGATTATTTTCTACTATATTCACAATTTCTTTATTATATATTCACAATATATATTCACTATTTTCATGTATGCAGATATGAGATCACAGAACTTAGAAAGAGAAAGGATAATGATGTTGGGTTCGTTGATCCGTATGTCGTATTCAAACACCCTAACCCCCCGAAGGATTATAAGCCAGAACCTGAGAGAAATCTCATGAATTTCTTAGTGAACCAATGCGACAAGAAGGAGATACTCTTCCCCTACAACTTCAAGTGAGTGTTATTATAAGTAATTAATGTCGATCATATATATGGGACATCAATATTTCCTTACTAGCTAGTTACCTCTCTCACACACACATATATATATATATGTTTATGCAGCAATCACTGGATATTGATGGTCATCGATATGGCCAATAGTAGATTGAAAATCTTAGACTCATTGAGAAAATCACAAATGGAGTATCAAGACATGATAGATATTATACAAGGGTAATTAATTTAGTTTCTCTATAACAACATATATATATATATATATATATATATATATAATGGCGCCGATCTCTCAACAATTATTAAAGGTTAAATTATTTTTTTATTTTATTGGGAGCAGGGTTTGGAAAAGGTTAATTGAGGAACAAAAAATAAAACATTGCAAAGAGCCACTGGATGTAATCGCACACAAAGTAAGTACTATAACTACACATTTATATTCAATTAACACCATATGATGATTTCAAATCACCCTAATTGATTTTTTTCGTAAAAGTGGGTTCTAAGGCAGGAGCAGGGTAACAACTACTGCGGATACTATGTTTGCGAGTTCATCATGGCGTACTCAAAGAGAACTCCTGAAGAGCGTCTCAAAGTACGTATATAAATACTTTTTCCTTCATATTATTTCGATCGTATATTTACAATTTCTTTATTGCTCTCATTTGTATAAGTAATTACATGAGCAATACACATACATATATATATATATATATTAATACTTTTTCCTTTAACTTTTATTGAAGACTGAATGGTTGAGGAAAAGAGTCATACGACTTGACCAACTTAAAGCAATTCGAGAGACTATAGCAGGATTTTTCAAAGACCAGGTCATCAACCCCAACGGCGAGTTCTACAATGACCCGAACGAAACGTGGAATCCAAATCTGGAGGAGTGAATTCCTAAGGACCTAAACAATTTATATATCAAACATTTGTAATATATATAGAGTATGGTGTACAAAGTAAGGACGCGTATATTCGTTTGTTATTTATGTACAAAGTTCGAATGAAAACTTACGCGTGCGAAGTACACATATATATTACTATTATATATTACTATTAGCAGTGCATTCAAAAATATATTTTAATATCAAAACTAACTAATCATTAAATAAAAAAAGAAACCAAAAATAGAAACCAGAAAAAGGAAAAAAAAGAGGGACCTTTAGTCCCGGTTGGTAACACCAACCGGGACTAAAAGTCCTGTCGCATGGCGTTGAACGCCAACCCTGAAGACCCCCTTTAGTCCCGGTTGGTGTTTCCAACCGGGACTAAAGGTCCCTCTTTAGTCCCGGGCGCCAAGCTGGGACTAAAGGAGGGTACCTTTAGTCTCGGATTGGTGCTCCCGGTTGGGAAACCAGGACTAAAGGGGTTTTCCAACCGGGAGCAAAAACCCTTGCTGCACCAGTGTTATTAACAACGTTGGTCAGAAAATAACTACATCATAATCATGTCAAAATCTCTTTTTCTCCAATTAAATATCACGTTGGTTCAAAATAACTAGAGAATAAACTGTTTCTTTAGCAGCGGAAACATGAAAATTCATTATCTATGTTTCAGAAGCATTAAACTTTTCCCAAATATTCTCTGAAAATTATCCTGTTGGTTCAAATTTTAACAGAGATATTAAACTAGACAAAATCATCGAAATCTGCTTCTAAAAATTAAATAAAACAAAAAAACGTTACTATGCAATTTGGACCAAAATTCTTGGCGCGCTATGCACTGTCGTGGCCCAGCTGTGAAAATCAGCCCGCTCCTGTTCGGCTCTCTCGCGTGCTGCGCCTTCCTAGTCCGCAACCTGGGCCTAGGCCGACAAAGCCGCATGCCGTGCGAGCCCACCTGGGCCGAAAGTTGGCCCATTCGCTGTTAGTCATTCATCTGCATCGAACGGTCGAGCGCGCGCATCGATTGAACAAAACTCCGACGCAGCGACTCTGAGCATAGCAGTAGCGAGCGACCGAGCAAGAGCAAGCGGTGATGGAGCCATCGCCGGTCCCCTCACCAGCGTGCACGCTACCCAGCGGGTGAGCATGCCACCATTGAGTGGTCTAGGTGGTGGTGCCCTGATCCCCACGTATGCTACGGTGAGGAGCTTGCGAAACCCTAGATCAGACCTGGCCGCATCTCCTTCTCTTTCTTAGCCTCGCGAGAGACCGAGCGAAGACGAGAGCTTAAGGCGGACGCAACGCAGGGGATGGCGGCTCCACCGTGGTACCCCTCATTGACACACACGTGCGGCTGGAGCCGCGCGTGGCATCATTGAGCGGCACCACGGTGGTGCCCTTTGGCTCGAGCCTGAGGCGGATATCGTGCGTTGCGCTTCTCCTGCCCCGGCGGCTAGGGTTGACTTCCCGCGCGGCGTCCATGCGACGACCGGTGGTGGAGACAGAGCGGGTGGACCCCAGGTAGGAGCTTCTTCCCCTTGTCCGAATCGCTCTCTTCCCCTTCCTCATCATGAGTTAGGGTTAGGGTTTTGTTAGGGTTCGGATTAACCCAATTCAGTTTTTCTCTTGGTTTTGATTCGAGATCGGCGAGATAAGCCCTTTCCCCTCCCCCTTCTTCTCTTTTAGATCTTCTTTCTTTTCTTTTTAGAGTTGAACCGATTCGGGGTTAGGGTTAGGGTTAGGGTTCATC
Source organism: Miscanthus floridulus (assembly GCF_019320115.1). NCBI lineage: Eukaryota > Viridiplantae > Streptophyta > Magnoliopsida > Poales > Poaceae > Miscanthus > Miscanthus floridulus. The sequence continues at coordinate 121,342,241 of NC_089588.1, read as the reverse complement.
TTCCCCGATGGGTTTGGGTTCAGTTGAACCCTCTACATTTATGTTTCTTCCCCCCGATTAGGGTTAGGGTTTCAATCCAAACCGGATCGAACCCTCTGTTACTCTTCGATTTCTTTTCAATTCTCTACCCCATACTAGATCTACACACTGTTAACCTGTCTCTGATGCCATTGTTAAGAACACAATACCTCTGAAATGTAGATCAAGGGGATAAACATCTTTCTTAGATGGAGAAACTGATTCCTCTACTTCGCTCTAGCGTAGTTGCGCCGTAGCCGTGTGGACGCCGGTGTCGTGGGAGCTCAATGCGATGGAGTCCACCATAGTGGTGGCGATGTAGAGGCAATGGTGACACGAGGTGTCATGGTCCAGTGTTGACGGCAAAATCAATGGGTCTTTCCATCGCTGGCAGCACCCTCTTTAGATTGGGTTAGGTTTAGCTATTGGTGGGTCACGGTGGCTCAAGTGAACCTCGTAGTTAGAGCCCTGGTCCCCACCTCTCTTTATAGTGTTGTACGACAGGAGCCCACTAACCTTGGAATGGTTGGACACCCCCGATCAGGGCGTGTTGATCCAAGGACCCAATTGACTGGTGGAGATCAAACTAATAGGGCTCAGCCCATCCTCCCCTGCCACGCCAGGCGTCGTGTGGTCACCTGGTCCTCCTTGATGGCGACAACTCCTCCAACGTGCTGTGGCAGAGCTTCGACCACCCGACAGACACACTGGTGCCCGAGGCTTAGCTCGGCAAGGACAAGCTCACCGGCGAGTACCAGACGCTAACGTCGTGGCGCAACGGCATCTAGACGGGGCACGTGTTTGCCAACCTGCCAGAGGCCATCAACAACGTGCTCTTCAACCAGACGTATGTCGAGACACCAGCATACCTATGGCATCACCAGCGTGCTCTATGACAACACGACCATCACACGCATGGTGCTGGACCTCACCGACCAGACGAAGCAATTCATCTGGGTCCCCGGCAGCCAGAGCTGGCAGTTCTTGTGGGCCACGCCCACCGTTCGGTGCGACGTCTATGCACTCTGTGGCGCCTTTGGCGTCTGCGACTAGAGGAGGCAGTAGTCGTGCCAGTCCCCGCTCAGGTTCGCTCTGGCGGTGGACCAGGACTGGGGCCTCAACGACTAGAGCGTTGGGTGCCACCAAAGCCTACCACTATAGTGCGGGGGCAACGGGTCAACGGACGGCTTCCTGGAGCTGCCGAGAACGAAGCTCCCTGATGATTCGCTCTCCGTGGCAGGCGTCGCCCAGAGCGAAGCAGAGTGCGAGTTGGCTTGTCTAAACAACTGCTCCTACCAGGCCTACACATTCTCTGGCGGTGGCTGCGCCGTCTGGCATGATGGATTCCGCAACCTTGAGCAACTATTTCGAGATGCCAGGGGCAGGGGCGGGGGCGGGGCGGGGGTTCGTCGTCGTCGAGCCTGTACCTTAGGCTGTCGGAATCTGAATTGCAGCATCTGCGCGGCGCGAAGGGGAAGAAGAATAGGCGAATTGCAGCATCGTTTTGGCACACCCTTGGCATCTTCTCTAGTACCAGTACTAGTAGTATATCTGAAGCCATTAGTTGAAGAACTTCTAGTTTTATGGAACAAACTAGGTGTATGTGTCTGGGATGAGTACAAACAAGAACACTTTGACCTACGAGCAATGTTGTTCATAACAATCAATGATTGGCCTGCTTTAAGTAATCTTTCAGGTCAGACAAACAAAGGATATAATGCATGCACACATTGTTTTGATGACCTTGACAGTATATATTTGAAAAGATGTCGAAAGGTCGTGTACCTTGGCCATCGTCGATTCCTTCCTTTGAATCACCAAGTAAGAAAGAAAGGGAAGCATTTTAAAGGTAAGCCAGACCACCGGAAGAAGCCTCATAACCGAACCAGGGAAGATGTACTCGCAATGGTCAAGGATGTGAAAGTAGTATTTGGAAAGGGACAAGGCAGCGAATCTATTCCCAAAGATTGTAAGGGACACGCACCCATGTGGAAGAAGAAGTCCATCTTTTGGGAGCTACCCTATTGGCAAGTCCTAGAGGTCCGCAACGCAATCGACGTGATGCACCTGACAAAGAATCTTTGTGTGAACCTGTTAGGATTCATGGGTGTGTACAGGAAGCCAAAGGATTCACTTGAAGCACGCCAGGACTTGCAGGGCAAGAAAGAACGAGACAACCTTCATCCAGAGAAGACAGATGATGGACGTCATTACTTAAGTCCTGCTAGCTACACGCTTAGCAAAGAAGAGTGGGACAACATGTTCGAATGTCTAAGCAGCATCAAGGTCCCATCGGGATTCTCCTCCAATATAAAGGGTATAATAAATATGCTAGAGAAGAAATTCCTAAACTTAAAGTCCCATGACTGCCACATGCTTATAACGCAATTGCTTTCAGTTGCTTTAAGAGGAATTCTACCTCCACATGTACATCTAGCCACCGTGAAGCTATGTGCATTCCTCAATGTAATTTCTCAGAAGGCAATCAATCTAGTGGAACAAGCTACTCTACATAATGATGTGGTTCAATGTCTTGTCAGCTTTGAGTTGGTGTTCCCTCCATCCTTCTTTAATATCATGACACACCTCCTAGTTCATTTGGTGAAGGAGATTACTATTCTTGGACCTGTGTTCTTACATAACATGTTCCCCTTCGAGAGGTTTATGGGAGTCTTGAAGAAATATGTGAAAGTCTGTTCTAAGCCTGAAGGAAGCATCGCCCAGGGCTATGGAACAGAGGAGGTCATTGAGTTTTGTGTTGACTTTATTCCTAACCTTGCCCCGATTGGCGTTCCCGAATCGCGACACAAGGGGAGACTCAGTGGTAAAGGAACTTTAGGGAAGAAAACATATATTGGCATGGAAGACGATTATTTCAATAAAGCACACTACACAATTCTTCAGAACTCGTCATTGGTGCATCCGTACATCGAGATACATAAGGAGTTCTTACGATCCAAGTTTCTAGGGAAGACTGAAGCTTGGATTAGGCATCAGCACATGGAAAGTTTCAGTGGTTGGTTGCGAAAAGAATGTCAAGGCGATGACAATATTGATGAGTAACTGTATTTGTTGGCTAGGCAACCATCGTGGCATATCCTCACATACCAAGGGTACGAGATAAATGGGAATACATTTTACATAGTTGCCCAAGATAAAAGGAGCACCAATCAAAATAGTGGTGTTCGCATAGATGGCACAGATTCAAATGGGAATATACAAACATATTATGGCCGCATAGAAGAGATATGGGAACTAGACTACGCACCTAATTTTAAAGTCCCATTGTTCCGGTGTCAATGGGTGAAGCTGACCGGAGGAGGGGTAACAGTCAACAAAGAGTATGGAATGACAACAGTAGACCCCAACAATATTGGGTACAAAGACGAACCATTCGTCCTTGCTACCGATGTGAGTCAGGTGTTCTATGTGAAAGACAAGTCTACAAAATCAAAGAGAGGAAAAAACGAAGACATCAACTCAATGATCAATGAGCCAAAGCGCCACATAGTTCTTTCTGAGAAAATAAATATAGTGGGAATTGAAGACAAGTCAGACATGTCAAAAGATTATGAAAGAAATGTCCGAATTCCACCCTTCATAGTGAAGAAAGATCCAAGTATCATGTTAAATGATGAAGACACTCCATGGTTACGACAAGATCATAACCAAGGGTCATACGTCAAGAAGAAATTCATTGTTGTGCCCTCATGATACAACGATGCATGTTTAATATATTATGTTTTAGAGATGGATATTATGTAATATGTTATGACTTCACATTGTAATATGTTTAATATATGTTTCAAATTTCACAAGTGTGTGACATAGTTTTAGAAAAGTCCATATGAGATTCAAGAATTTATGACTAGTGTTTGATAAAACTTTCTCAAGTGGGAAAATGAGCTATGTAACAATTATAGATCTTGCTGAGATGATCAAACTTGGTATTCAGAGATTTTTCATCTGAGGTCATTTAGTGTCTCATTTGAGCAAGTTTGACCAAGTTAAATTTGGTCAAATGAAAAAACAACACTTTGACTCTAGTATTATGAACTCTAAATGACTTCAAATTGAAAAGTTTTGAATACCAAGTTTGTTAAACTCATCAAGATCTACAATTGTTATTTTGGTCAACTTTCCATTTGAGATAGTTTGGATGGTTCAAATTTGTGATTTTTCAATTTCGACGCCTACAAACTAGTTTCGGAACCCTAGATTGTCTCAAATTGAAACGTTTTGAATACCAAGTTTGTTCAGCTCATCAAGATATATAATTGTTGTTTTGGTCAACTTTCCATTTGAGAAAGTTTAGATGGTTCAAATTTATGATTTTTAAATTTTGACACCTACAAACTAGTTTTTGGAACCCTAGATTGTCTCAAATTGAAAAGTTTTGAACATTAAGTTTGTTCAACTCATCAAGATCTACAATCCTTATATAGGTCATTTTTTCATTTGAAAAGTTGTAGAACAAAAATACTATATTTTCTTTATTTTTATAGGTTCAACAAAAATTTCGTGTCATTTTGGTCAAAAAACCGAGAAAAAATTGAAACATTGACGTTACAATAATGCGATAATAAATTTCCTATCGAATAATATTAGTTTTATTAATTTTAAGTTACAAATATATTTTTGCATTAATAAAATACTTAGTATTAGTAACATTTATATTCTATATTCATAAAAGAAATTTAAAACTTTAGGTTACAAAATTTTCCTATTTATAATAAATAATTAGTTACTCAATAGTATTTTTTAAAATAAATATTGCAAAGTATTGAAGTTGCTATAGAATTAATTGATTAACCTAGTATTAAACAAGGAGAACAAAATCAAAATCCCACGCCTTTCCAATTACTCTGGCGGGCCGCCAAAATTTTTAGGCCTTCAGTCCCGGCCCAGGCCAGGAACCGGGACTAAAGGGTGGGCGGCAATTTCGACCAAAAATACCTTTAGTCCCGGCTGGTAACACCAACCAGGACTAAAGCTCCTTTAGTCCCGACTGGTAAGCCGAGCCGGGACTAAAGGGTTGGACCTTTAGTCCCGGTGGCGTTTAGTCTCGGCTGGTGTTACCAGCCGGGACTAAAGGGTCCTGGCCTATATATATCGAACGGTTCCTGTTCTGTCCATCTTCTACTTTCTGATATACATGTTGATCATCGCCGCCGCCACCGCCATCTTTGATCTCACCTCCGTCGCCGGCCCAGCCCCGCTCGGCTGTCGTGCTCGTCTCTGCTGCGCCGCCGTCATCATCTACCCCGCCCGGCCACGCCATCCACTGTCTCTCCGCTGCCGCACCCGAGCCACCCTCTATCGCCGACCGCTTCTCGCCCGACCTCGTTGTCGAGCCCCGCCCAGCGGCCGTCGAGCTCGTCTGCCGCGCCACGTCGTCGTCGTCCTCGCGCGAGGTGCTTAGCTCGGCCCCGTGGCTGGCCAGCACGCCCTGCCCGGCTCGCCCATCCACCCCAGCTAGCCTTAGCTAGCTGCTGATCTCGGCCATATTTTTTTAGATTGTTTTTGATATATATGTTAGATTAAAATGTATGTTAAATTTAATTACTAGTTTATTTAGATAGTTTTTGATATATATGTTAGATTAAAATGTATTAAAATTTAATTAGTAGTTTATTGTTAGTTTTTTAGTTAGTTTTTAGATAGTTTTTGATATATGTTAGATTTAAATGTATTAAAATTTAATTAGTACTTTATTTAGATAGTTTTTTAGATATTTTTTTATTATAGTTTTTGATATATTTAGTAATTATTATTCTATCTCTCTCTATATATGTGTTAGATTTAATTTTGATTTAGTAATTCTATCTAGGGGCTCTTGTGTTCTTGCCCCAACTTTGATGTGAAATTGTGATTTTGCCCTCGTTTTTCTAACTTTGTGATTTTGCCCTTAACTGTTCACAAGTCAATGCGATTTTGCCCTTGGTCAATGGTAAAAACAGGGGTGAAATCGCGTTGACCAGGGGCAAATTCGCGTTGACTTGTGAATAGTTAAGGGCAAAATCACAAAGTTAGAAAAACAAGGGTAAAATCACAATTACACATCTGTATAAGGGGCAAGAACACCATTTTCCCTTCTATCTATGTATATATGTTAGGTTTAATTAGATTTAGTAATTAATTCTATCTAGATATATGTGTGTTATTATATTTAATTGGATTTAGTAATTATATTCTATCTCTCTATATATGTTAGATTCTATATGTATACATATGTACTTAATTGTTTCTATGTGTATATATACATGTACTTATTTCCATGTGTTGAGAGAGAGAGAGAAAATTGTATCTAGAGAGACATTCTATGTGTTATCACATGCATATCTAGAGATATATACATATGCACTTATTTCTATGTGTTGAGAGAGAGAGAAAATTGTATCATTCTATGTGTATATATACATGTACTTATTTTCATGTTTTTGGATCGAAAGTATTTTTGATTCGATTCCAAAGCCTATACCTTATTATTGTTTATCCTTATGAAATATTATGTGTTATTATATTTAATTAGATTTAGTAATTCTATATATGTTATCACATGTACTTATGTTATGTGCCATAGTAATTCTATCTATGTGTTATCTTGAAGAAATAAATGGCTGCTCCGGATGATAACTTGAATGATGACATAATGGCGGATATTATCAACGCCGACACCAATGTGGATGTAGATGATACGAGTCAGTACTTTGCTGATTATGAGGATATCCTGAATATCCCGGTGGTTGAAGATCAACAAATTGTCGCGCAAGAAAATACTAGCGAGGTATATTCGATTATCTATCATCTCTTATAGCTGCATGCGTACGTATATTTGTTGTTAATCGTTGTGTTTCTACTCATTTAGCCGGTCTCTGGATCTACATCAACCACCGGCAACAGTAGGAAAGTCCGAGGGCCAAAAAAGCCATTAGAGGGCCGTTTCATAATATCAGAATTTGACACCGACACCGGCAAACCATTGGAACCACATGCTCAGACATATGTCAATCAATGTGGGTTCATTGTAAGGGATAGGATCCCAGTTAGTGCTCGTGAATGGAAGCAGAAGATATTTGCTCCTAATGTTAGTTTTGTAGCTGATCGTGATAAGAACCTAGCTTGGAGAGATATCACTCAGCATTTCATATTACAAGCAGATGATGCTTTGAAGGAGCTAGTGAGGGATTGGACAATGAAGAAGATGGCAACATTGTTCCAGAGTTAGAAGAAGACATTGTATAAAAAGTTTATCTTGAAGAATGATACGCTAGATTTCAATACTAAGGCGTTTGTCAAGTTGGAGTCCCATTGGGATGACTTTGTACAATACAAGACATCTCAAGAGAGTGAGGAACGTGTGATGAGGAATCAGCAGAATGCCCAACAGAAGCAATACCATCATCGCATGGGATCAGGTGGTTATAGAAGTGCTATTCCCAAGTGGCAGAACCTAGAAGCAGAGATTACTGCCAAGGGAATCATACCTGGAACAATAGAGAAGAACTGGCCTCAATGCGCGAAGAATTGGTTCTACACTCATGGGGGAAGCCTAGACCCAGACACTAGCAAGCTAATTTTTGGCCAAAAAATTGAGAGAGCAACACAGAGACTAGCTCATGCTAGGGAAGAAGCTGATAGTGGTGTTTTCAAGCCCAACAGAGAGAAGGATGAATTGACATATGCCCTAGAGAATCCCGAACACGGTGGTTGAACAAGAGGCTATGGGGCGGTTCCATGGCTACAAGCATTCCTAGCAGACAAGGATACCTACAGAAGCCGCCAGAGAAAGAAGGATGAGGAGGCAGACCGAATCCATGTATTGGAGCAATTTCTTAATGAGTCACGACAAGCATTGCTTGAATCACATGAACGAGAAAAATCTCTTGAGGCAAGAATGTAGGAGGAGATCAAGAGGCAAGTGCAACTAGCAATGAGTCAAATGTAATCGCAATCAACGCTGAGAGTCACCATTAGCCCCGTTGGTCAGATGAAAAGCAGTTGTGCTTCCACGGGGCTGCCAGTTATTCAAGATGACGCTGGGTTGCGCTTCCCTGTTGATGACATTACCGAGCCTCTAACAACATGTGAGCTGCACATTCCAGATGGTAATAATGCATCAATCATGGTGGTCGTCGGGGTTGTATCTCCAATAGACCGAACAAAGACACCAAGAATCCATGGGTTAGTTATTCAACCTGGATATGCTAGCGTCTCGGTCGATAGAGTGCTCAAAGGTTACAGCAATGTTCCTTTTGACATTGAAGGCGGTGATGGGGAGAAGACACTAGGAGAAGCAGAGAAGACATTTATTCAATGGCGCAAACGCTTCATCATCATTCCTGGGGCGCCACCGCTTCCCCTACCTCACCCTAGGTACGAATGAAAGTGAATGAAATATTATTTTCCATTAATTTTATATTGGCTTCAAAAATAATTAACTCACAACTTGTTTTTGTAGCAGGGTCTCCCCCCAGCCTAGCCCAATCATTCATTCCCTATCTCATCACAGCGTCGTAGGGGGCGAGACGACTTCATCCCCACGGCGATCTCCAACTCCTACACCGGCCTAGCGCCTCCACAACGATGTCCAACTCCTACACCGGCCCTACCGCCTCCACAACGATCTCCAATGCATCCACGCCGGTCTCCAACACCGGTCTCATCGCCTCCACGCCGGTCTCCAACATTGCCCCACCCCCTCCACAGCGACGCACTACAGAGACGTCTAAGGTCCCGGCGGCAAAGAAGACCCCGAAAAAAGAGTTATTTCTCAAGAAATACTTTCTGAAAAGACTGATGAGCAAATAGCAGCTGAAGAAGACAAAAAAGTGAAAGATTTTTTTATAGATATCGAAAAGCAGAGACAAGTGAAGCTTAAGGAGAAGCCGTACTTTTACATACCACAAGATCTGCTGAGGCAGAAGGTCGAAGCTCACAAGAAAAAGATGCTTAAACTTCATAAGCCTCTGCCACTATCAGACTATGACCGCTCCCTCGTGAAGTCACATGATGTAGATAAGAAAAGGAAAAGAGCATCAGGGAAGGATGTCCCACAGCTCAGACAACAGAAGCAACCAATGCAAAATCTTGTTGTTGCTAATGAATATGGTTCCAACATAGAAGTCTATCGACCAGACAACTCTAGAGAAGTGTCGGTTCAAGACCTTAATGCTTTTTTTGAACTAACTGGTTAACCTTGGATCAATTGACAGGCAAAGCTCCAATCCAGAACCTAGAAGTTGATACCTGGAAGACTTATAAATTTGGTAAAAGTCTGTACAACCCTGTGACTCTGAATGAATTGGGTACGCAAATGTACTTGCTCAACAAGTGGTACATGCAGGCGTGTGGTAGGGGTGAGGAGTGGATCTTTGTCAGATTTAGAGACCATCATTACTTCCATGGCGATGACATCTTACATATTAGTTTTGAAGAATTGCATCAACTATACCACATGGACGCTCTGGACAAATCAATCATTAGCTGCTTTTGTTTGTAAGTGATTCTTACTTTTATTTAATAAACTCACTTCCATGCGTACGTGTATATAATTATCCTCACATGTAACTTATATTTATATACAGATTCCAGATGTTAGAGCTCCAAAGAATACAAGACACCAGTGTTGGCTTCATTGATCCTTATATCGTATTCAAAACCAATATTATTGTCAAGGAGCAGTGGGTATCTGAAGCACAGAAGAATATCATGAGGTTCTTCGTGAAGAAGCACGATAAGACAACAATACTTTTCCCGTACAACTTTGAGTAAGTGTTAATAATAATGTAGTCTACACATTTTATGTAATATCAATACAACTTATATGCATGTACGTGTGTGTATAAACTAATGCAGGTTTCACTGGATACTCATTGTCATTGAGTTAAACTCAAGTCGGTTAGTAATCTTGGACTCGTTGAGAAAAGAGCGGGCACTATACCAAGATATGATAGACATTATCTTGGGGTAATTTTGATCTCTCGCGCACAACTATTATTGAATAGACTTTGCCATAATTTATTAACGATCGTACGTTATTGGTCGCACAGGGTTTGGAAAGAGTTTATTCGGCAACACCGCAAGGATTGCAAGGCACCACTTAATGTAGTTGAAATAACAGTAAGTTGTACTATATATACTCCCCCACGTGTTTAATTACTATATCGTACTTCAATTTACGTGTGAGATGATGAGAATAATCTTCTTCTCGTACAGTGGTGTTTGCGGCAGCAACCAGGTAATAACTTGTGTGGATACTATGTTTGGGAATTTATCACTGCACACATAAGAACTCCTGAAGATGTCCTCAGAGTACGTATATATCAATTTTTTATTTATTTTTAATGAATATATATATATATGTATTAATACTTTTCCTTTTATTTCAAATGCAAGACTGAATGGTTGAAACAAAGGGTCATGCAAAAAGACCATCTGAAAGCAGTTCAAGAGTCAATAGCAGGATTTCTTTTAGAAAAAGTGCTAAATCCCAACGGCGAGTTCTACTTTGATCCTAAGGAATAAATGATGTAAATTAAATGTTTATTGATATCGTTATTTTTGAGAACAAGATTATGAAAGTGTTGTATATATACACATATATCTATAATATATATAGTTTCATACTTTATTCAAATATAATAATGCTCGAGATGAGAATTAGATGTAATTATATGCGTGCGTGTATTTATATTAGCAGCATAGAATACGTACATAAAAACATATTATATATTAAACAAATATGTGTAACTGAACTGAAAACAAATTAAACAAAAAAAAAAGAAAAAGAAAAGGAACCTTTAGTCTCGGTTGGGGTTACCAACCAGCACTAAAGGGTGCGGCCACGTTTGCTCGGCTGGAGGGCCTTTAGTCCCAGTTGGTAACACCAACCAGGACTAAAAGTTCCTCTTTAGTCCCGGCTCGATGACCCGGGACTGAAGGTTCCACCTTTAGTACCGGGATCGTTGTCCCGGCGCGGTAACCGGGACTAAAGGCCGTTACCATCCGGGACAACAAGGCCATCCTGTAGTAGTGTCAGTTGTCACTACTAGAGTGTACCTTTTTCTTTCGTTCGTTCTTTTTTTCCAAGGGAACAGGATATTACTGTGGTGGCTTCACTCCACTGGCCCTTGTATTCCACTTCCTTTTATGCTCTCCAGTCTCTACAACTAATAATGGAGGAGCAATTTGGAACAACAAGAGGTGATGTCCAATGCTTCTACGCTTACCAATTATATATTTGATTAATATGTGTCACTAGGTTATCATTCATCATTGATCAGCTGCTTATCTAAGCATTCCATAAATGGCGCGTTTGGTGATTGTTTGGATTCAGATTTCATAAAGAGAAGAATGTGGTGGAATTGACCGATGTGCCCTTCGCCATATGATACTTTTCTTGAATATGGAGAAATAAAATGTTTGAAAAATATGAGTAGTATTAATTAATCCATTGACACATTATTGGGCCACACAAAATCTCAGCGGCACAGAGTGCAACACCCTGTGTCACTGCAAACATGTTATGCACAAACTCATGTCAACATTCATCTCATATCATGCGCATTAGTGTTGCAAAAATGCTGAAAAACAAAAAATTCTGTGGCTTTGTTTGTATTGTGCAAGTTGTGGTCATTTTGGGTTATTTGCGAAGCTAGATCCTTAAAAACTTAATAACAACTCTTAAAAAAAACTAATGTTTGTAGTACAAACTTAGGTCTAATTACTAGAATGGGAATGAATGTCAAAGTTCTGTGTCAAGTATTTTCCCACAACTATGAAAAACTATAAATGAAAAACAGATTCTGAGCTGTCACTTAACTGCTGACTACCAGTTTTCGACTCAAAATTTAAATATAACTTCAAAGACAAGTTTTCCTAGATGTGGTATGACTAGCTTCACCAGATCATCTTATAGCTGTTTACAAATTTTGAAATCGTTGGACATTATTTGCTATTTTTAATAGAGGAGGACCGAAGGCCTCGCCGACTTCTTGATTGGCCCAAATCTCAACTTCGTGCAAATGTTCCTTTCCGGCCTTTCCCCACATATCATCGGGGGACAAGTTCTTCTCGGCGAGGGAATACCTCTTAACAGAGTACTCGTTGCACTTGTGAAAGGAGAACTCAACGATGCCTGACACTGGTAGGCTTCGAACTCACCTAAAAACTTTGTTGAAAGACTCACGCACGTTTGTGGTCATGATGCCATACCTAAAGCCGCCCTCATCATATCCTAGAGCCCACTTAGACTTGTGCTGCATCTGCTCCTCCAACCATGCCTTAGGCTTAGTGTTCAGTAATTTGTCAACTTCTTTCTTTCTCTCCTCAAACTGATGCTATGAATGTGCACAACATTGGGCCTTTACCTTGTCTACAACCTTCTTCTTCCTTTGACGGCGCCAGAAATTAGCTCCGAAATGTCTCATGCACCATCTGTGCTCGAGAGGAGGGTAACCATCAATCTCTTCTCTGGCTGCATTACGCAATCTGATGTGCCGGTCTGGGATCATACATACCCGCCGAGAGGTGCCAAGCACATGTATCCGTAGAAGCTGCATGAACCAGGACCATGAATTGTTGTTTTCTCCCTCTGCCAATGCAAACGCTAGTGGCACTATCTGATCCTCCAGATCAATAGCTGCGGCCATCATCAACACGCCCCTGTACTGGCCTGTAAGGAAAGTGCCATCAACGTGTATGACTAGGCGACAGTATTGGAGAGACTGTTCGGTTTGTGAAAAGGACCAAAAGACACGATGCAGGACATGTGTTATGTGACCGATAGAGGAGACAAAGTACTTCCCTCCGGTGTATGGAAACCATCTTAAGCTGGGGTTATAGTAAGCCATTGCACACAATATCCTAGGAACCCTGTACGCCTCCTTCTAACTACCCCAAGGAATCTCCAAGGCTAGCTGCTTCGCACGCCAAACCTTTCCATACTTGGGAGTATAACCTGTGAAGCCAAGTATAGCCCGAATCAACATTGACACCAAAACATCGCTATCCTCATCCACGAGGCCCAATATGCGATGGGATAGGTAATGTGCCGTGAGCTGAGAATGTTCTAGCTTCCCCTTATTTGTTAGACATGTGTGGGGTTGAACCACTTTCGTTATCCTCCATTTCCCATCACTGGCCTTCCTACGAGCCAATACGTTCCAAAGACATCCTTGCTTGCATGTCACGTAGATCTCACTAGTAGAGAAATGACATTTCATCCGCTTTGATTTTGGGCTTTAGTCTCGGTATTTTTTACATCCAGGAGTAAAGGAAGAATTAGTCCCGGTTGAAGCTACCAACAGGGACTAAAGGCCCCTGTCCTGGCACGCTTTCATAGCAGGCCACCTTTAGTCCCGGTTGGTGTTACCAACCCGGACTAAAGGTCGACCTTTAGTCCCGGTTGTTGTCACGGTTGGTGTTACCAACCCAGACTAAAGATCCTTCAACCTTTAGTCCTGGTTGGTGTCACCAACTGAGATCTCTTGCTTTGATTTGAATGTGTAATAGTGTAGGGTCTATGGTGATGTACGACATAGTCTTGCAGAAATAGCTTTAACTCAGACATTGTATTGAAAACCATCCCCTCGTTGATGATCAAATTTTGAGGGTCATATGTTGATTTCCTAGACAACTGTAGGCTAGTGTCACAAACAACCTTGTCAGTCATGCTAATATCCCTGTAGCTGGGAACGCCACTATAGGGTACGTTGACCGACCTTAGTTGCATCATCTCAGCGGGGGGGAAGGTAGTGCCGTGCTTCGCTCAACCTCACCATTGAATCATAGTGACTAGTGAGTAGCCTCCTCTACATGAGTAGGAACTTGCACAACTTTGACTCCCATGTCCACATATGGATTCACGTACCAATCACCGTCGTCTTCTGAGTTACCTTCACCTTCTTCACCGTCTGAGTCTTCTGTTTCAGTGGTATCATCCTCAGCAATCCTTTGCTCTTCCATTTGCTCCCGCTCATCCTGATCGTACATTCCCTCATCGAAGTTGTCATTCACAACACCTCCAGAAAACCTCTAAGTTTGATCGTACACCCTAGGAGGAGAAGACTGAAGTGGCTCCTGCGTCACACTACTGCTGTAAACTTAATAGAGGCGGGCAAAAGAGATTAACAGAGGCGGGGCAAACCATCCGCCTCCGACAAAAGGTCACGGTTAATCCAGCATTAACGGAGGCTGTTGGTCTGACCACCTCGGTTAATTTATTAACCGAGACAGTTACTCTAAGCTGCCCACCTCTGTTAACTAGTTAACCGAGGCGGGTGAATAAAGCCGTCCACCTCTGTTAAAGTATTAACGGAGGCGGTTGTTATTAACTGCCCACCTCCATTAAAAAATACTTTTATTGAAATTGAATTCGAATTTCACAAATTAAACACAGACAACAAAGTAGAAAATACGCATATAGAGGACAAACATATATTACATTCATTCGTGTGTCGTCCTTATCGTACCTCGAATCGAACCAACATTAAGTTGTTACATATATTACATGCATGTCTTCCTTATCGTACCGCGAATCGAATCAACATTAAGCTGTTACATATATTACATGCATGTTTTACTTATCGTACCACAAATATATATCACATTCATGCATGCAACTAAGATCACCGCTTATTTACTGGCCCTAATCAAAACATGTCCGACAACTTTTAGTCCCTCATGTCTAGCATGGTGCTCCAGTTTCTTATCTTCTCGTACTTATCCGCGGTCGCTAACTCGCTCTCCTAGTTGAAGAACGATCGCCCAACATGCACGCAAGAGTCCGTGAAGAATGGTTGCGCGGCGGATGGTGGACGGCGCGCGAAAGCTCATCGCAGGGGGCGCACAAGGACCGGTGCGGGGGACGAAGAGGTGTCGCGGAGGGGTTAGCAAGGCGGATCTCCCTAGCGGACGGTGCGGCAGTGCGGATCTCGCAGGTGCACGGCGGCGCGGTGGAGCTAGGGTTTTGAGATCTCCTAGGTGCATGGTGGCATGACGGCGTGAATGACTCAGAGCTCCTCGGTGCGGAGAAGGAAGACGAGAGGCGGGGATAGAGCTCAGCACGTGTGGGGGCAAGGGCGGTGGCAGGGTTGAAACTCGACACCGGCGATTACGATGGCGGTAGCGACGACATGAGAAATTTTGGCAGCCCTTCGGGGTGAAAATGAACACGCCGAAGGACTTAGGCATTTTGGGAGGTGCACTCTGGCTTTTATATACCTGTATTAACCGAGGCGGGCAATTTGCAGCGCCCGCCTCTGTTAATATTAACCAAGGCGGGCCCCATTATCTACTCGCCTCAGTTAAGATTTTGAAAATTAGTTTTTAAACTTGATATTTTTATTATCTAAAATGTTAATTTTACTCATTTTAATTTATCTAAAATTGATATTTATTAGCTAAAATAAATAGTTTAGTAGTAGAGTAGAACTTGTTAAATAAATACTTGTTTTATTTTTTCAATATGAATGACATAATTTTTAAGAATGAACACTTAACAGTGCTGCATACATATGGTTCCATTATAATAATAATTAAGTTACAAAACTTCTCGTTAATTAATAAGTCACTACAATATTACATATATGTGTGGCATACGCATCATTTTGGTGCAGGCGCACCCATGGACTTCTTCTCACCGTCAGGGCGGAACTAGGGCATCATCTTGGTCTTGTTGAAGCGGGTCTCGATGGACTTGATCTTCCATGAATGATCGGTAAAGAGCACGAGCTCTGTATTGTTGTTGTATTCTTTGGGACTCTGGACTCCATTAGCTCCCATGATCCCCTGCTTTCCTGACACAACCACGTGCATCTTATCGTCCTTGGGCATCCCAAAGTAGGCTACTTGCGCGGCACGGCTTGCTAGTACCCACTGACCATCTTTGTAGCCGACACTTTGGAGCTCCATGGTGGTTAGCCCATACTATTCCACGACAACCCCCTTTGGCTTGACCCAGTGACATCGAAAGATGGGTATTTATAGGTCAGCACCATAGTCAAGTTCCCATATCTCTTCAACCTGCCCATACTATGTCCTGGTCTGCCCCGTCGACTCATCGAAACCCTCATATCAAACACCATTGTCCTGTACCGTGCTCTTCTTGTCCTTGTCTTTTGTGTGGAACCTATATCCATTGATGTCATACCCTTGCCATGAGGTGATTTGGGTGGATGGGCCAGCCGTAAGACTCCCTTCATCAGATTCTCCAAGGGGTATGCGCTGCTCTTTGATCCACGATGTGAAACTGATCTTGTGCTATTTCTAGACCCATGCCTTCATGCGATCTCCATCATGAGCGGCGCGGATCTCCTCCAGGTGCTGGTCAACGTAGCGTTCGATGACCACTAACTGATGAAGGGCGCTATGGTGAGCTTGTTGCACCGTTTTGTACCCTACATCAGTGCATACTTTCCTCCCCGTGCACGCCGTTCCTAAGGTTCCGCCTTTGTCCTATGGGACAGGCAGCCCAATCGCCTTTCCATCCCGGATGTATTTGGTGCAGCAGTTAACGGCCTTCTCGGTTGTGTATGCCTCGATCATAGAGCCCTCTGGGTAAGCACGATTAAGGATGTATCTATTGAGGGTCGATATGAACTGCTAGTACGTCCACATCTATTGTAGGTAGACAGGTTTTTGAATCTGATCAACCATGTGCATCATCAGGTGTGGCATAATATCAAAGAAAGATGGCGGGAAGCACATCTCGAGCTGGCAAAGAGTCTCCACAACGAACTATTTTAGGCCAGGCAGCTCGGCTTCATTAATGACCTTCTGGGTGATGTGGTTAAAGAAGGACATGCATGTGACAACCATCTTCACGTACTCTGGACCGATAGCCCTGATCACAAGCTGTGCGAGCTGCTGAGGTCACCGAACGGATTCATCCCGTCGGTACTCAGCGCGAACCTGACGTTCCTTGCCTTGTTGCCAAACTCCGAGAACTTGGTGTTGAAATGCTTCCACTGCTGGCCATCGGCGGGGTGTCGCAACTTGCCATCGTCCTTCGTGTGATCAATAGATGCATGCCAGGACATCAACTTGGTATCCTTGGGGTTCCTGAATATAGCACGAATGCGATCGATCATGGGCAGGTACAACATCGACAGTGCAAGACTTTTCCTCTATGTGTAACCCTCTTCTTCCTTGTCCTCATGAGACGGGATCTGCTTCGCACTACTCTTCTTGGCCGTCTTCTTCTTCTTCGGCCCACTTGAGGCTCCCTCGTCATTTGCATCCACGCGACAACTGGCATTCCTCTTGTATCGACTTGCGCCATAGTGCAGATAACTTTCCAACTTCTCATACTTGCCCCAATATAAGATACAGTAGTTAGGGCAGGCATGATACTTTTTAAGCTTCATCGCCACTGTCCGTATCAGCTTCTTCGCCCAATAGGTATTGGCGGCACCTTGTTACCCTCTGGGTATATGGAAGCAAGGATATGTAATAGGTCATTGAAGCTAGTGTTGGACCAGCCATGGCGAGCCTTCAGCATCAGCATATGGAGGTTAAAACACAGCGCCGTCCACTGCTTTGGATAATCCTTATAGAGGGGATCAATTGCTGGCTCGACACGGTCAGCAAGTCCCTCAAATAACTCCACATCCTTGGGATCCATCACAGCAGCCGGCTCACCATCCCCATTGCCACCCCACCGCCGTCGTCGTCATCGGCCTTGTCTTGGAGCAGATCATCCATCGTGATGTAATCAATCCACATCCACTGCAGTATCGCCAGCAGCAGTGCCGTGCCCGCCGGCTGCTGCTGCTGATGATGAGGGTTGTTGTCCTCCGTCAAGTTCTGCATTCACCGATGACGTCGATGAGTTTCCTCTAGATGCACCGGCACTTGCATCTGCTTCGCCATGAAACTTCTAGATGGTGTAATCCTTGACAAAATCATATCGGACCGACTGTGATTGCACCATGTCATCTTTGTGGGCAAGCTTGTTCTGGCAGTGATTACACGGACAAATGATGCGCGGTCGCTTCAGACTTAGACTATGCTTTTTCGCAGTGGCAACAAACTCTCTCACATGATCCAGGTAAGACGGTTCTAGCCTCAATGTCTTGTACATCCATTCCCTATCCATGACCACGAACCATGCACACACACAGCAAAAAAGGCATATAAGCATAGCAATATTAAAAAATACAGCCGGGTAGCTCTAGATCTTATTTCTTTCTCCTCCATATAAATCTAAATCTAGATCTAGATAAAAAGCACGCAAATGTTGAAAAAGAGAAAAGAATAAGGATTGGAGAGCAAGTAGCTACCTCTTGCGGTGCCCTACTTCAACAAATCCAAGGGCAAAACTTCTCCCCCTAGGAAATGATCATTTTTGGGGTTTTCGAGCTCAAAACCCGCAAAAATGGAGAAGTCGTGGGGAAGAAGGGTGGGTGAGGCTGCATTTATAGTCCAGGCTTAACCAAGGCGGACAATAAATGGGCAACCACCTCAGTTAATGGTAAGTTAACCGAGGCGGTTGCCCTAACTCAACTGCCTCGGTTAATAAATATTAACCGAGGCGGTTGCTTTAGGAAAACTGCCTTAGTTAATCTATTAACTGAGGTGGTTGTGTTAGGGCAACAGCCTCGGTTAATAGTTATTAACTGAGGTGGTTATTCATTAACCTAGGCGGTTGCTGGGCCGGCTGCCTGGCCACGAATAACCGAGGTAGGCAACCGGCCCAACCGCCTCAGAGCCCCTTTTCCAAACGCCTTGGTTAAGTTTTTATGTAGTAGTGTCAACTGACTGTCCAATACCATATTGACTGGTGTTGCATCCACATGGACCCCCATTGGTGTTCTGCGCCGCCAACACCATTAGTGGATAGGAAATCCTGCTTCCTATGTCCAATCTCCACCACCACCTCTGGTAATGTCACATTTGACCCTTCAACTACCTTTTTGTAGCGCGACTAGAGAGCCTGTTGCGCAACGGCATCAGCACATAATGTGCCCTGCTCTTCCCACTATCAAACCTCCCCTTCAATGTGAAATCATCATCAAACTTCTCCTGAACCCGCAAAAAAAGGTCACTGAAGCTAGGCGGCACATCAAAGAATTACACTTCATCTTCTATATTCTCAAACACTCCATCTTCTTTTCTAACACTTCCTCCATAAAACAAACAGAATAAACAATCCATCTACTAAAACTATTTCAGCAAACTATATCAAGTCTTCGAAATCAACCTCACGAATATAATATACAACTACTAACTAAACCCTAAACAATACATACTAACTAAAAAAACCTAAACTAACTAACTAATTAAATATAAACTAATCAAAACTAACTCACTGATTAAAGAGTACACATAAAACCTACAAACATATAATAATCTAACTAAATAATTAAATACGTATATATAGCCAACTAATTCATTAGTTATATTAGTACGAACTAATTATATATATATATATATATATACTAATATAACTAACTAATTAAATACATACCTAAATCAAAATTTTCACCAAACCATATCTAGCAAAATAGTTATTGAAATCAAATCGGAAACAACAAACCAAGACGTGCATTACCTTGCCTACGACGGGGGACCTTGGGGGTCACCCAGCCCCGACGCCGGTGAGGGCCGCCGGCGGCCACGAACCCCTACGCGTTGGGTCTGCCGGAGACGAGGGAGGAGAGGGTGGGCGTAGCTGAAGGAGGGCTGGAGGTGGAGAGGGACGCCAGAAGAGGGCTGCAACGGCGCGGGCTCCAGCTGCGGTGGGGTGAAGCGGCAGCGGTGGGGTGGAGCAGCGGCGGCGCGTCGCGGACTAGAGAAGAACAAAAGAAAGGGAGAGAGAGGGTGGCTAGCGTGCGGGCCTGTATTCCCTCTACCGCGCCAGGAGGGGTGGCATGGCAGGGGCCACGCCAAGCAGGCTGGCGCGGTAGCGGGCAGCTGACCTACCATGGTGGCAGGCCAGTCGCGCCAGGAGGGTTGGCGCGCCAGCGCAGTTTATAAGAGAGGATGACCAGTTCTGGGATAGATTACACACATGTGTTTGGGGCTCCAAGACTATAGATGATTTTGAGTCACAATGGAATTCTATCATAACAGATTTTGGACTCATGGGAAATCATTGGTTTTCCACAAAGTTTGCCATGCGTCAATCATGGATTCCGGCATACTTTATGGACATACCTCTAGGAGGAATCCTTAGGACTACGTCATGATCGAAGAGTGCAAATTCTTTTTTGAACCGTTTCATTCATCGAAAATTGACCTTTGTTGAGTTCTGGCTAAGGTTTGACATAGCTTTGGAGTGCCAACGCCAAGAGGAGTTGAAAGCCGATAATGCAAGTCTTCACACCACTCCTAAATTGATAACACCATGGGCCATGGAGAAGCAATGTAATGTGATATATACACATGAAGTCTTCAGTAAATTTCAGGAACAAATCATAGCTGCAAGAGACCATTGCATTATTCAAGGCATTATAGAGTGTGAAGATATAAAAATTGTCACCATCAGCAGTATATCTGGAAAAGAGCGAGTGGTTTAGTTCAACAAGTCAGACATGTTTGGTAGGTGTTCCTGTAAATTTTATGAGTCCTATGGCATCCCGTGTCATCATATCGTACAAGTGCTTAGAGCTGAGAAGCAAAGTGAGATACCATCTATTTATATTATGAAGAGATGGGAGAAAAGATGTAAAAGGTTTGTATTGTATGATTTTTTCTATGGGTGTTTTGTACAATAGTACTGATCAGATATTCAATTTTACAGGGATCTATTCTTTGATGAAGAAGGTAACCTACTAGATGAGAAGCCTGAAGATCCTATGGAGGTGTCAATGCGGAAAAAGATTTCAGATTCACGCAACCAGTTTGAAGATCTTATCCAGATGGCCAAGAACTCTGAACAAGGCATGGTACATCTACAAATTCTATTGCGTGTATATAGGCTGCAGATGCATCTTGGAACTGTCTTATTTCTCTGAACTACAGTTATTCATGCTCAATAATGAATATGGTGAAGGATTTTATTCTGTACAGACTTTGCAAGGCATCATTGGCAGTTAAATAAATATTTAATGACCATATCATAGCCTGACGTGTTGAGATAACTGTTTTAGCAAGATATCCTATTGATTGCTTGTCACTACTAGTTATGCAGATTTAGAATTAGATTGCTAGTTAATCATGTTGATTCATTCTATATGTTTCCTGCTGCTTGTAGTTAACCTGCTGATTCATGCTATATGAAACATTAAATATGATTGTGCATACTAAGATTAGTGCTATTGACCCCACATTCTTTCTTGATTATATATATTTTTTGCAGTCAGTTTACTTGGAAGAATGAGCATTGTAGGGGACCAGTAACCAAGGTTGTGATGTGTCGTATACAATCCCAAATTAGAATACAATTTCTGCAAATTTCTATTCATTTCAGAGATAGCACAAATTAGAATACAATTTGCCATCTATACAATTTCTATACTCTTTGATGTGTCCTATACAATCACAACTTGCCCAACTTGCTACCACCTGCAAGGTTTACAGAACACCAGGCAAAGCACGATTTACAGCACACATGCTTCAATGCATTTCATGACAGCACATAGCTTCAGAATGAAGCAATCCTCCCTGTTCTGTTCCTCTCGCCAATGCACCTCAGGATGAGCACAGCTTCAGAACAATGCACCTTGCTCTCGCCAATGCACCTTGCACCAGCATGGCAGTCAACGGATACAAGCCCTATAGAGAAGAACAATTTTGAGTCACCAATCCAGCAGATAGCAGGGGCGGAGGAAACAAATTTCAGAATGGAACAATTTCAAGCATGTGTGCTGAGGGCCAGGGGCGGCGGCGCCCTCACCAGGCGGCGGAGGGCCAGGGGCGGCGGCGCCCTCACCAGGCCGGAGGAGGGCAAGGGGCTGCTTTGCCCTTAGTAGGCCGGCGTAGGGCAATGGGCGATTTTGCCCTCAGCAGGCGGCGCCAGGGAAGGGGGTGGCGGAGGATAAGGGGCGGCGGCGCCCTCACTAGGCCGGAGGAGGGCAAGGGGCTGCACCGCCCTCAGCAAGTCGGCGTAGGGCAAGGGGCGATTTTGCCCTCATCAGGCCGGCGTAGGGCAACGGGCGATTTTGCCCTCAGTAGGCGGCGCCGGGCAAGGGGCGGCGGAGATCTCTGGCGGCGGAGGACAAGGGACGGCGGAGGGCAAGGGGCAGCGCCGGGCAAGGGGCAGCGGAGGGCTGGGGCGACGGAGGATGCGAATCGCCAGGGGTCGGCGCTGTCTTGGCCGGGCGCAGGGGCGGCGGAAACGATCTGTCGACTGAATCGGCAGGGAGTTTTTTGAAAAAAAACCTGGGAGGTGGGGGGGGGGGGGGGGCTTAAGCGCAAAATCGCCCCACCTCTCGTCCCATCCATCGGATTGGCATCCTGTGTCCCTGTTCGTTAGTTTGCAAGTTTCGACAGGTCGTTTGGTTTGCACCTGATATGGTGCCTTGAAATAACCCTAGTAGTCCCTTCCATACAGCCTCTAATATCATATTCCCTCCGTACTGGCAATACAGGTTGTTTTAGGGGTTGGCAGTGTTTTCACATATTGAAGTCGGTTTAGCTGTTTGGTTTCTCGCTTGGATGAGAATGCCCCTAGGTGTCTTTGGTTCCTGTCGTACTCATTCACGCGGAGCATTAAAACCGCGTCTCTTCGGTTGCCGTCGCCTCCGCTCCCATGTCTCTTCGGTTGTCTCCGCCTCCGCTTCCCTTTCACGAACCAAACTTCTGACCAAACAAACACAAAGGGAAAAAATCGAGCACCACTGGAGATCCTAAAATCGCGGCATGCAAAAGGCAAAAAAAAATTTGTGGCATGCAAAAGGAAAAGAATCGAACGCCGGAACGAAAAAAAATTACGCCACCAGAGATCCTAAAATCACGCCATACGAATGGAAAAAATTAGAGATCCTAAATCGGGCCATGCAAAAGGAAAAAAATCGAGCGCCAAAAGGAAAAAAAATTGCGCCACCAGAGATCAAACCTTGCTCCTCTTGCCTCGGGCTCCATCGTGCTAACCAGCCCATTGAATGATTGTTAAATGGAAGAAACCCGCAATTCTATTTAATAAGAGCAAACAGGAAAAAATACACCCTAACTAATCACTCCTTGATATGTTAAATCTTGTCCAAAATGACCTATTTACCGGTATGGAGGGAGTAGTGGCTCTTCTTCAAGGGACATCATTAATTGTAGCTCAGTGATTTCAACACATTAGGGCAGCCTAACCCTAAAACTAGGAGTAGTTAGAGCGCTAGACACAATTGTTGGCACGTTTTAAGAAAAACATGTCTACGCCTCCACAGGTTCAGTGCTAGACACGTTTGCTTGAATGACCATTTCGCAGATGACTGAGATGATCGATCGAACACCTCTTTTTTCTTCCTCGACTAGTAGTATTTTGAAGCAAAGCAATGTTTCTTGATGTAGGATCAGTCACCTGTTAGGGTTGTGTTCCCTTTTTTGTCTCTCATTTTATACTAAGAACTGAGATTGATTCTTGTAACAGCAAGGCATTTGAAGAGGCAAAATCATAAGCTTTAGCTAGACAAGCAAGTACGTTTTTCGGTTTCGGATGGCATGCTGTTAAATTGAAAAAGGAACTGAAGCCAAAGAGTTGCTAGCTAATGACACGGCAACTGGTCAGATTCTACAGGAGTGTGTTGTTAGAAGTTGAGCAATGATGTGCAGCTCGGCTGACATGACAACCACATTGGTACTGGTGTGCATATTTTTTTAATTGAATATATGTGTATATGTTGGGTTGTTGGGATAGCTAGTGACAGCATACCAATTCTATTTCTCATATTCAGAGTCTATAATGTAAAGTTCAAATTATGCTGTTTGTGGCTGCAGATTGTTGCTTTCAAATGGTGTTTGGCAGGATGCTTCAGAAATGCTTGGTCTTATGATTTTTGACATGTGAACAACTTACGGAAAGCTAAAAGTGACATATCCCATCTGTTTCTCAGGTAAGTCACTGCATATTAATGTATCAAAGATGTATGGTATCCTGATCAATAAAACATTCCTATCATTTGTAAGCAATGTAGCATTATAATATATATATCACAGACCATTGTTCTTGTCAGTGTGAATATCTAATCTTAGAGCAGAGTAGTTAACAACTACTATAAGCATTGTATTATTTCATTAAAATACTAGAGAATCTGCATGCTTTATGATGTCACAACCGTCGGGGAAAAAAAATCTTTACTTCTATCTCCAGCTAAGACCCTTTTTTTTCTAAATTCATAACAAATATTTGTGTGTTGTTATAGTTTTAGCACTTATATTGAATGCATTATTATTTAATCTGCAGGATCATAGAAGCATGTCAAGGAAATATGTTGAATGAAGAAGCGAAGATTGAGAATGGAAGTGAAATCATTTTTAAATATACTATAACCCAATGTGTTAGTGTCATGGGTTCGTTGCCGCGGCAAGCATCGTTGTTCGTCGGGTGTCACTGAGTGTGGGTCTCCGGTGGCTCGGGTGGACTCAAGAACACAAGAGAAGACATGGCGATGTATCCTGGTTCAGGCTATCGGAGCCCTACGTCTAGCAGCGATTCCATGCCAAATCGGGTAGTTACAACAAAACAGAAAGAGATTTGGCATGGAATCGCTAGGTGCTATCCTATGGCTTGTCGACGGTGAGGCTTCTTCCCTGGCGAGGGACGGGAACGCTCCTCTCTCGCTTGTTTGCCGATGGGAGGAACGCTCCGCCATTCCTCTCTGTTGAGGGGAGAGCTCGGAATGCTCTGCCGATCGAGTTTGTGTGCGTCTGTTTGACCTCTCCCCTCCAGGTGCCGACCTTCCCCCTTATACTTCGAAGGAGGTCGGGTACAAGGTGGTTAGGGGGTTAAGTCTGTAGTCTTCGTGCGCCAGAGTACAGGAGGGCACTGCCGCGACGTGTATAGACCCTAGCGTTGTCATGGAGTCGGGGGAGCCTCCACTACCCCAGATCTGGACATCACTGTCGGTTCAAAAACCCCCTTCATTGCTGGATTTTGAACCGACAATGGCATACCGGCAGTGATGTGGGGTTGACATCACTATCGGTTCTTAAAAACCGACACTGATCTATAGGAAAACAGTGTCGGTTCCTGGCTCCACCCGACAATGTCTAGTTGAACAACACTGCCGGTTTGTAGTCCCAACCGACAGTGGTGGTTGCTTTAAGAGTGTCGGTTCTTGGCTCAAGCTAATAGTGTTGAGCAAGCCTACACTATCGGTTCATGGCTCAAGGCGGCAGTGTTGAGAAATCCAACACTGTCGGTTCATGGCTCAAGCCGGCAGTATAGAGAAATCCAACACTGTCGGTTCATGGCTTAAGCCGGCAGTGTTGAGCAAGACAACACTGTCGGTTCACGGCCCAAGCCGGCAGTTCTGAGAAATCCAACACTGTCGGTTTGTTGATAACCGATAGTGATGGTTACGACAATACTGCCGGTTCGTTGCTAACCGACAGTGATGGCCCATTCGCATTTTATTGTTTTATAATTGATTTTAATTTATATTTTTTTTGTGGAATCGGGTTTCGCTTTATATATGCTACGTAGACGACAGGTCCATCAATATTAAACATTACAAATGTTACGGTTACGGTTCAAATGTTCTTATCCAGATATCGATCCCTCAAAATAAAAAAGAAATGTTCTCGGACTTCACAGATTGTGCAATGCTTCTCAGACTTCTTACAATAATCTGGCAAGCCGCTCTGGGCCATACCGGTCCTTGTACCTCACGGATTGTGCAATGGAAAATACTCCATCTTTTTCCAATACCTTGGCTAAGATGAACTTTGCGAGCTCCGATTGCAGTGCGACGATCTCCATGTCTAATAGCCTTTGGTGGTTATATTTCTTGCGCTGTCGTTCAAAATAGATGATATCCAAAGAGGAACAGTAAATCATTTTGTTGAATTATTAACAGACATAAATTAAATGGGGATTATACACACCAACTTATCGGCTTCTTCTGATTTCCCGCCGATGTAGTGAAGCATTGCCCACATTACATAAAACCCGCATTCATTGTTTCCCACCGGCTGTGACAGGTACTTCCCCTCCATTTTGACAACCTTGAATGGGACCGGCATCCCACCGATATGTCTTCTTCGGACACTGAGCAACATTAAAGGGAGAAATATTAGAAAGCGGTATGTGTGATTAGAAAATAATATGTTATTAGGATCGCTTACTAATTCAGCACTGCCACCAGTACATCCAGATGATGAAATGGTTTTTTCTTTGAGTCCCACACCTCGATCAAATTTTTGGCAAGATTGACACAAATAAAGACAAAATGGTTGCTACAATCATAGAATCCTAATTATCGAATAATCTTAACAAAAAAAGAAGCATACAATTAAAAGCTAAGAACACATACTCGCAGTTGTAGGCTAGAAGTATGTGGGTTTTCTTCTTCACCGTGAATTCGTCGAAAACAACAATCAATCTCTATTTTAGGTCTTCCACGTCACATCCATAGAGGCCTAGACATGTCCTCTCATTGACTCGCAAGGGGTACAAGAAGCCTATGTAATTCCATTTGCTTTTTACAATGCAAAATTTTGATATACACCTACATAAAATCATGGGAAGTGCTCAAAAGTTAACAATTTGTCTTGAGAGAGTAGTTAATTGTAATATCACGCGTGTAGGGTACTTACATAGTCCACAGCGTCAACATTTGAACATCGAGATCGTGTTTCTGGTATAGCTGGAACAAGCACTCCCACTCGACATCGAACTTCTCTTCTTCGGGATAATGGAAAACATGTGGCGAATGGATAATAACCTCAAAACCAAAGTCGTCCGCCTCTGTTGCTTGAGCCATGTAATATTCATGCAACTGGCGCATATATGTTGTCAGATTTTTATACTTGTCATCGGGAACCAAAAGATTGCCCCTTTGATACTTCATTACCGGTGTTCCCGTCACTTGTACATCATAATAGATGTTCGCGGCCTCTTCCATGGTTAGTCCTGGGTTGTCTTCGACGTACTTCTGTATGTTCCTTAAATCTTTATTGTGTATTTCTTCGTCTCTTGTTGTAGCGTATTTATTCTATGTTTGCCTTTCGAATTCGGACTTCAACATATACGAAGGCAGTGAGGCATAGAGATTGAAGAAACTAACACAATCTTCCTTCGAGATGTGTGCTGTAAATTTTTCTTTCATCAAGGTCGTAACGCTGCCACTGAACAACCTTTTTCTTTTCTGTTGGTCCACTTTGGGAGCATTAGCGACTGAATCCAAGGACCTTTTCTTTGACTGTGAGGATGTCCTTGATCTTATTTTGGGCTGAGGTGGTGGAGGAGGATGACGACGAGAATTCTGTTTTTTCAATGCTGATGAAGATGGAGGAGGAGGAGGAGTCTCTTTTCTCAGGGCTAATGAAGATGGAGTCGGATGAGGAGGAATAGAAGGAGACCTCTGTCTTCTCGGGGGTGATGGCTCCGGATGAGGAGGGGAGTGATCTTTGTTGGGAGATGGTGAGTGATCATCATGGGTGGGCAAAGACTCGCAGTCGTCCTCATCATCAGAGGACAATTGATGGTCAAGCTTAATAAAGCGCTTGCGCTAGGCCACTTGAGAGCCCTTGTTTTGATCAAGTTTCGGCCTATCTTCCGCTACGGGGTACTCAATGGGTATCTTGTTAAACTTCTTATCAAGTATTCTATCAGTGGTGACACGAGCGTACCCCAGTGGAATTGGGCGGCCATTAATTGTCCTGTCTCCCGCAGGCCAGGCCTGGCCGAGTGCCACCTTGTCCTTTGTCCATTCCTGACGGATGTACAACCTGACATTGACGGGTTCAGTGATGTCGTCCACCGGATGCGGCACATTCGCCTCTTCTTTGTCGAGCGGGGTCGATCCGCAGCTGCTGCGACCCCTAAACTGTGGGCTAAAGGCACTAGGAGTAGGGTTTTGTGGTACTACTGACCCCTGGGACAGCAAAATTTGCTCGACTCGCACTTCAACGGTCGCCTCAATCCGTGCTTCCATTCTGTCTTCCATCTCTTTTAGTCTCCTCAAATAATCTGCCTCATGTTCTGCTCTACCCCTTGAGTGGCTCCGGTAAGTGTTAGATTCTTAGGGGAATGCTAGTTTCCAAGGAACAACACCGGTTCCTCTAGTGCGACCAGGGTGCTCCTTAGTTCTGAGTGCTTAGGTGAGCACGTCTTTCTCCCTATTAGAAGTGCGGGTCCCTTGCCTCACCTCCTCAGTTACCTAGGAGATTTGAGGAGCTAAAGCGCCCGTCCTCGGCGTGCCGTATATTTCTCCCCATATAGTATAATACCGATCTGGGCTCCTAATCGGCGGTCTCAACCTGAACGCCTTCCTCAGCAAGGTGATCCATCTTTTGAAGTTCTGCTTCAAATTATGGCATCTTTTTGGCGTAGCCACGAGAGCCGAGATGATGAGGATTCGTCGCTTTCTGCGAATTCTCCTTATTCTTCCTGCTCAGTTCTAAGTACTCCTCGGATAACCTGTATTCGTTGAAATTCTGCCAGAAGTCCTTCTGCTTGCTAAACTGTCCACCATTGAAATCTGGCTCTTTATTTTGGAGGACAAAATTCTTGTACAATGTCCCCTTGAAATTCTTGAAGCATGTTCCCATGATTTCTTTTGCTTTCTTCTTGACAAACTCCCTGTCATACTCGACTGGGAAAGTGAAATACTCTAGGATCTTGACATCCCATATGTAATCCTTCTCGCTTTCGGGAACCCTCCACCGGTCATCATCTCTCCCAATCCACTTCCTATACTTAATCGGGATGAAGTCCCTAACAAGTAACCCGAGGATAGCCTTGATATTTATTAGCTAAAATAAATAGTTTAGTAGTAGAGTAGAACTTGTTAAATAAATACTTGTTTCATTTTTTCAACATGAATGACATAATTTTTAAGAATGAACACTTAACATACATATGGTTCCATTATAATAATAATTAAGTGACAAAACTTCTCGTTGATTAATAAGTCACTACAATATTACATATATGTGTGGCATACGCATCATTTTGGTGTAGGCGCACCCATGGACTTCTTCTCACCGTCGGGGCAGACCTAGGGCATCATCTTGGTCTAATTGAAGCGGGTCTCGACGGACTTGATCTTCCATGAATGATCGGTAAAGAGCGCGAGCTCTGTATTGTTGTTGTATTATTTGGGACTCTGGACTCCATTAGCTCCCATGATCCCCTGCTTTCTTGACACAACCACATGCATCTTATCGTCCTTGGGCATCCCAAAGTAGGCTACTTGCGCGGCAAGGCTTGCTAGTACCCACTGACCATCTTTGTAGCCGACACTTTGGAGCTCCATGGTGGTTAGCCCATACTGTTCCACGACAACCCCCTTTGGCTTGACCTAGTGGCATCGAAAGACGGGTATTTATAGGTCACCGCCATTGTCAAGTTCCCATATCTCTTCAACCTGCCCATAGTATGTCCTGGTCTGCCCCGTCGACTCATTGATACCCTCATATCAAACACCATTGTCATGTGCCGCGCTCTTCTTGTCCTTCTCTTTTGTGTGGAACCTATATCCATCGATGTCGTACCCTTGCCATGAGGTGATTTGGGTGGATGGGCCGGCCGTAAGACTCCCTTCATCAGATTCTCCAAGGGGTATGCCCTGCTCTTTGATCCATGATGTGAAACTGATCTTGTGCTATTTTGGGACCCATGCCTTCGTGCGATCTCCATCATGAGCGGCGCGGATCTCCTCTAGGTGCTGGTCAACGTAGCATTCCATGACCACTAACTGATGAAGGGCGCTATGGTGAGCTTGTTGCACCATTTTGTACCCTACATCAGTGCGTACTTTCCTCCCCATGCACCCCATTCCTGAGGTTCCACCTTTGTGCTATCGGACAGGCAACCCAATCACCCTTCCATCCTGGATGTATTTGGTGCAGCAGTTAATGGCCTTCTTGGTTGTGTATGCTTCGATCATAGAGCCCTCCGGGTAAGCATGGTTAAGGACGTATCTATTGAGGGTCGACATGAACTGCTAGTACGTCCACATCTGTTGTAGGTAGATGGGTTTTTGTATCTGATCAACCATGTGCATCATCAGGTGTGGCATAATATCAAAGAAAGATGGCGGGAAGCACATCTCGAGTTGGCAAAGAGTCTCCGCGATGAACTGTTTCAGGCCAGGCAGCTCGGCTTCATTGATGACCTTCTGTGTGATGTGGTTAAAGAAGTAGGACATGCGTGTGACAACCATCTTCATGTACTCTAGACCAATAGCCTTGATCACATGTTGTGCGAGTTGCTAAGGTCACCGAACGGATTCATCCCGTTGGTACTCAGTGCAAACCTGATGTTCCTTGCCTTGTTGCCAAACTCCGGGAACTTGGTGTTGAAACGCTTCCACTGCTGGCCATCAGCGGGGTGTCGCAACTTGCCATTGTCCTTCGTGTGATCAATAGATGCATGCTAGGACATCAGCTTGGTATCCTTGGGGTTCCTAAATATAGCATGCGCGATCGATCACGGGCAGGTACAACATCGACAGTTCAGGACTTTTCCTCTGTGTGTAACCCTCTTCTTCCTTGTCCTCATGAGACGGGATCTGCTTCGCACTACTCTTCTTGGCCGTCTTCTTCTTCTTCGTCCCAGTCGAGGCTCCCTCGTCGTTCGCATCCACATGACAACTAGCATTCCTCTTGTATCGACTCGTGCCATAGTGCGAATAACTCTCCAACTTCTCATACTTGCCCCAATATAAGATATAGTGGTTAGGGAAGGCGTGATACTTTTTAAGCTTCATCGCCACTGTACAGATCAGCTTCTTCGCCCAATAGGTATTGGCAACACCTTGTTACCCTCTGGGTATATGGAAGCAAGGATATGTAATAGGTCGTTGAAGCTAGTGTTGGACCAGTCATGGCGAGCCTTTAGCATCAGCATATGGAGGTGAAAACGCAGCGCCGTCCACTGCTTCGGATATTCCTTATAGAGGGGATCAATTGCTAGCTCGAGATGGTCAGCAAGTCCCTCAAATAGCTCCACATCCTCGGGATCCATCATAGCAGCCGGCTCACCATCCCCATTGCAGCCCCCACCGCTGTCGTCGTCGGCCATGTCTTGGAGCAGATCATCCATCGTGATGTAATCATGATCTGCATTGTCGCCAGCAGCAGTGTCGTGCCCGCCGGCAGCTGCTGCTGATGATGAGCGTTGTTGTCCTCCGTCATGTTCTGCATTCACCGATGGCATCGACAAGTTTCCTCTAGATGCACAGGCACTTGCATCTGCTTCGCCGTGAAACTTCTAGATGGTGTAATCCTTGACGAAATCATATCGGACCAACTGTGATTGCACCATGTCATCTTTGTGGGCAAGCTTGTTCTGGCAGCGATTACACGGATAAATGATGCACGGTCGCTTCAGACTCAGACAATGCTTTTTCGCAGCGGCAACAAACTCTCTCACATGATCCAGGTAAGACAGTTCTAGCCTCAATGTCTTGTACATCCATTCCGTGTCCATGACCACAAACCATGCACACACACAGCGAAAAAGGCATATAAGCATAGCAGTATTAAAAAATACAGCCGGGTAGCTCTAGATCTTATTTCTTTCTCCTCCATATAAATCTAAATCTAGATCTAGATAAAAAGCACACAAATGTTGAAAAAGAGAAAAGAATAAGGATTGGAGAGCGAGTAGCTACCTCTTGCGGTGCCCTCCTTCAACAAATCCAAGGGCAAAACTTCTCCCCCTAGGAAATGATCATTTTTTGGGGTTTTGGAGCTCAAAACCCGCAAAAATGGAGAAGTTGTGGGGAAGAAGGGTGGGTGAGGCTGCATTTATAGTCCAGGCTTAACCAAGGCGGGCAATATATGGGAAACCGCCTCAGTTAATGGTAAGTTAACCGAGGCGATTGCCCTAACTCAACCGCCTCGGTTAATAAATATTAACCGAGGTGGTTGCCTTAGGAAAACTGCCTCAGTTAATCTATTAACCGAGGTGGTTGTGTTAGGGCAACAACCTCGGTTAACAGTTGTTAACTGAGGTATTTATTCATTAACCTAGGCGGTTGCTACGACGGCTGCCTGGCCACGAATAACCGAGGCAGGCAACCGGCCCAACCGCCTCAGAGCCCCTTTTCCAAATGCCTTGGTTAAGTTTTTATGCAGTAGTGTCAACGGACTGTCCAATACCATATTGACTGGTGTTGCATCCACATGGACCCCCATTGGTGTTTAGCGCCACCAACGTCATTAGTGGACAGGAAATCCTGCTTCCTATGTCCAATCTCCTCTGGTAATGTCACATTTGACCCTTCGACTACCATTTTGTAGCGCGACTAGAGAGCCTGTTGGGCAACGGCATCAGCACATAATGTGCCCTGCTCTTTCCACTATCAAACCTCCCCTTCAATGTGAAATCACCATCAAACTTCTCCTGAACCCGCAAAAAAGGCCACTGAAGCTAGGCGGCACATCAAAGAATTACACTTCATCTTCCATATTCTCAAACACTCCATCTTCTTTTCTAACACTTCCTCCATAAAACAAACAGAATAAACAATCCATCTATTAAAACTATTTCAGCAAACTATATCAAGTCTTCGAAATCATCCTCATGAACATAATATACAACTACTAACTAAACCCTAAACTATACATACTAACTAAAAATAACCTAAACTAACTAACTAATTAAATATAAACTAATCAAAACTAACTCACTGATTAAAGAGTACACACAAAACCTACAAATATATAATAATCTAACTAAATAATTAAATACGTATATATAGCCAACTAATTCATTAGTTATATTAGTACAAACTAATTATATATATATATACATATATATATATATATATATATATATAACCAACTAATTAAATACACACCTAAATCAAAATTTTCGCCAAACCATATCTAGCAAAATAGTTATTGAAATCAAATCGGAAACAACAAACCAAGACGTGCATTACCTTGCCTATGACGGGGGGACCTTGGGGGTCACCCAGCCCCGGCGCCGGTGAGGGCCGCCGCCGGCCATGAACCCCTACGCGTTGGGTCTGCCGGAGACGAGGGAGGAGAGGGCGGGCGCAGCTGAAGGAGGGCTGGAGGAGGAGAGGGACGCCGGGAGAGGGCTGCAACGGCGCGGGCTCCAACTGCGCTGGGGTGAAGCGGCAGCGGTGGGGTGGAGCAGCGGCGGCGCGTCGCGGACTGCAGAAGAACAAAAGAAAGGGAGAGAGAGGGTAGCTAGCGCGCGAGCCTGTATTCCCTCTGCCGCGCCAGGAGGGGTGGCATGGCAGGGGCCACGCCTGGCAGGCTGGCGCGGTAGCGGGCAGCTGACCTACCATGGTGGCAGGCCAGCCACGCCAGGCGGTTTGGCGCGCCAGCGCAGTTTGGCTGCGCTAGGGAGATTGACGTGGCCACCCGAGTTAGATTTTGAAATAAAAGTGAAGTGTTATTTTTAAAAATTATTATAAAAAGAGTTAAAATAACAAATTCTCATCATATCACGGGCTACTAGCGGGCTAGGTCGTGCCCATTTAATAATTTATAATCTGGTCGATCATATTCATATCTCTAGACAGCTACTCCCAATTAAAAAGACAATTGTGAGGGCACCGGCAATAGTAAGAGTCGGTTACTATCTCTAAGCCAACCTCTCCAATAGTGTTAGGTTTTAGCAATGACTCATAGTATAATTAGGTCCACGTAACGCTCTCACATGATCTTAGAATATGTGCAAGAGTCTAGCTCTTGATCAAAGGATAGCTTTTCTCTCTCTTCTATTAGAATATGAAAAAAAAATATTTAGAGCTATCTCAAAAGTCCATTGTTGGAGCTGACCTCATCGACCGATCATATTGAAGGGTCAACACGTACCGACTGCCACTATATATAAATACCAGCGGCGGCAGCTAGCACACAATGCCATTGTCCCAATTCCTAAACTATATATGCATTCAGGAATTATATATAGCGGGCCGGATAATCAAATACATATAATATAAAATAAATTTTAATATATCTATATATGTATATAGAGTTCGATCATATATTGAAACACCAAAATCGCTATTAAATAATTAATTATGCATGTTGTGACAATTTTGCAATGAAAAATATAACGATAAGCATAAATGGTTAAAGGAACTAACATGTTTCATTTAAATTTTGCTCTCGTCTGAATCGCATCGAAGTCATCAATAAGTTCATGTGTTGTAAACTCCATTGCAATATCCTTTTCAATATAAATTATTAAGCAATCTCTTAGGAACTCATCTTCCATCTTATTCCATAGCCTGGTTTTAATAAGTTTCATCGCAGAAAAGGTACGCTCTGTCGTTGCTGTGGAATAGAACAAAGAACATAAAAGATTAGCCAATTAGGCGTTAGCTGTAAACCGTGCTGCGTGCTGCCTGCCTCCGCCACTGTATGCATTATTATTGCATAATAATATGGCTAAAATTCATCTAGGACTTGGGCGATACAGTGCACCGGGCAGGTGCAAGCAAGCATGATCTCAGCGAGTGGTGCATGATTGAAATAACCCTAGTAGTCCCTTCCATACAGCCTCTAATATCATATTCCCTCCGTACTGGCAATACAGGTTGTTTTAGGGGTTGGCAGTGTTTTCAAACTGAAGTCGTTTTAGCTGTTTGGTGCCGTGTTTAGTTCGCGAAATTTGGAAATTTGGCTACTGTAGCACTTTCGTTTTTATTTGACAATTAGTGTTCAACCATGAACTAATTAGGCTCAAAACGTTCGTCTCGCGATTTCCAACAAAACTGTGCAATTAGTTTTTTTTTCGTCTACATTTAATGCTCTATGCACATACCGCAAGATTCGATGTGATGACTACTGTAGTATTTTTTGGGAAACTTTTTGAGAACTAAATACAGCCTTGGTTTCTCGCTTGGATGAGAATGCCCCTAGGTGTCTTTGGTTCCTGTCGTACTCATTCACGAGGAGCATTAAAACCGCGTCTCTTCGGTTGCCGTCGCCTCCGCTCCCACGTCTCTTCAGTTGTCTCGGCCTCCGCTTCCATTTCACGAACCAACCTTCTGACCAAACAAACACAAAGGGAAAAAATCGAGCACCACTGGAGATCCTAAAATCGCGGCATGCAAAAGGCAAAAAAAAATTTGTGGCATGCAAAAGGAAAAGAATCGAACGCCGGAACGAAAAAAAATTACGCCACCATAGATCCTAAAATCACGCCATACAAATGGAAAAAATTAGAGATCCTAAATTGGGCCATGCAAAAGGAAAAAAATCAAGCGCCAAAAGGAAAAAAAATCGCGCCACCAGAGATCAAACCTTGCTCCTCTTGCCTCGGGCTCCATCGTGCTAACCAGCCCATTGAATGATTGTTAAATGGAAGAAACCCGCAATTCAATTTAATAAGAGCAAACAGGAAAAAATACACCCTAACTAATCACTCCTTGATATGTTAAATCTTGTCCAAAATGACCTATTTACCGGTATGGAGGGAGTAGTGGCTCTTCTTCAAGGGACATCATTAATTGTAGCTCACTGATTTCAACACATTAGGGCAGCCTAACTCTAAAACTAGGATGGATTTCATAGCTTCAAATAAATTGACGGGAATATGTCATCGCTCTGCAGATATAAAAGAAGAGTTAAGGAGGAGACAGAAAGAAATCGTTTGTCGAGGCACTTCCAACCAAGAAACTACATGATTTCTATGTTCATTAATTACGAAGTCATCTAAACAAAAAGATGATGTAGCGCTGCAATTAAAGAAGAGAGGAAGAAATGGTTTCTTAATAAAAACCATGCCTACATGGAAACTAAGACATGAAAAGATATGATAGGTAGATGAGAGAGAAAACATGTGATTGGATAAAAGATTATTATTCTATAGAAACTGTCGATTGGGAACTATCTATATAAATTAATGGACATATAAACTATCTATGGTTTCTAACGCTGTGCCCTGATGTGAGAATCGGAACACCAATGCACAAGGAAACCGCTGATTTGGCGTTGGAGCAAAAGTCATTATTTCCATCCCCAACCTATGGATCCGCTACAACTGGCGCGTCTAGGTTTGAAAACCAAAAGAAACAGACAAAAAAAAAACACCACTAGAAAGCTCAGTTTTGACTCATGAATAACTCGGTACACCACTAGAAAGTTCAGTCATGGCGCATGGATATAGCTCGATACTTGACCACATCGCTACAAAGTTCTAAATTAAGTTCGGCATTCGTCATGCCACGTCGATGTATTCTTCAGAGCTCACCCTCTTCATGATGTCAGGGTCACTTTTTATGACACACACCTGCTCCTGGTCCAACTTTCACATCAGCGATCAGCCGGCTTGAACTAAAGATTTTACGCTATTGATATACTAAGTGCTCGGTCTTATAACCATCCTCATCAGCACATCTGCAAATTTAATAAAAGAATGACATCAATTGGAGAAAAGTACCTCCACAAATAAAAAACTAGATTGTTGTACAATAGTTAACTAATTAACGCTACTACAAAAATAATTTTATGAGACACTATCCAAACATTAATAATTTATAATCTGGTCGATCATATTCATATCTCTAGACAGCTGCTCCCAATTAAAAAGACAATTGTGAGGGCACCAGCAACAGTAAGAGTCAGTTACTATCTCTAAGCCAACCTCTCCAATAGTGTTAGGTTTTAGCAATGGCTCATAGTATAATTAGGTCCACGTAACGCTCTCACGTGATCTTGGAATGTGTGCAAGAGTCTAGATCTTGATCAAGAGATAGCTTTTCTCTCTCTTCTATTAGAATATGAAAAAAAAAATATTTAGAGCTATCTCAAAAGTCAGATTGATGGAGCTGACCTCATCGATCGATCATATTGAAGGGTCAACACGTACCGACGTACGGGTCTCAGCATGGGTGCCACTATATATAAATACCAGCGGCGGCAACTAGCACACAATGCCATTGTCCCAATTCCTAAACTATATATGCATTCAGGAATTATATATAGCGGGCCGGATAACCAAATACATATAATATAAAATAAATTTTAATATATCTATATATGTATATAGAGTTCGATCATATATTGAAACACCAAAATCGCTATTAAATAATTAATTATGCAAGTTGTGACAATTTTGCGATGAAAAATATAACGATAAGCATAAATGGTTAAAGGAACTAACATGTTTCATTTAAATTTTGCTCTCCTCGTCTGAATCGCATCGAAGTCATCAATAAGTTCATGTGTTGTAAACTCCATTGCAATCTCCTTTTCAATATAAATTATTAAGCAATCTCTTAGGAACTCATCTTCCATCTTATTCCATAGCCTGGTTTTAATAAGTTTCATCGCAGAAAAGGTACGCTCTGTCGTTGCTCTGGAATAGAACAAAGAACATAAAAGATTAGCCAATTAGGCGTTAGCTGTAAACCGATGGACATAAAAAATTAGAATAGAACAAAGAACATACCTGGCTACCTGCTGCCGTGCTGCGTGCTGCCTGGATGTGCTCGTGCTGCAGTGCAGAGTGAATCGGAGACGGAGAGCCTGGAGCCCTGGACGGCTGGACGCCGGACGGAGGTGCGGACTGCGGACTACAGACTGCAGAGGACAGAGGTGCGTGCCTTTACGGCCGGGCGGCGGGGCGGGTGTGGCGGCGCCGGCGGCACTGCGGTGAATCGCGATCGGCGTGGTCGCGTCATCGCGTGGATCGGCCCTCACCCCTCGGATCGAACGGTCAGACTACGACGGTTGGTCTCTCTAGTCTGTATACGTACGTACATGTGCTTGGCCGCTTGGGCCATATGCAGCACAGAAGTACTATTAGTTTTTCACCAAATATTCACCAGTGCAGCAAGGCTTTTTGCTCCTGGTTGGAAAACCCCTTTAGTCCCGGTTTCCCAACCAAGAGCACCAATCCGGAACTAAAGGTAGCCTCCTTTAGTCCCGTCACGATGCCCGGGACTAAAGGGGAGTAAAGGGGGCCTCCAGGCCTGACCAGGACCGTCACGGGGCAGGAACTTTACTATATATATTACAAAGGTTTGATATATAAATTGTTTACGTCCTTAGCAATTCACTTCTCCAGATTTGGCATCCACGTTTCGTTCGGGTCATTGTAGAACTCGCCGTTGGGGTTGATGACCTGGTCATTTAGAAATCCTGCTATAGTCTCTCGAATTGCTTTAAGTTGGTCAAGTCGTATGACTCTTTTCCTCAACCATTCAGTCTTCAATAAAAGTTAAAGAAAAAAGTATTAATATATATATATATATATATATATATATGTATGTGTATTATTGCTCATGTAATTACTTATACAAATGAGAGCAATAAAGAAATTGTAAATATACGATCGAAATAATATAAAGGAAAAAGTATTTATATACGTACTTTGAGTTGCTCTTCAGGAGTTCTCTTTGAGTACGCCATGATGAACTCACAAACATAGTATCCGCAGTAGTTGTTACCCTGCTCCTGCCTTAGAACCCACTTTTACGACAAAAAAATCAATTAGGGTGAATTGAAATCATCATATGGTGTTAATTGAATATAAATGTGTAGTTATAGTACTTACTTTGTGTGTGATTACACCTAGTGGCGCTTTGCAATGTTTCATTTTTTGTTCCTCAATGAACCTTTTCCAAACCCTGCTCCCAATAAAATAAAAAAATAATTTAACCTTTAATAATTGTTGAGAGATCGACGCCATTATATATATATATGTTGTTATAGAGAAACTAAATTAATTACCCTTGTATAATATCTATCATGTCTTGATACTCCGTTTGCGATTTTCTCAACGAGTCTAAGATTTTCAATCTACTATTGGCCATATCGATGACCATCAATATCCAGTGATTGCTGCATAAACATATATATACATATATATGTGTGTGTGAGAGAGAGAGAGGTAACTAGCTAGTAAGGAAATATTGATGTCCCATATATATGATCGACATTAATTACTTATAATAACACTCACTTGAAGTTGTAGGGGAAGAGCATCTCCTTCTTGTCGCGTTGGTTCACTAAGAAATTCATGAGATTTCTCTCAGGTTGAGGCTTATAATCCTTCGGGGGGTTAGGTTGTTTGTATACGACATACGGATCAACGAACCCAATATCATTATCCTTTCTCTTACTAAGTTCTGTCATCTCATATCTGCATACATGAAAATTGTGAATATATATATTGTGAATATATAATAAAGAAATTGTAAATATAGTAGAAAATAATCACACTTATAGACAATAGCAGCTAATGAGACTTTTGTCGAGAGAGTCCAGGTAGCATAATTGGTGTAATTCTGCAAGCTCGACATAGATAATATCATTGCCACAGAAGTAATGGTGGTTTCTAATTCCGACAGAAAGATAGATTTGTCCCGTATCAAACGCCGACATGTACCACCTGTTTAGCAGGTACATTTGCGTACCCAGTTCACCTAATTTCTCTGGGTTGTATAGACTCTAGCCTGGTACAAATTTCTTGTAAGGATCCACTTCTGGAGCAGATGGTCCTTCAGCGAGCACTTCGGCAAGGTTCAAACCAGTTTTCTCATAAAACCGAAGAAACGACTCATAGCCGCCTACCTATGCCACTAAGTTTAAGTTTGAACCATATTCGTTAGGAACGACAAGGGGGGGATTGATTGTTGCGTTTGTTGTCCGAGTTGTGCAACACCTTTCCCTACTCTCTTCTTTTTTTGCGCCGCCTCATATGACTTGGTGAGAGAGCGGTCATAGTCCGATATTGGTTGTTTCGCGGCGCTCTTAAGAGAATCCCATTTTTTTGTTCCAACTTCTTTCTTAGCTGACCTGGAGGTAGAAAGAAGTATGATGGCTCCGTGTTCTCCCTCGCTCGTCGTGTCTATTTTGCACCTTCAAAGAAATATGTTACTTCTTTTTGTACTGCATCCTTCAATTCCTGTTCACTTTTCTCATAAGATAGTTTTTGGGGAATAACTGGATGAGTATTTGCTTTCTGCTTCTTTGCCGGCGGGCAGGGCAACGACTTTGTTTGTGGGGCGGACCTCTTAGGGGCTGGCTTCCTTGGAGGCGGGGGAGGTGTTGGAGACCGCCTTGGAGGCAGTGCAGACTTTGGAGGCGACGGAGGCGTTGGAGACCTCGGTGAAGGAGTTGTGGACTTCCTTGGAGGCGGCAGAGGAGTTGGAGATGGTGAGGATGCAGCAGTGTCTTCGAAGGCGTCATCATTGCCCTGAGAACTATGATGGTCGGGAGAAGCAACAACTAGACTTTGGTTGGCGGAGGCCCTGCTTTGTGAGTATAAAAAATAATGAGATATAAATAAATGCTTATTATTAGTCATGCCCATAGAAAATTATCAAAAAATTGTTTTGTTAACTTTTGTCCGCACCTAATGTCTGCTGGCGGTGGAGCAGACGTCCCAGGGATAATGATGTAGCGCTTGCGCCATAGTATATATGCCTTCTCTACTTCTCCTAGAGTCTTCTCTCCATCACCTCCAGGAATGTCAAGAGCTAGATCCTCATAACCTTTGCTCACTTTATCCACTGCGACCCTAGCATATCCAAGTTGTATTGGTGCCCCATGGATTCTTGATGTCTTGGTAGGGTCTGGAGGAGTAAAAACACCGACAGCGACCTTGATTGTGTCATTCCCCCTTGAACATGTAGCTCAGTTGATGTCATTGGAGTAGTGACATCATCCATGGGGAAGCGCAGCGCTACGTCATCTTGCTTTGGCAGCTCAGTGGAAGCGCAGCTGCTTTTCAACTGACCAGGGGGGCTAATATTAACATTCATTCCTGGCTCTGATGTCTACCTCTGGGCACTCATTGCTATCTGCACTTGCTTTCTGATTTCTTCCTGCATTCTTGCTTCCATTGCTTTTTCTCGCTCCTTTGCTTCAAGCACCATTTCCTCCAACATTGTCACCCGCGCTGCTTGCTCCTCCTTGCTTCTCTGGCAGCTTCGGTAGGTTTCCCTGTCATTAGGGAAACCATGAACCCATGGAGTGTTGCGTCCTAAGCCTCTGGTTCGGCCAGTGTGTTCAGCAGTCCTGATGGCATACGTCAGCTCATCCTTCTCTCTATTGGGCTTGAACACACCAATCTGTTTAGCTTCTATAGCAAATGCCAATCGGCGTGCTGCTGTTTTGAGTTTTTGCCCATACACTGCCAGGCCGGTCTATGGGTCGAGTCTTCCCACATGACCAAAAAACCAATTCTTCGAGCGTGGGGGCCACTTGGCTGATTCTGGTTCGATCCCCTTGGCAATAATGTCTGCTTCCATTTTTTGCCACTTCGGAATGGCAGTATCGTAGCCACCTGATCCCATGTCATGGTGGTATACCTTTTTTCGGGCATTCTCATGGTTCCTTCTCACCCGTGCCTCACCCTCTGCTGATGTCTCGTACTCTACGAAATCATTCCAATAGGGCCTCTGTTTCGAGATTGGGCCCGTAGCAGTATTGAAATTCGGCGTTTCGTTCTTCTTGATGTATGTGCTGTATAGGTGTTTCTTCCAAGTCTGGAATTGTGTGGCCATCTTCTTCATAGCCCACGATCGAACTAGCTCCTTCAATTCATCATCATTGATATCATCATAATCATCCGCTTGCAACGTGAAATGGACAAGGATATCATTCCAAAGCAAATTCTTGTCAACATCAGAGATAAAACAAACATCAGGCTCGTTGATCTTTTTCTTCCATTCACAGATACTGGTCGGAATTATGTCCCTTACAAGGTACCCACAGTGTTCCATAAATTTCCTTTTATGTGGACCAAGTGGTTCGCCTGTCTCAATGTTGAATTCCGATATTATGTACCGGCCCTCCAGTGGTTTCTTCGGTCCTCGAACATTTTTGCTCTTCGCCGTTGTGGTCGCCGATCCAGAGGGCTACATATAAAAAAATAATAAATAAATATCTTTTATACACAGAAATATATACAATTTTCACATATAATATATATTTAGTATATATACCTCGCATGTATTTTCTTGCAAAACATTTTCTTGCTCATTTTCAAGAGCTAGGTATTGACTTCCGTCATCAACATCCTGCTCACCAGCATTGGCAATAATATTCATCATTTCTTCCAACATGTTGTTTCCTGGGGCAGCCATATCTAACAAATTTAACAAAATTTAAGTCACATATATAAACAAGTCATATATATACAATAAGTCATATACAAATTTATCTAAGTCACATATATATAAACAAGTCATATATGTAAACAAGTCATATATGTACAATAAGTCATAAACAAAATAAATCTAAGTCACATATATAAACAAGTCATATAAACAAGTCATATATATAAACAATTCATATATGTAAACAAGTCATATATGTAAACAAGTCAAATAAACAAGTCATATATGTAAACAAGTCATATAAACGACGAATTCGCCCTAGCGAGAATGACAAATTCGCCCTAGCGAGAACGACAATTCGCTCTAGCGAGAACAACAGGGCGAATTCGTCGTTCTCGCTAGGGCGAATTCATCGTTCTCGCTAGGGCGAATTCATCATTCTCACTAGGGCGAATCGTCGTTCTCGCTAGGGCGAATCGTCATTCTCGCTAGGGTATACAATAACACGGCAGCGTTGCTCCGCATATACAACAACGGGGCAGCGTTGCTCCGCATATACAACAACGGGGCGACGTTGCTCCGCATACAACACAACGAGGTGGCGTTGCTCCGCATACAACACAACGAGGCGGCGTTGCTCCGCAGACAACACAACGAGGCGGCGTTGCTCCGCACACAACACAACAAAGCGGCGCTGCTCCGCATACAACACAATGACAGCGTTGCTCCGCATACAACACAATGAGGCGGCATTGCTCCGCATATACAACAACGGGGCAGCGTTGCTCTGCATATACAACAATGGGGCGATGTTGCTCCGCATACAACACAACGAGGCAGCGTTGCTCCGCATATAACACAACGAGGCGGCGTTGCTCCGCATACAACACAACGAGGCAGCATTGCTCCGCATACAACACAATGAGGTGTTCCTCTGCATATATCACATACAAACACATATCGACGTACGTAAGGGTCGGCGGTGACGATCGACGTACGTAGGGGTCGGTGGTGATGGGCGTCCGGAGGCGGTGATGATGAGGCGGCGAGGGGCGTGGCCAGCGGCCGAGGCTCCTCCTCCTCCCTTCTCCTTCTTCCTTCTCCCTTCTCCTTCTCCCTTCTCCCTTCTCTCCTCCACCTCCCTTCTCTCCTCTACTGCCCTATGGCGGAGCGGGGCCGGGACGGCCGCAGTGGAGCGGGGCCAGCCACGGCAAAGCGGGGTCGGGGCGGGGACGGCCACGGTGGAGCGGGGCCGAGCCAGGGACGGCCGTGCTGGAGCAGGGCCAGGGCGGGGACGGCCGCGGAGGAGCGGGGCCAGCCACGACAAAGCGGAGCCAGGGTGGGGACGGCCCG
The DNA here is from genome assembly GCF_019320115.1 of Miscanthus floridulus. Classification (NCBI taxonomy): domain Eukaryota; kingdom Viridiplantae; phylum Streptophyta; class Magnoliopsida; order Poales; family Poaceae; genus Miscanthus; species Miscanthus floridulus. Next base: position 121,298,766 of record NC_089588.1, on the reverse strand, counting down.
CGGCGGAGCGGGGACAGGACGGGGTGGTCGAGGGGCGGCGTGTCGACGAGCGCACGACGTCAGGGCGGTGGGGCGCCGGTGCGCGTGTGGACGCTCGCGAGGTGCGGTGTCGGCGGCGGATCGGACGAGCGGCGGCGGTCTGTTAGGGCTTGGCTCGGCAGTGGGGAGGAGGAAGAAGAGGGGCCGAGGTAGGCGCAGAGGCTATATAAGGGATAGGACCTTTAGTCCTGAGCGCCACCACCAGCCGGGACTAAGGGCCCTTTAGTCCCAGGCCCTGTGAATGCCCGGGACTAAAGGTCACACCTTTAGTCCCGGCTGGTGTTGGCGCCTAGGACTAAAGGTTTTTGGCAGGCAGCTGAACTACAGTTTCGCTGCTTGCCAATTTATTAGGATTTTAATATATTTCTTTTTACACAAATGATAAAAGGATAGTTAATTGCACAAAAAATTAAATAAAACACATAAAAATATTTTAAAAAAATATAGATTCTATTTTGCTTTATTGCACACAGGAAAATTATGTGACCTAAAGTTTTAATTTTTTTAACAAGCTTTAAAACATAATATAGTGTTGAAATTACTATTTTGGTAATGCAAAAATATAGTGTTTAATTAAATTCAGAAAAACTCTTGTGTTTCGACTGGAAATTTATTTTCACATCATTTGAACATGACATAATCCCACCATCAAACATAAATTTGTTTTCACATCATTTCAACGTGACATAATCCCAACATCAAACATAAATTTGTTTTCACATCATTTCAACGTGACATAATTCAACATCAAACATAAATTCACAATTATTACATAATATCTCTAATACACACTATTGAATATCAATATATATACCAAGCAGGCACAGTAATGAACTTCTTCTCGACGTATGTCCCTTGGTTATGATCGCACCGTAACCATGGAGTGTCCTCATCGTTTAGCTGGATGCTAGGGTCTTTGTTCACTGTGAAGGGTAAAATTCGGTCATCCTTTTCATAATCTTCTAACATGTCTGACTTGTCTTCGATTCCGACGATGTTTCTTTTTCCTGAAAGAACTATGTGGCGCTTTGGCTCATCATTGATTGGGTGGTTGTCGTTTTTCCCTCTCTTCGGTTTTGTAGACATGTCCTTGACATAGAACATCTGAGTCACATCCTTCGCAAGGACAAACGGTTCACCTTTGTACCCAATATTGTTGAGGTCCACTGTTGTCATTCCATACTGGTTGTCGACTGCTACGCCGCCTCCAGTCGTCTTTACCCACTGGCACTTGAACAAAGGTACCTTAAAATGAGATGCATAGTCTAGTTCCCATATCTCCTCTATGTGGCCACAGTATGTTTGCTTGTTCCCACTAGGGTCAGTGGCATCTATGCGGACACCACTGTTTTGGTTGGTGCTCCTTTTATCTTGTGCTACTGTGGAAAATGTATTCCCATTTATCTCGTACCCTTTGTATGTGAGGATATGCCACGATGGCTGCCTAGCCAACAAATACAACTCCTCATCAATACTCTCATCACCCTAACATTCTTTTCGCAACCAGTCACTGAAAGTTTCCATATGCTGACGCGTAATCCATGCTTCAGACTTCCCCGAGAACTCAGATCGGAGGAGGTTCTTGTGTGTCTCGATATACGGATCTACCAAGGAGTTCTGTAGAACTATGTAGTGTGCTTTATTGAAATAATCATCACCCTTACCAATATATGTTTTCTTCCCTAGTGTCCCCTTTCCACTTAGTCTCCCCTCGTGTCGCGATTTAGGAACACCAATCGGGTTAATATCGGGAATGAAGTCAACGCAGAACTCAATGACCACCTCTGTTCCATAGCCCTTGGCGATGCTTCCTTCTGACCGAGCACGGTTGTGAACATATTTCTTCAGGATTCCCATAAACCTCTCAAAGGGGAACATGTTGTGTAGGAACACAGGATCGAGAATAGTAATCTCCTTGACTAGATGAACTAGGAGGTGTGTCATGATATCAAAGAAGGAAGGAGGGAACACCAACTCAAAGCTGACAAGACATTGAACCACATCATTCTGTAGTTTCACTAGATCCGTTGGATCGATTGCCTTCTGAGAAATTGCATTGAGGAATGCACATAGCTTCACGGTGGCTAGACGTACATTTGGCAGTAGAATTCCTCTTATTGCAACTGGAAGCAATTGAGTCATGAGCACGTGGCAGTCATTGGACTTTAAGTGTCCAAATTTCTTCTCTGGCACATTTATTATACCCTTTATATTCAAGGAGAATCCAGACGGTACCTTAATGCTATCTAGGCATTCAAGCAAGCTGTCCTTCCCTTCTTTGCTAAGAGTGTAGCTGGCAGGACTTAAGTACTGGCGTCCATCATCTATCTTCTCTGGATGCAGGTTGTCTCATTCTTTCAAACACCACAGGTCCTGTCGTGCTTCAATTGTTTCCTTAGGCTTCCCATACACGCCCATGAAGCCTAGCAGGTTCACACAAAGATTCTTTGTCAGGTGCATCACGTCGATCGCGCTGCGGATCTCTAGGACTTGCCAATAGGGTAGCTCCCAAAATATGGACTTCTTCTTCCACATGGGTGCGTGACCGTTGGCGTCCTTCGAAACAGGTTGGCTGCCAGGTCCCTTTCCAAATATTACTTTCACATCATTGACCATATCGATGACATCCTCACCAGTTCGGTTGCGAGGCTTGGTCTGGTGGTTTGCCTTACCTTTAAAATACTTGCCTTTCTTTCTTACGGGTGATTTGTAGGAAGAAATCATCGATGCCCAAGGTACACGACCTTGCGACACTTTTTCAAGAATATACCTTAAAGGTCCCCTGCCAGTGCGTGCATGCATTATATCCCTTGTTTGATTGTCCTAAAAGATTACTTAGAGCTGGCCAATCATTGATTGCTACGAACAACAATGCTCGCAGGTCAAAGTGCTCTTGCTTGTGCTCATCCCACATGCGTACACCTAGCTTGTTCCACAAAAGTAGAAGTTCTTCAACTAGTGGCCTCAGTTACACATCGATGTCGTTGCCAGGTTGCTTTGGGCCTTGGATGAGCACCGGCATCATAATAAACTTACTCTTCATGCATAACCAGGGAGGAAGATACATAGAGTAACAGGCCAAGTGCTGTGACTACTGCTCTGCTCTCCGAAAGGATTCATACCATCCGTACTTAAAGCAAACCTTAAGTTTCTTGAGTCACTTGTAAACTCAGGGAATTCTCTATCGATTGCTCTCCACTGGGACCCATCAGCAGGGTGTCTCAACATATTGTCTACCTTACGGTCTTCTTTGTGCCATCACAACAACTTTGCATGGTCTCTGTTTCTAAAAAGACGTTTCAAGCGTGGTATTATAGGAGCATACCACATAACCTTGTTGTGGGGGTATTAACCCCTATACCCTTACGGCTAGGCTTGGGCCGGCCCAGATCAGTGGGTTCGGTCCACCAAAAGGCGACGCACGGCCTGGCCAACCTGTTTGGAGTCCCGCGTAAGGAGTCAAGACAGATTTGGCGATCAAGCAAGGTCCTGGTCGGTTAGAATAGGAATCCTTATCCAGCCACATATGGCAATTGTAACTAGCTAGGATTAGTTTCTAGATCTGTAACCCTGCCCTCCGGACTATATAAGATGGGCAGGGGACCCCTCTAAAAAACAGCTCTCATTTGACATACAGCAATACAAATCAGACGCAGGACGTAGGTATTACGCCTTCTTGGCGGCCGAACCTGGATAAAACCTCATGTCTGTCTTGCGTCACTGTCTTGTTTGTGGCTTGCGCATCCGTTTGCTGATAATCTACTACCTTGGGCATACCCCTAGGTACACTACCGACCATATTTCGTCGATAGTGGCGCGCCAGGTAGGGGGTGTGCGTATTGCTCTCCAAGCAAACAAGATGGTCATCATCTCCGGCTCCATGGCTACGCCGAACGGCCTCACGTTCACCATTGGCCAGATCACCTAGACCACCGGCTCCGATGACTTCATCGCCATGACCCTGGAGGAGGCGTGGATTCAGTCTGCACCGACCACTGCTTCACCTGCATCGGCTACGGCTCTCACCACGACGGATATGGCTCCGACCACGACGGATACAGCTCTGACCATGGTACATCTGGCTCCAACCACGCCTGCATCACCTTCAGCCACGCCGACAACTCGTCATCTGCTTCCCCGCTACAAAGGGAAGCAGATCGACAACACCGACCTGCTCAACTCCATCGATCGGGTCGACACCAAACTCGCTGAAACCCTAGCTCTGGTAAGTATGATTCAAAGTCAACCTAATGAGCAGGTAACCACTCCCCACAATAGATCTACCCGACCAGCTCGGACCAGTCGTCCTGCACGACTTGGTACAGATCTTGTGGTCACATCTACTCCTGAAGGGCGCTCTGCTCGTTGCCGGCCAGCCTTCGCGATGGGTCTCTGGCTCTCTGGATACGAAGCCTCGACAGAGAACCACCAGGTCCAGCCCTACGGCCTGCGAAACGCTGCCTCCAGCTACCCCTACAACCTACAACGCCGCTTGGATCTGTGTTTTATGCACCAACCTCGGCCGAAGCCACGCAACTTCGTGAACATGATCTGGATTGAAGATTATCAAGAAGGATCCGTCCACACAGTCCAAGAGGGTGACTCTAGGTCCTCATCTGGCACCGCATCCAATGCATTTGTCCACACCGAGCTTCAGCATCACAAAGATGAAGGCATCAAGTATGATCTGGATATCCCAGACCACGCCCCGGGGTTCTCACAATTCATGTCTTTCCCGCCAAGACGAGGGGATTTGATCCATGTTGTCAGCAATGACGAACCGCCAGTAGTTGGAGAAACAGAACAAGAAAGGACTGCACGCGAAGCACGCAATATTGACCATTTTAATCGCCGACAAATTGAAGCCGAAGCAGACCAGGAGGCACGATGCATAAGGGTCCAGCCACATGACCTCAACGATGCTTTCGATAGGGTGGGGGACAAATAGGTCTTCAGGACTACAAGTGCCAACGTAGCCGTCGCCATGGCGACAATGCAATGGCTACCCAACACCCCAAAAACCCAAGCAGTTCACGATGAAATACAAGCCTATCTGATGGCCGCTATGGCCCAGACCGCGGAGATTGTAAACCAAGCTCGGGCTCCATCCGTCTCAGTCGAGTCAAGCCACAACCGCCAGCACCCAAGTCACTCACAGCCACTCAACCAACATGGCTCGCGCAACAACGACCCATCGAACAACCGTCAAGGTGGAAACGGTGGCCATGATGGTGGCTAGGATGACAACCGCCGTCGGGACGACAACCGCTGCGACATCCGGGATGATAACCGTCGGGACAACCCCAACAATCGCCGCGATAACCACGGTCGCAGGGCTAATCCAGATGGCAATCGAGATTGCCGTGATGGCAATAATGATCTCCGCCATTACCTCGGTGGATGCGATCTGCGCGCTCGCATCAACCAGAGAGCTGACGATCGAGCATCCCATGAAAGTTATCGCCGTATGGAATATGACACTGCCCACAGCCCGCCAGGTTTGAAGCAGTTTACTCCACACCTTCGCCAAGTCATATGGCCCAAGAATTTCAAGCTCGAGAAGCTTCAAAAGTATGATGGCAAGGAAAACCCCGAATTATGGGTCATGCTCTACGAGACTGCGTGCAGATCAGCCATGGCTGATGAGCACGTCATGTCTAACTATTTCCTAGTCGCTGTTGGCCATGCGGGTCACCAATGACTGGTCAGCTTGCCGGCGAACTACTTCAACTCTTGGTAGGAGCTCAAGCAAGCCTTCATTGACAACTTCATTGCTACTTGTGAACAACCAGGCAACAAATACGATCTGCAACAGATTTGAGATTGAAAAGATGAGCCACTGCGCGAGTACGTCCGGCGTTTCTCGAAGATGCGCATCAAGGTCCCATCAATCTCTGACAATGAGGCAATCGAGGCTTTCATCACTGGCCTCCGCTTCCACGACGCCCTAAGGGACAAGCTCCTCCACAAAAGACCTGAATCGGTCACGGCACTCCTGGCCACCACTAAGAAATATGCGGACGCCGACGATGCTAAGAAGATAATTATTGAAGAAGCAGCAAGGGTTCCACGCTCCGACCACCCCCACACCGCGATGACTACCGCGACAACCATGGTCGGAACGACAATTTTGACCGCCGCAACCAGCGCAACAACTCCCACGACCACCGCGACCAACGTAATCAGCGACGTAACCGCCGTGACGATTATAGGAGCAAGCGTGCTCGGGAAGACGACGGTGAGGTCAACACCGTTAAAAAGGGTGGCAGACGTCGTAACTATGAAGATGACTACGCCAAAGCATTGAAAGGGCCCTGCCAGCTCCATCCTAAGTCAAACCATACCATGGAGAATTGCCGCGTCCTCAAGTCTATCTACACGCATCAATAGGCTCCGGATACGTTCGACAAGCCCAATGACGAAGGGGAACAGCGCAACGAGGATAACGACGATGACAATGCAGACCCTCGCCACAAGTACGTTAAGCCAAACGATCATGTGCACACCATCATTGGAGGCAAAGTGTCCATCGAGACCAAATGAGAACGCAAGCTGCTCGCCAGCGCTTGCTTGAACGTGGCCAACACCGACAATCTCCTCACCGATCCGCGGCTCCCTCCGTGGTCTCACCACGAAATCTCCTTCAGCAAAAAGGACCAATAGGCCACAATACCTGAGCCAGGGCGTTTTCCTCTGGTCCTTGATCCTTGTATCAACAAGGTTCAGTTCGACAGAGTACTGATCGACGGCGGTAGCTCCATCGATATATTGTTCAAGAATAGTCTGCCTGCCCTGAAGATAGCTCAAGCGGACCTCAAGCCGTATGAGGCACAGTTCTGGGGTGTTCTCCCCAGACAGAGCTCTACACCTCTTGGACAGATCACGCTACTTGTGCAGTTTGGGACCCCGGACCACTTCCGCACCGACTACGTCAACTTCGTGGTCGCCGACTTCGACGGCACCTACCATGCTATTCTTGGTCGACCGTCGCTCACCAAGTTCATGGCCATACCTCATTACAGGTATCTGGTGCTCAAGATGCCTACCGAGAAAGGAGTTCTAACCCTCCGAGGCAACATGTATGCAGCTTATACCTGCGAAGATGATAGTTTCAAAATAGCAGAGGCTCACGACCTCTCTATTCGCATGGCTGAGACCGTGCTCGACGCCAAGAAGACCTCGATCGACCACCAAGAGATCCCGGACCTCAAGGCTCCATGCAAGAACATCAAGTCCAAGGAGCACAAGGTGATCCAGCTGGTCAACGGTGATCCTAGCAAAACGGCCCTTATCGGGGCCAACCTGGATCCCAAATAGGAAGACGTGCTCGTCAGGTTCTTGAGGAGCAATGTGGATGTGTTCGCATGGAAACCTGCTGACATACCCGGTGTACCTCGGAACTTGATCGAGCACTCCTTGAATGTCAATGGCAAGGCCAAACCTATCAAGCAGAAGCTACGATGGTTCGCTCGCGACAAAAAGGAGGCAATTAGGGTAGAAGTTACATGGCTTTTGGCAGCCAGATTTATCAAAGAAGTGTATCATCTGGAGTGGTTAGCCAACCCGGTTCTTGTACGCAAAAAGAATAATGAATGGAGAATGTGCGTTGATTACACCAATCTCAATAAACACTGCCCTAAGGACCCCTTCGGCTTGCCTCGCATAGACGAGGTTGTAGATTCAACCACCGGTTGCGAGCTCCTTTCCTTTCTTGATTGCTACTCTGGTTATCACTAGATCACTCTCAAAAAGGATGACCAGATCAAGACATCCTTTATCACGCCCTTCGGCGCCTACTGCTACACGACCATGTTGTTTGGGCCCAAGAATGCCGGGGCTACCTACCAACGTGCTATACAAGCTTGCCTCAAAGACGAGATAAAAGATGACCTCATCGAGGCTTATGTTGATGATATAGTTGTCAAAACCAAGGAAGCTCATACCCTTGTTGACAACCTGGAACGCACCTTTGCAGCCCTTAATACATTCCAATGGAAGTTAAACCCAAAGAAGTGCATCTTTGGTGTTCCTTCTGGCATACTACTCGGCAACGTCATCAGTCACGATGGCATACGCCCTAACCCGGAGAAAGTCAAAGCTGTCTTGGACATGAAGCCACCCAAAAAGGTGAAGGATGTTCAAAAGCTTACCAGATGCATGGCCACCCTCAGCCGTTTCATCAAGATTAGGCAAAAAAGGATTACCGTTCTTTAAACTACTCAAAGCATCCGAAAAGTTTGAGTGGTCGAAGGAAGCAGACGCTGCCTTCACACAGCTGAAATAATACCTTACGTCACCTTTGGTCCTCACTGCTCCAAGAGAAGACGAAATACTCCTGCTATACATTGCGGCTACTAATCGAGTGGTCTCCACGGCCATGGTGGTCGAGCGAGACGAGCCCAGCCACGTATACAAGGTACAGTGACCAATCTATTTCATTAGTGAGGTACTCAATGAGTCCAAGACTAGGTACCCACAGATTCAGAAGTTGATCTACGCCATACTGATAACATCCCGAAAGTTGAAACACTACTTCGATAGATATCGTGTGGTGGTCATGACTGAGTACCCTCTATGAGACATCATTAGCAATAAGGATGCGAACGGGTGCATTATCAAATGGGCAATGGAGCTATGCCCCTTTTCCTTGGAGTTTGCAAGCCGTACTACAATCAAGTCTCAGGCACTTATCGATTTCATCATCGAGTGGACAGACTTAAGCATGCCTACCTCTCCCGGATCTGACGAGTATTGGACGATGTACTTTGACGGCTCTCTCAACATTGACGGTGCGGGAGCAGGAGTCCTTTTCATGTCACCATCCAAGGAGCAGCTCCGGTACGTCCTCAGGATTTATTTCCCAGCATCTAATAATGCCACCGAGTACGAAGCATGCCTACATGGTTTGCGCATTGCGGTTGAGCTTGGCGTTAAACGTCTCTACGTCTACGGAGACTCTGCTCTGGTCACCAACCAACTCAACAAGGACTGGGACACAACCAGCGAAAAGATGGATGCATACTACAAATTGATCAGAAAGCTGGAAGGCAGGTTCTATGGCATCGAGTACATACACATGGCCCGGGACAAGAATCAAGCAGCGGATGCACTGTCAAAGTTAGGATCATCCCAAGCAAAAATCCCACATGGCGTATTCGTCCAAGACCTGCTCACGCCTTCCATCGAAGAGGAAGATTCCACGGTAAACAAGCCTCTAGACCAGCAATTGGTGGCTACGGTTCCGGCATCAAGCACCGCCGAGCCGCCTCCGACCACTCATGAGCCTGACTGGAGAATACCTTTCATCAAGTACCTAATAGATGGCAGCGGTTACACTGATCGGATAGAAAACGAGCGCCTGATGCGTCGCAGTAAGCAGTACCTACTCGTCGATGGCAAGCTATGGCGCAAGAACGCAAAGGAGGAGATCTTGATGAACTGTATAACCTAGGAGGATGGCGAGCATCTCCTGGACCAAATCCGCTCTGGCTCCTGTGGCAACCACACGGCCTCAAGAACGCTGGTAGGTAAGGCTTTTCGAGCAGGGTTCTATTGGCCGTCAGTAGTAGCCGACGTAGAGAAGCTAGTTCGCCACTGTGAGGGTTGTCAGTTCTTCGCCAAGATAATCCACGTACCAGCACATGAGATCCAGACAATACCAGCCTCTTGGCCCTTCGCATGCTGGGGACTGGATATGATCGGGCCCTTCAAACCGGCTCCAGGGAAATTTACATGCGTCTTTGTGCTGATCGACAAATTTTCTAAGTGGATAGAATACATGCCTTTGGTATAGGCATCCTCAGAAAAGGCTGTCACTTTCCTCGACCAGGTCATCCACCGTTTCAGCATACCAAACAACATCATCACTGATCTGGGTACTCAGTTCACCGAGAACGCTTTTTGGGACTTCTACGATGAAAGGAGCATAGTAGTAAAATACGTCTTGGGGGCGCACCCTAGAGCTAATGGACAAGTCGAACGGGCAAATGGCATGATCTTGGACGCATTGAAGAAGAGGATGTATAGAGAAAATGACAAAGCTCCCGAAAGATGGCTCAAAGAGTTACCAGCCGTGGTTTGGGGCCTCAGAACTCAGCCCAGTCGTAATACCAGCGTCTCACCATACTTTATGCTTTACGGCGCTGAGGCAGTCCTCCCAGCAGATATAGCTTTCAGATCAGCACGGGTAGAGAATTTCGATGAAGGCAAGGTCAATGAAGTACGGGAGCTAGAAGTGAATAGCGCAGAAGAAAAGCGGCTCGATTCTTGTGTACGTACGGCCAAATACCTTGCTGTTTTGCGCAGGTACTACAACAAGAACGTTAAAGAGTGGTTCTTTGTGGTCGGGGACCTGGTCCTGAAGTGGAAGACGAACCAGGTTGGTGTCCATAAACTCACAACCCCATGGGAGGGTCCCTTCATGATCAAGGAAGTCACACGACCAACGTCTTACAGGTTAGCTCACCTGGACGGTACTGACGTACCAAATTCATGGCACATCGACAAGCTTAGACGTTTCTATGCTTAACTACTGAGATATGTACTCCTCTTGTACCTTTGATTTACTTCAATAAAGCTATTATGATTTCTCCGACAACTCTAATGTGTCACTTCGAATTTTATGATTATTCTAACTTAGCCAGTAAAAGCCGACCACCACTCCTTCTACAGTTTTTGGAGCAGGCCCTATCTCCGGTTCCTCCCAACACATGCATGGGATCCGCTCTCTACGTTACGGGCGATCTGCAGGTCCCCCCTGGTTTGACTTGTCCGCGTCTACGTGTGCACAAGTCACGCACACTCTGACCACATGGCAAGCTAGGGCCGCACAAACTTTTCGGGATGATGTGTCGAGCAAAATGGTACAACTAAACAGAACGTTAACATGTTCTCACTTAGTTACTCCAACATAAGTTTCAAGCTTGAAAACATTTTATACAAAGCAAACAAGCTTATAATGATATACAGTTATGTTATTACAAGCTTGCCTGAAGAGGCCCAAGTTTACAATAACACAACTATGCCCTCCTTCTACAGCTCTAAGCCTATTACATTGGCTGGTCGGGGCGCATGGCACCTACTGCTCGCTGCTTCTGGTATCCTACTCGGGTCTTAGGGACTCTTGTGCTAGTCGAGCTGAAGGGGATGGCCCCGCCAATGCCTGGCTGGTCGAGACCGCAGGCTTCGTCGGTTGGCTTGCAACTGATGGTGTTTCCAGCTGACTTATCGATGGAGTCCCCTATACAGGTGATGTCCCACCTCCACATAGGTTAATGTCACCAATTATCTTTGACGACAGGTCCAGCTGGGCCATCCGAAGCTCCTCCGCCTTGTCTGGGTCTACCTCCTTCGGGTATCCAGCCTCTAGGCACTTGAGATCGATCAGGGGGTAGTGGGCACGCACCATGCTTAGCACATGGGCACCCGTGTACTCACTCGCCTCCTTCATGAACTCTTGGAACCATCCCCATGCTTGTCTGCATCTTTCGACCAGTCTAAGCTGGGGCGTCCTTGGCTCTTCCTCTATGAGCGCCGGGTCGATAAGGTCGAGGACAGGCAAAATGCCAGTTGCCACTTCCTGGCACCAGTTCTTCCATGTGTCCTGATCCTCGGTGGCCTCGAGGCATCGTGCTTTCCAGCCGTCACACTCTTTGATCATGGCTTCTAGATGCCTCTTGGCATTGACTTTTAAAACTGCACACCGTACAAGACATCAAATGTAATGGCGCGACAAGATAAGGCGGGCAACAAAATGAGAAAGGTGGTCTGGAATACTTACTTTTCAGTTCCTCCTTCATTTTGGTGGTGTGGTCTTAGAGTTGAGACTGGTTGCGCACTAGTTTCTCGTTGTCCTCCTTCAGACGACCACTGATGCATCCGGCCCAAGTGGGGTTGGCCGAGGCCCAATAAATTAAGGCTGCCCGGACCCCAACAGTTCTCAGGCACACCCACTCGGGGAAAGGCCCAATATCCCTAAAAGACTAGTCCAATAGGGGAAGGGTGGCTCTCCCTTTTAAGGTGGCTTCCTCCTCCCAAGCTAAGCAAGGTGGGATTATTCAGAGGCTCACACGGTCGCCACCCGACTACAACTAGGCCACTTGGCCCCTTTGTTGTGTCTTTGCCAGCGGTTAATAGTGGAGGATGTCCTCATCATTCCCACCCCCTTAAACAAGGGCCCAGCTCTAATACCAAATGATGCATCCAGCCCAAGTGGGGTTGGCCGAGGCCCAATAAATTAAGGCTGCCCGGACCCCAACAGTTCTCAGGCACACCCACTCGGGGAAAGGCCCAATATCCCTAAAAGACTAGTCCAATAGGGGAAGGGTGGCTCTCCCTTTTAAGGTGGCTTCCTCCTCCCAAGCTAAGCAAGGTGGGATTATTCAGAGGCTCACACGGTCGCCACCCGACTACAACTAGGCCACTTGGCCCCTTTGTTGTGTCTTTGCCAGCGGTTAATAGTGGAGGATGTCCTCATCAACCACACTCTATGGTCACACGGATATTCTCCTCTTGGAGGCGGGTTACTTCAGCTTCTAAGCCTGCATTATAGCTGTCACTACCAACAACGCAACAAAACATGTCATACACTTGCTGTGACAAAATGACAACTTACTTGTTTTTTCCCGCTCTTTGTTATTGAGCTGGTCAACCAGGTTTTGGTTCTATGCCTCTCACTCTGTCCTCTCCTGGTCGGTGGCTTCAAGTTGGCGGCGCAAGCGTTCCACCTCGGCCACCAGTTCTCTATTGTTCGCCATGATTCCCTCAATCTGGTCGAAGCACCTCTTTCGGTACTTTGCGGTCTTCATCAAGTCCTGCATATAAACAAGCTATGTCAGACAGTTCGACTACATAACAGGGTCAAGTGGTCAAGCCAAACATACCTGGACTTCTGTCACCAGACGCTTTGCCGCTCGTTCAACTTTTAGGGTCTCTTTGACCTCTAGGATTTCTTCGTGCATAACCCACTCGTCGTTCTGCCAGTGCGACACATATACATGTTGTCGTTTATCTTGGGGACGGCCCAGGATTTCTTCTACTTTGTCCTCTTCGGCCTCTTGTTCAGGGGGCGGCGCTGGTCTAGAGTCTGCAGTCTCCGCGACCACTATAGCTTTCCCATGAGCCGTAGCATCGGCTAGCGTGCTCTGTGCCAACTGCGGTTGCTGCTCCTTGGCTTGGTCTAGTTCCCTTGGTGCCAAGGTATCTGCTTCAGCAGGGTTAGTGCTCAGAGCACTTGTACTTTGCTTGGCTATGTTCTCGACCAGCTGCTCGGGGACTGACGTTTGGCCACTCGTCTGCTGAGGTTTCGGTGGAATTTCTTCTACAGGTTCCTCCACAACCAGCTACTGAGAAATTCTTTCCGCTAGTACTGGCAAAGCTGTGCCACACCCAGCTAGCTAGTTGGGATTTTTGGTAGACGCCGACCTGACATACCAGAGAAAAGTTCAGAAGACAATAGTATTCAATACAAATTATAAGCTTACATCAAAGTTACAGATACTTACAGCTTGGAAACATGGAATGACGTGGCAAAGGAGCGTCTTTTCGATTGCGCCTGCTCCACGTGCTCGGCGGGTCCCACCGGGTCTTTTTCCATGACCGGTACTGGCACTGGGGTTTGGTGCTCGACACTTCCCCCACTTGTCCTCTGTGTTGCAGTGGTCGGTGATGCGATCACTACTGGCATAGAGGAGCCACCCTGCTCCGTCGACCCCATTTGTCTCCTCCTCTTTCGAGGGACGAGTCGGAAGATGTCCGCATCCTCTGTTTTGTTGTCTGAAAGAGGGAAAATGGCCTGACGACGTTTGTTGGCCGCCGGTCGCTTGCCAGCAGCCCTAGCCATTGCCTCCTCCCCAACCTCGAGTGCCACCCAGTGGACGTCTTCGGTCCTAGCACTGGTCTAGGCGGTTGGGCCGGCAACTTGCGGCCAATCCACACCAGGGGGCGGAGACACGAACACTGCTGCTCGGTCTCGACCATTACTCTGGGAAACATAAAGGAGACAACAGTCAATTTCTTGTTACAACATAATTCTATAGGTACAAGGAATCATCATTTACCTTTGGGGGAGGTCAGGCCAGCTTGAAGGCGTGCTCAATGTTGTTTAACCTGACATAATTGGGATCGGCTAGGTTGAATAGCTCCCCAATCCTAGCCTTTACTTCTATCTTGTCGAGCACCTCTTTTTTGGTCCTCGTCAGATCTGCGCTCCCCTGGTACTCGAAGCCAGGATGTACCCTCTTCTGGTAGGGCTGGATCCTTCGGCTGATGAAGTTCCCGACTATGCTTGGACCATCCAGCTTTCCCCATGGGATCATCCCGAGCAATTCTACGATCTGCTCCAAGTGCTCGGGCTTCTTCGACCAGCTGTTCTTCTTCTCCGAAATCAACCCCACGTCGCACAGGGTGATTGTGTTCGGCTCTTTGTGGATGTAGAACCACTTCTTGTACCATTCATCCAGCGAGGTGTTCCAGGGGCAGTGCAAGTACTAGGCCTTCATACCGTCATGCAGATTGAGGTAGACGCCTCCGGCTATCTCGCCTCCGGCTATCTTCGAGCCGCCGCTCCCTTTCTTCCGTAGACAAAACAGATGGTGAAAGAGGTCGAAATGGGGTTGGAAGCCACCATAGGCCTCGCAAAGATGGATGAAGGTGGAGACAAAAAGAATCGAGTTGGGATGCAGATTGCAAATCCCAATCTCGTAATACAAGCAGAGACCCTGAAGGAAAGGGTGCACTGGAACCCCAAAACCCCGCTTGAAGAAATCCTCAAAAACCACAATCTCACCTGGTTGTGGATCGGGGAAGCTTTCTCCTTCCGGCGCACGCCATCCTGTGAGTGCCTTGTTGTGGAGCACTCCCATGGCGACGAGGTCTTCGATGGTCTGCTCATTGCTCCTTGACTTCCACCACTCCTTTGCCATGACTCCGCCTTTCTTCTGGGCGTCTCTCTTCGCCATTAATCTACCCTTGCTAAAGGGGTGGATGCGGTGGAGGGGAGATTGGTGATGATGTTTGGGGGAATAGGGTTTAGCAAGAGGAAGAAGAAGGTTGCAGCGGCAAATGACAATGGGGATCGGTAAAAGTAACTTACCAGGTCTATATTATAAATAACCAGGAGCTCCGTCGTTTCGTCCGCCCGAGATTCTTGGGAGACGTGCACACGCGCCGTAGATAGTTGTTTTCACAACCTTGAGATCTACGCCAATAAATGCACCCCTTCGTTACCAGTGTACGCGCCTCTTCGTTGATAGTGTGAGAGGGCCCACACTGACGCACCTCCATACAGGTGCCAAGTGACTTTGCTAGAAAAGAGCAAGAAGACAGAGTGATGTACTATACCCGTCTGCTTTTTTGACCAGACGTGTTAGATTGGACTTGACAGAGAAAGGAGATAAATAAATACACCAAATAATAATACAAGCGGCGTTCATTTTTTTGCTGCATGTCTTGTGCTCCAGGATGGACCAGACTACTACAATGCTTGGGGACTGCCCAGACCACTGCCGTGCTCGGGGACAGCCCAGACCACTGCCGTGCTCGGGGAATGCTCCGACCACTACCGTGCTTGGGGACTGCTCCAACTACTAATGTGCTCGGGGACTGTCCCGACCACTACTCGGAGAATGGTTCTCCTCGGCTACATGTGGTTTGTACTCACATACAGTTGAGAGACATTTATTTAGACCTTGCTACAAGGCTCATACTTTGCCTTCCAGCAAGCTCGGGGACTACGTCGGTACGATGCACCTATCGGTGCATCTCGTTTTGCTTGCACGACGATTGAATTCTTAACTTCAGTAGAAATTCTTTTTTAGACCCTGGCACCACGTGCCTGCGTCACCTACTACCAGGCTCAGGGACTAAGTGGGCACACTTCACCTTGCGGTGAATGTGTTTATTTAATCGACCTCTATGCTTTGAATGATTGTAAGGATTACTAATGTGCTCGGGGACTGTCCCGACCACTACTCGGAGAATGGTTCTCCTCGGCTACATGTGGTTTGTACTCACAAACAGTTGAGAGACATTTATTTAGACCTTGCTACAAGGTTCATACTTCGCCTTCCAGCAAGCTCGGGGACTACATCGGTACGATGCACCTGTCGGTGCATCTCGTTTTACCTGTACGGCAAATGGGTTCTCAACTAAACTGGGAATTCTTTTTAGACCCTGGCACCATGTGCCTACGTCACCTACTACTAGGCTTAGGGACTAAGTGGGCACACTTCACCTTGCGGTGAATGCGTTTGTTTTCCAACCCTTACGCCTCTGACGTTCAAGGACGCTATGCTTCAAGACCACTTACATTTCTTTTCAGAAATACAAGTGGGCACACTTATTAGGACGGAAATCTTTTTCTTTTTTCTTAAAAGCACCATACATTCTTCGGACAACCTACTTCTCCGACGACGACGGTGGTCAGAGATGTCAAGGACTCAAGCCTTACTTGTCGGAGAAGGTTAAAATGGCGTGTCGCAACATAATACATGGTGCTCGGGGACTAGCTGTGGGGTATTAACCCCTATACCCTTACAGCTAGGCTTGGGCCAGCCCGGATCAGTGGGTTCGGTCCACCAAAAGGCGACGCGCGGCCCAGCCAACCTATTCGGAGTCCCGCGTAAGGAGTCAAGACAGATTTGGCGATCAAGCAAGGTCCTAGTCAGTTAGAATAGGAATCCTTATCCGGCCACAAATGGCAATTGTAACTGGCTAGGATTAGTTTCCAGATCTGTAACCCTGCCCTCCGGACTATATAAGGCGGGCAGGGGACCCCTCTAAAAAATAGCTCTCATTTGATATACATCAATACCAATCAGACGCATGACGTAGGTATTACACCTTCTTGGCGGCCGAACCTGGATAAAACCTCGTGTCTGTCTTGTGTCACCGTCTTGTTTGTGGCTTGCGCATCTATCTACCGATAATCTACTACCTTGGGCATACCCCTAGGTAGACTGCCGACCATATTTCGTTGACACTTGGCAGGGATTTTCTTCTTGGGACGTTCGCCCTCAACATCACCAGGGTCATCTCGCCTGATCTTATACCGCGACGCGTGACATACAGGGCATGCATCCAACTTCTCGTACTCCGTGCCACGGTAGAGGATGCAGTCATTAGGACATGCATGTATCTTCTGGATTTCTAACCCTAAAGGGCAGACTACCTATTTTGCTTCGTACGTAGTGCTGGGCAATTCATTATCCTTCGGAAGCATCTTCTTTTGGATTTTTAGTAACTCCGCGAATCCCTTGTCAGATACACCATTCTTTGCCTTCCATTGCAGCAATTCCAATGTGGTACCTAACTTTTTCTGCCCCGCATCACAAGTTGGGTATAACAATTTCTTGTGATCCTCTAGCATGTGGTCGAACTTGATCTTCTCCTTTTCACTTTCGTATTCTCTTTGTGCGTCACGAATGGCCTGACCAAGATCGTCGGCGGGCTCCTCCTCTGCCCCTACCTCTTCTTCAGTGGGCTTCTCCTCTGCCCCCACCTCTTCTTCAGCGGGTTTCTCCTTTGCCCCCACCTCTTCTTCAGCTTCCCCCATTGCAGTATCATTGAAGGCACCATATTCAGCAAAAATGTCATCATCGCTCCATTGTTCTTCTTCACCTTCTTCCATTACAACTCTGGTTTCTCCGTGCTTCATCCAACAAATATAGTTTGGCATGAAACTCGACTTGAACAAGTGTGAATGAAGAGTCTTTGAGTTAGCATATTCCATCGTATTCTTACATACGGCACATGGGCAGCACATGAAACCATCGTGTTTGTTTGCCTCGGCCGCACGTAACAAAGAATGCATGCCGTCCATGAACTCTTGGGAGCGACGATCAGCATTGTACATCCAATGCCGACTCATCTGCATTACATGACATAAATACCGTATTAAAACCTAGAACATAATTAGTTAATTATACAACATGCATACCACCACAAAAGCTATAAATTTAAGAAAGCCTCGCTACAATATAGACAATCCCAACTACCACAAAAAACACTAAAGCTAAAATGCACTTCAGCAGCACAAGGATTTCATGACCAATCCCAACTAAAACAGACAGATGCCCTGTTTGTTCAACATCTTTGGGCTTCTTCGGCTGGATCACTGCCTCATTAGCCGCCATATCTGCCTGTTGTGCAAGATATTTTTGCACGAGTTCAACAAACTCTTCCTCCCGGTAGAAGCCTGAACATCCAGTGCCATCCCACTGAAATTAAAACAGAAAATTAGAACTTTAATCACAACCATCATGAAAATAGGTATAAACTAACCATAGTCATTAAATACGATAAAATAACTCACATTGCGATCCGGACACTTGTAGAAAATGCGACCCTTGTTGGGACCCTCCTTCTTCACTTGGTACTCCATCATAATTTTTGTCTCATCACAACACTTGCCGCATGCAATGAGTGGGAGGCCCGGCCTAAGTCGCTTTGGAAACCCATGAGAGGCCAAGGACCCGGAAGCAGTTGCCATCTACTCTCTATACTCATTTTTTAATACACTATAAATTTCTCATTTTATAAACAAATAAAATTAAAAAACTCTAAAATTCTCTATATCTCTAAACAATGAAGTGTGTTATGCATGCTACAAATGAACGGTGAATACTAGTTTTTAATAGCTACTTTAACCTTCCTTCATGTAAATATGCAAGCTTTAAGTGATTTTGAGCTCAAATTGCTTACAAATAAAAAAACCACAATAAAGAACCATATATATATAGTGAACAAAATGAGATAAGACAATGGTGAAACATGAGAGTATGAAGTTGGTAACCTTTAGAACCGAAGAATCGATGGAGGAATCGAAGAAATCGATGGAGGAATCGAAGAATGGATGGAGAAAGAGCAAGAACACTGCTTAAATTTGAACTTAAGGTCTCGGGCGGGCTCGGGGAGGAAGAAGACGGCCAGTAGGATTTATAGCTCAAAAACATGTTTCAATAAATAACCATCCGTACTAGTTGACCTTGTTTACGTGATCATCTCGGCGAGCATTTCTCCACCGGACGGCACCGTACTTGGTCAAGGAAGAGCTCCGATTCTACGAGGAAGGGAACACGGTCTTCCACGACCGTTGCCACACTCCCTCGTAGAATCAAAGCTCCTCCTTGATGTCCATTACCGCTCGGCAGAGAACATGCTCGCCGAAATGTACACGGTCCGCAAGTTCAACAAGTACGGATTTTCTATAATTTTCTAACTATTTTCTAAGTTTTTCATTTCATAAAAAGTTAAAATAAAATGTTTAGTCGCGGAGTCCATAGAAATGACCATATTTTGAGCTAGCAATGCATTGTCAATTGTCATTGCATTGCATTGCACCCCGGACCGGACTCTGGACAATAAAATACTATGGTCGATCGATGCCATTCTTTGTCGTACAGTCGCACGGCGACGGCCGACGGACCCGTTCAACCACCAAATCTGTCAAGCCCGGCTGTTCAGGCGTATCATCAAAAGAGAACGGATTTGCTTCCTATTGCACGGCCTTGCATTGCATCTGTCATACCAGTCGAGGCACTAGTCCCTATACTCATTTTTAATACACTATAAATTTCTCATTTTATAAACAAATAAAATTAAAAAAACTCTAAAATTCTCTATATCTCTAAACAATGAAGTGTGCTATGCATGCTACAAATGAACGGTGAATACTAGTTTTTAATAGCTACTTTAACCTTCCTTCATGTAAATATGCAAGCTTGAAGTGATTTTGAACTCAAATTGCTTACAAATGAAAAAAACCACAATAAAGAACCATATATATATAGTGAACAAAATGAGATAAGACAATGGTGAAACATGAGAGTATGAAGTTGGTAACCTTTAGAACCGAAGAATCGACAGAGGAATCAAAGAAATCGATGGAGGAATCGAAGAATGGATGGAGAAAGAGCAAGAACACTGCTTAAATTTGAACTGAAGCTCTCGGGCGGGCTCAGGGAGGAAGAAGACGGCCAACAGGATTTATAGGGGGAGACCTTTAGACCTGGTTGGTGGATCCAACCGGGACTAAAGGTCACTTTCCAGTCACGCCACTAGCCGGGACAAGAGATTTACTCCCGGTTGGAGCCACCAACCGGTAGTAAAGGTCGACCTTTAGTCCCGGTTGGTGGCTCCAACCGGGACTAAAGGTCCCCTGCCATAACGGCCTGGCGTAGGAGCCGTTGGGCAGGGACCTTTAGTCCCGGATGGAGCCACCAACCGGGACTAAAGGTCTCTCTAGTCCCGGGCGCAATATTTCCCGGGACTAGAGTCTGGTTTGGTCCTGATCAAAGGTCTGTTCTCTACTAGTGATTGGGTGGGGCCATGGCCCCTGCCTGCCTCCGCCACAGTATGCATTATTATTGCATAATAATATGGCTAAAATTCATCTAGGTCTTGGGCGATACAGTGCACCGGGCAGGTGCAAGCAAGCATGATCTCAGCGAGTGGTGCATGATTGAAATAACTAGTAGTCCCTTCCATACAGCCTCTAATATCATATTCCCTCGTACCGGCAATACAGGTTGTTTTAGGGGTTGGCAGTGTTTTCACATATTGAAGTCGTTTTAGCTGTTTGGTGCGCGTTTAGTTCGTGAAATTTGGAAATTTGGCTACTGTAGCACTTTCATTTTTATTTGACAATTAGTGTTCCATCATGGACTAATTAGGCTCAAAGCGTTCGTCTCGCGATTTCCAACCAAACTGTGCAATTAGTTTTTTTCGTCTACATTTAATGCTCCATGCACGTATCGTAAGATTCGATGTGATAGCTACTGTAGCATTTTGTGGGAAACTTTTTGGGAACTAAATACAGCCTTGGTTTCTCGCTTGGATGAGAATGCCCCTAGGTGTCTTTGGTTCCTGTCGTACTCATTCACGAGGAGCATTAAAACTGCGTCTCTTTGGTTGCCGTCGCCTCCGCTCCCACGTCTCTTCGGTTGTCTCTGCCTCCGCTTCCCTTTCACGAACCAAACTTCTGACCAAACAAACACAAAGGGAAAAAATCGAGCACCACTGGAGATCCTAAAATCGCGGCATGCAAAAGGCAAAAAAAAAAAAAAAAAATTGTGGCATGCAAAAGGAAAAGAATCGAATGCCGGAACGAAAAAAATACGCCACCAGAGATCCTAAAATCACGCCATACGAATGGAAAAAATTAGAGATCCTAAATCGGGCCATGCAAAAGGAAAAAAATCGAGCGCCAAAAGGAAAAAAAATCGCGCCACCAGAGATCAAACCTTGCTCCTCTTGCCTCGGGCTCCATCGTGCTAACCAGCCCATTGAATGATTGTTAAATGGAAGAAACCCGCAATTCTATTTAATAAGAGCAAACAGGAAAAAATACACCCTAACTAATCACTCCTTGATATGTTAAATCTTGTCCAAAATGACCTATTTACCGGTATGGAGGGAGTAGTGGCTCTTCTTCAAGGGACATCATTAATTGTAGCTCACTGATTTCAACACATTAGGGCAGCCTAACCCTAAAACTAGGATGGATTTCATAGCTTCAAATAAATTGATGGGCATATGTCATCGCTCTCCTGATATAAAAGAAGGGTTAAGGAGGAGACAGAAAGAAATCGTTTGTCGAGGCACTTCCAACCAAGAAACTACATGATTTCTATGTTCATTAATTGCGATATCATCTAAACAAAAAGATGATGTGGCGCTGCAATTAAAGAAGAGAGGAAGAAATGGTTTCTTAATAAAAACCATGCCTACGTGGAGACCAAGACATGAAAAGATATGATAGGTAGATGAGAGAGAGAAAACATGTGATTGGATAAAAGATTATTATTCTATAGAAACTGTCGATTGGGAACATTGTTTTTATGCGGAATGTCTGTATAAATTAATGGACATATAAACTATCTATGGTTTCTAACGCTGTGCCCTGATGTGAGAATCGGAACACCTATGCACAAGGAAACCGCTGATTTGGCGTTGGGGCAAAAGTCATTATTTCCATCCCCAACCTATGGATCCGCTACAACTGGCGCGTCTAGGTTTGAAAACCGAAAGAAACAGACAAAAAAAACACCACTAGAAAGCTCAGTTTTGACTCATGAATAACTCGGTACACTACAAAGTTCAGTCATGGCTCATGGAAATAGCTCGATACTTGACCACATCGCTACAAAGTTCTAAATTAAGTTCGGCATTCGTCATGCCACGTCGATGTATTCTTCAGAGCTCACCCTCTTCATGATGTCAGGGTCACTTTTTATGACACACACCTGCTCCTGGTCCAACTTTCACATCAGCCTTGGCGGCTTGAACTAAGGGGGTGTTTAGTTCACCCCCAAAATCCAAACTTTGGCACTATGCAAAAAGAAGATTCCCTGTCACATCAAACTTACGGTACATGCATGGAGTACTAAATGTTGACGAAATCAAAAACTAATTACACAGTTTGGTTGTACTTTGCGAGACGAACGTTTTGAGTCTAATTAGTCAACGATTGGACGTACATCTGCAAATTTAATAAAAAAATGACATCAATTGGAGAAAAGTACCTCCACAAATAAAAAACTAGATTGTTGTACAATAGTTAACTAATTAACCCTACTATAAAAATGATTTTACGAGACACTGTCCAAACATTAATAATTTATAATCTGGTCGATCATATTCATATCTCTAGACAACTGCTCCCAATTAAAAAGATAATTGTGAGGGCACCAGCAACAGTAAGAGTCAGTTACTATCTCTAAGCCAACCTCTCCAATAGTGTTTGGTTTTAGCAATGGCTCATAGTATAATTAGGTCGACGTAACGCTCTCACGTGATCTTGGAATGTGTGCAAGAGTCTAGCTCTTAATCAAGAGATAGCTTTTCTCTCTCTTCTATTAGAATATGAAAAAAAAATATTTAGAGCTATCTCAAAAGTCGATTATTGGAGCTGACCTCATCGATCGATCATATTGAAGGGTCAACACGTACCGACGTACGGGTCTCAGCATGGGTGCCACTATATATAAATACCAGCGGCGGCAGCTAGCACACGATGCCATTGTCGCAATTCCTAAACTATATATGCATTCAGGAATTATATATAGCGGGCCGGATAACCAAATACATATAATATAAAATAAATTTTAATATATCTATATATGTATATAGAGTTCGATCATATATTGAAACACCAAAATCGCTATTAAATAATTAATTATGCATGTTGTGACAATTTTGCGATGAAAAATATAACGATAAGCATAAATGGTTAAAGGAACTCACATGTTTCATTTAAATTTTGCTCTCCTCGTCTGAATCGCATCGAAGTCATCAATAAGTTCATGTGTTGTAAACTCCATTGCAATCTCCTTTTCAATATAAATTATTAAGCAATCTCTTAGGAACTCATCTTCCATCTTATTCCATAGCCTGGTTTTAATAAGTTTCATCGCAGAAAAGGTACGCTCTGTCGTTGCTCTGGAATAGAACAAAGAACATAAAAGATTAGCCAATTAGGCGTTAGCTGTAAACCGATGGACATAAAAAATTAGAATAGAACAAAGAACATACCTGGCTACCTGCTGCCGTGCTGCGTGCTGCCTGGATGTGCTCGTGCTGCAGTGCAGAGTGAATCGGAGACGGAGAGCCTGGAGCCCTGGACGGCTGGACGCCGGACGGAGGTGCGGACTGCGGACTACAGACTGCAGAGGACAGAGGTGCGTGCCTTTACGGCCGGGCGGCGGGGCGGGTGTGGCGGCGCCGGCGGCACTGCGGTGAATCGCGATCGGCGTGGTCGCGTCATCGCGTGGATCGGCCCTCACCCCTCGGATCGAACGGTCAGACTACGACGGTTGGTCTCTCTAGTCTGTATACGTACGTACATGTGCTTGGCCGCTTGGGCCATATGCAGCACAGAAGTACTATTAGTTTTTTCACCAAATATTCACCAGTGCAGCAAGGCTTTTTGCTTCTGGTTGGAAAACCCCTTTAGTTCCGGTTTTCCAACCAAGAGCACCAATCCGGAACTAAAGGTAGCCTCCTTTAGTCCCGTCACGATGCCCGGGACTAAAGGGGAGTAAAGGGGGCCTCCAGGCCTGACCAGGGACCGTCACGGGGCAGGAACTTTACTATATATATTACAAAGGTTTGATATATAAATTGTTTACGTCCTTAGCAATTCACTTCTCCAGATTTGGCATGCACGTTTGGTTCGGGTCATTGTAGAACTCGCCGTTGGGGTTGATGACCCCTGGTCATTTAGAAATCCTGCTATAGTCTCTCGAATTGCTTTAAGTTGGTCAAGTCGTATGACTCTTTTCCTCAACCATTCAGTCTTCAATAAAAGTTAAAGAAAAAAGTATTAATATATATATATATATGTATGTGTATTATTGCTCATGTAATTACTTATACAAATGAGAGCAATAAAGAAATTGTAAATATACGATCGAAATAATATAAAGGAAAAAGTATTTATATACGTACTTTGAGTTGCTCTTCAGGAGTTCTCTTTGAGTACGCCATGATGAACTCGCAAACATAGTATCCGCAGTAGTTGTTACCCTGCTCCTGCCTTAGAACCCACTTTTACGACAAAAAAATCAATTAGGGTGAATTGAAATCATCATATGGTGTTAATTGAATATAAATGTGTAGTTATAGTACTTACTTTGTGTGTGATTACACCCAGTGGCGCTTTGCAATGTTTCATTTTTTGTTCCTCAATGAACCTTTTTCAAACCCTGCTCCCAATAAAATAAAAAAATAATTTAACCTTTAATAATTGTTGAGAGATCGACGCCATTATATATATATATGTTGTTATAGAGAAACTAAATTAATTACCCTTGTATAATATCTATCATGTCTTGATACTCTGTTTATGCTTTTCTCAACGAGTCTAAGATTTTCAATCTATTATTGGCCATATCGATGACCATCAATATCCAGTGATTGCTGCATAAACATATATATACATACATATACATATATATATATATATATATATATATATATATATATGTGTGTGTGTGTGTGTGTGTGTGTGTGTGAGAGAGAGAGAGAGAGAGAGAGGTAACTAGGTAGTAAGGAAATATTGATGTACCATATATATGATCAACATTAATTACTTATAATAACACTCACTTGAAGTTGTAGGGGAAGAGTATCTCCTTCTTGTCGCGTTGGTTCACTAAGAAATTCATGAGATTTCTCTCAGGTTGAGGCTTATAATCCTTCGGGGGGTTAGGATGTTTGTATACGACATACAGATCAACGAACCCAATATCATTATCCTTTCTCTTACTAAGTTCTGTCATCTCATATCTGCATACATGAAAATTGTGAATATATAATAAAGAAATTGTGAATATAGTAGAAAATAATCACACTTACAGACAATAGCAGCTAATGAGACTTTTGTCGAGAGAGTCCAGGTGGCATAGTTGGTGTAATTCTGCAAGCTCGACATAGATAATGTCATTGCCACAGAAGTAATGGTGGTTTCTAATTTCGACAGAAAGATAGATTTGTCCCGCATCAGACGCCGACATGTATCACCCGTTTAGCAGGTACATTTGCGTACCTAGGTCACTTAATTTCTCTGGGTTGTATAGACTCTGGCCAGGTACAAATTTCTTGTAAGGATCCACTTTCGGAGCAGATGGTCCTTTAGCGAGCACTTCGGCAAGGTTCAAACCAGTTTCCTCATAAAACTGAAGAAACGACTCATAGCCGCCTACCTCTGCCACTAAGTTTAAGTTTGAACCATATTCGTTAGGAACGGCAAGGCGGGATTGATTGTTGCGTTTGTTGTCCGGGTTGTGCAACACCGTTCCCTACTCTCTTCTTTTTTTGCGCTGCCTCATATGACTTGGTGAGAGAGCGGTCATAGTCCAATATCGGTTGTTTCGCTGCGCTCTTAAGAGAATCCTATTTTTTTGTTCCAACTTCTTTCTTAGCTGATCTGGAGGTAGGAAGAAGTATGATGGCTCCGTGTTCTCCCTCGCTCGTCGTGCCTGTTTTGCACCTTCAAAGAAATCTGTCACTTCTTTTTATACTGCATCCTTTAATTCCTGTTCACTTTTCTCATAAGATAGTTTTTGGGGAATAACTGGATGAGTATTTGCTTTCTGCTTCTTTGCCAGCGGGCAGGGCAACGGCTTCGTTTGCGGGGCGGACCTCTTAGGGGCTGGCTTCCTTGGAGGCAGGGGAGGCGTTGGAGACCACTTTGGAGGCAGTGTAGACTTTGGAGGCGGCGGAGGCGTTGGAGACCTCGGCGGAGGAGTTGTGGACTTCCTTGGAGGCGGCAGAGGAGTTGCAGATGGTGAGGAATGCAGTAGTGCCTTCAAAGGCGTCATCATTGCCCTGAGCACTAAGATGGTCGGGAGAAGCAATAGCTGGACTTTGGTTGGCGGAGGCCTTGCTTTGTGAGTACAAAAAATAATGAGATATAAGTAAATACTTATTATTAGTCATGCCCATAGAAAATTATCAAAAAATTGTTTTGTTAACTTTTGTCCGCACCTAATGTCTGCTGGTGGTGGAGCAGACGCCCCAGGGATAATGATGTAGCGCTTGCGCCATAGTATATATGACTTCTCTGCTTCTCCTAGAGTCTTCTCTCCATCACCTCCAGGAATGTCAAGAGCTAGATCCTCATAACCTTTGCTCACTTTATCCACTGCGACCCTAGCATATCCAGGTTGTATTGGTGCCCCATGGATTCTTGGTGTCTTGGTAGGGTCTGGAGGAGTAAAAACACCGACAACGACCTTGACTATGTCATTCCCCCTTGGAACATGTAGCTCAATTGATGTCTTTGGAGTAGTGACATCATCCACGGGGAAGCGCAGCACTGCGTCATCTTGCTTTGGCAGCTCAGTGGAAGTGCAGCTGCTTTTCAACTGAACAGGGGGGCTAATATTAACATTCATTCCTGGCTCCGATGTCTGCCTCTGGGCACTCATTGCTATCTGCACTTGCTTTCTAATTTCTTCCTGCATTCTTGCTTCCATTGCTTTTCCTCGCTCCTTTGCTTCAAGCACCATTTCCTCCAACATTGTCACCCGCGCTGCTTGCTCCTCCTTGCTTCTCTGGCTGTCATTAGGGAAACCATGAACCCATGGAGTGTTGCGTCCTAAGCCTCTGGTTCGGCTAGTGTGTTCAGCAGTCCTGATGGCATACGTCAGCTCATCCTTCTCTCCATTGGGCTTGAACACACCAATCTCTTTAGCTTCTATAGCAAAAGCCAATCGGCGTGCTGCTGTTTCGAGTTTTTGCCCATACACTGCCAGGCCAGTCTATGGGTCGAGTCTTCCCCAATGACCAAAAAACCAATTCTTCGAGCGTGGGGGCCACTTGGCTGATTCTGGTTTGATCCCCTTGGCAATAATGTCCGCTTCCATTTTTTGCCACTTCGGAATGGTAGTATCGTAGCCAACTGATCCCATGTCATGGTGGTATACCTTTTTTTGGGCATTCTCATGGTTCCTTCTCACCCGTGCCTCACCCTCTACTGATGTCTTGTACTCTACGAAATCATTCCAATAGGGCCTCGTAGCAGTATTGAAATTCGGCATTTCTTTCTTCTTGATGTATGTGTTGTATAGGTGTTTCTAACATGTCTGGAATTGTGTGGCCATCTTCTTCATAGCCCACGATCGAACTAGCTCCTTCAATTCATCATCGTTGATATCATCATAATCATCTGCTTGCAACGTGAAATGGGCAAGGATATCATTCCAGAGCAAATTCTTGTCAACATTAGAGACAAAACAAACATCAGGCTCGTTGATCTTTTTCTTCCATTCACAGATACTGATCGGAATTCTGTCCCTTACAAGGTACCCATAGTGTTCCACGAATTTCCTTTTATGTGGACCAAGTGGTTCGCCTGTCTCGATGTTGAATTTCGATATTATGTACCGGCCCTCTAGTGGTTTCTTCAGTCCTTGAACATTTTTGCTCTTCGCTGTTGTGGTCGCCGATCTAGAGGGCTACATATAAAAAAAATAATAAATAAATATCTTTTGTACACAGAAATATATACAATATTCACATATAATGTATATTTAGTATATATGTGCCTATATTTTCTTGCTCATTTTCAAGAGCTAGGTATTGACTTCCGTCATCAACATCCTGCTCACCAGCATTGGCAATAATATTCATCATTTCTTCCTCCATGTTGTCTCTCGGGCAGCCATATCTAACAAATTTAACAAAATTTAAGTCACATATATAAACAAGTCATATATATACAATAAGTCATATACAAATTTATCTAAGTCACATATATATAAACAAGTCATATATGTAAACAAGTCATATATGTACAACAAGTCATAAACAAAATAAATCTAAGTCACATATATAAACAAGTCATATAAGCAAGTCATATATATAAACAATACATATATGTAAACAATCATATATGTCAACAAGTCATATATGTAAACAAGTCATATATGTAAACAAGTCATATAAACAAGTCATATATATAAACAAGTCATATATGTAAACAAGTCATATAAACGATGAATTCGCCCTAGTGAGAACGACGAATTCGCCCTAGCGAGAACGACAGGGCGAATTCGTCGTTCTCGTTAGGGCGAATTCATCGTTCTCGCTAGGGCGAATTCATCGCTCTCACTAGGGCGAATCGTCGTTCTCGCTAGGGAGAATCGTCGTTCTCGCTAGGGTGAATCGTCGTTCTCGCTAGGGTATACAACAACGCGGCGGCATTGCTCCGCATATACAACAACGGGGCGGTGTTGATCCGCATATACAACAACGGGGCAACGTTGCTCCGCATACAACACAACAAGGCGGCGTTGCTCTACATACAGCACAATGAGGCGGCGTTGCTCCGCATACAACACAGCGAGGCAGTGTTGCTCCACATACAACACAACGAAGCGGCATTGCTCCGCATACAACACAACGACGGCGTTCCTCCACATACAACACAATGAGGCGGCGTTGCTCCGCATATACAACAATGGGGCGGCGTTGCTCCGCATATACAACAACGGGGCAATGTTGCTCCGCATACAACACAACGAGGTGGCGTTGCTCCGCATACAACACAACGAGGCAGCGTTGCTCCGCATAAAACACAACGAGGCAGCGTTGCTCCGCATACAACACAATGAGGCGTTCCTCTGCATATATCACATACAAACACATATCAACGTACGTAAGGGTCGGCGATGACGATCGACGTACGTAGGGGTCGGCGGTGATGGGCGTCTAGAGGCGGCGAGGGGCGTGGCCAGCGGCCGAGGCTCCTCCTCCTCCCTTCTCCTTCCTCCTCCCTTCTCCTTCTTCCTTCTCCCTTCTCCTTCTCCTCCCTTCTCCTTCTTCCTTCTCCCTTCTCTCCTCCACCTCCCTTCTCTCCTCTACTGCCCTATGGCGGAGCGGGGCTGGGACGGCCGTAGTGGAGCGGGGCCAGCCGCGACGAAGCGGGGCTGGGGCGGGGATGGCCGCGGCGGAGCGGGGCCGAGCCTGGGACGGCCGCGCCAGAGCGGGGATGCCCGCGGCGGAGCGGGGCCGGCCACGACGGAGCGGAGCCGGGGCGGGGACGGCCCGCAGCGGAGCGGGGACGGGCCGGGGTGGTCGAGGGCGGCGTTTCGGCGAGCGCACGACGTCGGGGCGGTGGGGCGCCGGTGCGCGTGTAGATGCTCGCGAGGTGCGGCGTCGGCGACGGATCGGACGAGCGACGGCGGTCTGCTAGGGCTTGGCTCGGCAGTGGGGAGGAGGAAGAAGAGGGGCCGGGGCAGGCGCAGAGGCTATATAAGGGAGAGGACCTTTAGTCCCGGGCGCCACCACCAGCCGGGACTAAAGGCCCTTTAGTCCCGGGCCCTGTGAACGCCCGGGACTAAAGGTCACCTTTAGTCCCGGCTGGTGGTGGCGCCCGGGACTAAAGGTTTTTGGCGGGCAGCCGAACTACAGTTTCGCTGCCCGCCAATTCATTAGAATTTTAATATATTTCTTTTTACACAAATGATAAAAGGATAGTTCATTGCACAGAAAATTAAATAAAAGACATAAAAATATTTTAAAAAATATAGATTCTATTTTGCTTTATTGCACATAGGAAAATTATGTGACCTAAAGTTTTAATTTTTTTAACAAGTTTTAAAACACAATATAGTGTTGAAATTACTATTTCAATAATGCAAAAATATAGTGTTTAATTAAATTCAGAAAAACTCGTGTGTTTCCACTAGAAATTTGTTTTCACATCATTTGAACGTGACATAATCGCACCATCAAACATAAATTTGTTTTCACATCATTTCAACGTGACATAATCCCAACATCAAACATAAATTTGTTTTCACATCATTTCAACGTGACATAATTCAACATCAAACATAAATTCACAATTATTACATAATATCTCTAATACACACTATTGAATATCAATATATATATCAAGCAGGCACAGTAATGAACTTCTTCTCGATGTATGTCCCTTGGTTATGATCGCACCGTAACCATGGAGTGTCCTCATCGTTTAGCTGGATGCTAGGGTCTTTGTTCACTGTGAAGGGTGAAATTCGGTCATCCTTTTCATAATCTTCTAACATGTCTGACTTGTCTTCGATTCCGACGATGTTTCTTTTTCCTGAAAGAACTATGTGACGCTTTGGCTCATCATTGATTGGGTGGTTATCGTTTTTCCCTCTCTTCGGTTTTGTAGACATGTCCTTGACATAGAACATCTGAGTCACATTATTCGCAAGGACAAACGGTTCGCCTTTGTACCATAGAAGTAGTATTAGTTTTTTCACCAAATATTGGGTGTGGCCATGGCCCCTGCCTCCCTCCGCCACTGTATGCATTATTATTGCACAATAATATGGCTAAAATTCATCTAGGTCTTGGGCGATACAGTGCACCGGCCAGGTGCAAGCAAGCATGATCTCAGCGAGTGGTGCATGATTGAAATAACCCTAGTAGTCCCTTCCATACAGCCTCTAATATCATATTCCCTCCGTACTGGCAATATTGGTTGTTTTAGGGTTTGGCAGTGTTTTCACATATTGAAGTCGTTTTAGCTGTTTGGTGCGTGTTTAGTTCGCGAAATTTAGAAATTTGGCTACTATAGCACTATCGCTTTTATTTGACAATTAGTGTTCAATCATGGACTAATTAGGCTCAAAACGTTCGTCTCGCGATTTCCAACCAAACTGTGCAATTAGTTTTTTTTCGTCTACATTTAATGCTCCATGCACGTACCGCAAGATTCGATGTGATGGCTACTGTAGCATTTTTTGGGAAACTTTTTGGGAACTAAACACAGCCTTGGTTTCTCGCTTGGATGAGAATGCCCCTAGGTGTCTTTGGTTCCTGTCATACTCATTCATGAGGAGCATTAAAACCGCGTCTCTTCGGTTGCCGTCGCCTCCGCTCCCATGTCTCTTCGGTTGTCTCCGCCTCCGCTTCCCTTTCACGAACCAAACTTCTAACCAAACAACACAAAGGGAAAAATCAAGCGCCACTGGAGATCCTAAAATCGCGGCATGCAAAAGGCAAAAAAAAATTTGTGGCATGCAAAAGGAAAAGAATCGAACGCCGGAACGAAAAAAAAAAATTACACCACCAGAGATCCTAAAATCATGCCATACGAATGGAAAAATTAGAGATCCTAAATCGGGCCATGCAAAAGGAAAAAAAATCGAGCGCCAAAAGGAAAACAAATCGCTTTTGGAAAACAAATCGCGCCACCAGAGGTCAAACCTTGCTCCTCTTGCCTCGGGCTCCATCGTGCTAACCAGCCCATTGAATGATTGTTAAATGGAAGAAACCCGCAATTCTATTTAATAAGAGCAAACAGGAAAAAATACACCCTAACTAATCACTCCTTTATATGTGAAATCTTGTCCAAAATGACCTATTTACCGGTATGGAGGGAGTAGTGGCTCTTCTTCAAGGGACATCATTAATTGTAGCTCACTGATTTCAACACATTGACTACTGGAGGCGCCCTCTTTGCCGAGGGCCCAGGGCACTCGGCAAAGGCCCAAAAGCCCTCGGCAAAGGCTTTGCCGAGCGCCGCCCTCGACAAAGAGCCCTCGGAAAAAAAATTAACGGCAAAGAGGCTCTTTGCCGAGGGCCACTTGTCGGGCACTCGGCAAAGCCTTTTCCGAGGGCCAAGGGCGACACTCGACAAAGAAAAGCAGCCGTCAACGGCGCTGCTCTGTTGACAGCGCCTTTGCCGAGTGCCGACAGTTAGGGCACTCGGCAAAGACATTTTTTATTTTTTTTCAAAAACTCTTTGCCGAGTGCCGCGGTGGCAAGGCACTCGACATAGACATTTTTTATTTTTTTTCAAAAACTCTTTGCCGAGTGCCACGGCGGCGCGCACTCGGCAAAGCCATTTTTAATTTTTTTTAAAAATCTTTTTGCCGAGTGCCTCCCCAGCTTGGCACTCGGCAAAGATTTTTTTGCTTTTTTTAAAAAAAAATCTTTGCCGAGTGCAATGTCCTAGCACTCTGCAAAGTTTCCCAGCTTTGCCGAGTGCCATGACCATTGCACTCGGAAAATCAACCGAAATTGTAATTTTTTTTTGTTTTTTTGCATTCCACTGACACAAACAGTTCAAATATATATCACAAACATCACAATAATCACATATATATCACAACAAAACCATTTTCACACATTGTATCACAACCACAACTCAAATAACAACATATCGCAACCACAAGTCAAATATCACAACCACAAGTTACAAAGTCACAACCACAGTCCATCAAGTCCAAGCACAAGTCACAACCACAAGTGAAGCTCAAGTCCAAGCACATGACGAAGCACAACTCCTCAAAAAGCGGCCTATGACACGATGGTGAAGCAAAGGCTCCATCATTCAGTGACGCATGAGCGGGGTTATTCGAACCCGCCGACGGAAGCTGCAAAAAGGATAAGAGGTTGCATGTGTGAGATTCATCTAGTAAGTTTCTATGTGAAGCATTGGTGTATGTCATAGCTAGTGCAAGCATCTAATAAGTTTCTATGTCAAGCATCTAGTAAATTGAGAATGTCAAGCATGGTTGTATGTCATAGCTAGTGCAAGCATGTAGTAAGTTTCTATGTCAAGCATCTAGTTTCTATGTCAAGCATCTAGTAAGTTTGTATGTCAACCATGGTTGTATGTCAAGGAAGCATCTAGTAAGAGTGAACTTTCATACTTACAGGAGTGGCTGTAGGGGTAGGCGGTGGAGGAGCTGCCAACGGCAAAGGTACACCCCCTTGCTGGACACTCCGCATGAAGGCCTCCATGTCTTGCATCCTCCTCTCCTGGGCCGCGAACGCTTCCCTTTGGGCCTGCAGCTGCGCGCTCTGAGCCTCGACCACGAGCTTCTGGGCCTGTAGCTCGGCCTGCAATACAAACTTCAATGTTTCAGTAATGCAAATGTAACTTAGGTGTGCAAAGATGAACGTACGACAAGTAAAACAGGACGTACCTCGAGAGCGTCGACCTGCTGTAGTGACGGAGTAGGCCGTGGGCATATGGGCTGGCTGGAGCTCGTGCTCCATGCTCGGAGCACGTCGAGAGAGGGAACAGTGGTGGAGTCGATGGCGCCGTCTGCAATCCATAGCCGCCCATGCTTCTTGCCTCCTCCTAGCCTCATGATGGTCTCTACGTCAATGGGCTCAGTGCGCACATCGTAATCTTCCCCATGGACCTCCCTCACCTTTGAGGTGTACTCTTGGACCTTAGTGTGCACGGTCGGGTCAGAGTACAACTCGCGTGGGGCTGACGGGTCAAAGAAGACAGAGGAAGACGCCCTGCCCATGTGGGACATAGCCCATGCAGAGAACTCCGAGACCTCCATGCCCGGGTGTGCAGCCTCCTGCGAGTAAGATGGCAAGATGGTGAGAAATAAGGCAGATCAAATAAGATAAAAGAAATCACTTACATATGCTTGTTTGTAGGCGGGGAGGCTGCGGCTGCCTTGATGGTGAGTAGCACCTCGCCTCAGCAGACGCTGGTCCCGCTGCCCCGCGTGGTTCTCAGCGAAGTCGTTGGACAACTGCCTATCCATGATCATCTCCCAGCACACGGAGTGGGATCGGCACCACCAGGGAATCACCTACAAGTCATCGATTATTTGACATAGAAAAAGATAAAATTAAACTGACTTAATCTCAAAACGAATCATTATTAATGTTTTTTGTCTACCTCAAGGTACTGGGCCCGGGATAGCTCCACTTGTCTTGCATCAGGCTTGCTGATGGACTGCTTCAACACCATGGTGTAGTAGTCTCTGTGGGCCTGCACATGCGCCTCGTGGTGCATGTCGGTGATGTACTTCCTACAGGTGGTGTCCAAGAATTATCAACTACAAGAAGACGTTATGCCATTGAAAGGAGATGCCGGGGGGGGAGATTCAGGGGGATAACAAACATGGGCCAACATGTGTATGGGGCAGATAACTGTCCATAAGGATTGAACCCATCTGTTGCCAGCGCGACACGTACATTATGAGCCTCAGCTGCTTTGTCAGGATGTTTGTCATTAAAGTACATCCATGCTTCGGCATCGGACGGATGCACCATCGTCCATGGTTTGTACCGTACACCTTCTTTATGCCATGTCATCTGTTTCGCGGATTCCTCGGTCATGAAAAGCCGTTGGATCCTCGACACAAACGGAAGGTGCCGTAGGACTTTCGCGGGGATCGTAAGCTGCCTCTTCTGGCCATCTCCAGAGTCTACCTCCAGGTACGTTGAGGATTTACACTTCGGACAGTACTTTGCATCCTTGTGATCTTTCCTAAATAAGACGCACCCCTTCGGACAAACATGTATCTTGTCATATGGCATCTTAAGCATACGAAGTAGTTTCTGTAACTCGTGCAAGTTCTTCTGCAGAATGTGCTTCTCTGGTAGCATGCTGCCAACACACAGCCAACATCTTATCAAAGCCTTCGCGACTCAGATTTAACTCGGCCTTCAACCCCATAACACGTCCAATGGCATCCAGCTGAGAAACCGTTGTACTCTCATGAAGGGGTTTCTGTGCCGAGTCCAACATTTCATAGAAGGCCTTAGCGGCTTCCTCCATCTCCTCCTTCTCATGTCCTTCTGCGAAGTGAGCTTGGTGAGTGTCATCTAGCATGTCTGCTACTCCGACATCATCATCAAAAGCCTCGAGGCGTGGTCTCACCACCTCTGCTCTTATACGATCTACTTCACCATGGTGGATCCACCGGTGGTAGCCAGCCGTATAACCATTGTACACAAGATGTTTACCCATGGTCACCTTGTCTACCCTTCTGTTGTTGTCACATTTGCTACAGGGACACCAAAGTTTAGAATGTCCTTTAGCTACACCCAAGCTCCATGCATGTTCCAAGAAAGCATCTATCCCATTCACCCACTCAATGTCAAAGTCACTCCTACTTCTCTGGCCCGTGTACATCCACTGACGGTCTTCCATCCTTCCACATATACAGCACATAGTAATGTAACCATCAATTGCATCTACGTGGTGTTCCTACTCACTAATAGGTGAGGATAGGTCCTAATCCCACCCGCGGATGCGTAGATGAGGTTAGTTTCCATGCTCCGCTCCCTATCCGAGATAGAATTTCGGCAGCACCTCCCCGCTGTTCTCCCGATGCACGTCCTGCAAGGGAGAGTGTGTATCCGGAGAACAACAGGGGGTGATGCCAAAACACCATCTCGGACCGGAGCGGACTAGGGAAACTAACCCATCTACGCATCCTCGGGCTGTCCAAAAAACATGGACAATCCAAAATAGATACGGTCGCAGATATACAAAGATATGTATATCTCCAACCGTATCTCTTTTGGACATGTTGATGCAAAAGTAGATCTACAAACACAAAGGGCTAATACCCGAATCGATATCCAAAGCGTGCCAGTCGATTTGACCTGTTAATCGACAAGGATGAAGATACGAGCACTTTGGTCCTGACAACAGCGATACGCCCGGAAGCCACGGCCAAGAGGTACTCACGCGGAACTCGAGAATCGCCGAAGGTCGCACTAAAGCTATGCAACTCGCCGAATCAATGAGAACTCGTAAAAAGGGAAAATATGCAAATTGACGAAATCGCCAAAAAGTAAGTAGATGCAAAATAGGAGTAAAAATTGGTTTTGATATTGATTTTTTTTACATTGCCCCTCAATCTATATTTATACCCTGATCTAAAGAGGCATAGCCAAACACAACTAGGACACCAAGTCCAAATCTAAAGAAACACATGACTCTTACATGAATCACACTCTAACAAATATAGAAAAGGAAATCAACTCCTATCTATTTCCCTGTCCGCCTCGATTACGATGGAAATCTTACCAACCTCCTTTCCATCGGCATACTTCCTATTTCATCGGCAGTAGCCTTTAAGCCTTCCTTCATCGGCATCGACAATAACATCTCCAACCTTATCGGCAACGCCCGAATCTAAATCAACCTCTCCATCGATCACCACCATTCATCGGCAATTATCTTTACAAGCTGTTTTTCATCGGCTGTCAGTGTATACAGTAACTTTCTTCCTGCCGATTAGCTCACTCTGATCATTGTGCAAAAAACGGTGTCAACACATGCCCCCCAATTTCGGAGTATAAAACCATTAATGCTCCGAAATTTACTCCAGATAACGTTTGCCTTCGCCCAATTACCGTAACTCATCCTCCAAGCCAAAACTTGATCTGTTATCAAATCTAATCAAATCTAATCCTGATTCACGCACCTCAGTAAATATCGCACAATCGCCAACCACTCTTGCCTTGATTATGGTTAAGATACTGAAACAATAATCCATCGGTAAGATCCTAACATAATCATGCTGCCACTTTCAGAATTAAAATATCCTGTACCGATATCTCTTCCAAGTCATGATTACTTGCCATCAACTCATCTGTACAATCCCCTGATTATCGTGCGAACAGTTACCATATCCATCTGAACCACCTCGACCTACATGCGCGCGGCATAGAGATAAGTCCAAAATACCCCTACTCCAAGCGGCTTATAAATAGATTTCTCCGGAACGCTCGTCTTCTACCCTTAGACTCCAATCTTTGACATTTTCTCTTTCCGGCGGCGACTCCGACGAACAACTGCGCGACCTCAACCAACAAGAACTCTTCTCCAGCGTTAACCTCAAGTCTTTGGCTCGTGCCCCCATCTTCCTTAAGATAATGGCAATCAACTTCGACGTCCCTGCGGTTCGTTCCACTTCCGTTATCTTTTACCTCGATTCCCCTAGTTTTTGCAAGTTCATACAGTTGGTGATTTTTCTTTTCTTTTGTTCTCCGGATCCTTTAAACTTAGGAATTGCGCAACAAATTAGTTATTCCAACCGATCAGCCGCATGTCCAATGCCTAGGACCAATGGGCAACCCAGATCCAACTGATCTGATTAATGCAGAGGTTAACATAATCCCCTTTAGAGCCCAAAATTTCTCTCTGAATTTATGGAAAGATACATTCCGATCTTGGCCCAAAACCACCAAAGGGTGGAAAGATTGGTACTTGAGGGTTAATAGGTCGATGCAAGTACACTGGCAGAACAGAAGCTAGACCAATGCATTAGGCTATCTATTGCCGATATGCAGAAGAATGAGTCAATGATGATTGCAGCTGCTTACTTCTGGTCAGACACAACAAACACTTTTATGTTTGGACATGGCCCAGCTACTCCCACACTTGCCGATGTCTACATGCTCACTGGTTTGGATATTTCAACTACCGATGAAGGCTCCATCTATGGCAGAAAATCTGAATACAGGGTGAATACCCGCAACATCGGCGGTTGGACAGGATACATTCAAGAAGCCAGAAGACTAGGACGGTCAACCAGAGGGAACATGCCACATTCTTGAATATGTGGTTAGAAAAATTTATCTTCTGTGGTCGATCAGTAGGACCAACCAACGCTTTCCTCCCCGCTGCTGAACTCTTGGCCAATGGTGTAAGGTTCCCTCTTGGCCGATACCTTCTGAGCACCACTTATCATCTTCTTCATCAAGTGTCTCAGAAACTTTTGCTTAGCGAGCCCATCGGCAACTTATGAGGCTCGTGGTGGTTCATCAACATGTGGCTGAATACCCATATGCACAAACGGTTGCAATGGGACTTCTTTGCCCAACAATTCCCACGAGAAATTGCTGAAGACCATGTGCTTGGGGACGAGGAATCAGCAACACGCTCACCCCTCAATTTTGGTGAAGCCATAATTGTCCTCCCTGGAACAGAGGCCAATGAAGACCAGATCGGCAGATTCTTTCAAAGCTTCTACAATGGTCTTTCTCGTGATCATAGGGCCTGGTACCTTACATTGATGAAGAAAACAGATTCCCCCTTCTTTTCAACTTTGCCGATGACACTCTGAATCAGGATAATGAACTCATGATGGCCATCATTACTCCTAGGGCAATTCCAGTAAACACATTCGGTAGCGGGAAAAACACCAATATCACATATGAGTTTTACAACCCATCGGTAGTATCCCATCAATTGGCTTTTGGGCAACTGCCAATCAAACTTTGTTTTGCTGATGTGATCAAACCCAGAGAAACAATCACCTGCGGAATAGATTGGAGCAGGGTAGTGCAACTCTCCCCCGATGCCGATACTACAAATGTCGATATATCCGTCTGGACGCCGGTATCTTTCATCACCGAATCATATAAGCAATGGTGGTGAGAGTGGAGGGAACAACTGTTTGCAACATCTGCTCACACATATCGGCACATGATCGACCCTGAATATGCCATTCCCGATGACACAGTAAGTTCCTTTTAGCTCCCTTCTGCTTTTTCCTTTCATATATCGGTAACTAACTTTCTCGTGACAGGTTAACAACCCAGCACCAACTATGAGCAAAAGTGGGAAACCCTTCGATCTTCGGCCTGTTTCCCTGATATCACCGATCGGCTACAACGCCCCCACCTTAGCTGCTTTGACTCACCAGAAGATCCGTGCCAAGACCATCACCTCCAAGTCCAAATTGGCTACAGCTAGGGCCACTCCATCGGCTACTGCTACAACCTTGGTCAAGGCATTCAAGGTAACAACCCCGTTTATTTCTACTTATGCCGATCACAAACTGTATTAACATTAATCATCAGGGGGTAAGAGCCGCTGCTGGATCGTCATCGGCAATTCCTCCGATATCAAGCACCACTTCTTCTGACAAACCTTCAGAGGTATCCCTTTGATTTCACATTTTATCTGTTAAATATCATACCTTACACTTGTTTTGTAGCAACAAATGGGTACATCGGCAAGCGTACCAGATGTCCAAGCTTCACAACCAACAAGTGCCGATGCCCCCCAGCCAACCGTTGCTGATGCCCAAGCAAAGCGCAAAGCCTTAACAGATGCCGATTCATAGCCAAAACGACAGAAGTCCATGCTGATCCCCACATCTACCCCAATGTCATCGGTCATCATACCCCAAGAGCCAACCACCGATGAGGTCACAGAGGATATCCCATCGGCAAGCTCAACCGATTCTCCACACGGCATACTCCAGGCTGCTTCCTCCAGTCAAGCACAGGAAATTGCCTTGAAACAGGTAAACCGATTGACCTAGTTGATTTATAATACTCATACTTATCCTTAACTAACCTCCTTTTCTTTTCCTCAGGAACAAGACTCCCCAAACAGCCTATTCTCCTTTGCCATTGACGTTTCTGACGATGATGGAGAGGAAACAAGTTCCTCCCTTGTACTGGGAACAATATCGGTAGAAATTAAGTCCAAGTTGGAAGCTCTCCTGAACTTGTTACAGCAGGATACCGCCCAACTGGTAGATGACTCGGACCCCACAAAGGCAATTTTCAAAACAATCCGTGGCCAGGTCCCTGTCGATGTTGAAGAAGTACTCTTCCCAGCAGCCCATTTAGAAAGCCGCCAACTGCAATATCAACGGGCTGCTCAACGTATTGCCGATAGAGCAGCTCAGGCTCAACTCAAAGAAGAGATGCTACAATTGAAACAAATTGCCGATAAGAAGCACAAGGGCATTGGCAACTTGCAGACTTCGGGCGCTGAACTTAAGCAGAAAATCTCAGATTTATCAGCAAAGAAGATGGCTCTATTGGTTGAATTGAAAGAAGTCGAGGCAGCCTTAACTCATGCTCAACAAGAAGAAAGCCAGCTACCCAATGCCATCAAGGCCCTTCAGCAAGAAAGAGACACCTAGGCTCGCAAAGCTTTGGCCATGAAGAAAAAACTCAAGCCTGTGGAAGGTGCTGCCGATGAAGACATCAAAGAAATGAAGGAAGCCGACCAGATTCGCCTGCGTGCGATATTGGCTATCCAATCCTTGTTAAACTTGTAAATCTTGTCTATTGCATCGGCACTTTACGAGACATTGACATCCTTGTATAATTCTAGCCAATAGGACTGTTATCGGCACTTATACTTTTATGCATCCATCCAGATACTAGGGTAATATTTCTTTAAATATTTTCTATTTAACGCTCTGGGAAACACGACCCCTTCGAGGGTTTCTAGAATATATGCGTTACCAGGAACAGACTGATTTATCCGATATGGACCTACCCAATTAGGAGACCACTTTCCGAACTTTGAACTTTTAGTCCCAATCGGTAAAATCAATTTCCAGACCAGATCTCCATCGGCAAACTCCTTTACCTTCACCTTCTTGTCATACCATCTGGCTACTCTTTTCTTATTTTCTTCGATGCTAACTAGAGCCCTTAACCGATGACCCGCCACATCTTCCAACTCATCCTTCATAAGAGTATCATAATCGTCGGTTGTCAGCTGATTTTGAGAACGTATTCGCCTAGAGCCAGTTTTAATTTCCCAAGGCAATACTGCGTCGTGTCCATATACTAACTGATAAGGCGTCACTTTGGTTGCACCATGATATGACATCCGATATGACCACAAGGCTTCATTTAATACTGTATGCCACCTCTTAGGATTTTCTTCAATTTTGCGCTTAATGAGTTTGATGATCCCTTTGTTAGAAGCCTCAGCCTGACCATTAGCTTGAGCATAATATGGAGAAGAATTTAAAACTTTAATTCCCATACCTACAGCAAACTCATCAAATTCTCCTGATGTAAACAAAGTGCCCTGATCGGTAGTGATAGTCTGAGGATTACCAAATCGGTAAACAATATGCTCTTTCACAAAATT
The DNA here is from genome assembly GCF_019320115.1 of Miscanthus floridulus. Taxonomy (NCBI): domain Eukaryota; kingdom Viridiplantae; phylum Streptophyta; class Magnoliopsida; order Poales; family Poaceae; genus Miscanthus; species Miscanthus floridulus. The sequence goes on along the minus strand of NC_089588.1, from coordinate 121,257,599 downwards.
AATCATATTAGCCGATGTCACATTTTTTAAAGGAATTGCCTCAACCCATTTTGTGAAATAATCGGTAGCAACCAGAATAAATTTATGTCCTTTGCTTGATGGCGGATAAATCTGACCAATGAGATCGATAGCCCATCCCCGGAACGGCCAAGGTTTGATTATAGGGTTCATAGCCGATGCAGGCGCTCTTTGAATATTACCAAACTTTTGACACCCCTAACATCCTTTAAAATATTTAAAACAATCTTCAAGAATAGTCGGCCAATAGTATCCATTCCTTCTGATCATCCACTTCATCTTGAAAGCCGATTGATGCGCCCCACACACTCCTTCATGAATTTCACCCATCAAGCTTTTCGATTCATCACTGCTAACACATCTAAGTAAAACTCCATCTATAGTTCGATAATATAATTCATCATCGAGGAGCACATACTTGGTAGCATGGAACCTTATGCGTCTTTCAACCTTTTTATATGGATCCTTTAAATAATCGACAATCTCCTTCCTCCAGTCATCGATATCAACTGCCGATGTTAGCACTTCCTAAATAGGCTAATACCCTGAAGCATGCTGAGCTAGTCGATTAGCCTCCTCATTATGCAATCGAGAAATATGTTCAAGACGAAAATCTCTAAATCCTTTCAACAGTTGCAAACACCTTTCATAATACGAAATCAAAACTTCACTTCGGCATTCATAAATCCTAGCCAATTGATTTATAACTAGCATAGAATCACCAAAGATTTCAACAGCATCGGCACGTATCTCCTTCAGCAATTCTAACCCTTTTATCAAGGCTTGGTATTCAGCCTGATTGTTTATCGATGTAGCAACAATCGGCAAAGAAAACTCATACTTCCTTCCTTGAGGTGAAATAAACACAATGCCGATACCTGCTCCCTCGCCACATGTGGACCCATCGAAGAAAAGTGTCCAAGGAGCAACCTCCAGAGAGTCCACTGTGTTACAATGCTGAGTGACAAAATCAGCCATAACCTGCCCCTTAACTGCCTTAGTCGATTCGCAACGTAGTTCAAATTCTGATAATGCTAAAATCCACTTGCCGATTCTACCACTTAATATCGGCATTGACAGCATATACTTGACTACGTCATCTTTGCATATGATCGTACATTCGGCAGATAACAAATAATGTCTCAATTTGACACAAGAAAAATATAAACACAGACATAATTTTTCAATGGCCGAATACCTGGTCTCAGCATCCACTAATTTTCTGCTCAAATAATAAATAACACGCTCTTTCCCTTCAAATTCTTGAATAAGAGCTGAACCGATAACGGTATCATCAGTTGACAAATACAACCTGAAAGGTTTCCCGTGTTGAGGTGGAACTAGCACTGGAGGATTTGTCAAATATTTCTTAATCTCATCTAGGGCTAACTGCTGCTCAGCTCCCCATACAAATTCCTGATCGGCTTTCAATTTAAGTAATGGACTGAAAGCCTTGATCCTTCCCGACAGATTAGATATGAATCTTCTAATGAAATTAATCTTACCGATCAAAGATTGCAATTCAGTTTTAGTGGCAGGAGCAACCACCTTGTTAATTGCATCAATAGACTTCCTACTGGTTTCGATGCCCCGCTGATGCACCATAAAACCCAAAAATTGACCTGCCGATACACCAAATGCACATTTATTAGGATTCATCTTCAATCCATGTTTCCTTGTGCACTCCAATATCTTTCGTAAATTGCCTAGATGTTTTGTGATATCTCCAGATTTAATCACTACGTCATCAATGTAGATCTCCACTAATGTGCCGATGAATTCATGAAAAATAAAGTTCATAGCTCTTTGATAAGTAGCGCCGGCATTTTTCAAACCAAACGTCATGACTACCCACTCAAACAACCCTACATGACCTGGACATCTGAAAGCAGTCTTGGGAATATCTTCTTCAGCCATGAATATTTGATTGTAACCTGCATTACCATCCATGAAGCTGATAATTTGATGTCCGGCTGCAGCATCAATCAACAAATCAGCAATCGGCATTGGATAGCCATCCATCGGTGTGGCTTTGTTAAGATTCCTGAAATCAATACAAACACGAAGTTTTCCATTTTTCTTATAAACAGGAACCACATTAGAGATCCACTCTGCATATCGACACTACCGAATAAACTTTGCCTCAATTAATTTAGTTATTTCGGCCTTAATGTCAGGAAGTATATTGGGGTTGCATCGGCGCGCTGGCTGCTGATGTGGCCGAAATCCAGATTTGATAGGTAACCGATGTTCAACTATCGATCGGTCTAATCTAGGCATTTCAGTATAATCCCAAGCAAAACAATCTTTATACTCTTAAATCAGTCATTTGCTGCTTACACTTGGAATCTAACTTAGTACTAATAAAAGTAGGTCTTGGCCTATCGCCATCACCAATATCTACTTCTACTAAATCATCTGCCGATGTGAACCCTTGACCTAATTTTCCATCATCGGCAAACCTATCCATTAAAATTCTTCTTCATAACCGACTGCTTGGATCGGTGGAATTTCATAACCAGCAACTCTAAGGAACTCTTTTTCCCAAACTTCTCCTGATATGCACTTAGTTCGCTCATAAGTATCTATTTCTGCCGATGCAATGATATAAGAAGAATCACCAGGGACAAACTCAATCTTATCCCCAATCCACTGTATGAGGCATTGATGCATTGTAGAAGGAACACAACAATTAGCATGAATCCAATCCCTCCCTAGAAGTAGATTATATGCACCCTTGCCATTAATAACAAAGAACGTCGTTGGCAAGGTTTTACTGCCGATAGTCAATTCGACACATACCGCCCCTTTAGCCGGTGACACATTGCCTTCAAAATCCTTCAACATCATATCAGTTTTGGCCAAGTCTTGATCTCCCTTACCAAGTTTCCGATACATCACATAAGGCATAATATTAATCATAGCCCCTCCGTCGATAAGTATCTTAGATACAGGCTGCCCATCAAATCTACCTTTCACAAACAAAGCCTTAAGATGCTGTCTCTCGTCATCAGTAGGTTTCTCAAAAACTGCCATCATTGGATCTAGTGTCAACTGAGCTACTTGATCAGAGAGAACAACTTCTTCCTCATTATCAGATAGTGCCAAAAACTCCATCGGCAACATGAATACCATATTAACATCTGCCGATGGACCCTTATTTTTGTGTTTTACCTGCCACTGCTGATGACCGGACCTCTCATTGGAAGAATTTTCCTCTCGGTATAAATCCTCCTGATGCTCACGTTGCATCCTCCTTCTCTGTGTCTTTGTCAGACCCTCCGGGCACCATCGAGGAAACTTGGTTTTCCAAACCGGCTGATAACAGGTCCTAGTTGATTCTACACGGCGTATATTAGGGTCCCTGTAGAATATTTCTTCATTGGGAACTCTTGCGTTTGCCATCTCCTCAAGCTCCTCTTGATTCCTTGGAAAATATCCAGCGCGTTTACCAAGCCTCTCATGTACACTTAGTCTGCCCCCCAGCCGATCATGCACTGATGCTCTGCCTCTGATCGGCTCATTAATAAATAAACCCTGATCGCTAGGTTGAAACCTCCTTTCTGACCGATTGACGCCATAATAACCATTGCACTCAGGGCAATTTTCAACAGTTGGCAATTTAATACCTTCTTCCTAGCAATGGATGAAAAACGGGCACCTCCAATGATCTTTATGCCGATGCCATTCTTCCCGACATCTCTCTTCTTGCTGTTGTCGATATCGGTCATTTCGCTGACGCCAACTCTCCTGCTGCCTTCGATGGGTAATTACAATGCCAGGTCGAGGAGGATTTTTGGAACTACTGCTTTCTTCCAGCAAACCCTTACTTTTTGCATCATCGGTAGTTATCCGATGTTGGGGATCCACTGATGCGTTTTTCTCAGCAGCCTCTGACGTCAATACCTTGGTCTTCCCTTTGGCCTCCAACATATTTGCTGGAAAAGGGTGTTGATCAATTCTCATCGGCTTCTAGGCCTTGGAAGTACCAAACTTAATTCTCCCAGATTCAATAGCCTATTGTAACTGTTGCCTGAACACCATGCACTCATTTGTACTATGTGAAGTTGCATTGTGCCATTTGCAGTACAAGATCTTCCTCAACTCTTCTGCCGATGGGATCACATGATTAGGTGACAACTTAATTTGGCCCTCTTGAAGCAGAAGATCAAATATCTTGTCGGCCTTGGTGATATCAAAGGTAAACTTTTCTGGCTCTTTTTGACCAAAGGGACAAGATATCGGCTTTTTATTCTTAACCCACTCAGCTAAGCCGATAACTGGTTCTTCATCAGAATCAGAATCTCCTACTTCTTCAACAAATAATACTTTTTTACTCCAATTCTTTTTAGGTTCAAAAACCCTAGTATCTTGATCAGAGATCCTTTGCACGAGATGACTGAGGCTTTCAAACTCCTGAGAAGCATATCTGTCTTTGAGATGTGGCAATAACCCTTGGAAAGCCAAATCGGCAAGCTGCCGATCATCCAGCACCAGGCTATAGCACTTATTTTTTACATCTCGTAGCCTTTGCACAAAGCTTTCTACCGATTCATCATTACGCTGTCTCAATTTTACTAAATCGGTAAGCTTCTTTTCATGAATTCCAGCAAAGAAATACTTATGAAATTGTTTTTCTAGATCAGCCTAGGTAATAATAGAATTTGGTGGTAATGAAATGAACCATGTAAATGCCGATCCAGACAAAGATGATGAAAATAATCGAACTCTTAATTCATCTCTGCTACCTGCCTCTCCACATTGAATAATGAAGCGATTGACGTGTTCCATTGTTGATGTATCATCTTGCACAGAGAATTTAGTGAAATCTGGTACCTTGTACCGATTTGGGAGAGGAATTAAATCATATACAGGAGGGTAAGGAGTCCGATAAGAATAAGTATTGACCTTGGGCTTTATCCCAAACTGATCTTTCATAATTTCTGCTATCTTATCGGCCCAAAAAGCACCAGCCTCCTGCTGACGAACTGGCTGAATTTCTACAGGAGGTATCTGCTGATATCCCTCCACATATCTTTGTGGCCCACGATCTCCAGCAATCGGCATATTTGCCGTTACTTGTGGTCCATTAACCTGCTGGAAAGGATTCATCGGCTGAGCTGCCGATGCTTGATTCTGGAAACCAGCTTGCATATGACCTTGTTGAACCCCTGCAACCTGCTGATTTTGCTGAACTGTATGTTGAACAGGTAACTGTTCTGGCCAACCATTATTAGAACTCATCGGTACAAAACTTACCATGGCTGGTAATTTGCTGACATTGTTGGATAATTATAACCAGCTTGAGGCATGAACTGAACCCTAGTTTGACTCATAGCAGGGGCTTTCTGCTGCATCGGCAGTAAGCTTGCCGATGGACTTGAATTGGGTGTTTGAACCAAAGGCATCTAGAAACCTCCTAGAGTTAGTTGCACAGTAGTTGCTGTGGCATATTGAGGCACTTGAGCCATCGGCGAAACAGCCGATGGTATAGGAGCTTTTCCTACTGCGTCAAATACTTGAGGTAACCCAGGATTGAAAGCAGATGACTCCGGAGGCATACCATATCCCCACCAATTAACAGGAATCTGGCTATTCTGAGACACAGAGCCTGACATAGCTGATGCCAATAGATCTGTATTAAGCTGAACTCGTCCTCCTGGTAGTACCGGATCTGATCGTATCGGTGTAGATTGAATATTAGGTAAGCCTGCCGATACTGGAGGAGAAGTAACTTCTGTACCCACAACGGCCGAGGGAGCCGATGGAGTATTAACAGATGCCGGCTCTGGTTGGTGATAGGCAGGCCCAACGTAATGCGGTGCCGTTTGTCCTTCTTTGAGAGTTCAAACCACAGCATTATGAACAGTATTAGACAACACATTAGAATGATTAATTAAAGCATGATTTACTACAGAATTAACCATCTCTTGAAGTTTACCAGGATTGGAGTCAAAGGTAACCTGCCGAGGCAACGACAAATCTTGCTTCTGGATGACTTGTCCACTCTTGTTCAGGCTAAACGATTTCAGACAAAGCTGCCTGTATTTTTCTATAGCCTTTTTCATAGCGTGCCTCTGCTCTTCCTTAAGATCTTCTTCTGAAACCGCGATAATGTTCTCTGAATTGATCTCGGAATTGAACATATTGATCGGATTGATTGGTCCCACCGAGCGTGCCAAAAGATGTGTTGATGCAAAAGTAGATCTACAAACACAAAGGGCTAATACCTGAATCGATATCCAAAGCGTGCCAGTCGATATGACCTGTTAATCGACAAGGATGAAGATACGAGCACTTTGGTCCTGACAACAGCGATACGCCCGGAAGCCACGGCCAAGAGGTACTCACGCGGAACTCGAGAATTGCCGAAGGTCGCACTAAAGCTATGCAACTCGCCGAATCAATGAGAACTCATAAAAAGGGAAAATATGCAAATTGACGAAATCGCCAAAAAGTAAGTAGATGCAAAATAGGAGTAAAAATTGGTTTTGATATTGATTTTTTTTACATTGCCCCTCAATCTATATTTATACCCTGATCTAAAGAGGCATAGCCAAACACAACTAGGACACCAAGTCCAAATCTAAACAAACACACGACTCTTACATGAATCACACTCTAACAAATATAGAAAAGGAAATCAACTCCTATCTATTTCCCTGTCCACCTCGATTACGATGGAAATCTTACCGACCTCCTTTCCATCGGCATACTTCTTGTTTCATCGGCAGTAGCCTTCAAGCCTTCCTTCATCGGCATCGACAATAACATCTCCAACCTTATCGGCAACGCCCGAATCTAAATCAACCTCTCCATCGATCACCACCATTCATCGGCAATTATCTTTACAAGCTGTTTTCATCGGCTGTCAGTGTATACAGTAACTTTCTTCCTGCCGATTAGCTCACTCTGATCATTGTGCAAAAAACGGTGTCAACAGGACAGGAGACACCTAACTAGGTTACGCGACCAAAGACCACATACGGATAGAGGGGTTATACCTAGGGTGCCGGTGAGGATAGGGTAGCAGGGCGGTGGAGAGTCGGTGTAGTGGTGAGTCGACGCAGTGCAGGAAGACCCGCAGCGCCGACGAAGACGATCGGGGTTGTCGAGTCCCTCCCACAGGTCCTCCTGCAAAAAAGGGCAAAAATGGTTAGTGTTGACTCAAAATTTCGGCAGCACCTCCCCTGCACGAGGAGGTTCCCAAAACCTAAAAAAACATGGCACAAAGGACAACAACCACATATATACCAAACATGGGCACGAAGGCCAACAACCACCAATATATCAAGAGGAGCCATGTACTTTAGTTCTCTTTCCATGCAGATGAAAGTATTGAAGTAGTACAACAACAATTACTACTAACCCTACAACTACTACTAACACTACTACTAACAACTACTTAACTACTAACAGTACTAATACTAAGAACTACTTAACTATTAACAACTACTACTACTAACCACTACTACTTACTAACTACTACTATTTACTAACGACTACTACTAAGCCTACAACTAACACTACTAACTACTACTAACAACCACTACTACTTACTAACTACTACTATTTACTAACTACTACTACTACTAACCCTACAACAAAAACTACTAACTACTACAACTAACACTACCACTAACACTACTAACTACTACTACTAACACTACAACTAACTACTACTAACACTACTAACTACTACTACTACTAACACTACAAGGGTAGGGCTTACCTTGGCGGCAAGAACGGCAAGAGCGAGGGTCGGCGACGACGGTAGGGATGACCGTAGCAGCGCGAGGTTCAACGGGTGGTCGGAACGGCGTGAGGATCGATGGGCGGTTGGGTCGGCACCTTCCTCTTCTTCCTCCTCCCCCTTCTCTTTCTTCCTCTTCCTCCTCCCCCTTCTCTTTCTTCCTCTTGCTCCTCTCCTTCTCCCTCTGCTGGCCGGTCGCAGGGCACGGCGGGGCCGGTGGAGCTCGGGGCCGGCCGGGTCGCTGTCCCCGGGGAGCTCGGAGCCCGGGGCGCCGGTGAGCTCGGGGCGACGGCCGGGGACCCGGGGCGCGAGCGTGGGGCCGCCGGGACAGGGGCGCAGGTCCGTCGGGGCACGGGCGCGGGGCCGCCGGGGCGCGGGCGTGGGGCCGCTGGGGCAGGGGAGCGGGGCCGCCGGGGCAGGGGCGCGAGGCCGCCGGGGCTGGGCGGGAGCACCGGGCGGGCGCCGGGGCGAGCGCCGCCGGGACGGGGGCGGGGGGCGTGGGACGGGGGCGTCGGGGTGGGCCCGGTAGGACCTCACCGGAGGGGGACGACGGCGGGGTCGGCGGCGGTGGCGCGGCAACACGGGGGCGGGTGGGAGACGAGTGAGGAGGGGTGCGGTTGGGCCGGCCCAGTCTGGGCCTTTAGGTTAAAAGATTTGCCGAGTGCCAGGCCCAGTGGTACTCGGCAAAGGTTTTTTTTTTAATTCTTTGCCGAGTGCCCTGTGACCTGGCACTCGGCAAAGACAGTCTTTGCCGAGTGCCAAGCTGGCACTCGGCAAATTTTCAATTTTTTTTTGTTTTTTTGCCCCATTTTTTCTGGGGCTAGATTACAGTAATTGAAACTCCATTTCAATATTTGGGACAATTTTTAGTTTTTTGTTATATTTGGTTGATTAATTTGATTATGTTGAATTTTTATATATAATTCAAATTTGAATTGCAGGTGCATGGAATATTGTAATCTAGTGCTTCAAAAAATGTTATTCATGGTATTTGGTGTATGTTGAGTCTCTATCCACGAACTCGCATCAAATTTCGCGCATCTTCTTCACGTAACATGACGAGCCACTTGCTGGAAAAGTGTTTTAAAATTATATAAAGTCCATACGAAGTCCGAAAATCACGAAACTTGTCGAGGTGTCTTGTTATCTCATGTTTAGGCTGTGGTAAAAAATTGAGAATGTTTCGAGCAAGTTACGACGTCAGATGCATAAAACCCAGACATTTCGGACTTCATATGGACTTTATATAATTTAAAACACTTTTCCGGCAAGTGGCTCGTCATGTTACGTGAAGAAGATGTGCGAAATTTGATGCAAGTTCGTGGATAGAGACTCAACATACACCAAATACCATGAATAACATTTTTCGAAGCACTAGATTACAATATTCCATGCACTTGCAGTTCAAATTTGAATTATATATAAAAATTCAATATAATCAAATTAATCAACCAAATATAACAAAAAAACTAAAAATTGTCCCAAATTTTTTAATGGAGTTTTATTTACTGTAGCAAGGCCCCAGAATAAAATGAGGCGAAAAAAACAAAAAAATGAAAATTTGCCGAGTGCCAGCTTGGCACTCGGCAAAGACTGTCTTTGCCGAGTGCTAGGTCACAGGGCGCTCGGCAAAGAATTTTTTAAAAGAAAATTTTCAAAAACGGTTAAAAAGTCTTTGCCGAGGGCCTAACGGTGATGCCCTCGGCAAAGATTGACGGTAGGGGATGGACGTCGTGTCAGGCGGTGTTGCCGAGGGCTTAGCCCTTGGCAAAGAATTATTGTTGTCGTGTGCTTGTCTTTGCCGAGGGTCTGGCTCTCGGCAAACAGTCTTTGCCGAGGTCTGTTCTTTGCCGAGGGCCAGGCCCTCAGCAAAGACTCTTTGCCGAGTGCCCGAGCATTTTCCCTCGGCAAATCCTCAGGCCCTCGGCAAAGATGCTCTGTCCGGTAGTGATTAGGGCAGCCTAACCCTAAAACTAGGATGGATTTCATAGCTTCAAATAAATTGACGGGCATATGTCATCGCTCTGCTGATATAAAAGAAGAGTTAAGGAGACAAAAAAAAAATCTGTTGTCGAGGCACTTCCACCCAAGAAACTACATGATTTCTATGTTCATTAATTACGATGTCATCTAAACAAAAAGATGATGTGGCGCTGCAATTAAAGAAGAGAGGAAGAAATGGTTTCTTAATAAAAACCATGCGTACATGGAAACCAAGACATTAAAAGATATGATAGGTAGATGAGAGAGAGAAAACATGTGATTAGATAAAAGATTATTATTCTATAGAAACTGTCGATTGGGAACATTGTTTTTATGCGGAATATCTATATAAATTAATGGACATATAAACTATCTATGGTTTCTAACGCTGTGCCCTGATGTGAGAATCGGAACACCTATGCACAAGGAAACCGCTGATTTGGCGTTGGAGCAAAAGTCATTATTTCCATCCCCAACCTATGGATCCGCTACAACTGGCGCGTCTAGGTTTGAAAACCGAAAGAAACAGACAAAAAAAAACACCACTAGAAAGCTCAGTTTTGACTCATGAATAACTCGGTACACTACAAAGTTCAGTCGTGGCTCATGGATATAGCTCGATACTTGACCACATCGCTACAAAGTTCTAAATTAAGTTCGGCATTCGTCATGCCACGTCGATGTATTCTTCAGAGCTCACCCTCTTCATGATGTCAGGGTCACTTTTTATGACACACACCTGCTCCTGGTCCAACTTTCACATCAGCCTTGGCGGCTTGAACTAAAGATTTTACGCTATTGATATACTCAGTGCTCGGTCTTATAACCATCCTCATCAGCACATCTGCAAATTTAATAAAAGAATGACATCAATTGGAGAAAAGTACCTCCACAAATAAAAAACTAGATTGTTGTACAATAGTTAACTAATTAACGCTACTACAAAAATGATTTTACGAGACACTGTCCAAACATTAATAATTTATAATCTGGTCGATCATATTCATATCTCTAGACAGCTGCTCCCAATTAAAAAGACAATTGTGAGGGCACCAGCAACAGTAAGAGTCCGTTACTATCTCTAAGCCAACCTCTCCAATAGTGTTAGGTTTTAGCAATGGCTCATAGTATAATTAGGTCCACGTAACGCTCTCACGTGATCTTGGAATATGTGCAAGAGTCTAGCTCTTATCAAGAGGTGGCTTTTCTCTCACGGTTCGGGTGCGGATGGCCCGACTTGCGATGCCGGCGACTGAGGCTCCTCCTCCCTTCTCCTTCCTCCTCCCTTCTCCTTCTTCCTTCTCCCTTCTGCTTCTCCTCCCTTCTCCTTCTTCCTTCTCCCTTCTCTCCTCTACTGCCCTGCGGCGAAGCGGGGCTAGGACGGCCGCGGTGGAGCGGGGCCAGCCGCGGCGGAGCGGGGCCAGCCGCGGCGGAGCGGGGCTGGGGCGGGGACGGCAGTGGCGGAGTGGGACCAAGCCGGGGACGGCTGCGCCGGAGCGGGGCCGGGGCGGGGTCGATCGTGGCGGAGCGGGGCTGGGACGGCCGTGGCGGAGCGGGGATGGCCGCGGCGGAGCGGGGCTGACCATGGCGGAGCAGGGACGGGCCGGGGTGGTCGAGGGGCGTCGTGTCGGCGAGCGCACGATGTCGGGGCGGTGGGGCGCCGGTGCGCGTGCGGACGCTCGCAAGGTGCGGCGTCGGCGGCGGATTGGACGAGCGGCGGCAGTCTGTTAGGGCTTGGCTCGGTAGTGGGGAGGAGGAAGAAGAGGGGTCGGGGCGGGCGCAGAGGCTATATAAGGGAGAGGACCTTTAGTCCCAGGTGCCACCACCAGCCGGGACTAAAGGCCCTTCAGTCCCGGGCCCTGTGAACGCCCGGGACTAAAGGTCACACCTTTAGTCCCGGCTGGTGGTGGCGCCCGGGACTAAAGGTTTTTGGCGGGCAGCCGAACTGCAGTTTCGCTGCCCGCCAATTCATTAGGATTCTAATATATTTCTTTTTACACAAATGATAAAAGGATAGTTAATTGCATAGAAAATTAAATAAAAGACATAAAAATATTTAAAAAAATAAAGATTCTATTTTGCTTTATTGCACATAGGAAAATTATGTGACCTAAAGTTTTAATTTTTTTAAACAAGTTTTAAAACACAATATAGTGTTGAAATTACTATTTCGATAATGCAAAAATATAGTGTTTAATTAAATTCAGAAAAACTCTTGTGTTTCGACTGGAAATTTGTTTTCAAATCATTTGAATGTGACATAATCCCACCATCAAACATAAATTTGTCTTCACATCATTTCAACGTGACATAATCCCAACATCAAACAGAAATTTGTTTTTCACATTATTTCAACATGACATAATTCAACATCAAACATAAATTCACAATTATTACATAATATCTCTAATACACACTATTGAATATCAATATATATATCAAGCGGGCACAGTAATGAACTTCCTCTCGACTTATGTCCCTTGGTTACGATCGCGCCATAACCATGGAGTGTCCTCATCATTTAGCTGGATGCTAGGGTCTTTGTTCACTGTGAAGGGTGAAATTCGGTCATCCTTTTCATAATCTTCTAACATGTCTGACTTGTCTTTGATTCCGACGATGTTTCTTTTTCCTGAAAGAACTATGTGGCGCTTTGGCTCATCATTGATTGGGTGGTTGTCATTTTTCCCTCTCTTCGGTTTTGTAGACATGTACTTGACATAGAACACCAGAGTCACATCCTTCGCAAGGACAAACAGTTCGCCTTTGTACCCAATATTGTTGAGGTCCACTACAAAGTTCAGTCATGGCTCACGGATATAGCTCGATACTTACCAGCGGCATGGGTGCCACTATATATAAATACCAGCGTACGGGTCACGGATATATCGATGGATCATATTGAAGGGTCAATACGTACCGACGTACGGGTCTCAGCATGGGTGCCACTATATATAAATACCAGCGGCGGCAGCTAGCACACAATGCCATTGTCCCAATTCCTAAACTATATATGCATTCAGGAATTATATATAGCGGGCCGGATAATCAAATACATATAATATAAAATAAATTTTAATATATCTATATATGCATATAGAGTTCGATCATATATTGAAACACCAAAATCGCTATTAAATAATTAATCATGCATGTTGTGACAATTTTGCGATGAAAAATATAACGATAAGCATAAATGGTTAAAGGAACTAACATGTTTCATTTAAATTTTGCTCTCCTCGTCTGAATCGCATTGAAGTCATCAATAAGTTCATGTGTTGTAAACTCCATTGCAATCTCCTTTTCAATATAAATTAGGCGTTAGCTGTAAACCGATGGACATAAAAAATTAGAATAGAACAAAGAACATACCTGGCTACCTGCTGCCTGGATGTGCTCGTGCTGCAGTGCAGAGTGAATCGGAGACGGAGAGCCTGGAGCCCTGGACGGCTGGACGCCGGACGGAGGTGCGGACTGCGGACTACAGACTGCAGAGGACAGAGGTGCGTGCCTTTACGGCCGGGCGGCGGGGCGGGTGTGGCGGCGCCGGCGGCACTGCGGTGAATCGCGATCGACGTGGTCGCGTCATCGCGTGGATCGGCCCTCACCCCTCGGATCGAACGGTCGGTCTACGACGGTTGGTCTCTGTAGTCTGTATACGTACGTATATGTGCTTGGCCGCTTTGGGCCATATGCAGCACAGAAGTAGTATTAGTTTTTTCGCCAAATATTCACCAGTGCAGCGAGGCTTTTTTGCTCCCGGTTGGTAAACCCCTTTAGTCCCGGTTTTTCAACCGGGAGCACCAATCCGGGACTAAAGGTATCCTCCTTTAGTCCCGGCTTGACGCCCGAGACTAAAGGGGAGTAAAGGGGGCCTCCAGGCCTGGCCAGGGACCATCACGGGGCAGGACCTTTAGTCCCGGTTGGAAACATCAACCGGGACTAAATGTCCCTCTTTTTTTTTTTTCCTTTTTCTAGTTTATATTTTTGGTTTCTTTTTTCATTTAATGATTAGTTTTAATATTAAAATACATTTTCGAATACGCTACTAATAGTAATATATATGTGTACTTCGCACACGTAAGTTTTCGTTCGAACTTTGTACATAAATAACAAACGAATATACGCGTACATGCAAATATATATGATGATCATATATATACACATGTTATTTTATGTACATATAATATGTGAATATATATATATATATATATATATTACAAAGGTTTGATATATAAATTGTTTATGTCCTTAGCAATTCACTCCTCCAGATTTTGACATCCACGTTTCGTTCGGGTCATTGTAGAACTCACCGTTGGGGTTGATGACCTGGTCATTTAGAAATCCTGCTATAGTCTCTCGAATTGCTTTAAGTTGGTCAAGTCGTATGACTCTTTTCCTCAACCATTCAGTCGTCAATAAAAGTTAAAGGAAAAAGTATTAATATATATATGTATGTGTATTATTGCTCATGTAATTACTTATACAAATGAGAGCAATAAAGAAATTGTAAATATACGATCGAAATAATATAAAGGAAAAAGTATTTATATACGTACTTTGAGTTGCTCTCCAGGAGTTCTCTTTGAGTACGCCATGATGAACTCGCAAACATAGTATCCGCAGTAGTTGTTACCCTGCTCCTGCCTTAGAACCCACTTTTACGACAAAAAAATCAATTAGGATGAATTGAAAACATCATATGGTGTTAATTGAATATAAATGTGTTGTTATAGTACTTACTTTGTGTGTGATTACACCCAGTGGCGCTTTGCAATATTTCATTTTTTATTCCTCAATGAACCCTATTCCCAATAAAATAAAAAAATAATTTAACAATTAATAATTGTTGAGAGATCGGCGCCATTATATATATATGTTGTTATAGAGAAACTAAATTAATTACCCTTGTATAATATCTATCATGTCTTGATACTCCGTTTGCGGTTTTCTCAACGAGTCTAAGATTTTCAATCTACTATTGGCCAAATCGATGACCATCAATATCCAGTGTGCATAAACATATATATATATATATATGTGTGTGTGTGTGTGAGAGAGAGAGAGAGGTAACTAGCTAGTAAGGAAATATTGATGTCCCATATATATGATCGACATTCATTACTTATAATAACACTCACTTGAAGTTGTAGGGGAAGAGTATCTCCTTCTTGTCGCGTTGGTTCACTAAGAAATTCATGAGATTTCTCTCAAGTTGAGGCTTATAATCCTTCGGGGGTTAGGGTGTTTGTATACGACATACTGATCAACGAACCCAATATCATTATCCTTTCTCTTTCTAAGTTCTGTCATCTCATATCTGCATACATGAAAATTGTGAATATATATATTGTGAATATATAATAAAGAAATTGTGAATATAGTAGAAAATAATCACACTTACAGACAATAGCAGCTAATGAGACTTTTGTCGAGAGAGTTCAGGTGGCATAGTTGGTGTAATTCTGCAAGCTCGACATAGGTAATGTCATTGCCACGGAAGTAATGGTGGTTTCTAATTCCGACAGAAAGATAGATTTGTCCCGCATCAGACGCCGACATGTACCACCCGTTTAGTAGGTACATTTGCGTACCCAGTTCACCTAATTTCTCCAGGTTGTATAGACTCTGGCCTGGTACAAATTTCTTGTAAGGATCCACTTCCGGAGCAGATGGTCCTTCAGCGAGCACTTCGGCAAGGTTCAAGCCAGTTTCCTCATAAAACCGAAGAAATGACTCATAGCCGCCTACCTCTGCCACTAAGTTTAAGTTTGAACCATATTCGTTAGGAACGACAAGGGGGGAATTGATTGTTGCGTTTGTTGTCCGAGTTGTGCAACACCTTTCCCTACTCTCTTCTTTTTTTGCGCCGCCTCATATGACTTGGTGAGAGAGCGGTCATAGTCCGATATCGGTTGTTTCGCGACGCTCTTAAGAGAATCCCATTTTTTTGTTCCAACTTCTTTCTTAGCTGATCTAGAAGTAGGAAGAAGTATGATGGCTCCATGTTCTCCCTCGCTCGTCGTGCCTGTTTTGCACCTTCAAAGAAATCTGTCACTTCTTTTTGTACTGCATCCTTTAATTCATGTTCACTTTTCTCATAAGACAGTTTTTGGGGAATAACTAGATGAGTATTTGCTTTCTGCTTCTTTGCCGGCGGGCAGGGCAACGGCTTCGTTTGTGGGGCGGGCCTCTTAGGGGCTGGCTTCCTTGGAGGCGGCAGAGGCATTGGAGACCGCCTTGGAGGCAGTGCAGACTTTGGAGGCGGCGGAGGAGTTGGAGACCTCGGCGGAGGAGTTGTGGACTTCCTTGGAGGCGGCAGAGGAGTTGGAGATGGTGAGGATGCAGCAGTGCCTTTGAAGGCGTCATCATTGCCCTGAGCACTATGATGGTCGGGAGAAGCAACAGCTGGACTTTGGTTGGCGGAGGCCCTGTTTTGTGAGTACAAAAAATAATGAGATATAAGTAAATGCTTATTATTAGTCATGCCCATAGAAAATTATCAAAAAATTGTTTTGTTAACTTTTGTCCGCACCTAATGTCTGCTGGCGGTGGAGTAGACGCCCCAGCGATAATGATGTAGCGCTTGTGCCATAGTATATATGCCTTCTCTGCTTCTCCTAGAGTCTTCTCTCCATCACCTCTAGGAATGTCAAGAGCTAGATCCTCATAACCTTTGCTCACTTTATCCACTGCGACCCTAGCATATCCAAGTTGTATTGGTGCCCCATGGATTCTTGATGTCTTCGTAGGGTCTGGAGGAGTAAAAACACCAACATCGACCTTGATTGTGTCATTCCCCCTTGGAACATGTAGCTCAATTCATGTCATTAGAGTAGTGACATCATCCACGGAGAAGTGCAGCGCTGCGTCATCTTGCCTTGGCAGCTCAGTGGAAGCGCAGCTGCTTTTCAACTGA
Source organism: Miscanthus floridulus (assembly GCF_019320115.1). Taxonomy (NCBI): domain Eukaryota; kingdom Viridiplantae; phylum Streptophyta; class Magnoliopsida; order Poales; family Poaceae; genus Miscanthus; species Miscanthus floridulus. The sequence goes on along the minus strand of NC_089588.1, from coordinate 121,240,926 downwards.
CCAGAGTGGCTAATATTAACATTCATTCCTGGCTCTGATGTCTGCCTCTGGGCAATCATTGCTATCTGCACTTGATTTCTGATTTCTTCCTGCATTCTTACTTCCATTGCTTTTTCTCGCTCCTTTGCTTCAAGCACCATTTCCTCCAACATTGTCACCCGCGTTGCTTGCTCCTCCTTGGTTCTCTGGCGGCTTCGGTAGGTTTCCCTGTCATTAGGGAAACCATGAACCCATGGAGTGTTGCGTCCTAAGCCTCTGGTTCGGCCAGTGTGTTCAGCAGTCTCGATGGCATACGTCAGCTCATCCTTCTCTCTATTGGGCGTGAACACACCAATCTCTTTAGCTTCTATAGCAAAAGCCAATCGGCGTGCTACTGTTTCGAGTTTTTGCCCATACACTACCAGGCCGGTCTATGGGTCGAGTCTTCCCCCATGACCAAAAAACCAATTCTTCGAGTGTGGGGGCCACTTGGCTGATTCTGGTTCGATCCCCTTGGCAATGATGTCCGCTTTCATTTTTTGCTATTTCGGAATGGCAGTATCGTAGCCACCTGATCCCATATCATGGTGGTATATCTTTTTTCCGGCATTCTCATGGTTCCTTTCTCACCCGTGCCTCACTCTCTGCTGATGTCTTGTACTCTACGAAATCATTCCAATAGGGCCTCTGTTTCGAGATCGGGCCCATAGCAGTATTGAAATTCAGCGTTTTGTTCTTCTTGTTGTATGTGTTGTATAGGTGTTTCTTCCAAGTCTGGAATTGTGTGGCCATCTTCTTCATAGCCCACGATCGAACAAGCTCCTTCAATCATCATCGTTGATATCATCATAATCATCCGCTTGTAATGTGAAATGGGCAAGGATATCATTCCAGAGCAAATTCTTGTCAACATCAGAGACAAAACTAACATCAGGCTCGTTGATCTTTTTCTTCCATTCATAGATACTGATCGGAATTCTGTCCCTTACAAGGTACCCACAGTGTTCCATGAATTTCCTTTTATGTGGACCAAGTGGTTCGCCTGTCTCGATGTTGAATTCAGATATTATGTACCAGCCCTCCAGTGGTTTCTTCGGTCCTCGAACATTTTTGGTCTTCGCCGTTGTGGTCGCCGATCCAGAGGGCTACATATAAAAAAATAATAAATAAATATCTTTTGTACACAGAAATATATACAATATTCACATATAATATATATTTAGTATATATACCTCGCCTGTATTTTCTTGCTCATTTTCAAGAGCTAGGTATTGACTTCCGTCATCAACATCCTGCTCACCAGCATTGGCAATAATATCCATCATTTCTTCCTCCATGTTGTCTCCCGGGGCAGCCATATCTAACAAATTTAACAAAATTTAAGTCACATATATAAACAAGTCATATATATATAATAAGTCATATACAAATATATCTAAGTCACATATATATAAACAAGTCATATATGTAAACAAGTCATATATGTACAATAAGTCATAAACAAAATAAATCTAAGTCACATATATAAACAAGTCATATATATAAACAATTCATATATGTAAACAATCATATATGTCAACAAGTCATATATGTAAACAAGTCATATATGTAAACAAGTCATATAAACAAGACATATATGTAAACAAGTCATATAAACGATGAATTCGCCCTAGCGAGAACGACGAATTCACCCTAGAGGGCGAATTCGTCGTTCTCGCTAGGGCGAATTCGTCGTTCTCGCTAGGGCGAATTCATCGTTCTCACTAGGGCGAATCGTCGTTCTCGCTAGGGCAAATCGTCGTTCTCGCTAGGGTATACAACAATGCGGCGGCGTTGCTCCGCATATACAACAACGGGCGGCATTGCTCCGCATATAAAACAACGGGGCGACGTTGCTCTGCATACAACACAACGAGGCGGCGTTGCTCTGCATACAACACAACGAGGCGGCGTTGGTCTGCATACAACACAACGAGGCGGCGTTGCTCTGCATACAACACAACAAAGCGGCGTTGCTCCACATACAACACAACGACGGCGTTGCTCCGCATACAACACAATGAGGCGGCGTTGCTCCACATATACAACAACGGGGCGGCGTTGCTCCGCATATACAACAACGGGGTGATGTTGCTCCGCATACAACACAATGAGGCGGCGTTGAAAACCGAAAGAAACAGACAAAAAAACAACACTAGAAAGCTCAGTTTTGACTCATGAATAACTCGGTACACTACAAAGTTCAGTCATGGCTCATGGATATAGCTCGATACTTGACCACATCGCTACAAAGTTCTAAATTAAGTTCGGCATTCGTCATGCCACGTCGATGTATTCTTCAGAGCTCACCCTCTTCATGATGTCAGGGTCACTTTTTATGACACACACCTGCTCCTGGTCCAACTTTCACATCAGCCTTGGCGGCTTGAACTAAAGATTTTACGCTATTGATATACTCAGTGCTCGGTCTTATAACCATCCTCATCAGCACATCTGCAAATTTAATAAAAGAATGACATCAATTGGAGAAAAGTACCTCCACAAATAAAAAACTAGATTGTTGTACAATAGTTAACTAATTAACGCTACTACAAAAATGATTTTACGAGACACTGTCCAAACATTAATAATTTATAATCTGGTCGATCATATTCATATCTCTAGACAGCTGCTCCCAATTAAAAAGACAATTGTGAGGGCACCAGCAACAGTAAGAGTCCGTTACTATCTCTAAGCCAACATCTCCAATAGTGTTAGGTTTTAGCAATGGCTCATAGTATAATTAGGTCCACGTAACGCTCTCACGTGATCTTGGAATATGTGCAAGAGTCTAGCTCTTATCAAGAGGTGGCTTTTCTCTCACGGTTCGGGTGCGGATGGCCCGACTTGCGATGCCGGCGACTGAGGCTCCTCCTCCCTTCTCCTTCCTCCTCCCTTCTCCTTCTTCCTTCTCCCTTCTGCTTCTCCTCCCTTCTCCTTCTTCCTTCTCCCTTCTCTCCTCTACTGCCCTGCGGCGAAGCGGGGCTAGGACGGCCGCGGTGGAGCGGGGCCAGCCACGGCGGAGCGGGGCCAGCCGCGGCGGAGCGGGGCTGGGGCGGGGACGGCAGTGGCGGAGTGGGACCAAGCCGGGGACGGCTGCGCCGGAGCGGGGCCGGGGCGGGGTCGATCGTGGCGGAGCGGGGCTGGGACGGCCGTGGCGGAGCGGGGATGGCCGCGGCGGAGCGGGGCTGACCGTGGCGGAGCAGGGACGGGCCGGGGTGGTCGAGGGGCGGCGTGTCGGCGAGCGCACGATGTCGGGGCGGTGGGGCGCCGGTGCGCGTGCGGACGCTCGCAAGGTGCGGCGTCGGCGGCGGATTGGACGAGCGGCGGCAGTCTGTTAGGGCTTGGCTCGGTAGTGGTGAGGAGGAAGAAGAGGGGTCGGGGCGGGCGCAGAGGCTATATAAGGGAGAGGACCTTTAGTCCCAGGTGCCACCACCAGCCGGGACTAAAGGCCCTTCAGTCCCGGGCCCTGTGAACGCCCGGGACTAAAGGTCACACCTTTAGTCCCGGCTGGTGGTGGCGCCCGGGACTAAAGGTTTTTGGCGGGCAGCCGAACTGCAGTTTCGCTGCCCGCCAATTCATTAGGATTCTAATATATTTCTTTTTACACAAATGATAAAAGGATAGTTAATTGCATAGAAAATTAAATAAAAGACATAAAAATATTTAAAAAAATAAAGATTCTATTTTGCTTTATTGCACATAGGAAAATTATGTGACCTAAAGTTTTAATTTTTTAAACAAGTTTTAAAACACAATATAGTGTTGAAATTACTATTTCGATAATGCAAAAATATAGTGTTTAATTAAATTCAGAAAAACTCTTGTGTTTCGACTGGAAATTTGTTTTCAAATCATTTGAATGTGACATAATCCCACCATCAAACATAAATTTGTCTTCACATCATTTCAACGTGACATAATCCCAACATCAAACAGAAATTTGTTTTCACATCATTTCAACATGACATAATTCAACATCAAACATAAATTCACAATTATTACATAATATCTCTAATACACACTATTGAATATCAATATATATATCAAGCGGGCACAGTAATGAACTTCCTCTCGACTTATGTCCCTTGGTTACGATCGCGCCATAACCATGGAGTGTCCTCATCATTTAGCTGGATGCTAGGGTCTTTGTTCACTGTGAAGGGTGAAATTCGGTCATCCTTTTCATAATCTTCTAACATGTCTGACTTGTCTTTGATTCCGACGATGTTTCTTTTTCCTGAAAGAACTATGTGGCGCTTTGGCTCATCATTGATTGTGTGGTTGTCATTTTTCCCTCTCTTCGGTTTTGTAGACATGTACTTGACATAGAACACCAGAGTCACATGCTTCGCAAGGACAAACAGTTCGCCTTTGTACCCAATATTGTTGAGGTCCACTGTTTTCATTCCATACTAGTTGTCGACTGCTACGCCGCCTCCAGTCATCTTTACCCACTGGCACTTGAACAAAGGTACCGTAAAATGAGATGCATAGTCTAGTTCCCATATCTCCTATATGCGGTCATAGTATGTTTGCTTGTTCCCACTAGGGTCGGTGGCATCTATGCGGACACCACTGTTCTGGTTGGTGCACCTTTTATCTTGTGCTACTATGTAAAATATATTCTCATTTATCTTGTACCCTTTGTATGTGAGGATATGCCACGATGGCTGCCTAGTCGCTGAAAGTTTCCATGTGCTGACGCATTCTTGTATCCTCATCAATACTCTCATCACCCTGACATTCTTTTCGCAACCAGTCGCTGAAAGTTTCCATGTGCTGACGCATAATCCATGCTTCAGACTTCTCTGAGAACTCAGATCAGAGGAGGTCCTTGTGTGTCTCGATATACGGATCTACCAAGGAGGAGTTCTATAGAACTGTGTAGTGTGATTTATTGAAATAATCATCACCCTTACCAATATATGTTTTCTTCCCTAGTGTCCCCTTTCCACTTAGTCTCCCCTCGTGTCGCGATTCAGGAACACCAATCGGGTTAATATCGGGAATGAAGTCAACGCAGAACTCAATGACCTCCTCTGTTCCGTAGCCCTTGGCGATGCTTCCTTCTGACCGAGCACGGTTGTGAACATATTTCTTCAGGATTCCCATAAACCTCTCAAAGGGGAACATGTTGTGAAGGAACACAGGACCGAGAATAGTAATCTCCTTGACCAGATGAACTAGAGGTGTGTCATGATATCAAAGAAGGAAGGAGGGAACACCAACTCAAAGCTGACAAGACATTGAACCACATCATTCTGTAGTTTCACTAGATCCGTTGGATCGATTGCCTTCTGAGAAATTGCATTAAGGAATGCACATAGCTTCACGGTGGCTAGACGTACATTTGGTGGTAGAATTCCTCTTATTGCAACTGGAAGCAATTGAGTCATGAGCACGTGGCAGTCATGGGACTTTAAGTGTCCAAATTTCTTCTCTGGCACATTTATTATACCCTTTATATTCGAGGAGAATCCAGACGGTACCTTAATGCTATCTAGGCATTCAAGCAAGCTGTCCTTCTCTTCTTTGCTTAGAGTGTAGCCGGCAGGACTTAAGTACTGGCGTCCATCATCTGTCTTCTCTGGATACAGGTTGTCTCATTCTTTCAAACACCGCAGGTCCTGTCATGCTTCAATTGTGTCCTTAGGCTTCCCATACACGCCCATGAAGCCTAGCAGGTTCACACAAAGATTCTTCGTTAGGTGCATCACGTCGATCGCGCTACGAACCTCTAGGACTTGCCAATAGGGTAGCTCCCCAAATATGGACTTCTTCTTCCACATGGGTGCGTGACCGTTGGCGTCCTTCGAAATAGGTTGGCTGCCAGGTCCCTTTCCAAATATTACTTTCACATCATTGACCATATTGAGGACGTCCTCACTAGTTCGGTTGCGAGGCTTGGTCTGGTGGTCTGCCTTACCTTTAAAATGCTTGCCTTTCTTTCTTACGGGTGATTTGTAGTAAGAAATCGTCGATGCCCAAGGTACATGACCTTGTGATACTTTTTCAAGAATATACCTTAAAGGTCCCTTGCTAGTGCGTGCATGCATTATATCCCTTGTTTGATTGTCCTGAAAAATTACTTAGAGCTGGCCAATCATTGATTGTTACGAACAACAATGCTCGCAGGTCAAAGTGATCCTGCTTGTGCTCATCCCACACGCGTACACCTAGCTTGTTCCATAAAAATAGAAGTTCTTCAACTAGTGGCCTTAGGTACACATCGATATCATTGCCAGGTTGCTTTAGGCCTTGGATGAGCACCGGCATTATAATAAACTTACGCTTCATGCATAACCAAGGAGGAAGATACATAGAGTAACAGACCAAGTGCTATGACTACTGCTATGCTCCCAAAAGGATTCATACCATCCGTACTTAAAGCAAACCTTAAGTTTCTTGCGTCACTTGCAAACTCGGGGAATTCTCTATCGATTGCTCTCCACTGGGACCCATCAGCAGGGTGTCTCAACATATTGTCTACCTTACGGTCTTCTTTGTGCCATCACAACAACTTTGCATGGTCTCTGTTTCTAAAAAGACGTTTCAAGCGTGGTATTATAGGAGCATACCACATAACCTTGGCACGGATTTTCTTCTTGGGACGTTCGCCCTCAACATCACCAGGGTCATCTCGCCTGATCTTATACCGCGACATGTGACATACATGGCATGCATCCAACTTCTCGTACTCTGTGCCACGGTAGAGGATGCAGTCATTAGGACATGCATGTATCTGCTGGATTTCTAATCCTAAAGGGAAGACTACCTGTTTTGCTTCGTACGTAGTGCTGGGCAATTCGTTATCCTTCGGAAGCATCTTCTTTTGGATTTTTAGTAACTCTGCGAATCCCTTGTCAGATACACCATTCTTTGCCTTCCATTGCAGCAATTCCAATGTGGCACCTAACTTTTTCTAGTTGGGTATAGCAATTTCTTGTGATCCTCTAGCATGCGGTCGAACTTGATCTTCTCCTTTTCACTTTCGCATTCTCGTTGTGCGTCATGAATGGCTGACCAAGATCGTCAGCGGGCTCCTCCTCTGCCCCTACCACTTCTTCAGCGGGCTTCTCCTCTGCCCCCACCTCTTCTTCAGCGGGTTTCTCCTTTGCCCCCACCTCTTCTTCAGCTTCCCCCATTGCAGTATCATTGAAGGCACCATATTCAGCAAAAATGTCATCATCGCCCCATTGTTCTTCTTCACCTTCTTCCATTACAACTCCGGTTTCTCCGTGCTTCGTCCAACAAATATAGTTTGGCATGAAACCCGACTTGAACAAGTGTGAATGAAGAGTCTTTGAGTTAGCATATTCCATCGTATTCTTACATACGGCACATGGGCAGCACATGAAACCATCGCGTTTGTTTGCCTCGGCTGCACGTAACAAAGAATGCACGCCATCCATGAACTCTTGAGAGCGACGATCAGCATTGTACATCCAATGCCGACCCATCTGCATTACATGACATAAATATCGTATTAAAACCTAGAACATAATTAGTTAATTATACAACATGCATACCACCACAAAAGCTATAAATTTAAGAAAGCATCGCTACAATGTAGACAATCCCAACTACCACTAAAAACACTAAAGCTAAAATGCACTTCAGCAGCACAAGGATTTCGCGACCAATCTCAACTAAAACAGACAGATCCCTCGTTTGTTCAACATCTTTGGGCTTCTTCGGCTGGATCACTGCCTCATTTGCCACCATATTTGCCTGTTGTGCAAGATATTTTTGCACGAGTTCAACATACTCTTCCTCCCGGTAGAAGCCTGAACATCCAGTGCCATCCCACTGAAATTAAAATAGAAAATTAGAACTTTAATCACAACCATCATGAAAATAGGTATAAACTAACCATAGTAATTAAATACGATAAAATAACTCACATTGCGATCCGGACACTTGTAGAAAATGCGACCCTTGTTGGGACCCTCCATCTTCACTCGGTACTCCATCACAATTTTCATCTCATCACAACACTTGCCGCATGCAATGAGTGGGAGGCGCGGCCTAAGTCACTTTGGAAACCCATGAGAGGCCGAGGACCCGGAAGCAGTTGCCATCTACTCTCTATACTCATTTTTTAATACACTATACATTTCTCATTTTATAAACAAATAAAATTAAAAAAAAACTCTAAAATTCTCTATATCTCTAAACAATGAAGTGTGCTATGCATGCTACAAATGAACGGTGAATACTAGTTTTTAATAGCTACTTTAACCTTCCTTCATGTAAATATTCAAGCTTGAAGTGATTTTGAGCTCAAATTGCTTACAAATAAAAAAAAACACAATAAAGAACCATATATATATTGAACAAAATGAGATAAGACAATGGTGAAACATGAGAGTATGAAGTTGGTAACCTTTAGAACCGAAGAATCGACAGAGGAATCGAAGAAATCGATGGAGGAATTGAAGAATGGATGGAGAAAGAGCAAGAACACTGCTTAAATTTGAACTTAAGCTCTCGGGCGGGCTCGGGGAGGAAGAAGACGGCCAATAGGATTTATAGCTCAAAAACATGTTTCTATAAATAACCATCCGTACTAGTTGACCTTGTTTACGTGATCATCTCGGCGAGCATTTCTCCACCGGACGGCACCGTACTTGGTCAAGGAAGAGCTCCGATTCTACGAGGAAGGGAACACAGTCTTATACGACTGTTGCCGCTCTCCCTCATAGAATCAAAGCTCCTCCTTGATGTCCGTTACCGCTCGGCAAAGAACATGCTCGCTGAAATGAACACGGTCCGCAAGTTCAACTAGTACGGATTTTCAATAATTTTCTAACTATTTTCTAAGTTTTTCATTTCATACAAAGTTAAAATAAAATGTTTAGTCGCGGAGTCCATAGAAATGACCATATTTTGACCTAGCAACGCATTGTCAATTGTCATTGAGTTGCATTGCACCCCGGACCGGACTTTGGACAATAAAATACTATGGTCGATCCATGCCGTTCTTTGTCGTACAGTCGTACGGCGATGGCCGACGGACCCGTTCAACCACCAAATCTGTCAGGCCCGACTGTTCGGGCGTATCGTCAAAAGAGAACGAATTTGCTTCCTATTGCACGGCCTTGCAATGCATCTGTCATACCAGTCGGAGGCACTAGTCCCTATACTCATTTTTTAATACACTATAAATTTCTCATTTTATAAACAAATAAAATTAAAAAACTCTAAAATTCTCTATATCTCTAAACAATGAAGTGTACTATGCATGCTACAAATGAACGGTGAATACTAGTTTTTAATAGCTACTTTAACCTTCCTTCATGTAAATATGTAAGATTGAAGTGATTTTGAGCTCAAATTGCTTACAAATGAAAAAAGCACAATAAAGAACCATATATATATAGTGAACAAAATGAGATAAGACAATGGTGAAACATGAGAGTATGAAGTTGGTAACCTTTAGAACCGAAGAATCGACGGAGGAATCGAAGAAATCGATGGAGGAATCGAAGAATGGATGGAGAAAGAGCAAGAACACTGCTTAAATTTGAACTGAAGCTCTCGGGCGGGCTCGGGGAGGAAGAAGACGGCCAGCAGGATTTATAGGGGGAGACCTTTAGTCCCGGTTGGTGGATCCAACCGGGACTAAAGGTCACTTTCCAGTCACGCCACTAGCCGGGACAAGAGATTTACTCCCGGTTGGAGCCACCAACCGGGAGTAAAGGTCGACCTTTAGTCCTGGTTGGTGGCTTCAACCGGGACTAAAGGTCCTCTGCCATAACGGCCTAGCGCAGGAGCCGTTGGGCAGGGACCTTTAGTCCGGGTTGGAGTCACCCACTGGGACTAAAGGTCTCTCTAGTCCCAAGTGCAATATTTCCCGGGACTAGAGCCTGGTTTGGCTCTTGGATCAAAGGTCTGTTCTCTACTAGTGATTGGGTGGGGCCATGGCCCCTGCCTGCCTCTGCCACTGTATGCATTATTATTGCATAATAATATGGCTAAAATTCATCTAGGTCTTGGGCGATACAGTGCACTGGCCAGGTGCAAGCAAGCATGATCTCAGCGAGTGGTGCATGATTGAAATAACCCTAGTAGTCCCTTCCATACAGCCTCTAATATCATATTCCCTCCGTACCGGCAATACAGGTTGTTTTAGGGGTTGGCAGTGTTTTCACATATTGAAGTCGTTTTAGCTGTTTGGTGCGTGTTTAGTTCGCTAAATTTGGAAATTTGGTTACTGTAGCACTTTCGTTTTTATTTGCCAATTAGTGTTCAATCATGGACTAATTAGGCTCAAAACGTTCGTCTCGCGATTTCCAACCAAACTGTGCAATTAGTTTTTTTTTCGTCTACATTTAATGCTTCATGCACGTACCGCAAGATTCGATGTGATAGCTACTGTAGCATTTTTTGGCAAACTTTTTGGGAACTAAATACAGCCTTGTTTTCTCGCTTGGATGAGAATGCCCCTTGGTGTCTTTGGTTCCTGTCGTACTCATTCACGAGGTGCATTAAAACCGCGTCTCTTCGGTTGCCGTCGCCTCCGCTCCCACGTCTCTTCGGTTGTCTCTGCCTCCGCTTCCCTTTCACGAACCAAACTTCTGACCAAACAAACACAAAGGGAAAAAATCGAGCACCACTGGAGATCCTAAAATCGCGGCATGCAAAAGGCAAAAAAAAAATTTGTGGCATGCAAAAGGAAAAGAATCAAATGCCGGAACGAAAAAAAATACGCCACCAGAGATCCTAAAATCACGCCATACGAATGGAAAAAATTAGAGATCCTAAATCGGGCCATGCAAAAGGAAAAAAATCGAGCGCCAAAAGGAAAAAAAATCGCGCCACCAGAGATCAAACCTTGCTCCTCTTGCCTCGGGCTCCATCGTGCTAACCAGCCCATTGAATGATTGTTAAATGGAAGAAACCCGCAATTCTATTTAATAAGAGCAAACAGGAAAAAATACACCCTAACTAATCACTCCTTGATATGTTAAATCTTGTCCAAAATGACCTATTTACCAGTATGGAGGGAGTAGTGGCTCTTCTTCAAGGGACATCATTAATTGTAGCTCACTGATTTCAACACATTAGGGCAGCCTAACCCTAAAACTAGGATGGATTTCATAGCTTCAAATAAATTGACGGGCATATGTCATCGCTCTGCTGATATAAAAGAAGGGTTATGGAGGAGACAGAAAGAAATCGTTTGTCGAGGCACTTCCAACCAAGAAACTACATGATTTCTTTGTTCATTAATTACAATGTCATCTAAACAAAAAGATGATGTGGCGTTGCAATTAAAGAAGAGAGGAAGAAATGGTTTCTTAATAAAAACCATGCCTACGTGTAAACCAAGACATGAAAAGATATGATAGGTAGATGAGAGAGAGAAAACATGTTATTGGATAAAAGATTATTATTCTATAGAAACTGTCGATTGGGAACATTGTTTTTATGCGGAATGTCTATATAAATTAATGGACATATAAACTATCTATGGTTTCTAACGCTGTGCCCTGATGTGAGAATCGGAACACCTATGCACAAGGAAACCGCTGATTTGGCGTTGGAGCAAAAGTCATTATTTCCATCCCCAACCTATGGATCCGCTACGACTGGCCCGTCTAGGTTTGAAAACCGAAAGAAACAGACAAAAAAAAAACACCACTAGAAAGCTCAGTTTTGACTCATGAATAACTCGGTACTTGACCACACCACTACAAAGTTCAGTCATGGCTCACGGATATAGCTCGATACTTGACCACACCGCTACAAAGTTCTAAATTAAGTTCGCCATTCGTCATGCCACGTCGATGTATTCTTCAGAGCTCACCCTCTTCATGATGTCAGGGTCACTTTTTATGACACACACCTGCTCCTGGTCCAACTTTCACATCAGCCTTGGCGGCTTGGACTAAAGATTTGACGCTATTGGTATACTCAGTGCTCGGTCTTATAACCATCCTCATCAGCACATCTGCAAATTTAATAAAAGAATGACATCAATTGGAGAAAAGTACCTCCACAAATAAAAAACTAGATTGTTGTACAATAGTTAACTAATTAGCGCTACTAAAAAAATGATTTTACGAGACACTGCCCAAACATTAATGTAGGCGGTCACAAAATGGAACCGTCTTCTAAAATACCAGAGAATTTTCAGAGGCGATCATTTTATTTAGAGGTCATCACAATTGCCCGTTCCGCAAAATGAATTTACGGAGGCGGACATATTATTTACGTAGGCAATTAGATTTTGACCATCTCCTAAAATTGATTTACGGAACATGTCCGCCTTCGAAAATGGAGGCCATTTTCGCAGGCGGGCCTCCTAAGAGGCCTGTCTGTGAAAACAGGCCCAAGGCCCAGGAGGCCCAATTGTTGATCTCACATATAAATACAGTCCTTAGGGTTCACGTTTCATTCCTCACTCTCTCTCTTTCGCTCCACTAGTGTCGGTCTCTCCACTAGCGTTGCACGCACGTAGGGGCGAAGGAATCCCGGCAGCGGCGACCTAACCTCTCTCCCATCCGCTCCCAGTGGCATCCGGCGATTCCCCGCGCTAGCCTCGGCTCCCCTCAAGCTCCTCCGCTGCGGCGGTAGATCTAGGCCAGCAAGCTCTCTTCCGCCTCCGTCGCCTCACTCATTGGTGGCCATGGCGTGAGATCCAGGAGGCACAAGGGAGGCTGGATCCGGCGGGCTTGCGCATAGGGAGGCCTCACCCGGCGGCACATGCATGGGGACAGGATCCGGAGGCAGCACGCGTGGCGAGGCCTCACCCTGCGGCGGCGCACGCCGGCCAGATCCAACGGCAGCGCACACGGGGAGGCCTCACCCGGCGGCGGGCGCGAACGCTGTGGCAGCGGGCTCGAAGTGCGTGGATGGACTCGATGGGCCCGTGGATTGGTTTTCATTTTTTGTTCTTTTATTTGATTTACCGAGGCGGGCATTTGAACAGCCTCAGGAAAGATCGATTTACCGAGATCTTTTAACTGAGGCGGTTGTGATGCCCATCTCGGTTAACCCATTTCGCCCACCTCCAATTTTTTTTTGTAGTAGATCAGATGTATTAGCTCCGGCAAAACGGATCAGCGTATCACACACAGGGAATCAGATGGGTAGCACATGATGACACGAGGGTTTATACTAGTTCAGGTACGTTGTACCCTACGTTCAGTTTGAGGAGGATCGCTTATCTCGTATGCTCAAGTTTATAGGGGCGCTGATTGTAACTTGCGACGTACCGATCTGGGGTCCCTACCCAGCCTTATAAAGTCGGGGGGATAGGGTTAGAAGATCCTAGTCGGTGACATGAAAAATATAACAAATAATCTATCGTATCTCTGTAGGAGTTGGCGTCCAAATCTTTCTCGTAGGTTTCTTGTCCACCACACGCCCAACGACATACCCCAGTTCTGGTGGGCCTATTGGGCTGATATATAGACGGTGAGTTACTCTGGGTCCATATCTCTGACTAGTAGCTTCACCTTATACTTGTGGACCTTATATGGGATTATGTGAGAACATGTTTTAAGGATATGTGTATGCAGAGTTGTTTTGCCAAACATGTCTCTAAAATAACTTTAGCTTTACTAAAAAAAGCTGCTCACGAAGAAATAAAAAGGAATCGTGCCAAGCGAGGCCATAGATACGTGGGAAATTCGTGAACCATCTAGATCACTTTTGGTGTTACGCTACCGTTTCAAATATTTTTTTGTGATCGGGTACACCATTTCAGATATTTAGCAAACAACAAAACCGAGTTGTCATCGTCAACCGATTTGACAACCATTTGTAGTTTCCCGGAATATATTATCTATACCTAAACCTAATATATAATGCCTTCTCTGACCGATTTGTAGCGCAGTCGTTTTCTCATATAATCCACGGCACGGTGAAAATGCAACGCCGGACGCTCTCTGCAGTGGAGCTGGGAGAGTACGTATAGTGGCCGCCTTGTCGGAGTGGCCAGCAGAGCAAGGACTGCTGCCATGCATGCATGCATGCATCCTGTACCATGTGCATCTCTGCAAGTCGATGCAATGCAAGCATGGTCGAGACTCGAGAATGAATGAATGGAGCACTCGGACATGTTTAATGCATGTACTGCTCTCTGACCGTAGCTAACAACAACCTCCCTTGACTCCCATCACCCTATGTCTGTCCGTCGTTTTTTCTTTCTTGCTCGTTTTCCATTTCATTCCCATACACGCCCGGCCAAATGGAATGGAACACGGAACAGCAACATCTCGCTCCTCTGCTACGTGTCGCCTCTTCGTCTTCTCCTCCTCCAGTACCAGTACGTCTTGCCTATTAATTGGAGCGCGCTAGGCCAAAGGCCTCCAGTGGTGGTCTGGTGGACTGGGCGGTGAGCCGTGCGTGGGAAGGACACGCGACCTGCAGCTCGATCGGTAGCCATGGCGGGCACGCCGTCGCCGTTGCCGCGGTGGGCGCCGACGCCGAGCCCGTGGCGGCCGCTATGGCGCTGGGGCGGCGGCACGCCTGACGCTAACCATCATCAGCATGGCGGCCGAGGCGGCGGCACGGGCACCAGCTGGTGGTCGTCGCTCGCGAGCGGCGTCTTCGCATGGGTCGGCCGCGGGCGTCACCGAGGCACGGCCAGCGACAACAGAGCCTGCGGCGTCGTCCCCGGACGATCGGGGTGCGAGCTGCAGGCGGTGGTGGTGCCATCGTCGGCGGCAGAGGCCGGCGCTGGCGGCGACCCCAGGGCATTCCTGACGTGGGAGGACGTGCGCGTGACAGTGGCCGGCGGCCGGCGCGGGGCGCCGGACGTGAGGATCCTGGACGGGATCAGCGGGCACGCGCGGCCCGGGGAGGTGCTGGCCATCATGGGCCCCTCCGGCGGCGGCAAGACCACGCTGCTCGACACCCTCGCAGGTGCGTGTCTGTCCCTTCGTCACCTCGTCATCTGTCGTCTCATCTCATCTCGTACCGAGTCCTCCTAAAAAAGCAACAACATGTTCCACTCTCAAGTCATCTATGTGCCCCTACGCATGCACTCTCGATGAAGTCCAAAAACAAGCATCAACAATAATACGTACTACTACATGTGGATTGTGGACTAGTAGTTAATTACATCATGTCTCTACTACTGTTTTGGGCCATGTTGGAGTCCTCTTCTAATTAATTATAAAACATTATGTTACGACTTACGCCCTCCGTCCCAGAAAAGATGCAATTCTATAACAGATATAAGACTATTAGGGCCACTAAACGGTCTCTAAGCTATATATTGCCCCACTCCAAGGAAAATTAATGAAAACAAAACACTCTATATCTGGTGCAAGCCTCCTACTAACAAGTTGTTGTTGGATGTGCGCTAAGGTTTTCATTTTCGAAAACTTACAGTTTCCACTTTATATATATATATATATATATATAATAACTTATTCTGTTGCCATTTTGAGTTACGATAATTATTATGCTAATTTACATGATTATAGTAACTCCTTACTAAGTGGTTTACTATAATATTACGGTAAATATCCCCATGTGTTATAGTAACATTATTATAGTAAATATGTATTCACTTTATCGTAAATTAAGTATAAAAATATCATAAATGGAGGTGGCTACAAAATAACTTATTCTATAGCTAGCTACCGAATATACTCTCCCTATATATATATATATATATAATGTTTCACATAACGTATATGGAAACCACATTCAAATCCCGTCGTTGCTATCTGGGCACTTGCTTGATGAAGTCACCCACCAATCTGCAACGGAATTATAAGAAGAAGGCTGAGTGTGTAACTGTATTCTTAGATTTTCCATATATTTGTAATAAGACCGTCTTCTAGACATCCACCGCAAAGGGGCAAAGAAGACATATAGATGCAGCCTAGCTTCCTGATCCCCGTGACAGAGAGCACAAGAAGTTTGATGTGGCTAGCATGACCTAATTGCTTTCCTTTCTTAATTGACAGGCAAAGCTCCTGCCATTGCTCTTACAAAAAATCAATAATGGTGTTAAGTCAAACAAGTTTAAGTTTTACTAAATTTATATAAACTAATAATGATAATTATCATACTAAATAAGCATCGCCAAATTTGTCATGTGTTATGTTTTCATAATATATCTATTTGAAGTTATAAAAGTTGTAATCATTTTCTATAAATTTTGTTAAATTTATAACAGTTTGACTAGAACTAGATTCATAGTTTGTGTATCTTTTTTGGGATAGAGGTAGTATGGCTGTGTTTAGTTGGGTGAAATTTGAGATTTTGCTACCGTAGCACTTTCGTTTTTATTTGGCAATTAGTATTCAATCATGGACTAATTAGGCTCAAAACGTTCGTCTCGCGATTTCCAACAAAACTGTGCAATTAGTTTTTTTCGTCTACATTTAATGCTCCATGCACGTATCGCAAGATTCGATGTGATGGCTACTGTAGTACTTTTTGGGAAAACTTTTTGGAACTAAACAAGGCCTATATAACAGGCGGTGCAACTCATTCGTATCAGACGTATATGCAAATAAACCTTGTCTGCTTGTATTTTTTTTTAAACTTCCTCAGACATGTGCTAATTTACGAAATGGAGTTTAAACTGAATGTTCCATGCAAGATAAGTACACATATGAGGTCCTTCGTTTGGACATATTTCATTCCAAATGGTCTCCCACACATACAGGTGGGGAAGTACACAGCTTGCTTGCTTAAAACTGCACTCCATACCATGCCAAAGTAGTAACAGGACAACTAAGGGCAGTCCCAATGCTAGAAACTACATATAGTTTCTATACCAATTAATTTTCATAGACACTATGTATAGAAACCATGGTTCCAATGGATAGTTTCTACAGAATAATTTTTTATCCAATCACATACACTCTCTCTCCATTCGCTACCAATCACATCCCTTCGTGTCTTGATTCTCGTGTAGACATGGTTTCTAACTTAGACCCGGTTTCTATGATTTTTGTTCTCTCTCTTCAATAACTACCTTGCCACATCAGCAAAATATTTAGGTGGCAGTACAATTAATGTCCATAGAAACTATAGTGGTTTCTACATTGGGAGTGCTCTAAGGAAAATACTAACATAAACCTAGATAATGATGTTTTACGTAGAGGTTGCAAAATCTCAGAAATTGCAGCAGAAGTAGTACGTTGCAATCATTGGCCATCACTATTCATATCTCGGCGCGCTGCCGTCCAAATTAATGGTGGTTCCGCTTCCGCAACAACTTGGCATTGACAGCATTAATTTCCCATGGATCCCACACCATTCATTCAGTTTCAGTGAGCACTCACGTTAGGCTCAGCAGAAATCTACATGCCGGCCGGCCCATTCAGTTCAGTCCAATCAAAACATTATTAGTAACATTGCTCGCAAGTACCATACCATACGTGAAGGACCACCCTACCCTACATGGTCCTTTTTCGAAAGAAAAGATAAAAGACTTGCTTTAATTTTGATCATTCTTCTCTAATTTTGATCCTTTATGACACCAAATAAGTATTATTATTAGATTCTTCATTAATTATATTTTTCAATGTATACCTATCTGATGTTATAAAATCTTTATAATTCTCTCTATAACTATGGTTAAACTTGAGTTGTTTTGACTCTCCAAAAAAAATTGGAATGACTAATAATTTGGAACGGAGAGGATAATACTTTTTTTATGCACTATGTGTAGATAATTTGGAATCGAGGGAAGTAATTAAGTAGCTGAATAACTTTGTACTCCTACTGATTGTGGTCATGAGCAGTATTTGATTTGTGTGTCTAATAAAAGTACACGTGCATGTTTATTTGTGGTTGTTCACATATCCTTGTGCCAGTTATGCAAAGTCGTTATCTGGATGTGAGGCATATGAAAATCACAGTTTTCTACTTGATACCAGCACAATTTTCTATCTGCCATTTGAGGCAAAAAATAAATAAATCTATCTGTCATGTTAGCTGGGACCCAATAAATTTTGATCATTCTTCTTTGTGATTGTAGTCTTATGGTTGTGTGCAGCTGTAGAGGCTGGAACCAAGTTCTCACTTCTCTAAAAGGCTAGCTATTCCTGAAACCAAACACCTCGTATGTAAATGTATAAGCACTACTGTAGGGTAACAACTAACAACTAATATCGTACCTACTGATTGCGGTCATGACGAGTATGATTTGCGAGTCTAATAATAAAAGTCCACGTGCATGTTTATTGTGCTAGCTATGAAAAGTCCTTATATGAATGTGTGGCATATGAAAATCATAGTTTCCTACTTGATAGCAGCACAATTATTTACACAAATTTCCTTCTTTCTGTGTCATGTTAGCTGGAACCCCAACAATATCACTTATCGCCCCTATATGTTTTCAACATGGTTTATTAGGGAAGCAAGGGTATAAGTGCTCAAACTGTCATTATAACATTATCCGCTAAGCACCAAATGAGGGTCGTCAACGGTAACTGAAATGATGGGATCAGCACAAAATACTCCTCCTTCCAAGTGCTAGTACGAGTGCAGTATGGAGAAAAAAAAATCATTCGGAAAGAACAAGGCGTGTTTTGTTTTGAAAAAGTAAAACTTTGGGATATTTTGATTTCAGCTTTTTAGCGAAAACAATCTGGAAGTTCCATGTCCTGCCTCTAATGAATGACAAGGATTATAATCCCTAGTAAAAACAGTACTTGAAACTGATACAGATACAAACTGCTCAACCATGCAAGTACAGAACTGAAAAATCATGGCAAGATAGCTTTCATGTTTATGTCAAGATGAGTTATTTCCTCAAGAAAGACGGCCCTGTTGGCCCTCGGAACCACGAGATGGATCTCAGATTCAGATCGGATCCGGAAAAGCCAGAGGGCAGCTTGGCCTTGGCCGCTTGTTGGAATTGGAAATGCAATGGCTTGTTTGTACAATAGCACTGCCCCTGCTTTTATGTGCAAGGGGCAGAGAGCATCTTCTACTTTTCTACTTGCTCAAGCATATCCTAGCCACTAAAGTGGATGCTGAGCATATTCTTAATGCAAAAACAAACTTGCAGAAAAAGTAAGATACAAGTGCCGAGCACTAGGCTTATCTATCATTCTCCCCCCTAAGCCTTATGTCGAGCACTGGAAGTGATCTGCTATAGCCCAATCCTCTCCCTCATCTTTTGGAACATGGACTTTCCCAGCGACTTGGTGAGGATATCAGCCAGATGAAGAGCCGCTCTGCCTGCTCTGAAATAGACTGGTCGCCGAGGATGTTCACCATCGTGCGGTACCATAGAGGCTCATTGTGGTAGTAGGCGTCCAGGCAGTCTTCATCGTCCTCCAGTGGAGTCGCAAACTCGATCTCACACTGCCGACCAGTAGGCGAGGTAGGAGATGCCGTAGTCGGAGACAAAGATGGTGTGGTCAGATCGGCTGCTGGTGGAGTTTCTATGGCCGCTGAACAGTTTCTGGTGGTCGGAGTGGGTGCTGGTGTGGTCCGCTGTGGTGCCGATGTGGTCCACAATGGTGCTAGAGTGGTCAACTGGGTTGCTGATGAGCTTTCAACCGCCGCCGACCAGTTTCAGAGCTCCTTCGGATTTGGTGATGGCAAGTGCGGCGGATCTGTTGATGTGGTCGGAGAGGCTAGTGATGTGGTCAGAGACACCGAGAGGTGCACTCTGCGCTCCCCCAGCTCCTCCAGCCCACGTGTACTCGATGGTGAAGTCATGTAGAGCCACCGCCGATCCATCATCAGCCATCTTGTCCCACACCCAGCCGTGGCCCTTGTCTAACACGATGTCGCGAGCCACTTGGACACGCCGTGTCACCGGGTCGAACACATGGTAGGCTTTAGCCCCCTCTGTGTTGCCGATGAAGACCCCTGGTGAACTCTGATCGTCAAGCTTGCCATCATGGTTGAGCTCCTTGACGAATGCCAGGCAGCCAAACACTCGTAGGTAGCCGACCACCAGCTTGCGCCCATGCCAGGCCTCATACAACATCTTGCCATCGAGCGCCTTGGTCGGCAAGCGGTTGAGCAGATGCACAACGGTCATCACCGCCTCTCCCCAATAGATCGCCGGCATCCCTCTCTGCTTGAGGAGGGCGCGGGCGGTAGCCACCACCGTCTGGTTGCAGCGCTCGATGATGCCATTCTGCTATGGGGTGTATAGGGTGGAGAAGTGGCTCTGAATCCCCTCATTGGCGTAGTATGCCATGAACTCAGCCGCCATGAACTTGCCGCCATTGTCTGTGCGTAGCACCCGGAGCTTGCAGCCGCATTCCTTCTCGGTAGCCGCTTGGTGGAGCTTGATGGCGTCCGCTGCTGCCGCCTTGGTGTCGATCAGGTCTACCCACATGTAGCAGGACATGTCATCGACAAAGGAGGAGGAAGTAGCGCCGTCCTCCAGGTGTAGACAGTGTCACAGGGCCGTAGATGTCACTGTGTATGAGCTCCTTCTTCTCCTTGGCGTAGAAGCTGGCCTAGCAGGGAAAGGGGAGCCACCGCTGCTTAGTGAGGATGCAGGTGTCGCAAAATTGCTCCACATGGTCGATGCGTGGCATGCTCCGCACCATCTCCTTGTTGCTGAGCAGCTCCAGGGCCTCGAAGTTGAGGTGTCCGAATCGCTCATGCCACCGCCAAACATCGTCATCACGGCGGGCTACAAGGCACACTGGTTATGCCACCTGCACATGGAAAACATAAAGGCAATTTGTGCCTCTGTTCACCTTAGTGAGAAGTCGGCAATGGCGATCCTAGATGCGTAGTATCCCATGCTCGATCTCTAGGCACGAGCCATTCTCATCCAGCTATCCCAAGCTAATGATGGAGTTCCTCAGTGTGGGAATGTCATAGACACCGGTGAGCAACCAGTGCTCGCCAGTCTTGGTGGTGAAGACAACCGAGCCAAGCCTTGATCTCGACGGTGGAGGCATCGCCGAACTTGATGGAGCCTTTCATACTAGAGTCACAGTCGGAGAAGAACTCACGCCGACCAGTCATGTGGAGGGTGGCGCTAGTGTCGAGGTACCAGCCATCGATCGTGTCATCACTAGGGCCGGGACCAGGACCGAGGAAGGCGTGGGCGCGCGGTTTGTCGAGGTGGAGCAGGGCAGAGCCGGCCGATGAGGGAAGGGGAAATCTTGAATCTTTCTCCTCCGCCCCTATTTCTTGCCGTAGCTCAACGCACCAATGCACCAAGAACAATGCATGGTCCCCCTCCTCTGCTTGTGTGATGTGAGCCTACCCACCGCGATGTGGAGGAAGGTGGCAGTCCTTGGCCCAATGGTTGGTACTGCCATAGTTGAGGTAGGTATCATCCCGGGTCACCTTGAGCTCGGCGGTAGTGCCGCCATCAGCACTAGCCAACGCATGAGGTCCTTCTCCTTCTTCTTGCCGCCGCGTGGTTGCCGACGACGCTCCCTAGGTGGACCAGTGTCAGAAGCCTCGCCCTTCTTCTTCTTCTCGAAGGCCTGCCACTGCTTGGCGGTGTAGAGCAACTTGCCTCCGGTGGTACTTGGCTCGGTGTGGGGCTCCTCCTCATGATCTTGCACCGCCTTGATCCTCTCGGTGACCTCCTCGCTAGAGAGCACCTCAAAATCGAGAAGCGTCTCGATCGCCAGCATGATCTGGGAGTACTTCTTGGGGATGCAGCGTAGGAGCTTCTCCACCACGTGTCGACAAAAGATGCTCGGTAGTCCACCGAGGGATATCCCACGATGGTAGATTTGTCGTAGAGGTGAGTGAGATGGTAATACAAGCACCAAGACACAAGATTTAAATAGGTTCGGCCATCAGTATGATGTAATACCTACATCCTATGTTCTGATGTATTGCATTGAGATGTATCGATCGTTGTGTAGATGTATGTATCTTGTCCGCTAGGGGACCCCTGCATCTCCTTATATACTCTGGAGGGGCAGGGTTACAAGGAAAGTAGCCTATTTGGTACTATACAATATCTTGCAGTGCACGACGAGCAGCGCCGTGCACGCCATGATCTTGTCGGCTGGGCCACCTCTGATGGTGCGGCCCATGTCTTGTCTTGTGGATACCGGGGGCCATACCCCCACAGCTAGTCCCCAAGCCTGACAGTAGGTGATGTAGTCACGTGGTGCCAGGGTCAGAAAGTAGAAGACTAGCCGAGCAGGCAGCCAGTCGCCGGGTGTAGCCACAAGATGAGAAAAAGCACATTCACCGCAAGGTGAAGTGTGCCCACTTAGTCCTCGAGCCTGTTGGAAGATGAAGAATGAATCTTGTAGCAGGGTCAAAGGAAAAGAAGTCTAAAAGCTTGCTGACGTTGTCTGACATGTGCGTATCAAGACCCCAGACGTGCTGCCCAAGATCAGCACCCTTATCCGAACAGCACGGAGCAGCTTGATAGCACACCGACAAGACGTAGCAAGATTCGAGTAGCAAGGGAGTCCCCAGCGTCGCTGGCGATGTCCGAGCATCGAGGAGCGAGGAGTCCCCGATGTCGCTGGCGATGACCGAGCACTGAGAAGCGAGGAGTCCCCGGCGTCGCTGGCGATGACCGAGCACCGAGGAGCGAGGAGTCCCCAGCATCGCTGGCGAGGTCCGAGCACCGAGGAGTCTTCGGCGCAGCTGGCGACGTCCGAGCAGCGAGGAGTTCCCGACGTAGCTGGCGATGTCCGACCACCGAGGAGTCCTCGACGCAGCTGGCGACGTCCGAGTAGTGAGGAGTTCCCAGCATCGCTAACAATGATCGAGCACCGAGGAGCGAGGAGTCCTCGGCGTCCCTAGCGATGACCGAGCACCGAGGAGCAGGGAGTCCCCGACGTCGCTAGCGATTTCTGAGCACCGAGGAGCGAGGAGTCCCCGGCATCGCTGGTGATATCCGAGCACCGAGGAGCGAGGAGTCCCCGGCGTCACTGGCGATGACCGAGCACCGAGGAGTCCCCAACGTAGGCGGTGATGTCCGAGCACCGAGGAGTCCCCAGCGAAGCTGGTGATGTCCGAGCCCCGAGGAGCAAGGCGTCCCCGGTGCCGCTGGCGATGACCGAGCACCGAGGAATCCTCGGCGTAGGTGGCGATGTACGAGCACTGAGGAGTCCCAGGCGAAGCTGGCGAGGTCTAAGCACCAAGGAGTCCCCGGCAAAGCTGGCGATGATCGAGCACCGAGGAACAAGGAGTCCCTAGCATCGCTGGCAAGGTCCAAGCACTGAGGAGTCTTCGGCACAGCTGGCGACGTCCGAGCGGTGAGGAGTTCCCGGCTTAGCTAGCGACGTCCGAGTAGTGAGGAGTTCCTAGTGTCGCTGGCGATGACCGAGCACCAAGGAGCGAGGAGTCCTCGGTGTCGCTGGCGATGTCCGAGCACCAAGGAGCAAGGAGTCCCCAGCATCGCTGGCGATGACCGAGCACCAAGGAGCGGGGAGTCCCCGACGTCACTAGTGATTTCCGAGCATCGAGGAGCAAGGAGTCCCCGGCGTCGTTGGCGATGTCCAAGCACCGATGAGCGAGGAGTCCCCGGCGTCGCTGGCGATGACCGAGCACCGAGGAGTCCCTGGCGTAGGCGGCGATGTCTGAGCACCGAGGAGTCTCCAGCGAAGCTGGCGATGTCTGAGCGCCGAGGAGCGAGGAGTCCCTGTCGCTGCTGGCGATGACCGAGCATCAAGGAATCCCCGGCATAGGTGCCGATGTTCGAGCACTGAGGAGTTCCAAGCGAAGCTGGCGAGGTCTGAGCACCAAGGAGTCCCTGGCGAAGATTGCGATGTCCGAGCACCGAGGAGTCCCCGGCGCCGCTGGCGATGATCGAGCACCGAGGAATCCCCGACATAGGCGGTGATGTTTGAGCACCGAGTAGTCCCAGGTGAAGCTGGTGAGGTCCAAGCACCGAGGAGTCCCTAGTGTAGCTAGCGACGTCCGTGCAGTGAAGTGTGCCCACTTACTCCTCGAGCACAAAGAAACCGAGCGCTAAGAAGTCCTCGGCGTAGCTGGCAATGAAGCACGAGTGACAAATAGTCTGGTCAACTGGTCGGCGGTGAAGTGAGCATTGAGTAGAAGCGACCGGCGAACAGTCCGATCAACTGGTCGGCGACGGAGTCCATGAACCAAGCGGTCCGACCAGTTGATCGGTGGAGAAGCCCGAGCACCAGTTGATCCGATAACCTAGACGATTAACCTGCAATACAAACATGTAGAACGGGTAGTACATGATGTAAAAATATATGAACTCTAGAGAAAAAAATAGCGTATGTAGCTTGGTGATCAGTTGGAGCGAAGATGTATTTAATATAAACCGCTGAACAGTTAGTGTGTAGCTGAGTCTCTAGCCCTTGCTAGCCTGTTAACCATAACGCGGAGCGCGGAGCGCGGAGCCCGTGCACGTGTAGGAGGAACAAGGGTCGCTAAGGAGCTGTTGCCAACCACCCATAATGCAGAGGGCAGATGCTCGTGCACGTGTAGGGAGGAGCCGAAGACAGGGCCGTCTCTGGAGGCGTCTGAGCATCAACAAGACTGTTCGGGGGTTCGAAAAATCGTTTGGAGAGCAAACATGGAGAAAACAACTCAGAGAAACATCATGGCGATTGACGAAGATTGGAGAATATTTAGAAAAATATTAAAGCATAACTTAGCTTTAGACAGAATGACTGGTCGATGGTGTATGGCGTTATCTGGTCGGCGAGAGGATGGACGTCTTCAACCTGGTTGATGAATTTGCCCCATAGGGCATCTTGGAAGGTGGCGGCGACGTTGGTGAACCTGAAGGGTTGGTCCATAACCCCTGGAGTTTCCCAAGCAGCCTCTGATAGATCTGGAACGGAGGGTGGTCAGCGCTGAACCAAAGTGTCCAGAGCTGATTCGGCGATGGAGAGGCAATCGGCGAGCTTTAGACCGACCCGATCGATGGATATGATCAGATCGTCGTTGTTGATCTGCCTCTTCTGGTAGCGAGGAAGTGGGCGGCGTGTTGTTGATGAAGGTGACCTCGGAGGTGGTTCCGAGATCGGATCTGTAGTCGCAGGGGCTGATGTAGCCGGTGATGAATCGTCATGTGGACTGGCATGGATCTCCATGAGATTGATGACGAGAACGCGCTGTTGATTTGAGGTCCATCTGGCTCGCCATGGATCAAGCGCACACCCCTACCTGGTGCACCAACTGTCGATAGAATATCGTCGACAGTCCTCCAAGGGGTATCCCATGAAGGTTGATTGATCGGAAGGGGAGCGTGAGATCAAGAACTAGAAGGCAACAGAGACACACGAGTTAGACAGGTTCATGCTGTCAGTATGACGTAATACCCTATTCATGTGGTTTGTTGGTTTGTATTAGCTACCGTATGATATTGCGTGAGTTTGGAGGGGGTCCCTGCCCGCCTTATATAGTCTGGGGAGCAGGGTTACAAGTCGGTTAGATCTGAGAGATAACCGAAAAGTAATAACTGATTACAGGAATCTTGAGATCATACATATCCTAACAAATCTCATAGTATCTTTAGGATATCTTCCAGATGCCTTGCAGAAGGTGTCGACCAGAGTCGTGCCCCGCAAGGCTTTGTCTTGTGGGCTGGGCCACCCCTGAGGGTGCAGCCCATGTGGTCTGCCATGGGTACCCGGGGTCATACCCCCCACACCACGCGAGTGTCGGTGATGTCATGGTCGCCGTTGCGCGCCATCTGCTCCTTCAGGCTAGAAAGGTGAAAGGCAAAGTCCTCGACCTCATCACCAAGGTTAAAGGCAAGGCCTTCCTACTCCTATCGAAGTCGCTGCAGCGTCGCTCGACGGATCCGGTGATCGTCGAGGCGTGCAGTGGCGATGGAGTCATAGACCTCCTTTGCTGTTGCCTTGTTGGCGAGGGAGGCGCCGATCTTTGGCAACATGGTGGCGCACAACGCCTCCAGCACTCGCTGATCGTCGTGGAGCTCGACATCCCCGAACTCGACCATGTCCCAGATCTGCCACACCTGCATCTTGACCATCATGAATAGGCTGCACTCATGGTAGTTGGTCGTCGTGAGCATCGGCAATGGCGTCCCCGTTCTGGAGTCGCGGTAGATGGTCTCAACCATCGGCTGCACCACCGGCGAGCGGCCGTGGCATCCATGGTGTTGTTCTGGTGACGGCAACTGAAGACGACGCTCTGCTGGGCTTCGCGACCCGCCGACTAGCTCCTGCTCAATCTCGACGCGCAGCACTGCAGCCGCGGCCGCCGCGACTTGAGCCGTAGCCACCGCGTGCCTAGCCATCTCGACCGCTGCCGCAGCCGTAGCCGCTGCCTCTGTGGTAGCAAGGCGCATCGCGCGATCGTCGGCTCCTGCAGCTGCTGCACCACCAGCGGAGCGGCGGTGCGCGCTCTCTCGATCTCACTGGCAATGGACATGGCTGCTCACCGGACTCTCAAGAACTCCGGCTCCGATACCAGTTGTTAGCCCTTGGAACCACAAGATAGATCTCAAATTTAGATCGGATTTGGGAAAGTCAGAGGGCAGCTTGGCCTTAGCAGCTTGTTGGAATTGGAAATGCAATGGCTTGTTTGTACAATGGCACTGCCCCTACTTTTATGGGCCAGGAGCAGAGAGCATTTTCTACTTTTCTACTTGCTCAAGCATATTCTAGCCACTAAAATGGATGCTGATCATATTCCTAATGCAAAAGTAAACTTACAAGAAAAGTAACATAGAAGTGCGGAGCACTAGGTTTATCTATCAGGTCCATGTATACGTGGACGGTGGCCTGATTCTTCCGGGCAGCTTATACTTATTGGTTGATCAGCCTTTGGCCTGCCATTTCGCATTCATCACGGGGGCCTGATGAACTGTCCATAACAGGGTGTGCTTTTAATTAGTTTGCAGAGACCATAATCTGTTATGGGGATCCAGTCTAGATTCTCCACCAAACAGTTTTAATTGATGATTGGAATAGTCCTTCCAATGACATGTTTGGATCCACCAACTAAAGTTTAGCTACCTAAAATTTCATAGCTAAACTTTAGCCAACTAAAAATTGTATCTAATAAACTTTTAGTTGAGGTGTTTGGATCCTCCGGTTAATAGACCCAGCTCAACTTTAGCTGATTTTAGCTGGGTTGAAACAGCTAAACCTTAGTTAGTCTTTTAGCTAGACCGTTTGAATCCATAACAGCTAAATTTAGTCAGCTAAAGTTTAGTTTGTGATCCAAATAGGCCTATAATCATGCATATGGGAGTATTTGTGTTGGGAAAATAGACGGATGCCGCTTTCTATCCCTCTTTTCATTATTTATTTATTGTATTTCCTCATTAATATGGGAGTATGGTGCAATGCCAATATTATTTTTAATGAGAGTATATTGGATGAACGAAAATGGAAGCCACTCGACACTTGGATTTTCGTTACTTTGTGTAACTCTTGTCGTTATTACCATTTCACTGCAGGAAGGTTAGGACCAGGCATGAATAAAACAGGGCTGATTTTAATTAATGGCCGCCAGGAGAAGCTTGCCTATGGAACCTCGGTAAGACAAAATCAACCTCTTTCTCATAAACACTGATGATTGCAGAGGCTGCAATAATTGTAACACAAATTTTGCTTAAGGACATCATTCTTATATAGTATACACCACCAACTTTTTAATTTGTCCAGCACCATTATGAAAACATATATATATATATATATATATATATATATATATATATATATATATATATATATATATATATATATATATATATATATATATATATGTGTGTGTGTGTGTGTGTTCGTGGACATCTCAACCACTAAAATAACCATTTATCTACCATCACGAGAGATGCGAGATATGAAATGTCCCTTTTACCCTCCATTCTATCTTCTTCCTTTATCTACCTTTTCTCCTAATGGCGCCCTCTCCCCATGGTGCTAGTGGCCGGATGTCGTGGCTACTCATCTTCGCGCTAGCAGCGGCGTGCCGCACTTCTAACTCCCACGTTGTTGGCCATGCATTGGCGAGCTCTGCTCCTTGCTGTGACCGAGCCCCCACAGCCACGGTTTGCCCTGCTTGCCTTCGAGCTCTTTCTTATTCGTGGGTCACTGTGCTTGTGCTCGGTGTGCCAGCGTCTGCCGCACCACTCACCTGTCCATCCCCCTGTTGCTGCTCCACCCTACTCGTCGTTGATCTCAACCCTATGTGCGGGTTACTACGCCGATGCTCCACCAGCCAACGTCCTCCACCCCACTTACTGGCCTAGGGTTCTCTACGACACCTCCATCCCA
The DNA here is from genome assembly GCF_019320115.1 of Miscanthus floridulus. Taxonomy (NCBI): domain Eukaryota; kingdom Viridiplantae; phylum Streptophyta; class Magnoliopsida; order Poales; family Poaceae; genus Miscanthus; species Miscanthus floridulus. Next base: position 121,212,784 of record NC_089588.1, on the reverse strand, counting down.
CTCACTGTTGAGCTCTAGCCCATGTGTGGGTCGCCATGCCTCTGCTCTGTGCGCTGGTGGCCTTTTCCTTGCTCGATGGCAAAACCCCAAGGCGGCACCTCTAGGCTATGCATGGGTCTCCATGCCAACAACAAAGCTTCAACCCAAGCATCGTATATACCACCATTTTAGCACCTTAGCTCATGCTCTCCATGGCTCTGTCATCGACCTCCAGGAGCAGAGAGACGGGGTTGCTCTAGCATATCTTTGGCGGGTGTAGACAAGGTAGAGAGGAAGAAGAAGGTAAAGTGGAGGACAAAAGAGACATTTTATACCTCATCTCTTTATATGTTGTTGAATAAATGATTATTTTAATGTTTGCGATGTGTATGAGAAAATATATAAAATTTCGTAGTGGTACTGGACAAATTTAAGAGTTACTGGCATGTATGGTTGTATTAGGAAATACCGCATGAGAAGGTGAGCAAAATTTGCCTAATAATTATATGAACTAGTCCATCAACCCGTGCGCACGGGCTAGAATTTTAGGAGATATAACTATTAGTTATTGTTTAATACATATGACGAATAAAGAATTACTTATATTAAATTTATGTTTTTGTCTTTGTTTATTTTCTAACATAAAAGATACTCGTAGTTTATATCCAATTATCATTAACTTATTAATACTTTTAGGCAAGAGCTGATCTTTAAATTTTTTCATTCATATTGTTATTTTTTCTTTACATGGTACCTTTGTATATTTTAAATACACAATTACTTTGAAACCTTACCATTAACTATGGTGGTTATTGTTGCATCATGTATCTTGCAAAGTCATGAATCTAAATTTTGATCAAATTTTATTCTTATTGATTACTACAGATTATTTTTATCGTCAAGTTAAGCTAAAACTATTGTGCTTGTATTTTTTTGTTAACTCTCTTTTTAGCACTTTTTAGAATAAGAATTTTAGGTCATAGAGTACATTCATAAATACTATATTACCATAACCAATAATTTGAATCATGCGCCATATCGCTTAACATAATTGATGGAGCATGAAGCGAGATCTCAGATGTTGGTCACAATGCTAGCCTCAATAGAATTTTAATACTTAAGCCTTATAATGATCGATTTTTACTCTAAAGTAATCTTATAGGGTCAAAAAAATATAGTAACCAGTGGTCTCCCACACTTCTTAAGATGATTGAATTTAACTATCAAAGAACTACATGTGAAGTTATAGTTATATCACCAATATAGATGTGTCAAACATTTTATTTAAAATATATAAATATATCTAATGTAACAACCTATATAAATTATATGTCATAGTTACTAATAGGGTTAAACAATTTTTTAGTATAATTAGTATATGACTTGTTAAGGAAATATTTTTTTATGTAATGAAACATAAGATATTGCTCACGTATGCTTGTGTGACACACACGTATGCTTACTTTAATCAAATTAATATATTTAATATTGATAGAAGTGGGCAATATTGAAACATATATATGCTCTGTGGTTAAACATTTTTAGTAGAAGATTTTGACAATTTATATGTAGATTCAAGGGGATACTTAATTTTTCTAATAATAAGATGAAAATTAGGTTACGTAAAATATCTATCCTAATAGGAGGACACATGTAATTAGATGTAAATTTAGGTCTACTTTAGATCATGTTGTTTTTCGCAATAGCAATGGAGGGTAATTATTTAGAAAATAAAATATTTTCGAGAGCTATTATTATCAATGTTGATTAGGTTATACTAAATTGATGGTTAGATGTTTCTGAGTTTTGTGAGATTTTTTAGGATCTATATATTGTTTTTCTATTGAGTCTTGACAGGATTAATTTGGAGGCTCCATTCGGGACATCTAGATAGAATTTATAGTATTTATCTTTTTCTTGAATCATATGTATTTAGTTGAAACATAATCTTAAGATATATAAACTCTTGTTGCATCTCTTTTTGTGACTTCATGAATTTATAGTTTGGCTTTCAACTTTCAATGGAGTTGTTGCAAATTTGTCCAGTTGTTAAGTAAAAACTCTAGTTTTTTAAATCTTTTATTCAAAAAGTTGTTTTATTATTAAAGAGAGTTTAGGTCCAAGTAGTATTGTTTTCCACATGTTAAGTTGAAACTCAACTTGCACCGCGGCACTGGACATGTTGAATTTGTTATATCACATGATTATATGTGTAGTATTATTTTATATATCATAGAGTGCTTAAAATTAAATTACCAATATTTATATATTTATATGATATAATATTTTAGTCCATCAACTCGTGCTTCTGCACGGGGTAACTTTAGATAAGCAATAGAAAACCCTATTTAATATATATTAACTAATAAAAAATTCTTCATATAACTAACTTTTATTTGAATCTAGACTTCCAGATTTACACATGTGTATAGAGTTGGCATTGGCATGTCTGAGAGGGATCGTCGTGGCACAACTAATGATCTAACATTACTTTGATTCCAATGCTTGGTGTTTTATTTTCCTTTGTTTTGTGTCCCAGTATGGCTAACTCCGTGCAGTATATGGACATGTTGGATGTCCCTCTTTAGGAATTGAATTGTGTGGATAACAATATTGAAATGTTAGTTCATATGCGGACCTGCAAATAAAAATTAATAACATGATTGAGTCTTGAATATTGAGATCCGTACCTTCAATTGTTTTCATAAATTGTTGTTTTCCTTTGATTTTTCTGATGAAATTTTTTAGGTTAATGGGGAAGTCCATTTCATAGATATTTGGTTTGTCATTTGTTGGTTTCTGAACTTTTGCTTGTGAATGGCTTCATCGACATAATTAAGTCAATGCTCCAACTTCCTTGACATATCGCCATTACATGTTTCAATTTATTTGATATGTATTTATTGCGTTGTTTAAAGGGAGGTGGTGCATGATTATGTTTCCATCGTGGTCAGAGGTTGTGCCACTTCTTTTAGAATCATCTTGTTGATATAGATGACTTCTTAGGTTGGCATGATGTTCTACAATGTAGTTTTGTGCTATGTATGATCAATAGATGTGTGATGCGACAATAATTGGATTGATATATTAATCGAAGTAGTATTAATGAAAAAGTTACATGTAGAAGAAAGGAGTTGGTAGATTACCTTGTTGATCTTGGCAATATCATTGTAGTTTCTGCTTTTGAAGGTCACGTGTGACGGTGTGGTGCATCAATGTGTCGTTCAAGCCCTGATGGTGTTTGCTTGTAGACCATATATATCAGGGACGTTTTGGATCCAATGTTCTAAACTTTAGTTGGCTAAAGTTAAGGACTAAAACTTTAGACTACTTAGCTCACATGTGTATGCATTTTTTGTGAGATCGGCTAAATTTCGGACAACACATTTTAGACCTCTTGTTTGGAGCCTTAAAAGCTAAAGTGGTCTAAAGTTTAGTTGCTAAACTTTAGACCATAGGATCCAAAGTTCCAAACACTAAGATAGAATAGTTAGTAGTCTGGATGTCTTTTTCTTTTTGCCTGTGGCAGTATTTTTTAGAGACTTTTGTGAGATTTGGAGTCCCGTTTATTAATTGCATGTCTCACGATAGATATATTGGTATTTTAAGATCGGTTGTCCTGAGGTTAATTTATTACCATAACATATATTTTTTTATTTTATCTAAAAAAGTGTAGATTCTAGGCTAAATTGCTATCTACTATATTGACATATAAATTCGTTACGGTTGCATTAAAATGTTAAAATGTATATTTAATATAATTGAAATTTATTACCATGGAGTCTTAATATAAATTGCAGTCAATAGTCAGCGTTATTGCTATGTCATTTGTTAAATGTATATTTTCCACACACACCATATTTTTGAATAATATTATGTTTTCTACAACAACATATATTAGTATTTACATGTAGATTTGACATATTTTTTTGTTTATTTTTTAAAATGTTTGAGGTACATACGAATATTTATTTTTCATAATGACATTTATGGGTAGGTTGAATGCAATCTTAGGAGGTTATTTTGCATTTTCTTTTATAATGATAAGGAAGCGGAAGTTATAAAAGCAATATGGGTATTTTAAGTTATATCTTTCATAATTGTAGCTGTGAGTAATTTAGATATAAAGTTAGAGGGCTATTTGAAATTATCTTACGGGGTTATTTCAATGCAATCGTACAGGGTCATATAGTAAAGATGGGTAATTTAAATGCAATCTTACGGGGTTATTTGGAATTATGTTTCATAATGATAAAGGTGTGTGTAATATAGATGCAAATTTGAGGGGTTATTTGAATTGTGTTTCATAATGACATATTATCTTGCGTAATGACAGCGGTGTGTAATTTAGATGCAAAATTAGGGGGTTACTTTATGTATTTTTTATTATTGTGAGAATTTGTAGGATTTATTTTTTTCTAGCGCGTCTGGTGGGAATTAACATGGTGTCTCTGTTGGGGCCTCTAATTAGTAATAGTAAGATAAGACGGTTGTATCAAAACTTTTTACATAAGCATGAATAAAATTTCCTTCCTCTAAAAAAAGTTTTCCTATAGACACTGATTGCAATCTTTTTCATGAAGTCGGTGGTTTTCTGTTCCCTTGTATTGTCATGCATTCACTTAATTAGCTCATACTCCTACTGGATCAGTTCAATTATATTCAGTACATATATATTTCATTCAATCCGGACTTACATGTTAACCTTTTGAATTTATAAAACTGTATATGTACAACAAAGGCATACGTTACCCAAGACAACGTGCTGATGTCGACGCTGTCCGTGCGCGAGGCCGTGTATTACTCGGCGCAGCTGCAGCTGCCGGACACGATGCCGTTGCCGGAGAAGCGGTCGCACGCAGAGAGGCTGATCCGGGAGATGGGGCTCGCCGACGCCATGGACACGCGCATCGGCGGCCGGATCACCAAGGGTATCAGCGGCGGGCAGCGGAAGCGGCTGAGCATCTGCATCGAGATGCTCACGCGGCCGCGCCTGCTCTTCCTCGACGAGCCCACCAGCGGCCTCGACAGCGCCGCCTCCTACCACGTCATGAGCCACATCGCCCGCGTCGCCGCCCGCGACGGCATGACGGTCGTCGCCGCCGTGCACCAGCCCAGCGGCGACGTCTTCGAGCTCTTCCACGGCCTCTGCTTGCTCGCCGCCGGCAGGACGGTCTTCTTTGGGACCACCTCTGATGCCACCGAGGTGATCGTCGTACCCTGCCCCTGCTTCGTCTTCTTTTTCTTCTTCTTCGGGCCATCTGAAATAGCGAATTGTCATGGCAGCTGCTGACTTGTGCTCGTCGTTCGTTGCATGCATGCAGTTCTTTACTCTGAACGGCTTTCCATGTCCACACCTGAGAAGCCCGTCGGATCACTTCCTAAGAACAATCAACAAAGACTTTGATGAGGTATATATATGTACTCATTTATGACTTATTAATTACATATTCAGTGCAACTTCACATTTCATTTATCTGATAATACCATTTTATATTATATAGGAAACCGTGGAGAGCTCTAAAGCTAAAAGAAAAACAGCAGCTGAAGCAATAGACATCTTGGCGACTGCATACGGATCCTCCAGTTATTTAGAGAAAACGACAGAACAAATAGTTGAAATGAAAAACATGGTAAGTTGAGCACCCGTACCCACTACTGGAAACGAGAATACCGCACTGACTGCAAAGAGCAATGAGAAATGTATAATTGACCAATCTAAGGATATTTTGACTGCATAAACAATAATTGTTACTCGCTCCTTAGTCCTTAATTACTTCTCTAATAAGATGTGTCCTATACATATATATATATTACAGGATGGAGCTTCATTTAGGAGGAGGGAACAAGCAAGCTTCGCCACAAAGCTCCTTGTGCTCACAAGGAGATCATTCTTGAACATGCACAGGGACATAGGATACTACTGGATGCGTTTGGCCATCTATATGGGCATTGGCGTATGTCTAGGCACTATCTTCTACCAAGTTGGCTATAGCTACAGTTCTATCCAGGTAATTAAACTGGTTAACATGATTTAGTTAGGGTTGTATATATTTTGTATCTGTAACAGTGATAATTTCTCGGATTTTGCAGAGTCGATGTGAAGTAATAATGTATACAATTGCACTTTTAACTTTCATGGCTATTGGAGGATTCCCGTCTTTTGTAGAAGACGTAAAGGTTGATTCTTCACCCATCCAAAAGTGGCCTTTCTTGCTCAAGTCAAATTTATTCAAGGTTATATATTACTACGATGTAATTAATTTTACTCAAATTAGAAGAAAGGTATTCTAGCAAGTAGAGGAACCATATATAAACTATTGGGGTTTTATTTTCCAATATGAAATGCTATATTTTCCATTTAATTTCTAAACCAATTAGTTCAAGCTAGTGAAAAGTAAGTTCAATTTTGTATTACCACATTATTGCTGACGGCCGGTTTTATTGACCTCAATTTCGTGCATATTTTTAACTACTACCATTTCCATACTTGTTTCAGGTCTTCAGAAAGGAGAGGCTGAGTGGCCACTACGGCGTGTCAGAATTTGTGATTTCAAACACCATATCAGCTACTCCGTACCTGTCCGTCATTGCTGTATTACCCGGCGCAATGCTATACTATCTCACCGGACTAACAAAAGGCGTGGATCACTTTATCTATTTCGTCATGGTCGTTTGCATATGTTGCCTTCTAGTTGAGAGCATGATGATGGTTATCGCCGCGATTGTTCCGGACTTCCTAATGGGGATCATCATTGGAGCTGGAGTGCAGGGGGTGATGATGCTCACTGGTGGCTTCTTCCGCCTTCCTAATGACCTCCCAAAGCCCATATGGAAGTACCCTTGCTACTACATGTCCTTCCACAAGTACGCAGTGCAAGGACTCTACAAGAACGAGTTCATGGGGCTGTCTTTCCCAAGTGATCAGCTGATTGAGTCTAATGTCACCATCAGTGGCATTCAGGTTCTCAAGGATAAATTGCAGGTGGAATTGGGGTACTCGAAATGGGTAAACCTTGCCATCCTTTGTGGAATGATGGTGATATACAGGATGATATTCTTCGCCATCGTCAAGATTACTGAGGAAATTCGACAAAAAATGGGAGGCAAACGTGGATGTGTTAGATAGTAGTTGCCTTTTATATATATTTTTTTTTACGAATTACACAAGTACAGACGCAGACGCTCAACACGCATGCACACTCACCCCTATAAACACACATACGCAAACCCTACCCCCTGAGCACCTCCGAGAGACTGTGCCGGCACATCTCGAGATTATGTCTTTCATTTTTCCCATTCTCTTGAATCACTTTACTGGCCTAATTGTATAAACTGCAAATAATGCTTTGGTTGTCTCGCTATGCCATCTTAAAATGGATGGTATGCTATTGAGCTCCCGTCATGGTATCCCATGATGTTACACAAAGAAAACTTTACCACCTCTATGACATATATATAGCTCGCCCGTGAGATGAGGATGAACACGTCGCCGGCAAAGAGCTTACTGCATGCGTGCGAATGCACACACACTCACATGATCACAGTGGAAAAACTTGAACACAATAAAAGCGACGGCCGGGCAACTGAGGCCTGGTGTAGGTTCCAAGGTCAATCCACCTCAAGCCCTGAAGTAAGTTCGTAGCTATTGTTTATTAGTTCACCAACTAGACAACCAAAAACATAGCGATAGTTCCAATGTCAAACACGCTTAAACTAGCTGCGGCTAACATTTCCACTACAATCCAAGCGGCCCCAAGGTGATTTACTTGTATGTCCAGAGTAAACTGCCACTGTGGGTGGTATGTATGCTAACTTCTATTTGCTGAGGACCAAAGCATATGGGCATACGTCGCTATATATCAATGTCTATGTTTGGTGCAACTCCTGGTCATAAACATATATATGTGTACACCTAACCTTATATATGTAACGCGCAACACATTACTAAACAAACACTTTCGAAATTGCTGGTGTATCTTTAATTTATTATAAAACAATTGTGTAACTCGTATCCGTTCATATAAAATGAATAATGTCATAGATTTCGTGCAATCAATTTACTTGCATTGATCACTAATTATGTCTTTCATTTTTCCCATTCTTGAATCACTTTACTGGCCTAATTGTATAAACTGCAAATAATGCTTTGGTTGTCTCGCTATGCCATCTTAAAATGGATGGTATGCTATATATATTTACTGAGCTCCGTCATGGTATCCCGTGATGTTAACCAAAGAAAACTTTACCACCTCTACGACATATATATATCTCGGCCGAGAGATGAGGATGAACACGTCGCCGGAAAGAGCTTACTGCATCGAATGAGCCTCATGACCCAGCGTGGTCGCAGTGGAACCCGTGGCCTAAGTGACTACTTGTGATTTTATTTGCATTTGCATTTGTGGTTTACCTATGACTACTTGTGACTATTTGTGGTTGTGAATGAACCTACTAGTGATTCTGAAGTTTATTTATATTTATGTGTTGTCGATATATCTATATGAACTACATGTGATGCTTATTGTGAACTATGTGTGATTGATGTGATGTTTATTTGAATGTGGTACGTGGCTGTGACCGAACCAAATAAACTGATTATATGTGGTACCTTTGCCGAGTGTTACACTCGGCAAAAAGGGTATTTGCCGAGTGCCATGAAAAATACACTCGGCAAATCAGACACGTGGTAAAAATCTGTGTATTCTGGGACTAAAATGGCTTCTTTACCTAGTGTCTGCGCTGTGACACTCGGCAAAGAAGCCAACATTTGTACGTTTTGGACCGGTCTTTGTCGAGTGTCCGGTATTTGGCACTCGTCAAAGGAGGCAGGTTTGCCGAGAGTCAGATCCAGGATACTCGGCAAACGCGTCGTGACCGTCTCCGCACCGCCACGTTACTTTTTTTCGCCGAACGTCGGTTTCAGCTCTCGGCAAATATCCGAGTGTCCGATAGAAAACACTCGGCAAAGAGACGTTTGCCGTCACTGTAGATGTGTGTGCTGTTTGCCGAGTGTTACACTCGGCAAATCATTTGCCGAGTGTTTTTTTGGGCTTTACCGAGTGCCTATGGTACACGGCAAAGCCTCTGTTTTCGGTAGTGGTTTTAGCAATTATATTGAATGCATTATTTATTTAATCTGCAGGATCATAGAAGCATGTAAGGAAATATGTTGAATGAAGAAGCGAAGATTGAGAATGGAAGTGAAATCATTTTTAAATATACTAGAACCCAATGTGTTAGTGTCACGGGTTTGTTGCCGCGGCAAGCATTGTTGTTCGTCGGGTGTCACTAAGTGTGGGTCTCCGATGGCTTAGATGGACTCAAGAACACAAGAGAAGACATAACGATGTATCCTGGTTCAAGCTATCGGAGCCCTACGTCCAGCAGTGGTTGTTCTTGTCGGTGTGAATATCTAATCCTAGAGCAGAGTAGTTAACAACTAATATAAGCATTGTATTATTTCATTAAGATACTGGAGAATCTGCATGCTTTATGATGTCACAACCATCGGGAAAAAAAATCTTTACTTCTATCTCCAGCTAAGACCCTTTTTTTCTAAATTCATCACAGAAATTTGTGTGCTGTTATATTTTTAGCACTTATATTGAATGCGTTATTTATTTAATCTGCAGGATCATATAAGCATGTCAAGAAAATACGTTGAATGAAGAAGCGTAGATTGGGAATGCGAAGATTGAGAATGGAAGTGAAATCATTATTAAATATACTAGAACCCAATGTGTTGTATATGGAATGATTGGTTTAACTGCTGACTCTGTTAGCTCTAATATTAAATGAATACATTTCATGTGGTTTTTCAATTTTCTCTGTATTATGGTGATGGTGTCCAAAATAAACAGGTTATGGGTGTATTAAAAATAGTTTCGTAAACCATATTACAATAAGAAAAATTATAAAAACCTAAGAGTGTATTGACTTTGCTTGACACGAAGTTCAACTTTGCTTGACATGGAATTTAAAATGTCTCTACAAGCCGTAGATACGCAATTAACTGTCTCTAGAAAGCATCTCATGTCTTGTAGACACGCTTGGCAACATCTCTAGAAAGCGTCTATTGTCTTGTAGATACGCTTGATAAAACGTATCTATAGTTTCTGACACGGTCCGTGTGGAGACACTTCGGACACGCTTTAGGAAAGTGTGTATATACTATACTAGAGATGAAATAAAGCGTATCTAATGTAACACCCTATGTTTTGCATCCTAATAAAAATCACTAAAAATTTAAACTTTTTAAAATTTACAACAAATTAAAACCCTTGACTATTTATTTTCCACAAAACCATTTTAGCAAAATGATTTCCAAAGCTTTGCATCAAAATTCACCATATGCATTTGTGAAGTGTTTGTTTGAAAAATTGAATGCTTGTGTGCGGATTGCCTAGAATTTATTTTGGCACCAAATATTTCTCCTCGGCATTTCCCTCCCAAATAATTCCCTTGACATTTTGAAAACCATCCTTGACCTTCCAAAACCTTTCACCTCTTTCAAATTTCCATTGAATTCAAATCTAGGAAAAAGTAAAGACTTTACTTAAATGGAAAAATGGTCGCGGGCACAATCCCTCTTTCCCTCCAACCGAACACAGGCCGCGCACCTTTCCCCCTCCGCTTGGGCCGGCACGCCGCCCAGCACCCGCGCGAGGCCGCTCCCGCTTACCGTGTCGTCTACCTCCATTGCCTCGAGCTCACTGCCGCTCCGTCCCAGCACAGAGCGGGTAAGGATTAACGGCGCCGCGGACCCCACGAAGCTTCGCGACTCCACGCGCCCCCTCTCTTCCTCTCCTCTCTCCCCGCCATGCGGCCGCACACGGTGACTCGACCATTGCCACCGCCGAGCTTGGAGGTTGCCGGTCGGAATCGGATAAGGATGAGTCGCCGTGTCCAGCTCGTTGCCAGAACTCAGACACGTGCAAATAGGAGGAATCCAAGGCGGCAGAGAGAAATATCCGTCCGCCGGTGAAAATATCGGCCGACGGCAGAACTGACTTCACCGGCTATAAATAGGCCCGCTAGAGCCCTCCGCCCAACCATCACCACCTTGAGCTCCGCTTAGAGTAGGAACACATCATCTCCCTCCTAGTTCTTCTTCTCCCTTCTCCTTCCGAGCCGAAGCTCTATTTTTCCCAAATTAGAGCACCGCGTCCGCCATGGGAGCGAGCTCCGAGCTCTTCCTCTCCGGCGCGACTTAGGTCGATAGGGTAATCCCACAAGCTCTTGAGTCCCCCCTATACCTCTTCCGTCGGTTATTGACCCGCCAAACGCTCTGCGTCGCTCTGCCGCTGGAAGCGGATCACCGCCGAGCCGCCGTGGTCGTTTCTAGTCGCCGACGAAGCATGGCCGAGCGAGGTGAACCCCGCTACGCGAGCACTGAAGCACCGTGGCCACACGCCATCCCCCTCTCTGGTCGATAACGCGCCACGGAAGCGCCTACTCGACAGCCGCGCCGCCGTAATCGCCCCGACGAACCGCCACCCGCGCCGTGAACACCCATTGTCGCCGGAGACGCCTCCAACCGCCGTGGGTTGATCTAGGGAGCACCGGGCACCGTGTAGTGTCAAGGACCGGCCAAGCACGCTGCCGACGTAAGCCACTCCAGCAAGCCCAGTTCCCTTCCCCTGTTCGCTGTCGCGCCGACGTCGCCACCACTTACGCTGTTGCGTCGCCGTTCCCCCTCACGCTCTCTGCTAGGTGGGCCTAGCGGCAAACGCCACAGCCATCCGTCGGAATGGGGAGGCAAAAAAGGGCGCACACGTGAGTGGCATGTGACACTGGCCCCCTGGTCCTACATGGCAGCCACCGTAATCCCCTCTCCTCTCTTCCCTTCCCTCTATGGACTTGGTCCACATGAACCAGAGAGAGAGCTCACGGGTCCACAGAACAGTACGCACACCCGGTTCATAGAGCGGCAATGGCAGCTGAGCCCGCCAGCCCTGGCCCGCGCATCAGCCTCGGGACCGAGAGGAAAACGTTATGGCCACCCGAGCAGTGCACACAGAGGAGTGGCACATCCATTTTCCATGCGTCAAAAAATTCCCAGAAAATTCCTAAATAAACTAGGTACACCTAAGAACCTACCCAAACTTTCCCATATCATTTTCGTTAACCTAATTTCCAGAAATAATTCTCAAAATATATTCTAAATACCTTTTCTATTAAATCTTAGAAAATCAATATCTCTTTCATCTTAAATCCAAATCCCTTGATTCTTCCACAAAAAATCTTCTAAAATCAAACCCTATCCATTCATATCCCTTGCTCTATTATTTGGTGCCCATTTAAATTCTAGTTTGTTTGTTTTTCCTTTTTTTTAACACTAACCCATAATAGCACCCATCACCGTATATTCGCTTATGTGTGTACACATTACATACTCGCATATACCCACACACTATCACATACAATAGTATACATACATGGATATACCCCATGACACCTATACCCTTGGTATATGCCTATGTATGGCTAACCTCTACATCTCACTTTTCCATCTTAATTAATCCTAAGCATATACGTATACATATGCATGTGCGTATATGCCACTAAACCCTAGCCATAACCTACACTATCATAAACCTACACCTCCGAGTAACCTACACCATCCTGTATGTGTATATAAATGTATATACATGTACCTAACTACCCAAGCTCCTCTCACGTATATTAATACATGACCCATCTAAATAACCCCGCTAAACCCCCGTGGACCTTTAGGAGTCAGACAAGTTGTTTATGATGACTTGGTCAGGCTTTCTCCTTCAGGTTCACATAATAGTAAAACCTAATAATGTGGTCTGGTTTTCCATCAGGAGACAACACCCTTCCAACCTAACCTATGAAAGCCACATCTTGTTGGATCGGATTCCTTCATACAATCCTTACTTCAAATTGATATAATAATGATAACTTAGATATAGAAACCCACTAACCAAATAAGGCAAACCCATCTAGGACCGACCCCCTTGAATGATTGTGACTGCTTGTATGTGTTACTTGAAATATCCTTTGTTTGCCAACGCTAGACAACGTAGATAGAGGACAATGGGATCCCAAAGCACAGTCATAGGCATAAGAAGGATCGAACCTTGGTATATGGATGTACTCGCCAGCGACGCGGAGGCAAGTCCTAACACCCACCTACCCTATCCCCTCCACATAATCTGACATCTCTAAAACCACTTCCCTTCCTATCTCTCCACAATCACCGCAATTCACCATCTCCACCATACAACCTACTCCCTCCCACTTTCCATTAATCACCTAATAAGTACAATTTATATTATCATTATTAATGTTGCTAAGTGGATCACTGTTGTGAGCATATACGATATATGATGAATACTTGAGGAATAATATGAACTTTATGACATGGACTAAGAACATGAATCGTGATGATAATTGAACTGGTAAACTAAAACCCATTTCCGACGGGAGCGAGTGGGGGTATTTCCACGTGGTGTGGATTACCTTTGGCAAGTTCGCCTAGTGAGGGTTCCTATTGGGAGATACTCGCTTCGATCAAATAAGGACTTATTCATTTGCCATCTCTCCTAGCCATATATCTCATACAACCATGGGTCTATATGGGTAAACTTGGTCCCACACCCCGTTAGATAGAAGTATAATTTCTACTAGAAGACTGGTGTTGGTAGTGGAATATCAGGAGAAGACCCTATTGCTGAGTGATCTTTTGTGGTCCGGTTGGCGTGGTTGCTAAGCAATCTTCCATGTTAAGCCCCTTGATTGGCCATGTTCGAGCCCCCTTTTATTGACCGGATGATGTGGTATCATCTGAATTATTGATATGAATGATGTGGTATCATCCGAAGTTTTCTAACCTTTGAGAAGCCGTGGTAGAATTATATGGACATCTAAGATCGTGTACTTTCAGGTACTGGGTCTCGTTAGGCCTATTTCTGCCACCGCGCATGGTTAGAAATTGTGCCTATCGTGTGGGTAAATTTGTACAACCTCTGCAGAGTGTATTCAATCTATTCGAATAGCCACGTCCTTGGAATGGGCAATCGCTCGGATAAGGTCACAAATGATTAGATGCTTTTATATAAAGAAAATGTGATAGTGTAGTAAGTTGGAATCTATTAATCTAGTAGGAAACCTATAAACCCCGAGAACTGGCGAGAAGGATTAATACTCTCCCAGGGACCAACCACATTTTTAATATGACTTTGTTCCTAACATAACTATCCATCATTACCAACATATATCCCTTCACCACCATAAACCACCTCATATAGCCTCCGCCATCTGCCTAACCTCCACCCCAAGTTAGGGCTTGCTAACTACTTTATGTACTCAATCCTCCCCATTCTATGTTTTTAGGAAATAAGCTACAAGAGTATATATGAGGATGGAATTATCCAAGCTACGCAAGGAATAGGACAATAGAAGTGCACGCGAAGACGAAGCCATACGACACACCAAAGGAACTACGCTAGGATCAGGATATGGAAATAAGTCTAGGGTTTACGTCTGCACTCCAAGTTGCCTGTAGGAATGGAGCCACGATGACTTAGGACCGAGGTGTTAGAACTCTGAAATACATATCAAGGCCTATGGCCCAGCTATGTAAATATGAACATTATAATGTGTTTTCCCCCCTAGCAATAAAAGTATAGTTTTTTATATCAATCTTGTTTGAAATGTGCGTATCAGCTATTGATACATAATGCACAAAAGGACCCTAAAATAGGGGCACGGCATCTACCCTAGAAATAAAATGTAACTAGAGGGGGGTTTCTTGTAGGGTGCATGTGAAAAATATACCTGGTGCAATGATCAGCAAACCCCAACCATGAAAAAAATTGATCATCTGTTGGCAATGCCAGAATGGCTCACTCGGTTCCTAAGAATAGACCTCCAAGCCCTTTCGTCTCTTGGCTCGGATCTCTTGACGCAGAATGGAGATTCGGATCACACACTAGCAAGAGCTAGCACACCTGCAGTTGCAAACAACCGTGATCGCAACAAGAATGTAGCGGATCGACGAAACCGACCGAGGGGTTGGTTAGGCCAATGTTGAGGCCGTTCTTCGCTCGGTAAACTCCCAAACGCCTCCTGGGAAGACCCATCGGGAAGAAGCACGTAGAGGTTGCTCTAGGGGCAGCAAGGCTACCTAGAACACCGCCAAATCTCACTGGAAGACATGACGAACAATAAGGTAGAGAGAAAGTAGGCAAAAGAGGGTATATGTTGTGTTTTTATGTTTGGAAGTTGGGATACTCAATCGGCCATGATCATCCTATCATATATAGAGGGGGTGGTCTTATTTCAGTAGGAAGCAATCCCAAAACATGTCCTCCAAGTTTCCCACATCGAAAAAGGGTCCAAAAGTGATTTGGAAACCAAACCGGCTCAGACTCAGGAGGAAACCTGGCTAAGACAGTTTTGGACCCGACTAAGCCGATTTCCGCGGGCTCCTAGCACTGTGGCTATGCCGAAACAGGGGCAGCCAGCTAAGCCGACTCTTGGTAGGGGAGCCGGCCTAGCCAACTCTATCGGGCCAAGCGTCGTCTTCCTTCTTCTTCGCTTGTTTTTTCGATGTTTGTCGCACCAAATATTTTCCAACACCATCTCAATGTTATAGACTTGATAGCACAGCCCGATCTACACATTGGCACACTTTTGGGTGTCAACATATGCCCTCTGTGTTTTAGGTGAATAAAGTATGAACCATAAAACTTAAATAAAGCACTAAATAGAAATGATGCCCAACTCATCAGCTATCTAGTATCTAGGGTGATGTATGCACCGACCACATTTGTTCTAAGGGCGATACATGTATCGGCCATTGTTTGGAGAGCACTCTAGGATTTTTGCCAAACACTTGGAAAATATTTCTTCAAATACCTCCCGTTAATTGCTCTTAGGAGACTATCACCTTGCAACGTCTCGAACAAATATGAATTTCCAAATATTACCATGATCACTCTATAAGGACCTTCCCAACTCAGAGACCATTTGTCAAACTTATTGCTTTTCGTCCCAATTGGCAGTATTGTTTTCCACACTAAATCGCTGACTTGGAACTACTTGCTTTGAACTTTCTTGTTGTATGCCCGGGCAACTCGAGCCTTGTCTTTCTCCATATCCATGAGAGCCTTAACTCTTTTGTCGGTCACCTCGTCGATGTTATCCATCATCAAATCATGATACATAACAACAGATAGATCATTTTGTTTGGCAAGCCTATATGCATCCAAATTCACATCTATGGGCAATACAACTTCTTGCCCATATACCAGCTCAAAAGGAGTAACCTTAGTAGCGCAATGTCTAGATATACGATATGCCCGTAGAGCTTTAGACAACACCTCATGCCACTTCCTTAGATTGTCCTCAATTTTCTTTTTGAGGGATGTTGAATTTATGTATGATATGCTCAGTAATAAACTCAATTACCTCCTAGTGTGTCATATTCTTCAAAGCAATTGTCTTAGTTCACTTGCCGAAGTAATCCGTAGCAGCCAAGACAAAACAATGTCCCTTTGACGATGAGGGATGAATTTGGCCAATGAAGTTTAGCCCCCAACACGAAGAGGCCACGTCTTGATAATAGGATGAAGCATTGCAGCAGGCACCAACTGACTATTACCAAACCATTGAAACTCTTCACAACCTTTGTAGTAACGAAAACAATTGATCATCATGGTAGGCCAATAGAAACCAGCTCTACGCAATAACTACTTCATCTTTGGGGCCGATTGATGCATACCACAAATGCCTTCATGGACCTCTCCCATAGCCACCTTTACTTGACCAGATCCGAAACACTTAAAGAACAAGTCTTCAGCAGTTCTTTGGTATAGCTCACCATTGTGCAAAATAAACTCGAATGCACTCTGCCAAATACTTTTATCAACTTTAGTGTTTGGATCACGTAAATACTTCAGTATGGGAGTTCTCCAGTCATCCAAACCTACCACAACATTGCTGGAACTCAAAATGGGTTGACTCAGTGCTTTCCTGGACAAGTTGGCTTGGCCAGCCGAAAGAGTCGGCTTAGCCGACCCAGGCAAGCTGGCCTGCACACAAAACAACCGATTTTTCTTGCATCGACTTTTCTTTGATAAAAAAATTACGCTCACCAACGTCGAAGCCATATGCTTGTTGAGCCAACATGTTAGCCTTAAAACTCTCATGCTTCGGAATATCCCGAATTCGAAATTCGGCAAAAGAAGCAATAATGTCAAGGCACATATCAAGATAAGTATTGAATGATCCATCTAAGTTTTGAAACTCACCAGCTACTTGCTGTACAGCCAGTAAGGAGTCACCAAAGGCCTCAACATGCTTTACCTCATTGGAATACAATATTTCCAAACCGAATAAATGAGCTTCCTGTTCGGCTTGATCGTTAGTGCAATAGTAATTCAATTGGCTTGACATCTCAAATCCAGCACCACTAGGAGAAACAATGACTATGCCAAGACCTTGGCCTTCTTTACAAGCCAATCCATCAAAATAAAGCTTCCATGGGCAAGGAGTTATGTAATTGATCTTATCCCCTAAATTAATACCATGCTCAACAATAAAATCAGCGAGGATTTGATCTTTCAATGTTTTCAATGGCTCAAAAGTCAAATCGTACTCAATCAATGTGTGTGCCCATTTGCCGATTTGTCCACTAACGATTGGCCGATATAATATGTGCTTAATCACATCGGCCTGCCAAGCAATGACACATTTACTAGATAGCAAATATTGTCTATTCTTAGCACAAGCATAGTATAGCGACAAGCATAATTTTTCCATATGGGCATACCTTGTCTCGGGATCAAGAAAATTTCGACCAATATAAGCGATCACATATTATTTGCCATCGTCTTCTTGAGTCAAAACAGCACAGATGATCTTCTCTTTGGCAGCAATATATAATTTAAAAGGAGCTCCTGTCCTAGGTTGATGTATACTTCAGAGCTCACCCTCTTCATGATGTTTGGATCACTTTCTTTGACACACACCTTATTGGTCCCACTTGTTCTTTCACAACAGCCTTGGTGGCTTCTTCAACAAAAGATTTTACGCCATTGACATATTGTCTTACATCCACCGTCATCAGTGCGTCTTCAAATTTTGTATATAAAAGGATGGCATCGATCTATTGGAGCAAATTAAACCCATGAATATTTTTTCTGATTTTTTGGACAATAGTTAGTTAACTATTCAAATTTGTAATTGTCACGTAAAATGTACGTTTTTGACATAGCTAGCTAGAATCGTTTTACGTGTTACGGTAGCGTTCTCAATTGGAGCAAATCTTTATTACGGAGTTTAAGTTTTGGCTAATTATGAATAACTCCATACTTGACCCACCGCTACAATGTTGTAATGTTCGATCACCATCCGTCATGACACGCCTGCCTATATTAATTAGAGCTAGCTAACGCGCCAGGCCATGTACTGCAGGGCGGGTGAGCCGTGAGCGCGGCCGGCGAGGATCGGAGTTCGTGGGAAGGACGACGCAGCCTCGCTCGAAGTCGGCACGACGCTAGGTACGGTAGCCATGGCGGCCACGTCGCCGTTTCCGCGGTGGCCGCTATGGCGCTGGGGCTCGGGAGGTCTGTGGTGGTTGCTCGGGAGCGGCGTCTTCGCGTGGGCTACTGCTGCCGGTGGCCGGAGCCAGCGAGGCGCGCCGTCGTCAAACGGAACAGCCTGCAGCGGCGTCGCCTAATCGGCGTGCGAGCTGGTGGCTCCACCTGCGGACACTGGCGACCCCAGGGCGTTCCTGACGTGGGAGGACGTGCACGTCACGGTGGCCGGCGGCTGCCCGCGCGGGGCGCCGGACGTGAAGATCCTGGACGGGATCAGTGGGCACGCGCGCCCCGGGGAGGTGCTGGCCATCATGGGCCCGTCCCGGGGCGGCAAGACGACGCTGCTCGACACCCTCGCAGGTGCGTGCGTCCGTTTCGTCACCTCATCTGTCTCATCTCTTGGTACTTAAGATTTTCTTTCGTATAGAATTCGTATCAATCCACATGTGTTGTAGTGGATTGGAATAAAACTCGTGTCAATCCACTTGAGGTGAATCTGATAAAATCTAAACAAGAACTTAGTCCTCCTAACTACCTCGTACGTCTATATCCTACTTACTGTCATAGATGGCCAAAGGGCACGCCAGACAATTTGGCCAAGCCCAGGCACCGTACGGCCGATGACTGTTGTGCCCGTTCCGGCCTGGCCCGATGAGAGGCCCGTGCCTGGGCAGCTCCCTCTGCACGGCCCGATTAATGAATTGGTACTAGTTGACAACTAGACTATATATATGTTCACAGCTTGCACAGCACAAGAACAAATTATGCAAAAACTAGAATGTGAGATTTCAACAATGCTACTCCATCCAATGTATTGAGGAAACGTAAAATAGACATATTAGGCAATGAGCATATTAGCTAAAAATCCAAACAACACTACCATTGTAATTTTGTAACTCAGATAGATTCAGTTAATGACCTATACAAATATAGAAGAGGCAATGACTCGCATTTAGCAGTACTAGTACAGCAGCCATTCAGGCAAGAGGCAATATTAGCAGACTAGCAGTACAGAGGAGGCAACCTAATACAGGATTCCCTTATATGCATATTAGTGGATGAATATGTTTTTACCTAATCTATCTACAAAGCATCTTTCCCACGGAAGCAGTTTTATCCTTTTTACCTGCATGAAAAGGATTCCCTTATATGCATATGGTGAAAGGAAACATTAAAGTAGCATATGCCCCAAATGTACAACTCATGTCACAACAAACATAACCATAAGGCAAAAAGAATCCCAAGATATATGTTCAGATTTAATCCCCATGAGTATATCAGAAAGCTGCTCATTGTAAATAACAGCTTGGCACTAGTTGTCTTCTAGTAGGATCAGTGCCAAGAACACTGAGTTGGTAAAATCACAGTATTATATATAACTTGCAGATACAAGCAAGAAGATCCAGGGATGGGAGGGTATAGGGTGATGCTCACCACCCTTGATGCACCACGTGCTATTAGTGAAGAACCCTGAAGCTGCCATGCTGCCTCAGCACATCTAGGATCTGCCAACCAACCTGCTACTGCACATCTGGACCCTGCAACCATAAACAGGAAAGATACATCACTTGCATATGCCATAAACAAATCAACACGCCACAGGCCTCATATTTATAAAGCAAAAAAAAATCAAGAGGAGCTTTCTGTACAAATAAGATAGTTCTCACACAACATTAGCACTGATACAAAACTTAAGTGGGAGCACTTACAACTATCCTTCACAAAGTTTAGTTTCACAAATCATAAGTCAAGATTAAAAGTGACTAATCTGAAATTATACATACTTGATGTTGGATTCAAGAAAAAAATTACAAACAAACGAGCATCGTTGCAGTAAGAAACCAAAAAAAACAACAATATTAAGATATAGCAGGTAGCAATGACAACTATCCTCAAACATGTCAGGTGGTATGATTACTTGTACCTTGTGGTATGTCAGGCTATCTCATACAGGGCTATATCAAGCAAGTACATTTCATTTTATTAGATTTATCTCCAAAAGGCTCTTAGTGCAGTTCTTTCAGTTTGCAATGATGCACTGAACCTGGGAAAAAAATGTTAGCATTGAGCAGGGACATTGTATGCACATCAGATTTGTATAGAGAGAAATCAATCAGGTTTGTATGCACATATTATAACTAAATGTTCATCCCTCCATTAATAAGTGAACCACAAGCAGGCCTACTAAAAAACTAACATTTACATGCAGTGTCATGTGAAACACTAAACCGGTCCTACTAAAATACTAAACTACTAAGTTCTATATTGTAAAAAGAATGGAACTGATATTTTTTAGATGCAAATCAATGAACAATTTGACATCAGAACCCTAATTGTAATGCATAGTTAATATGAGAAATCATTATTAACTGCTTCCCTGCATTGTACAACTAAAAAATTCAGAGATGTAACTAACCAGATGCAATGGACATAGAGTATAGCAAAAAAATTCAGAGAGATAACTAACCAGCACAATGTTTAGGATTTGAGGACTACATGATGGAAGCTTGCACTACCATTATGGTGGATGCACAAGAAATTATCTCTGACATACTTCCCCTCTCCCAACTGGTGTAAATTAAAGAATACAATTTGATTTAGACCAAAAAAAATTCCCATACATAAAAGAACAACTTTCGTCAGAGACTGTCAATGTTGTGGATCCATCATCTTGCTTAACCAGCAGCAACCAATTTTGTGGTGGTCACGCCAAAAGCCTAGGCAACAAACCCTACACAATCATGGATATTCAGATCTGGAGCACTTCTTTGGGGATGAGTTGAGAGGCGGAAGAAAAACGGGAAAATCCAAACCTAGTGGATGGGAACGGCAGGGCTGGGGTCTGGGCCGGAGGCGATTGCGGCGGATCTGGTGGTTGTGGGCGGGGGCGACGGGTCTGGTGGTCGACGACAGGTGCTGATGGTTGGGGAGGCGGCGGTGATGGTAGGGGCGGCGGGGCTGTGGCGGCGGGGGACGATGGGCGGCGCTGCTGGCTGTGGCCTTGGGGGCAAAGAGGTTCGACTTTGAGTGGCCAGCAGCTAGGAGAGGAAAGGATTTGGGGAAGAGGAGAAAAGGTCACGGGCATGGTTGAATTTTTTCTGAGATCCCACGCTCTCCTTCCATCCGTGTCTCTGTTGGCTGGGCCACAGTGAACCGTTGCAGTGCGGGCGACCAAATCCTTTCGTGAGAAATGCGCGCAGCAGGCCCGTGACGGTGCCCCACTGATAGGAGAGACAATCCCGGACAGGTATTGGGTCACATGCGGGGGATGCCTCAGCTCCCCTGACGGAGGCTGCGGGCTAAGGGGATTGCTCCCAACCTTAGGGAGAAAATCAGTCTGCGGTAGTGTGGCCCATGCCGTGGCCGGCTGGGCTGCCCATTTGGCCATCTATATTGGACTGCTACATCATCTCTCTACTGTTTTGTTGCCTATAGAGTTCGTGTCTAGCCTATATATGATAGTATGCAGAATGTTTGGACCATGTCGGAGTCTTTTTTTTTAACACTTCTCCTATATGATATCTGATTTTTGTATGTTGCTAAGACAACATGCAATTTTGTCATTATTTAGCATATAAAAAATTTGTTCATTATCTCTTGTGAGTTGTCCTTTTAATTGTAGTAGTTTGCGTGTGAGTGGCTCCCTGAAAATTCTAAAAAAAAATAGGCATCAGAAATATAGCAACTTCTTTTTTTAATAAATAAAATAATATATGCTCATCCCGTCCCATAAAAGATGCAATTCTATAATAGTATTATCAAGCGAACAATCATAAATTTGACTAAATTTGTATAACAATAAATCGATGTTTATCATACCAAATAATAAGTATTGCCCGATTAGTCCTGGTGGGTAACACCAACCGGGACTAAAGGTGCCTCCTGACATGCCACGATGGCCGGCACCTTTAGTCCCAGTTGGTAATACGAACCAGGACTAAAGGTTTTTTTTCTTTTTTCTTTTCTTTTCATTTTTTTGTTTTCTTTTCAAAATAGGCTTTCGAAGTCATATTGTACGCTGCTAATTATACATTTATACGCGCGTATAGTATGTTTTGGTTCAAGCACAATGAACATATTAAATCACACAATTCAATGTGTGTGTGTGTGTATTTTACATTATATTATTTCATGTGCATATATTACAAAAAGATTGCATTACAGTTGTTGTGATATAATAAGTTTCCTCTCATTCTCTAGCTTGGCTTCCATGGCAGTGTTGGGTCGAAGTAGAACTCGCCCTTGGAATCGATGACCTGCTCATTAAAAAATCCGGCTATAGACTCTTGAATTGCTTTGATTTGGTCTTGCCGTATGACATTTTTCTCCAACCATCGAGTCTACAGGTTTGAATTAAAGGAAAATAAATTAATATATGTACACACACATATATATATATATATATATATATATATATATATATATATAAAGACATAGTAACACAATCAATAATAATAATTAAATAAATATATAGTGTATTTTTAACGTACTTTGAGTCTCTCTGTAGGAGTTCTTTGGGAGACCACCTTGATAAACTTGCAAACATAGTAATCACAGTAGTTGTTCCCCTGTTCCTGCCTCAGACACCACTTTACGAGAAAAAGATTTGTCATCCAATCTGGTGATCCAGTGAAAACTATATGTTTAATTAATAAAGATGATGCGATTTAGGGGACTTACTTTCAAAGGGATTACATTCAGTATCGCTTTGCATTTTCCCATGTGTTGCTTCTCAATAAAGGTTTTCCAAACACTGTCCAATAAAAAATTTGCCACGTCATCAGATATAGTTAATCATCATATTTGTGTGTATATATAGTTGCTAGAGATACCGAAATTTACCTCTGGATAGTATCTATCATATCTTGGTAGTCTTGTTGTGGTTTTCTCATCAAGTCATAGATTATCAAGTGACTTTTCACCAGATCGATGTCCATCAATATCCAGTGATTGCTGCATGTGTTTATAGGATATAACGCATAACACTCATTAATTAACTAGAATCAACATATGAGCCATTAAAGATGATCGACATTATTAACACTCACTTGAAGTTGTAGGGAAAGAGTATATCCTTCTTGTGGCGTTGGTTCACTAAGAAGTTCATAAGTTACTCTCTGACTCAGACTTCTAATTAGTCTTTGGAGTAACTGGGTCTTTGAATACTATATGGGGATCAACAAAACCAATTTCATTGCAGCCTTTCTTTCTGAGCTCTATCATTGTAAATCTGCATATATATAGTACTTGTTAGGATAATTTATATGCATATACACACATATGATGAGTTTAATAATAGATCGAAAGAATTATTACTTATAGGCAATAGCAGCTAATGATAACTTTGTCCAGAGAGGTCAGGTGTCATAGTTGATGAAATTCTGCAAAGTCAACATACATAACATCATCGCCATGGAACCAATATTCGTCTCTAATTCTGACACCAACACAGAAGTCTCCACCGGTAGACGCCTGCATGTACCACTTGTTTAGCAGGTACATTTGCGTCCCCAGATCAGATAAGGCTTGAGGGTTGTATAGACTCTGGCCTAGTATAAATTTTTTCTTCTAAATATCAACCTCCGCCGCACTCTCAATGTTTCCATCACCAAATATCTGGTAAAGGTCAAGACCAGTCTCATCAATAAATTCACCAAGGTGATCCAAATCGACATCCGGAGGTATGTTTGCCTGATGCATTAATCCTAAATTCGAACCATATTCATTACCAACAACTAGCGGGGGGACTGATTGGTGCAATTGTTGTCCGAGTTGGGCAACTCCTTTCCCTGCCCGTTTCTTTTTCTGTGCCGCCTCAATTGACTTGGTGAGAGTGCGGTCATAGTCCGTTAACGTTGATTTGGACGGCTTATGAGATTCCCGCTGTTGTTGCTGGTAAGAAGCCACCCTTTTTCTTAGAATATCTAGAGCTACGAAGAAGTACGGTTTCTCCGGGTTTCTCCTTGCTTCTTGATTCTTTTTAAGTTTGTCATAGAATCTAGACATATCTTTTTTATATGCATTAGTTTCTTCTTCCTTCTCTTTAGATATTATTTTGGGAATAGCCCTTAGTTTCACGGTGGCTTTCTTTGCCGACGGGGACTAGTTCTTCATTTGCGGGGCTGGCCTCTTGCTAGGCTTCTTGGTAGGCAGGGGCGGGGGAGGCATTGGAGACCTCCTTGGAGGTGGTGGCAGCGGCGTTGGAGACCTCCTTGGAGGTGGCGGCTGCGGCGTTGGAGACCTCCTTGGAGATGGTGTGGATGTAGCCTCGCCTTCCAACACAATGTCATCGTACAGAGCACTATGATGATCTGGCGATTGAACAATTGGATTTAGGTTGGGGTAGGATCTGCTACAAAAAAAGGAATGGCATATTATTATGAGCAGATTGTTAATTATTTAAGCCAATACAAATTAATGATGTAGTGTTTTCATCCGCACGTACCTATGGTGAGGTAGTTCAGGAGGAGGTGGAGCCGACATCTCGGGAATGATGATGTAGCGCTTGCGCCATAGAATGAATGTCTTCTCTGCTTCTCCTAAAGTCTTCTCGCCATCACCTCCAGGAATGTCAAGAGGCAAATCACTAAAACCTTTTTCAGCTTTATCTACCGAGATGGTAGCATATCCTTCTTGGATTATATTCCCATGAATCCTTGGTGTCTTGGTTCGGTCAATAGGATTAACAACACCGATAGCCACCTTGATTGTGGAATTCCCCTTCGGAATGTGTAGCTCACACGATATACAAGGTTCAGTGATGTCATCCACAGGGAAGCGCAGTCCTGTGTCCCCCTTGATTTGGTATCTCCGTGGAAGCGCAGCTGCTTTTCAACTGAACAGATTGGCTAATGTTGATTCCTGGCTCTAATGCCTGCTTGCTTGCACTCATTGCTATTTGCACTTGCCTTCTGATTTCCTCCTGTATTCTCGCTTCAAGGTTTTTTTCCCGCTCCTGTGCTTCACGCACCGCTTCCTCCAACCTCTGGAGCCGTTGTGCCTCTTCTTCCTTCTTTCTCTGGTGGCTTCTGTAGGAAGGTCTGTCCTGAGGGAATCCATGCTCCCACGAGACACTTTCTTTTCGTCTAGTTCGGCCACCATGTTCAATAGTCCCGATGGCGTATGTCAGCTCATCCTTCTCTCTGTTAGGCCTGAACGCACCACTAGCAGTAGCTCTCTGAGCATAAAACAATCTTTATGCTACTTCTTGCAGTCTTGCGCCATAAACACACTTCCCTGTCTCCTGGTCCAGTGTTCCCCCATGAGTGAAAAACCAATTCTTTGCACGCTCTCCCCACTCGAGTGATTCTGGTGTGATACCCTTGGCAAGAAGGACTGCTTCCATTTTGTTCCACTTCTTAATGGCAGTTGGGTAGCCACCTGATCCCAAGTTATGGTGGTATGTCTTCTGTTGGGCATTACGTTGGTTCTTTATCACCCGACTCACACCATCTTCCGAAGTCTTGTACTGTACAAACTCATTCCAATAGGGCCTCTGCTTTGAGATCAGGCCTGGGACAGTAAAATCTGGTGCTATGTTCTTCTTGACATACGTCGTGTATAGGTGTTTCTTCCAAGTCTAAAACTGGGTGGCCATCTTCTTCATTGCACAATCCCTAACTCGCTCCTTCAATTCATCACCATCTATTATATCATCATAATCATCTGTTTGGAGCGTGAAATGTACCAAGACATCTTTCTAAATTAACGTCTTGTCATGATCGGAGACAAAACTGATATGAGGAGCATTGGTCTTCTTCTTCCATTCGCAGGTACTGATTGGGAGCCGGTCCCGTACAAGGTAACCACAGTGGTGCATGAATTTCAATTTATTTGGCCCCCCGGTTCGCCTGTATCCACATTGAACTCCGAGATGATGAAGCGGCCATCCAATGGCTTTTTGGGACCTCGAACATTTTTACTCTTCGTTGTAGTTGTTGATGTCGATCCAGAGGGCTACAAAACATAAACATTATTTTTAATGTCATGAGCACACATAAGACATATGATAATATATATAGCTAATAATAAAAAATATATACTTGGCCAATATGTTGTTGCTCATTTTGTTCAAGAGCTAAGTACTGACTCCTGTCATCTGCATCCTCTTGCACTTTTTTTAGCACCATCATCACCGGCAACTTGAGTGCTAGTGTTGATCAAATTCATCATCAACTCCTCCTCATCCTTGTTTCTCGGGTCGGCCATCTAGCTTCAAAAAACAAAACCAATATATAGTACGTCAAATCTTTGCTTACATGCATAAAATCTTCCGCCGTATAAACCCTAAACCCTAAACGAGTAGGTTTTGACAGGTGAAGGTTGGTTTGTATGATAAGAAGAATCAGGAAGCGAGTAGGTTTTGGCGGTGGTCCTGCCTGAAACAAAAGGGGGGCGTCGCTACGCATTAGGTTTTATTAAATGAAAAATAGCGAGCCTTGCCTGAAAGAAAGGGGGCATCGTTGCGCGTCAAGTTTCTGAGAACAATAAACGATGAGCCTCGCCTAAAAGAAAAGGGGGGCGTTGCTGCAAACCAAAGTGACAACAAAATCGCACTGCATCCTGACTCGTCGAGTAAACAGCTCCAAATAATGTTTACAATGATTGGAACCCTCGAAGAGGTTCACAACAACACGCCAAATTTACAACAAATACAACAACACACGTTACATCGATAAAAAATAGACATCAAGTCGGCCCTTGGCGTTGGAACTCCCAAACATCGGGAGCATCCTCTTCAAAACACACCTCGCATGCCATATCATCCACAACCACCTGCAAACCAACCTTCACCCACCAAAAATGATCGAACGAGGGCGGCGTAACCCTAAACCCTAGGGCAAACGAGGGCGGCGGTGCTCCGCCGTATAAACCCTAAACCCTAGGGCGAACGAGGGCGGCGGTGCTCCATCGTATACATAGAAACACATGGCGCTTATACATAGAAACGCATGGCGCTTATAGATGGCGCGTATACACTAGAATTTTTTTCTGTTCCTTTGGCACTTTCTTTCTTATAATAGTTAGCACAACAGAGAATAATGCCCATCTGAACACCGTGTGCGACATGCCATGAAAATTAGTTAAGTATACATTTCGGTTTGCGATTGATACACACATTTGTTGACGTACGTACGTATGCAAGTGACAACCAAAGTTTCAGTAGCTACTGTATCAAAGCATGCACGTAGGAAAAGAAAACGTGAACAACATGGACGTATGGTTACCATGATCATGAACTTGCCTAAAACATGTGTTTCATGCATGGATGGAATAGGATTGGAGCAAGCACAACGTACCTTAGGGCGGCCGGCGGTGTGGCGGGCCGAGTGGCGTGGGCACAGGGGGAGAGGAATTGGCGAAGAACGCAAGGAAGAAGATGGCACAAGTATATATATGCCATGCCCCTTTACTCCCGGTGCTATCCTCCCACCGGGAGTAAAGGTCCTTTACTCCCGCTGCGTGTTACCAACCAGTTGGTAACACGCACCAGGAGTAAAGGTTTACCTTTACTCCCGGTTGGTAATAAGCACCGGGAGTAAAGGTTTTTTTGGCGGGCCACGAAACTGCAGGCCACCTTTACTCCCGGGTGGGCTTCCAACCCGGGAGTAAAGGTGGGCTGCAGTTTCGTTTCCCGCGTGTTTTAAGCAATAGTCTTGTTAAATACAATAGAAATGCAATAGTTTTTTTTAAATACATAGTAAATTAAATAAAAGGCATAAAATTATTTTGTTAAAAATATGGATTTTCTTTTTCTTTATTGCACATAGGAAAAATCAATAACCTAACTTTTTTTATTTTTTGTTACAATTATAAAACATAATGTAACTAATATTTATTATTTCGTTAATGCAAAAATGTAGTGTTTAATTAAAATTATTAAAACTATTGGTTTTGGATAGGAAATTTGTTTTTACATCATTTTAACGTTAATATTTTAATTTTTCATCACTCAATATCCTAATTTACCTTTTTGAGAGAGAAATCCCACCAAATCAAACATTGATTTAATTTGAAACATGACATAATAAACATCTGAATTCACAATTATTACATAATATCTCAAACACACACTACATTAAATCACTATATCATCAAGTGGGCACAGCAGTGAACTTCTTCTTTACATATGTCCCTTGGTTATGATCGCGTCGTAACCATGGAGTGTCCTCATCATTTACCAAGATGCTAGGGTCTTTGTTCACTTTGAAGGGCGGAATTCGGTCATCCTTTTCATAATCTTCTGACATGTCCGACTTGTCCTCAATTCCCACGATGACTCTTTTCCCTGAAAGAACTATGTGGCGCTTTGGCTCTTTGGTTGAGTCATTATCGTTTTTCCCTCTTTTTGGTTTGGTAGACATATCATTGACATAGAACACCTGATTCACATCCTTGGCAAGGACGAATGGTTCGTCTTTGTACCCAATATTACTAAGGTCTACTATTGTCATTCCATACTCGTTGTCTACTGTTACCCCGCCTCCGGTCACCTTGACCCATTGACACTTGAACAATGGGATCTTCAAAGTAGGTGCATATTTTAGTTCCCATATTTCATCTATGCGTCCATAATATGTCTGCTTATTCCTATTCGGGTTTGTGGCATCTATGCTGACACCACTGTTTTGGTTGGTACTCCTTTTATCTTGGGCTACTGTGTAGAATATGTTCCCATTTATCTCGTACCCTTTGTATGTGACAATATGCCATGATGGTTACATAGCCAATAAATACAGTTGCTCATGGATGCTCTCATCACCTTGACATTTTTTCGCAACCAACCGTCAAAAGTTTCCATGTGCTTACGCGTAATCCAAGCTTCAGTCTTCCCTGGAAACTCGGATCGTAAGAGATCCTTGTGTGTCTCAATATACGGATCTACCAAAGAGGAGTTCTGTAGAACTGTGTAGTGCGCTTTATTGAAATAATCATCATCCATACCAATATATGTTTTTCTCCCTAGTGTCCCCTTTCCGCTTAGTCTCCTCTCATGTCTCGATTCAGGAACACCAATCGAGTCAAGGTTGAGAATAAAGTCAACACAGAACTCAATGACCTCTTATGTTCCATAGCCCTTGGCGGTGCTTCCTTCTGGGCAAGCACGGTTGTGAACATATTTCTTCAGGACTCCCATGAATCTCTCTAAGGGGAACTTGTTGTGTAGGAACATAGGACCGAGAATGAAAATCTCCTTGACTAGGTGAACTAGGAGGTGTGTCATGATATCAAAGAAGGAAGGAGGGAACACCAACTCAAAGCTGACAAGACATTGAACCACATCATTCTGTAGTTTAGCTAGATCAGTTGGATCAATTGCCTTCTGAGAAATTGCATTGAGGAATGCACATAGCTTCACGGTGGCTAGACATACATTTGGAGGTAGAATTTCTCTTAATGCAACTGGAAGTAATTGCGTCATGAGAATGTGACAGTCATGGGACTTTAAGTTACATAATTTCTTCTCTGGCACATTTATAATACCCTTTATATTCGAGGAGAATCTAGATGGTACCTTGATGTTGTTTAAGCATTCAAACATGATTTCGTTCTCCTCTTTGCTTAGAGTGTAGCTGGCAGGACGTAAGTAATGGCGTCCATCATCTGTCTTCTCTGGATGCAGGTTGTCTCTTTCTCTCAAACAACGCAGGTCTTGTCGTGCTTCAAATGTGTCCTTAGGCTTTCCATACACACCCATGAAGCCTAGCAGGTTCACACAAAGATTCTTCGTCAAGTGCATAATGTCGATCGAGCTATGGACCTCTAGGACTTGCCAATAGGGTAGGTCCCAAAATATGGACTTCTTCTTTCACATGGGTGCGTGACCATTAGCGTCATTCGGAACAGGTTGGCTGCCATGTCCTTTTCCAAAGATGACTTTCACATCATTGACCATATCGAGTACATCCTCACCGGTTCGGTTGCGAGGCTTGGTCAGGTGGTCTGCCTTTCCTTTAAAATGCTTGCCTTTCTTTCTTACCGGGTGATTTGCAGGAAGAAATCGACGATGGCCAAGGTACATGACCTTTTGACATTTTTTTCAAGAATACACCTCTAATATCACCGAAGCAGTGTGTGCATGCATTATATCCCTTGTTTGACTGTCCTGAAAGATTACTTAGAGCAGGCCAATCATTGATTGTTATGAACAACAATGCTCGCAGATCAAAGTGTTCCTGTTTGTACTCATCCCACACACGTACACCTTCTTTATTCCACAAAATGAGAAGTTCATCAATAAGTGGTCTCAGGTACACATCGATGTCATTGCCAGGTTGCTTCGGGCCTTGGATGAGCACAGGCATCATAATGAACTTCCGCTTCATGCATAACCAAGGAGGAATGTTGTAGATACTTAGAGTAACAGGCCAAGTGCTATGACTATTGTTCTGCTCTCCAAAAGGATTGATACCATCTGTACTTAAAGCAAACCTTAAGTTTCTTGCGTCATTTGCAAACTACAGGAATTCTCTGTCGATTGCTCTCCACTGGGACCCATCAGCAGGGTGTCTCAACATATTGTCTACCTTACGATTTTCTTTGTGCCATCACAATAATTTTGCATGTTCTTTGTTTCTGAACAGACGTTTCAAGCGTGATATTATAGGAGCATACCACATAACCTTGGCAGGGATTTTCTTCCGCGGACGTTCGCCCTCAACATCACCAGGGTCATCTCGCCTGATCTTATACCGCGATGCATGGCATACCGGGCATGCATCCAATTTCTTGTACTCTTTGCCACGGTATAGGATGCAGTCATTAGGACATGCATGTATCTTCTCGATTTCTAGCCCCATAGGATAGACAACTTGTTTTGCTTCGTAGGTAGTGGCGGGCAATTCATTGTCCTTCGGAAACATCTTCTTTTGGATTTTTAGTAACTCTCCAAATCCCTTGTCAGATACACCATTCTTTGCCTTCCATTGTAGCAATTCTAGTGTGGT
This sequence comes from Miscanthus floridulus, assembly GCF_019320115.1. Classification (NCBI taxonomy): domain Eukaryota; kingdom Viridiplantae; phylum Streptophyta; class Magnoliopsida; order Poales; family Poaceae; genus Miscanthus; species Miscanthus floridulus. The sequence continues at coordinate 121,181,283 of NC_089588.1, read as the reverse complement.
TACCAACTTTTTCTGTCCTGCATCACAAGTTGGGTACAACAATTTCTTGTGATCTTCTAGCATCCGCTCGAACTTGATCTTCTCCTTTTCACTTTCACATTCTCTTTGTGTGTCACGAATGACCTGACAAAGATCATCAGCCGGATCATCTTCTGTGGCTACCTCTTCTTCAGCTTCTCCCATTGCAGTATCATTGAAGCACGCACCATCGGGAATAATATCATTGTCGTCCCATTGTTTTTCTTCACCTTCTTCCATTACAACTCCGATTTCTCCGTGCTTCGTCTAACAAATATAGTTTGGCATGAAACCTGACTTGAACAAGTGTAAATGAAGAGTCTTTGAGCAAGGATATTCCACCGTATTCTTACATATGGCACATGGGCAGCACATAAAACCATCGCGTTTGTTTACCTCGGCCGCACGTAACAAAGAATGCACGCCGTCAATGAACTCTTGGGAGTGGCAATCAGCATTGTACATCCAATGCCGGCTCATCTGCATTACATGACATAAATACCATATTAAAACCTAGATCACAATTAATTATTTATACAACGTGCGTGCCACCACAAAAGGTACAAATTTATGAAAGCATCGCTACAATGTAGACAATCCCAACTACCACTAAAAGAACTAAAGCTAAAATATATTTCAGGAGCACAAGGATTTCGTGACCAATCTCAACTAAAACAGACAGATCCCCCGATTGTGCAACATCTTTGGGCTTCTTCGGCTGGATCACTACCTCATTAGCCGCCGTATCTGCCTGTTGTGCAAGATATTTTTGCACGAGTTCAACATACTCTTCCTCCCAGTAGAAGCCTGAACATCGTCCACTGCCATCCCACTGAAATTAAAACAAAAAATTAGAACTTTAATCGCAACCATCATGAAAATAGGTATAAACTAACCATAATCATTAAATACGATAAAATAACTCACATTGCGATCCGGACACTTGTAGAAGATGCGATCCTTGTTGGGACCCTCCTTCTTCACTCGGTACTCCATCACAATCTTCGTCTCATCACGCACTTGCCGCATGGAATGAGAGGGAGGCCTGGCCTAAGTCGCTTTGGAAACCCATGAGAGGCCGAGGACCCGAAAGCAGTTGCCATCTACTCTCTATACTCATTTTTAATACACTATAAATTTCTCATTTTATAAACAAATAAAATTTAGAAACTATAAAATTATCTATATCTCTAAATAATGAAGCAGTTGCCATCTACTCTCTATACTCATTTTTTAATACACTATAAATTTTTTATTTTATAAACAAATAAAATTAAGAAACTATAAAATTATCTATATCTCTATACTCATTTTTAATACACTATAGCTCAAAAACATGTTTTAATAAATAACCATCTGTACTAGTTGACCTTGCTTACGTGATCATCTCGGCGAGCATTTCTCTACCGCACGGCACCGTACTTGGTCAAGGAAGAGCTCCGATTCTACGAGGAAGGGAGCACGGTCTTCCACGACTGTTGTCGCTCTCCCTCGTAGAATCAAAGCTCCTCCTTGATGTCCGTTACCGCTCGATAGAGAACATGCTCGCCGAGCTGAACACGGTCCGCAAGTTCAACTAGTACGGATTTTCTATAATTTTCTAACTATTTTCTAAGTTTTTTATTTCATAAAAAGTTAAAATAAAAAGTACGGTGATTGACATACTACTGCGACGATATCGGGACATGTGAATAAATAACCATCCGTACTAGTTGAACTTGCTTACGTGATCATCTCGGCGAGTATTTCTCCACCGGACGGCACCGTACTTGGTCAAGGAAGAGCTCCGATTCGACGAGGAAGGGAACACGGTCTTCCACGACCGTTGTCGCTCTCTCTCGTAGAATCAAAGCTCCTCCTTGATGTCCATTACCGCTCGACAAAGAACATGCTCGCCGAGCTGAACACGGTCCGCAAGTTCAACTAGTACGGATTTTCTATAATTTTCTAACTATTTTCTAAGTTTTTCATTTCATAAAAAGTTAAAATAAAAAGTACGGCGATTGACAGACTACTGCAACGATATCGGGACATGTGAATAAATAACCATCCGTACTAGTTGACCTTGCTTACGTGATCATCTCGGCGAGCATTTCTCCACTGGACGGCACCGTACTTGGTCAAGGAAGAGCTCCGATTCTACGAGGAAGGGAACACGGTCTTCCACGACCGTTGTCACTCTCCCTCGTAGAATCAAAGCTCCTCCTTGATGTTCGTTACCGCTCGACGGAGAACATGCTCGCCGAGCTGAACACGGTCCGCAAGTTCAACTAGTACGGATTTTCTATAATTTTCTAACTATTTTCTAAGTTTTTCATTTCATAAAAAGTTAAAATAAAAAGTATGGTGATTGACAGACTACTGCGACGATATTGGGACATGTGAATAAATAACCATCCGTACTAGTTGAACTTGCTTACGTGATCATCTCGGCGAGCATTTCTCCACCGGACGGCACTATACCTGGCCACAGAAGAGCTCCGATTCGACGAGAAAGGGAACACGGTCTTCTACGACCGTTGTCACTCTCCCTTATAGAATCAAAGCTCCTCCTTGATGTTCGTTACCGCTCGACGGAGAACATGTTCGCCGAGCTGAACACGGTCCGCAAGTTCAACTAGTACGGATTTTCTATAATTTTCTAACTATTTTCTAAGTTTTTCATTTCATAAAAAGTTAAAATAAAAAGTACGGTGATTGACAGACTACTGCGACGATATCAGGACATGTGAATAAATAACCATCCGTACTAGTTGAACCTGCTTACGTGATCATCTCGGCGAGCATTTCTCCACCGGACGGCACCGTACTTGGCCACAGAAGAGCTCTGATTCGACGAGGAAGGGAACACGGTCTTCCACGACCGTTGCCGCTCTCCCTCGTATAATCAAAGCTCCTCCTTGACGTCCATTACCGCTCGGCAGAGAACATGGTCGCCGAGATGAACACGGTCCACAAGTTCAACTAGCTACTTTAACCTTCTTTCATGTAAATATGCAAGCTTGAAGTGATTTTGAGCCCAAATTGCTTACAAATGAAAAAAACCACAATAAAGAACCATATATATAGTGAACAAAATGAGATAAGACAATGGTGAAAAATGAGAGTATGAGGTTGGTAACCTTTACAACTGAAGAATCGACGGAGGAATCGAAGAAATCGACGGAGGAATAGAAGAATGGATAGAGGAACAATGGAGGGAGGGAGGAAGCAAGAACACTAGTGCAGTGAGCTTCAAAATGTGCTGAGCTCGGGCTCGGGGAGGAAGGAGACGACCGGGATATAAAGGGGGGACCTTTAGTCCCGGTTGGTGGCTCCAACCGGGACTAAAGGTAACTTTCCAACCCCGGGCGCAGCCACGGCCCGGGAGTAGACCTTTACTCCCGGTTGGAGCCACCAACCGGGAGTAAAAGTATACCTTTAGTCCCGGTTGGTGGCTCCAACCAAGACTAAAGGTCCCTGCCGTAGCCGTTAGGCAGGGACCTTTAGTCTTGGTTGGAGCCACCAACCGGGACTAAAGATATCTCTAGTCCTGGGCGCAAAAAATTCTGGGACTAGAGCCCATTTTGGCCGAGGATCAAAGGTCTGTTCTCTACTAGTATTAGGGGCTGTTTGGTAAAGCTCCACCGGTAGAAAAAGTGAATCTGAATCCCAGATATACCTGGATCCACTATGGAGTAGCTCCACCGTAGATCTAGGATTCGTCAAAGCATTTGGTACTCCTCCAGTGTTTCTCTCAATCTCACTAATAGCCAGGCCCATGCGTCAAAGGGCAAAAAAAATGGTCGGTCGGGGCTTCTTCTTCCTCGCGCGCACGAGGGCCGACCGGGTCGGGGGCGGGCGTGTCGCGCGAAGGCCAGCGGCCAGCGCAGAGATCCTACACAATGCTGGCGGAGCTCATGGCCGGCCATGGCAGGCTCGGCGGGGCGCTATGTTTCGGCACCCGCTTTTTCTCTCATCGTCCCTACATTGAGGATGGAGGGCGAGCAGGGTAGCTCCCTGTGCACTGCCGACAAGAAAGGCAAGGGCGTTGCGTGTCTGATGGCCACCGCCGCGTGTCCCCTATGCGCGCGAGGTTTCATGCTCGACATGCGTTGGATGGAGAGGGGCATGGAGCGCAGGGCTCCCGTGGCCAGCGACGCGAGGCACAGGGAGCGCGCTGCGGCACAGGGTGCGACCAGCGGCTCGGCGCGGCGGCCCGTGGCATGCGGCCATGGCGGGCCGGTCGGGAGCTTCTTGGCGGCTTGTCAGAGCTCGGCCTGTCTGAGTCGCAAGGAACAAGAAAAATTAGATCGAACTGATTTTTCTGTGTAATGAGCGGCTCGTCGGAGCTCGGCCTCTTTGCACTTCACCAATTTGGTGGATCTAGGGGTAGATCCACTATTTTGATGGAGTAGATCCATGGTGGATCTGCCGGATCCAAAAGCGTTTGGCTAGAAAAATATACAGATCTGGTTTGGTGAATTTGAAGTTGGTGGAGCTCTACCAAATAGGCTCTTAGTTTTAATTTGATGACTGAAACAATCCTTTCAATTTACTGTATCATTTTTAAATTTATTATTTTGTTTAATTCAAAGGAAACATAATCATGCATGGTGGGGTATTCGTGTTGGAAATAGAGGAACCCTTTTTTGATTATTTATTGTTCAACGCCTCACCAAAAATAATAATGGCGTATTGCACCGTATCAATGAAAATGCAAGGCACTGCACACTTTGGATTTTGATTACTGTGGGTAACCCACCCTTGACATTATTGCCGTTTCACTGCAGGAAGGTTAGGACCGTTTGGCTGGGCTCCTGCCGGCTCCGGCTCTGGCACTGTAGCAAGGTGTCGGCCGCTGGGCGGCCGACAGGAGGCTGCGGGAGCCGGAGCCAATGGAGCTCGAATTTCTGGCTCCGGCTGCTGCGACGGCGTCTGTGAGTGGGGAGGAAAGGAGAGAGAAAAAGGTCTTCGATGAACAGTGAAATACGTATTGATTTCGCGCAGGAGCCGGAGCCGCCCGCAGCCAGCCAAACGGGTCCTAAAACAGGGCTGATTTTAATCAACGGCCGGGAGGAGACGCTTGCCTATGGAACCTCGGTAAGACAAAAGAAAAAAAATCATCTCTTTCCTTCCCTTCATCCCTGAATAATAAATTAATTTTAAGGACGTTCTTAATTCAATTTAAAAAAAAAATGACTGAATTTATAGAAGACAACACCAACATTTATAATACCAAGTTATTATCATTAGATGCACCATAAATATAAACTGTATTTTCATAAAATGCTAATTATTTGGTATCGCAAATATTTATATTTTTTCTATAAATTCAGTCAAATATGAAAAAATTGACTAAAGATAATTCTAAGAATTAATTTATTTAGGAGCCGAGGGAGTATGATATAAACACTGATAGGAGAGGCTGGAATAATAATTATGAATGGTTGGTGCAAGACTTTTGCAAAAGCTGGAACAAATTTTCCTTTCTCTAAAAAAAGTTTTTCTATAAACACTGGTTGCAATCTTTTGCGTAACGTTGGCGTGTGCGTGTGTAAATCCGAACTTACAAATTAACCTTTTTAATGAATGAAAATACTCCTACAACAAAGGCATACGTGACCGAAGACAACGACACCGTGTTCTACTCAGCGCAGCTGCAGCTGCCGGACACGACGCCGGCGCCGGAGAAGCGGGCGCACACGGAGCGGGTGATCCGGGAGATGGGGCTCGCCGACGCCATAGACACGCGCATCGGCGGCCAGATCGCCAAGGGCATCAGCGGCGGGCAGCGGAAGCCGCTGAGCATCTGCATCGAGATGCTGACGCGGCCGCGCCGGCTCTTCCTCGACGAGCCCACCAGCGGCCTCGAAGCGCCGCCTCTTACCACCTCATGAGCCACATCGCCACCCCCGACGGCATGACGGTCGTCGCCGCCGTGCACCAGCCCAGCGGCGACGTCTTCGAGCTCTTCCACGGCCTCTGCCTGCTCGCCGCCGGGAAGGCGATCTTCTTTGGGACCATCTCTGATGCCACCGAGGTGACGACCCTGCTTCGTCTTAGCTTCTTCTTCTTCTTCAGGCTATCTGAATAGCGAATTGTCAGCTGCTGACCTATTGTGCTAGCTCGTTCCTTGCATGCATGAGTTCTTCACTCTGAACGGCTTTCCATGTCCACACCTGAGAAGCCCGTCAGATCACTTCCTAAGAACAATCAACAAAGACTTTGATGAGGTATATATACTCACTCGATCCTATGAACTGTCACAAATTCAGTGCAACTTCACTTTTCCTAAGAACAATCAACAAAGACTTTTCGGCTGTTTTCCTGTTAGCGTTAGAACTCTCCACAGTTCGGCTGGCCGGCCGGAGCCAGCTGCTTCCTTCTCACAAAACACTGTTCACCTACCAGCCAGAACAGTGTTTTTCTTTCATAATAAATCAGCCGAAAACGACCAGCCGGCTTTAATCCAGCTCAACCGAACAGACTATTAAGTTATTCTGTGGCCACTTTGAGTTACGATAATTACTATACTAATTTACGAGATTATGGTAACTCTCTCGTAAGTGATTTACTATAACATTATGGTATCATCTTGAATTATAGCAACCCATGTATCGTAAATATGTATTGTCATTATCGTAAATTGGTACAAACATTATCGTAAAACAAGGTAGCTATAGAATAAGTTATTCTGTGACCAGCTGCAGAATAGCCTTACCGTGTGTGTCTATATATATATATATATATATGAAATTGTGGAGAGTTCTAAAGCTAACAGGAAAACAGCAGCTCAAGCGATAGAAATTCTTGCGACTGCATACGGATCCTCCAGTTATTTTGAAAAAATGACAGACCAAATTGTTGAAATGAAAAACATGGTAAGTTGAATACCTGTAAGGTCGTCACCGTATTATCCAATATCAATAAAAAAAACGTTCCACATCCACCGAAGAGCAATATATTCACCGATCTGTTTGGCTAACTACTTATTTTGATACTAGCCAAATCAGACCTCTACTTGTCTGTTTGGTAGCTACCTATTTTGATACTATCTATTTTCTACTTTCAACTCCAGCAATACTACCTAAACAGGCCTCCCAAATTTATTCAAACCGTCGCGGGACCCACATGTCATCGTCTTCCTTGTCGGCATTGACGAGCTCGGCCATGGGAAGCACGGTCGGGGAAGTGGCCGGAGGAGCATGGGGAGTAGGCTGATGCCGGAGAAGTGGCCGGAGGAGGTTCACGCGGGGATGGGAGTCGCCAGGGAGCAGATCACGCCCGCGCTGTGGAGGCTGGTTGCGCAGAGAACCAGACCATGCCGTGGAGTCGCCGGGAGAAGACCGCACCGTGGAGGCCAGCCGCGCCCGCACCGGAGAGGCTACCCGAGGCCGTGCTCGCGCCGGTGAGGCCCGTGCCCATGCATGGAGGCCGGCCGTGCTCGCGCTAGCAGTGAGGCCCGCCGCGGTGCCGACGAGGCCCGCCTCGTCAGAGAGAGTCGCACCGCCGGTACTTTGTTCGATGAAAGGAAGTCGTGTGGAGAAGACAGACAGAAAAAAAGTAGGGGGAGTGGAGTAGGGAGCCGGTACAAAGAAAGTTGCTTGTGAAGCTGAAACAAAACTGAGTTGTGCTAACCGGGACCATAGATACGTGGAAAATTCCTAAACCATCCTAGATCACTTTTGGTGTTACGCTGCCATCCTAGATCACTTCTCGTGTTAAGCAACCATTTCAAATATGTTTTTTTTTTTGTGATCGGGTACATCATTTCAGATATTTTTAGCAAACAACAAAAGCTAGTTGTCATCGTGAACCGATTTAACACCATGTGTAGTTTTCCGAATATATTATCTATACCTAACCCTAATATATAATGCCTTCTCTAACCGATTTGTGGCACTATCGTTTACTCATACAATCCACGGCACGGTGAAACTGCAACCAACCCACCGGATTCTCTCTGCAGTGGAGCTAGGAGAGTACGTATAGTGGCCGCCTTGTCGGAGTGGCCAGGCCAGCAGAGCAAGGACTGCTGCCATGCATGCATGCATCATGTACCATGTGCATCTTTGCAAGTCGATGCAATGCAATGCAAGCATGGTCGAGACTCGAGAATGAACGAATGAAGCACTCTGACCGGTTTAATGCATGTACTGCTCTCTGACCGTAGCTAACAACAACCTCCCTTGCATCACCCTATGTCTATCCGTCGTCATAGTTGTGTCATTTTTCTTTTTCTTGCTTGTTTTTCATTTCACTCCCATACACGGCCGGCCATATCAAATGGAACACGGGACAACAAATATATACATATACGACGAGAACATATATACATATATGATTCAAATCAACAGCTAATTCTCAAGAAGATATATACATATACATATATAATTCACAAGAACATTATATCGAATGAAATTACAAGTCCAAATCACAAGAACATATATCATTCACATAATTCACAAGTCCGACCGTTCCACAAGTCCGATAACATTACCAATGTCACATTACATTCACAAGTCCAATCAACGGCTTAAGCCTAGCCTTTCCCACTCATGAAGATATTGGTACTGAGGATGTCTACATAAATCGGACGCTCGGTCATGGTAGGTGCCTCTGACATGTATAATCTGGCCCATTATGAAGCTGCAAAGGTCGTCGACGAGCTCCAAGAGGTTGTCATCTTTATGTGCGTCAGCTCTCATTCCTTTTTCTTCTTGCCACTATAAAGACAATGAGCATATATAAACACAATGAGTATATGTAAAGATAGTGATCATATCTAAAGACAGTGAGCATATAAAAACACAGTGAGCATATGTAAACATAGTGTGCATATAAAGACAGTGAGCATATATAAAGACAGTGAGCATATATAAAAAAGTGAGCATATAGAAAAAGACAATAGAGGCGGCTGGTAATGATGCCAAGTTCCTCATAAGTTTATGATCATCAGCTCATATTTCAGATAATTTCTGGAGTTGGACAATTCCATCACTGGCAAAAGAGAGGAGAGGAGAGTTTGCTAGAAAAATAAAGTAGCCGCTGGTTGCCAAAAAAATAGCAGCTGCCGCCAAACATAGAGGAGTAGGAGAAGCAGAAGTAGTAGTAGAGGAGAGGAGAGGAGAGGAGGCCAAACAAAAAACAGTGATCATATATAAAAATAGTGACCACCTGCTGCCAAACATAGAGTAGAGGTAGAAGTAGAAGTAGTTGTAGAGGAGAGGAAAGGAGGCCAAACAAAAACAGTGATCATATATAAAAACATTGAGCAGCTGCTGCCAAACATAGAGTAGGATAAGTAGAAGTAGAAGTAGTAGTAGAGGAGAGGAGAGGAGGCCAAACAAAAACAGTGATAATATATAAAGACAGTGAGCATATATAAAAACAGTTGGCATATATAAAAAAACAGTGAGCATATCCAAACACAATGGACATATATAAACAGAGTGGGCATATATACAAACAGTGGGCATAGAAATTGATAGTTGGCATATATAAAACAGTGAGCATAGAAACAGTTGGCATATATAAAACAGTGGGCATATATAAAACAATGGGCATATATTGAAACAGTTGGCATATATAAAATAGTCTATTTTCAAGAGTTCAAGAGCCATCTAAGTTTCATGCTGGAATTAATAATACAGCAAGCAAGCAACTTCTTAGTAATACAGCTGTAGCATAGAAATTCTTAATAATATAGCAGCATGCAACTTCTCTCTTAATAATACAGCAGCATGCAATTTTTATTTTAATCACAATGGCAGGGCATGGGCAATATTTTTAAGTAAGCAGCAGGCTAATCAGTTGACCAAACTAAGCAGCTGCCAAGCATGCAATGAGCATTTACGCAAATAAGCACACAAGCACTCACAAACCAAGGCAACGCACATTGGGTGAAGCATCAGGAACTTGTGTAACAAAGAATACTACTCACATCTGCAGCAAGGTTTCACAAGACAACAACTCCAAACAAAGGTTAGGCGGCTTGTGTAACAAATGCAAGTGCATATGCATATACGGGTCCGTTCAGATGAACTTGCTGTGGCTGTGCTGCACCAATACTTACTCCTAAATATCATGTATCCTAGAAGTTACATGGAAATGGAAAGCAACATCAAGCTCATAAGACCTAATAACATGTCATATCTAAAAACAAGCTGATGACTGCATTGCCCACTATTTCACTGTCATATCTAAACAAGCTCAAGCAACAATGCACATATCTAAAAACAGTGGGCATTTCTAAAAACAGTGAGCCTTCTTGCAAGTTGCGCTAACCGACTCAAGTTGCACAGTGAGTCTTTCCTCACTTAAATTTAAAATTGGTAGAATACTCATCACACAGTTTCATAGTGTAATTAAATGTAGCACCACACACACTATGGAATGACAGTTCAATCGAAACTGAATGGAACCTCTACTGACCACTGTGAATAATATAAGCATGAATTGAAACTGAATGGAACAAGTGCTGGAGCAGCAAGCATCAGGAACAAGTGCTGGAGCACACAAGCAGCAAGCAGCGAGCACTGACAAACCAAAGCAATGCACATTGGGTGAAGCATCAGGAACAAGTGCTGGAGCAGCAAGCTGCAAGCAGCGAGCAGCAGCAGTGGTGGATCCGAACCTGTCGGTTGTAGGGGAAGCTGTGAAGGAGTGTGGACGCTGGTGGAGGTGTGGGGACACCAGAGAGCATGTGTAGCTGGGCCGCCCGCCGTTGGAGGTGCGCGGACTCCGGATCCTAATGGGCAAAGGGGCGGCTAATCGAGGGAGGGAGCACGGACGCTGGAGAGCTCGGGCACCATTGCCGCTCACTAGGGGAGGGAGCACGGATGCCGGAGCACACGAGCACCGGCCCACGGGAGGCTGTAACACCCTAAAATTTGCATGATTTTAAAATAGGAGAAAATGATTTGATTATGCATATGTGTGTGCATGCAAAGGTAGAAAATAATATTTTTTTGTGAAAATAAAATCAAGTATAAGGTATAAATACATGATGGTGCATTCATGCTGCTGCATATTTGTTTTTGTGATGACTGTATTTGAGCAAAACTTCAAAAGGTTCAAATTAGATTTGAATTTGTATTTCAAAATTGATTTGGAAAATTAGTTTAGAAAAAGAAAAGGAAAACTTACCCTCTCCCTGGTTTTCGGCCCAGCTTAGGCTGGTTTTCCCGCAAGCCCAGCTTCCGTTTCTACGCCCAGCGGCCTAGCCCAGCGCAAGCCGCGCCGCGCCCCTCCTTTCTCTTCTCTCTCGCTGACGGCTGGGACCGTCCTGTCAGGGTTTTCTTCTTCCTTTGTTCGCTATGGACTCCACCGGAGGGGTCCGCTGCCGCGTCGTTCTCCATCGTTGTGGCGTGATCCACAAGTTCCATGCCCTCTTAATTAGCAGCCCTACGCCCGTGCCACCTTCACCTAGCCCTAATCCAGCCACAGCATCGCCCTATGCCCTAGTGCCGCCATCCGGATCTCACCGAGAAGGAGTTCGACGCTGCCGTGTTGCCTAACCGCTCTGCCGTCACTATAAGCACCACTCTGAGCTTCACATTGAGTTCGCAAACCCATTGAGCCTCTTCTTACTCTTTTTCTCGCTATGGTTTTGTCGACACAAAAATGTCGACACACAGCAAGCCGAAAGGATCTGCTTAGGATGAGCCCGAAGATCTGCTTGGCTTCAATGCAGGGTTAACCGATCCTGCGAATTCCTCCCAAGGCGTGCCGGTCAATTTAACCTGCAATTGACAAGGAGAGAATGTTTATCAGTAATTTAAGGTGAAACATGCCGGTCTTTGCCTAGACAGTTCCAAGTGTGCCGCTTCGGGAGCAGCCAGACGAGAAAATCGACTAAATAGCCGATACACGAAGAAATCGGCTGTTATGGACAGTAAAGCTTATGGATCGCGATTGATTTTATGTTGATAACTACAATGCCCGTAGATGTAAGTGAAATCATTAGCTAGATGGATATTACCAGTATGAATTATTGAGCCGATGAATCTAATCGAGAAATGATATAACATGCAAACAAATCGATTGTCTAGTATCAATGGATCTACAAACACTCCGAATCTAATATGTTACCATCAACAGTGAGGTTCGACCGGATTGATGACAGCTATGATGATAATAACAAACTAAAACCTTAGAATCCGTAAAACTATCTACACATCGACAGGCTTTACGAAAGACATGCTATATATGTGAAAACTCAAAGCGGATCGGCTGAAATAGCCGATTCGAGTGAAGATGGACTACAGCATGCGAACAATCGACTATTTAACACAGACAAACCTATAAACTCATTAGACCTAACCTGCTATCTCTAATAGTGGGCTTCGACCGGATCGATGCAGCGGTGATAAAGACAACAAATCAAAACTTTAAAGTAAACAGATCTACCTATGTTTAACAGAATCATGTAGACACACTATAGGCATTAAACCATAGGCAATCGGCTATTTAGTCGATGCACGCAAAGCAAACAGTTCAGGTCACGCCTAATCGAGAATAAATCTACTAACTAGTATCCCCCAATCTACAGTGCCATAAGTGGGGATCAACCATATCGTTACAGCCATAATAGCAAACTATAGACTAGATTGAACTAACCAGCAAACCTCTTCAAGATCATACATGCCTTAACCGCATACTATGCATGATCAAGATCGAAATAGAACAGCCGATGAAACATAATGTTGTGACAAAGCAAATGATGGACTAAAATGATATGAGGCCGATCTAGATCAATCTCGACCGGATAGATTGATGTTGCTGCAAGCTAATAACAATAAGAACATCAGCAAGATTGGTAACTTAATAAATCTACCTGAAGGACGCCACCCTTAGGTAGAGCCGATAACTTGACCTTAATCTAATTCAAGCAGTGGAGGTCGACCGGATCGATGCAGCTGTACTTGAATTAGACAAGAGTTGATAACTAGCTTATACTAGAGTTCACAGTGGAGGTCGAACTTAACCGATGCAGCCGTACAAATAGAAGTATAAGCCATGACGGTACTTACAGACAAGCCAGAGATCAGCCGGACCGATGTAGCCCTGCTTGTTGAAGAACTTGTCGGGATCTACTCTACTACTACTTCTAAGGGTTGGCACGGAGCCAAAAAAGTAAATTGTATTTGATTGATTGAATGTCATTTACAATAGCCGGGGTCCAATATTTATACCCAGAACCTAAGCATGAATCTTACTTAAGTATGACTCATTATAATCTTTGGCATAAGAGAAAACATTCCAAATTTAAGATAACTTGGACCCTAATCTTTCCCTTTTTGTAGAGTCCGACCTATTTTTCCCGACGCCAACCGTAGCTTTTTGTTGTTATCTGCTGGCGTTATCCGAAGAGAGCCGATTCCAGTACTACATTTGAATCAGCTGATATCGACCTTTATGCAATCGATTCCTTAATGACACGATCCTGGGAGCTTTGAGTTCCTGCATTCTTCTTCCCAAATTCTGGTGTAAACATATGCCCCCCAATTTTGGGATAAAAGTAATTTTATTCCAAAATTACCATGCCTATACCTCCGATAGGTCCATAGTTATGGGTAGAGAATCTTGATCTAGGGTCTACTATGTGTCACCGTCTTTGCCAGCTTATGAGCCCATGCTTCAAAGTTTTACGAGAGCATCATTGCTTCACGGGTGCTTGGATCCATCTTTCCAGACCAACTATAAATGTCTATCCGACTCTAGCGAGAGCAACTCAACAACTCAGTTATGTTTCTCTTCTTCTCGCTTCCTCGAGTGCCCCTAGCTCCGCTAGACCTTCCATGGTCTAATTCCTTGCTATGAGGATCTTGAGTGGTTAGAAGAATTCTTATGCATAGGGTGATTGTGTGCTCATTTCAGCGCCTTGTTGGGCAAGAGGATCAGCTACTACGTTTAGAAGAATTCTTGTGACATCACATGAGTTTTCTCACCATGATCGTAGAGTTGTTCTAGTGTTTGCAAGGGCTAAAATGTGTGGACACCTTTCCCTTGTTTGCTTCATCAAATGCCCATCAGGAAAACCACAGACTTCTTTCCCACGGTTTCCTAGCCACCGAGAAATGAACATCTTTTAGTAGGCGACTTTCTTTCCTATTGTTTCCCAGTCATCAAGAAATTGGTTGGGTATATAGGCATCTTTTAAGCAGGCGGCCTTTCCTCTTTTCTTGATGCAATTTTATCAATGGGCCAATATGACTTGGTCCATGATGACCTTCGGCCTTGTGGGGATCCAGACTCCCTTAAATCCAAAGAAACCTTAGTGGGTTGATCGTCAATCAATGTAAACCTTTTGTATCAATCTCACAATATTTTGCAATTATGGGAAGCAATAAGTCCTAATTTGTTATCTCTTTGTGATCCATCCCCTAAATTTCTGGAGTGTCGATCCGTTTCCATATCTGATTTTAATTCCACAACCCGGATGAACCCATCTTCTTACCTATTGGGCTATATATATGGGCCATGGTTGTGGATCGAAAAACAACCTGCTTCGTCCCAAACCATCCATGTCTTTGGTGTGATTATGCTTTCCCATAGGTTTGAAGTCATGGAGAATGGCAAGAGGTCTACTGAGGAGGCCTTTAATGGGTTTGTGTCTCCATTCCAGGGCCTTCATCATCAGGAGGGTGCAACCCGGGATGCTCCCATTGCCCCAGAGCATAGGGCCAACTCCACTCAACTTCCGGGGTCGTCCTCATCAACAATTCACCGCCAGCTCTCCTACAACCCAACGAGGTGGATCAACAACGACGATCTGATTGCCTCCATCGATTGGGCTGGCCACAAGCTCACCGACTGCCTCTCCATCATGGAATCGGCTCTGGCCATGGCTCAGCGCCGATCACCCTCCAAGGCCAACTAGGTGGAGGAGAAGTTGGCCAACGTCGAGGCTAGAATCATGGGTGAGATGCCTACCATAGTTTTCTGTTTCTTCTTAGTTTTTTGTCTTCAAGATCTTGATCATCCCTTCCATAAATCTTTTTAGACTTATCGGCCCAGCTGGAAAGCCTCAGATCAGCTACGGAGCACGCGACAGGATTCGTCAACGCCATGGGTGCCGTGCTGGTGGTTCGCTTGTACGATATCCTAAACCGTGTCAGGGAGGTCGCTCTTCACAGTGTTTGTCATGGTGCTGCCATTCATTGCCCTCTGATAAGTTGCACCGGCATTCTTCAAACCAAAGGTCATCATAACCCATTCCAATAAACTGATTGTGCCAGGGCATCTAAAAGTTTGTTTTCGTTATGTCTTCCTCAGCCATAATAATTTGGTTATATCCTGCATTGCCGTCCATGAAACTAATAACCTTATGTCCGGCTGCTGCATCTACCAACATATCGGCTATCGACATCGGATAACCATCCATGGGTGTAGCTTTGTTCAGATCTCTAAAATCGATTCAAACTCTTAACTTCCCATTTTTCTTATACATAGGAACAACATTCGATATCCATTCTACATATCGGCACGGTCGGATAAATTTTGCTTCTAGCAACCTCTCAGTCTCCTTTTTGATATCATCAAGAACGTTTGGGTTGAATCTCCTCGGAGCTTGTTTAAACGGTCAATATCTAGGTTTGATTGGCAACCGATGTTCAACAATCGATCGGTCTAGACCAGGCATCTCATAGTATTCCCAAGCAAAATAATCTTTAAATTCCTTTAATAAACCCACTAACTCTTGCTTATACTAAGGACCCAACTTGGCACTTACATACGTCAGCCCAGGCCTATATCCAGAACCAATATTTATTTCTTCCAATTCGTCAGCCGACGTAAAGCCATGTCCTAGTTTACCATCTGTACCATCTATTGGATTATCCATTAAAACAAATTCTCAAAGTCGACTGCTTGGATCGACTGTTGGCTTTCATCATTGACTTTAATGAAGCCTCTTTCCCATAGCTTGCTAGAAAGACACTCGAAGTCTTCTAACTCCTAATATACTGGATCGGCTGTTGCGATACTCACAAATTCATCAGCGTGAACCAGCTCGACATCATCTCCATGCCATTGAATCAAATATTGATGCTTGGTTGATGGCACACAACTATTTGCATGAATCCAATCATGACCAAGGAGTAGACTGTATGACCCTTTTCCATCAATGACAAAGAATGTAGTGAGCAAAGTTTTACTTTCGATTGTCAATTCGACGTTCATTGCCCCCTGGTCTTAGATGCATTACCTTTGAAATCCTCAAGCATCATATCAGTTTCAATCAAATCTCGTGGCCCCTTGCCAAGCTTGCTAAAAGTGGTGTAAGGCATAAGATTGACAGAAGCACCTCCATCTACCAACATCTTTCTCATCAGCTTCCTGTCAATAAAACCTTTTACATATAAAGCCTTTAAGTGCCGATGCTTGACTGGCTTATCGAATATTGTCTGTTGTATAACTGTCAACTTGGCAACTATTTCCTCATACTCTGATTCATCAAAATCTGAATAAACTTCTTGATTTGCTGGAGTATTGAATTCTGATGGTAACAGAAAAGCCATTTGAATATTAGCCGATGGTTATCTCCTATCGGCTATTTGCTTAGCACGCCACACCTAATATCTACCAGATGCCTATGCCTGTTCTAGCTCTCTATTCCTTCGGCATTGCATCCTTCTTTTCTGGCTTCTTGTCAAACCTCCTGGACACCATTGGCCTTCTTGCCAAACGTATTCTTCTTCATTATCTTCTTCTCCGTAATCAGCCTAGTTTTGATCAACAACCCGTTTTCCAAGCCGATCATGAACACTTCTATTTTTAAGCGTCGATTCATGTTACTATGATGATACTCATCTTGAGCATGGATAGATCGGCGGTTGGCTTGAGATTACCTAAACTCCCAATATTGTTCATTGCACTCTGGACAGTTATTTCTAGTAGGCAATTTCAAACCTTCGTTCCAGCAATGTCTGAAGAAAGGACAATTCCAATGTGATTCAGCTTGCTTTCTTTCATACCTCTCTTTTTCCTGTTGACGCTGGTATTCTTGGTCTTCTAACCAACACTGATAATCCTTTTTCTTCTGCCGCTGCCATTTATTCAACAAAATTCGAGATGTAACATGCGGCCTTGTCGCACCATCCTTCAACATTTCTATTTACTCATATCAGCTCTTTTGTTGGTCATGATGCCTTCTAACCTCTCTATATTCATCAGCCTATATTTGTATCTCGGGATCGACTGTTCAATTTCTTTTGATCTAACTGATGTTAGGACTTTAGTCTTCCCTTTGAGCAGCATAGCATCAACCATATTCTGATCTCTTGGGAAAGGATTATCATCAACTTTCATCTTTCGAGACGTATTAAATTTGAGCCTTCCTTGCTGAATATCCCTCTGTATATGTTGTCGGAAAACTCTGCACTCATTAGTGGAATGATAAGTAGCGTTATGAAATTTGTAGAACTTCTTATTCTTCAACTAATCAGGAGACAACATAGCATGATTATCGGGCAACTTGATCTGTCCTTTCTCGAGCAAGAAATCGAAGAGCTTGTCTAATTTTGTGACATCGAAATCATAGCTCTCTTCGACTCCTCTTCCCCAAGGATTTTGCACCATTACTGTCTTCTTACCCCAATTCTATTCGGCCACAGCAACCTCTTCTTCTTCATCGTTTTTATAGCCATCATCAATCGAATATGGATTATGGGTTTCGGCCATTGTGGCATTCTTCTCGAATCGGGTATCTCTACGCATGTTTTGAAATTGGCTATTAAGCGCTGCCACTCGTTGAGCCAACTGACCTAAATTGTCAAACTCTTGTCCCTACAGCTTCTCTCTCCATGTTGGTAACATTCCTTGAACAGACAAAAAGCCAGCTAATCATCAGTTAAGTTCAGTGAGAAGCACAAATTTCAGGTCTCTCGGAACCTCTGAAGAAACTCGATGCCCGATTCATTAGTTCTCTACCTTATAGTCATCAAATCGGTAATTTTCTTTTCTCCTATCCCAGTATAAAAATATGTATGAAATTTTTTCTCTGGGTCAGCCCAATTGGCAATGGAGTTAACTAGCACTGATGAAAACCAAGTGAAGGCTGGCCCTAACAGAGACAAAGAGAAGAAACGAACTCGATGGGCCTCTTCAATGGATGCTTCACCCAACTATGTAAGATACCGACTCACATGTTCTATCGTACTTGTGCTATCTTGGCTAGTGAACTTGGCAAACTCCGGGAGCCTGTAATTTGTAGGGAGAGTGACTAAATCATACCACTCTGGATATGGACGTTTGTATGAGAAGGTATGCTCTTTTGGCTTGAAATCAAATTGATTCTTCATCATTTCGGTCACTCTAAGCAACAACTCATCAGCATTTAAATTTGAATTTCTCTGTAATTGCTGACCCATCTATGGATTAAAATTTTGGGTACTTTGATACCCTGGATTGGGAATCATGTGAAGGGTGTTGTAATCTACGCCATAATGATACCCTTGTGGAATCTTTATCTGCTAGGTCATTTGCTGGTTTGCTGCTTGAAGTCTCTGGTTATAGATATTAGGATCTATATCTCTATGAATCCTTTGAACTGATGGTGCTATTCTTTGAGCCGACGATGTTATCTAGCCTGATGTGCCAAAATTGACCATTTGATTCTAAACTAGTCCCGTCGGCTGTTGCACATGCTGTTTTGACGATCTAGGATTATACTGTATCTGATTAGTAGTTTCACACTGAACTTGCTTAGATGAGCCCTGAACCACCTAGACATCATCATTACCAGCTGCTGTTGCTTCTTGATGGCTAGTACCGGCTTGATTAGTCCCCTAAGTCAACGGATGTGGAATATTGTAATAAGCCGGCCCAACTTGATCAACTGGAAACCCATGAAACACCTCTTTTAGGGTGTTGTGGAATGTATTCAAGAAAACTTCATTATGATTTGACATGGCATCATGGACAAACTTGTTTACAGCCTCTACGAAGAAACGTCTGTCTTCAACTTCATCTGCATCTGTCTACCCATGCAACAGAACGCTCGGTAGTGGATATTTCTAAATAATTTTATTGTCACGTGTCTTGGTGTAGGACAACAAACATTTGTTCTAAAATTCTTCTATGGCTTTGCTGATGACATCTTTATCTTTATTAGGTAGGTCTTCATAAGGCACCATAATGATGTTATTGTTGCTGTAAGTCGCCATGACGATTGTGGTGTCCCACTAGGCGTGCCAAAACATGTGTGGGCATGAAAATGTCGACGGACAGCAAGCCGAAAGGATCTGCTTAGGATGAGCCCAGAGATCCGCTTAGCTTCAACGCAGGGTTAACCGATTGATTTTATGTTGATAAATACAATGCCCGTAGATGTACGTGAAATTATTAGCTAGGTGGATATTACCGATGTGAATCATTGAGCCGATGAATCTAATCGAGAAAGGATATAACATGCAAACAAATCGACTGCATAGTACAAATGGATCTACAAGCACTCTGAATCTAATCTATTACCATCAATAGTGAGGTTCAACCGCATCGATGGCAGCTATGATGATAATAACAAACTAAAACCTTAGAATCTAGAAAACCATCTACACATCGACAGGCTTTCCGAAAGACACGCTATATATGTGAAAACTCAAAGCGGATCGGCTGAAATAGCCGATTCGAGTGAAGATGGACTACAACATGCAAACAATCAACTATTTAACACAGACAAACCTATAAACTCATCAGACCTAATCTGCTATTTCTAACAGTGGGGTTTGACCGAATCGATGCAGCCATGGTAAAGACAACAAATCAAAACTTTAAAGTAAATAGAGAGCCAATTCTAGTACTACATTTGAATCAGCTGATATCGACCTTTATGCAATCGATTCCTTAATGACACGATCTTGGGAGCTTTGAGTTCCTGCATTCTTCTTCCCAAATTCTGGTGTAAACATATGCCCCCCAATTTTGGGATAAAAGTAATTTTATTCCAAAATTACCATGCCTATACCTCCGATAGGTCCATAGTTATGGGTAGAGAATCTTGATCTAGGGTCTACTATGTGTCACCGTCTTTGCCAGCTTATGAGCCCATGCTTCAAAGTTTTACGAGAGCATCATTGCTTCACGGGTGCTTGGATCCATCTTTCCAGACCAACTATAAATGTCTATCCGACTCTAGCGAGAGCAACTCAACAACTCAGTTATGTTTCTCTTCTTCTCGCTTCCTCGAGTGCCCCTAGCTTCGCTAGACCTTCCATGGTCTAATTCCTTGCTATGAGGATCTTGAGTGGTTAGAAGAATTCTTATGCATAGGGTGATTGTGTCGCTCATTTCAGTGCCTTGTTGGGCAAGAGGATCAGCTACTACGTTTAGAAGAATTCTTGTGACATCACATGAGTTTTCTCACCATGATCGTAGAGTTGTTCTAGTGTTTGCAAGGGCTAAAATGTGTGGACACCTTTCCCTTGTTTGCTTCATCAAATGCCCATCAGGAAAACCACAGACTTCTTTCCCACGGTTTCCTAGCCACCGAGAAATGAACATCTTTTAGTAGGCGACTTTCTTTCCTATTGTTTCCCAGTCATCAAGAAATTGGTTGGGTATATAGGCATCTTTTAAGCAGGCGGCCTTTCCTCTTTTCTTGATGCAATTTTATCAATGGGCCAATATGACTTGGTCCATGATGACCTTCGGCCTTGTGGGGATCCGGACTCCCTTAAATCCAAAGAAACCTTAGTGGGTTGATCGTCAATCAATGTAAACCTTTCGTATCAATCTCACAATATTTTGTAATTATGGGAAGCAATAAGTCCTAATTTGTTATCTCTTCGTGATCCATCCCCTAAATTTCTGGAGTGTCGATCCGTTTCCATATCTGATTTTAATTCCACAACCCGGATGAACCCATCTTCTTACCTATTGGGCTATATATATGGGCCATGGTTGTGGATCGAAAAACAACCTGCTTCGTCCCAAACCATCCATGTCTTTGGTGTGATTATGCTTTCCCATAGGTTTGAAGTCATGGAGAATGGCAAGAGGTCTACTGAGGAGGCCTTTAATGGGTTTGTGTCTCCATTCCAGGGCCTTCATCATCAGGAGGGTGCAACCCGGGATGCTCCCATTGCCCCAGAGCATAGGGCCAACTCCACTCAACTTCCGGGGTCGTCCTCATCAACAATTCACCGCCAGCTCTCCTACAACCCAACGAGGTGGATCGACAACGACGATCTGATTGCCTCCATCGATCGGGCTGGCCACAAGCTCACCGACTGCCTCTCCATCATGGAATCGGCTCTGGCCATGGCTCAGCGCCGATCACCCTCCAAGGCCAACTAGGTGGAGGAGAAGTTGGCCAACGTCGAGGCTAGAATCATGGGTGAGATGCCTACCATAGTTTTCTGTTTCTTCTTAGTTTTTTGTCTTCAAGATCTTGATCATCCCTTCCATAAATCTTTTTAGACCTATCGGCCCAGCTGGAAAGCCTCAGATCAGCTACGGAGCACGCGACAGGATTCGTCAACGCCATGGGTGCCGTGCTGGTGGTTCGCTTGTACGATATCCTAAACCATGTCAGGGAGGTCGCTCTTCACAGTGTTTGTCATGGTGCTGCCATTCATTGCCCTCTGATAAGTTGCACCGGCATTCTTCAAACCAAAGGTCATCATAACCCATTCCAATAAACTGATTGTGCCAGGGCATCTAAAAGTTTGTTTTCGTTATGTCTTCCTCAGCCATAATAATTTGGTTATATCCTGCATTGCCGTCCATGAAACTAATAACCTTATGTCCGGCTGCTGCATCTACCAACATATCGGCTATCGACATCAGATAACCATCCATGGGTGTAGCTTTGTTCAGATCTCTAAAATCGATTCAAACTCTTAACTTCCCATTTTTCTTATACACAGGAACAACATTCGATATCCATTCTACATATCGGCACGGTCGGATAAATTTTGCTTCTAGCAACCTCTCAGTCTCCTTTTTGATATCATCAAGAACGTTTGGGTTGAATCTCCTCGGAGCTTGTTTAAACGGTCAATATCTAGGTTTGATTGGCAACCGATGTTCAACAATCGATCGGTCTAGACCAGGCATCTCATAGTATTCCCAAGCAAAATAATCTTTAAATTCCTTTAATAAACCCACTAACTCTTGCTTATACTAAGGACCCAACTTGGCACTTACATACGTCAGCCTAGGCCTATATCCAGAACCAATATTTATTTCTTCCAATTCATCAGCCGACGTAAAGCCATGTCCTAGTTTACCATCTGTACCATCTATTGGATTATCCATTAAAACAAATTCTCAAAGTCGACTGCTTGGATCGACTGTTGGCTTTCATCATTGACTTTAATGAAGCCTCTTTCCCATAGCTTGCTAGAAAGACACTCGAAGTCTTCTAACTCCTAATATACTGGATCGGCTGTTGCGATACTCACAAATTCATCAGCGTGAACCAGCTCGACATCATCTCCATGCCATTGAATCAAATATTGATGCTTGGTTGATGGCACACAACTATTTGCATGAATCCAATCATGACCAAGGAGTAGACTGTATGACCCTTTTCCATCAATGACAAAGAATGTAGTGAGCAAAGTTTTACTTTCGATTGTCAATTCGACGTTCATTGCCCCCTGGTCTTAGATGCATTACCTTTGAAATCCTCAAGCATCATATCAGTTTCAATCAAATCTCATGGCCCCTTGCCAAGCTTGCTAAAAGTGGTGTAAGGCATAAGATTGACAGAAGCACCTCCATCTACCAACATCTTTCTCATCAGCTTCTTGTCAATAAAACCTTTTACATATAAAGCCTTTAAGTGCCGATGCTTGACTGGCTTATCGAATATTGTCTGTTGTATAACTGTCAACTTGGCAACTATTTCCTCATACTCTGATTCATCAAAATCTGAATAAACTTCTTGATTTGCTGGAGTATTGAATTCTGATGGCAACAGAAAAGCCATTTGAATATTAGCCGATGGTTATCTCCTATCGGCTATTTGCTTAGCACGCCACACCTAATATCTACCAGATGCCTATGCCTGTTCTAGCTCTCTATTCCTTCGGCATTGCATCCTTCTTTTCTGGCTTCTTGTCAAACCTCCTGGACACCATTGGCCTTCTTGCCAAACGTATTCTTCTTCATTATCTTCTTCTCCATAATCAGCCTAGTTTTGATCAACAACCCGTTTTCCAAGCCGATCATGAACACTTCTATTTTTTAAGCGTCGATTCATGTTACTATGATGATACTCATCTTGAGCATGGATAGATCGGCGGTTGGCTTGAGATTACCTAAACTCCCAATATTGTTCATTGCACTCTGGACAGTTATTTCTAGTAGGCAATTTCAAACCTTTGTTCCAGCAATGTCTGAAGAAAGGACAATTCCAATGTGATTCAGCTTGCTTTCTTTCATACCTCTCTTTTTCCTGTTGACGCTGGTATTCTTGGTCTTCTAACCAACACTGATAATCCTTTTTCTTCTGCCGCTGCCATTTATTCAACAAAATTCGAGATGTAACATGCGGCCTTGTCGCACCATCCTTCAACATTTCTATTTACTCATATCAGCTCTTTTGTTGGTCATGATGCCTTCTAACCTCTCTATATTCATCAGCCTATATTTGTATCTCAGGATCGATTGTTCAATTTCTTTTGATCTAACTGATGTTAGGACTTTAGTCTTCCCTTTGAGCAGCATAGCATCAACCATATTCTGATCTCTTGGGAAAGGATTATCATCAACTTTCATCTTTCGAGACGTATTAAATTTGAGCCTTCCTTGCTGAATATCCCTCTGTATATGTTGTCGGAAAACTCTGCACTCATTAGTGGAATGATAAGTAGCATTATGAAATTTGTAGAACTTCTTATTCTTCAACTAATCAGGAGACAACATAGCATGATTATCGGGCAACTTGATCTGTCCTTTCTCGAGCAAGAAATCGAAGAGCTTGTCTAATTTTGTGACATCGAAATCATAGCTCTCTTCGACTCCTCTTCCCCAAGGATTTTGCACCATTACTGTCTTCTTACCCCAATTCTATTCGGCCACAGCAACCTCTTCTTCTTCATCGTTTTTATAGCCATCATCAATCGAATATGGATTATGGGTTTCGGCCATTGTGGCATTCTTCTCGAATCGGGTATCTCTACGCATGTTTTGAAATTGGCTATTAAGCGCTGCCACTCGTTGAGCCAACTGACCTAAATTGTCAAACTCTTGTCCCTACAGCTTCTCTCTCCATGTTGGTAACATTCCTTGAATAGACAAAAAGCCAGCTAATCATCAGTTAAGTTCAGTGAGAAGCACAAATTTCAGGTCTCTCGGAACCTCTGAAGAAACTCGATGCCCGATTCATTAGTTCTCTACCTTATAGTCATCAAATCGGTAATTTTCTTTTCTCCTATCCCAGTATAAAAATATGTATGAAACTTTTTCTCTGGGTCAGCCCAATTGGCAATGGAGTTAACTAGCACTGATGAAAATCAAGTGAAGGCTGGCCCTAACAGAGACAAAGAGAAGAAACGAACTCGATGGGCCTCTTCAATGGATGCTTCACCCAACTATGTAAGATACCGACTCACATGTTCTATCGTACTTGTGCTACCTTGGCTAGTGAACTTGGCAAACTCCGGGAGCCTGTAATTTGTAGGGAGAGTGACTAAATCATACCACTCTGGATATGGACGTTTGTATGAGAAGGTATGCTCTTTTGGCTTGAAATCAAATTGATTCTTCATCATTTCGGTCACTCTAAGCAACAACTCATCAGCATTTGAATTTGAATTTCTCTGTAATTGCTGACCCATCTATGGATTAAAATTTTGGGTACTTTGATACCCTGGATTGGGAATCATGTGAAGGGTGTTGTAATCTACGCCATAATGATACCCTTGTGGAATCTTTATCTGCTAGGTCATTTGCTGGTTTGCTGCTTGAAGTCTCTGGTTATAGATATTAGGATCTATATCTCTATGAATCCTTTGAACTGATGGTACTATTCTTTGAGCCGACGATGTTATCTAGCCTGATGTGCCAAAATTGACCATTTGATTCTAAACTAGTCCCGTCGGCTGTTGCACATGCTGTTCTGACGATCTAGGATTATACTGTATCTGATTAGTAGTTTCACACTAAACTTGCTTAGATGAGCCCTGAACCACCTAGACATCATCATTACCAGCTGCTGTTGCTTCTTGATGGCTAGTACCGGCTTGATTAGTCCCCTAAGTCGACGGATGTGGAATATTGTAATAAGTCGGCCCAACTTGATCAACTGGAAACCCATGAAACACCTCTTTTAGGGTGTTGTGGAATGTATTCAAGAAAACTTCATTATGATTTGACATGGCATCATGGACAAACTTGTTTACAGCCTCTACGAAGAAACGTCTGTCTTCAACTTCATCTGCATCTGTCTACCCATGCAACAGAACGCTCGGTAGTGGATATTTCTAAATAATTTTATTGTCACGTGTCTTGGTGTAGGACAACAAACATTTGTTCTAAAATTCTTCTATGGCTTTGCTGATGACATCTTTATCTTTATTAGGTAGGTCTTCATAAGGCACCATAATGATGTTATTGTTGCTGTAAGTCGCCATGACAATTGTGGTGTCCCACTAGGCGTGCCAAAACATGTGTGGGCATGAAAATGTCGACGGACAGCAAGCCGAAAGGATCTGCTTAGGATGAGCCCAGAGATCCGCTTAGCTTCAACGCAGGGTTAACCGATTGATTTTATGTTGATAAATACAATGCCCGTAGATGTACGTGAAATTATTAGCTAGGTGGATATTACCGATGTGAATCATTGAGCCGATGAATCTAATCGAGAAAGGATATAACATGCAAACAAATCGACTGCATAGTACAAATGGATCTACAAGCACTCTGAATCTAATCTATTACCATCAACAGTGAGGTTCAACCGCATCGATGGCAGCTATGATGATAATAACAAACTAAAACCTTAGAATCTAGAAAACCATCTACACATCGACAGGCTTTCCGAAAGACACGCTATATATGTGAAAACTCAAAGCGGATCGGCTGAAATAGCCGATTCGAGTGAAGATGGACTACAACATGCAAACAATCAACTATTTAACACAGACAAACCTATAAACTCATCAGACCTAATCTGCTATTTCTAACAGTGGGGTTTGACCGAATCGATGCAGCCATGGTAAAGACAACAAATCAAAACTTTAAAGTAAATAGATCTACCCACGTTTAACAGAATCATGTAGAGACACTGTAGGTGTTAAAGCATAGGCGATCGGCTATTTAGCCGTTGCACACATAGCAAACAGTTAAGGTCACACCTAATCGAGAACAAATCTACTAATTAGCATCCTCCAATCTACAGTGCCATCAGTGGGGATCGACCGGATCGTACAGCCATAATAGCGAACTATAGACCAGATTTAACTAACCTGCAAACCTCTTTAAGGTCATAATGCCTTAACTGCGTACTATGCACAATCAAGATTGAAATAGAACAACCAATGAGACATAATCCATCACTTAGAGTAAGAAACATCAAGTTGTGACAAAGCAAACGACGGACTAAAAGGATATGGGGCCGATCTAAATTGATCTCGACCGAGCAGATTGATGTTGTTGTAAACTAATAATAATAAGAACATGAGCAAGATCGTAACTTAATAAATCTACCCGAAGGACGCCACCCTTAGGTAGAGCCGATAACTTGACCTTAATCTAATTCGAGCAGTGGGGGTTGACCAGATCAATGCAGTCGTACTTGAATTAGACAAGAGTCGATAACTAGCTTATACTAGAGTTCGCAGTGGAGGTCAAACTTAATCGATGTAGCCGTACAAACAAAAGTATAAGCCTTGACAGTACTTATAGATAAGTCAGAGGTCGGCCAGATCGATGCAGCTCTGCTTGTTGAAGAACTCGCTGGGATGTACTCTAGTGCTACTCCTAAGGGTTGGCACGGAGCCAAAAAAAAGTAAATTATATTTGATTGATTGGATGTCCTTTACAATAGCTGGGTTCTAATATTTATACCCAGAACCTAAGCATGAATCTTACTTAAGTACGACTCATTACAATCTTTGGCATAAGAGAAAACACTCCTAATTTAAGATAACTTGGACCCTAATCTTTTCCTTTTTGTAGAGTCCGACCTATTTTTCCTGACGCCAACCGTAGCTTTTTGTCATTATCTACTAGCGTTATCTGAAGAGAGTCGATTCTAGTATTGCATTTGAATCAGCTGATATCAACCTTTATGCAATCGATTCCTTGATGACACGATCTTGGGAGCTTCGAGTTCCCGTATTTTTCTTCCCAAATTCTGGTGTAAACAGGTTTGCTTACAACATCGTCGTCATCGTCATTCACAGAAGCTTCGTCGTCGCTGTTGCTCGCCGCCAGCTGCCTCCGTCCGCTCTTTGTCATCGTAGTTTGCCGTCATCTCCTCTCTCTTCCTATGTTTTTCCCGAGTCCGATGATTCTCAGAATGTCGCAATCGACAAATGCCGGTGAGCTCTTCGCCGCCGTTCATGGCAGCTGCCGCGTCGGCCTTTCTCCAGCCACCGTGCTCTCTCTCTATCCCTCCCATCTAATCTGAGCCGTCCAGATTCAATCCAGCGGTCTAGATTCACCCGTACCCCTTCGCCTGTTGTTTTGCAAAAGACCCTTATAATTATTTGGATCTCAACCCGCAATCCAATATGCAAATCCATAATATGCCTTTTTCTTTTAAAAGCGTAGTTTCTTTCGGATTAGATCCAAAATACGTTTTCATCTATTTACAGTTTTGCCACTAATCTTGTTTTAGCCATAAAATCTTTGTTTTAACTCCGATTTGGTCCGTTCAAGTTGCGTTCGGTTCAGAATTGCATAATCTACATGTTCATACTACTGTTAGATATGTTTTCAACCTTTAAAATTTGAGGTTAGATTTAATCTATTATTTTATTAAAGGAAATCTTGTTTAATTCATAACTTCTTTGTTTTAGCTCTGATTTTTGTGATCTTCGCATCTGTGTTCGTAGCGAGACATAGATTTATTTTACAAACTTTTCATCTTGATTTTATGCTGTTGGTGTATTGTTCTAATCTATAGCCTTTGTTTGCTATGCATGATTGCTTCTAGATGCTTGTATGTTGCTGTGATTATCGAGTATAGACGGTGAGCAATTCATGGGTGATAAGAGTACTACTTTGACGAGCAGGATCAGCAGGAGCACTTTGTTCAAGGCAAGTATAGCATGGGATTATCCTTGTTTCCTATCAACTTTAATATATTTAATTCATGTTGCATGTGTCACCTTGATAGAGATTCTCTATAATTGAACTTATACCTTGTCTCCTATGGTATATGCATTAGGTAGCTTTGCTAGTGCTCAACTAAATCATGATCTTGTAACTTGACTAATGGTATATACAATAAACATTAAAATAGGACATTTTTAGCAACATGGAAATAGGGGGCTGGGGTGTTTAGCTACTTTCTAAATGCTTCAGATTCCTCTCCCTAAGGACTTATCTGTAAGTGATCATCCGGGACTTACAGTACAGCTATGAGGGCTACAAGGCTCTGGCTTTAACTTAGTATGAGGACCTTTTTCTAGCTTGTTAGTGGTTATCTTTATTGGCGTAAGAATGGCTTGACGAATCGGGTATAGGACAACCTCTACTCTATGTGTACAGCTGTGATAGAATTGTGCCATTTGACAGGGGGTTCCTATATCAGTTTGCCAAGTGAATCTAATGGCCCCAACTTGTTAGACGAACCTTTGAAAGGCTTCATAGTGAACCTTGCCTGCTCACCTAGGAAGTGTTTTGGGAGCAATTAACCGATTACATATTCTATACTCCTTAGGGCCACTAAACGGTCTCGCTATATATTGCCCCACTACACTCTATATATGGCGTAAGCCTCCTACTAACAAGTTGTTGTTGGATGTGCACTAAGGTTTTCATTTTCGAAAACTTATAGTTTCCACTATATATATATATATATATATATATATATATATATATATATATATATATATAGGAAGAGTATATTCAGTAGCCAGCTACAAAATAAGTTATTCTGTAGCCACCTCTATATATGATAATTTTATATACTAATTTATGATAATGTCAATACATATTTATGATAGTTGGGTAACTATAACACATGGGGATATTTACTATAATGTTATAGTAAACCACTTAGTAAGGGTGCATTTTTTCTACTCCCAGGAGTAGTTACTCCCTTCTTCAATAAACCACATTATATATGTGTGCATACTAATTTATCAGTTTGAGTATGTTTAGATACTCAATTTAAGATACTTAAAACCTTAGTACATGAATTTTTTTTCAAAAGGGCCCATACTTTTTAATATATTACTAAAATACCACTGCAGTAGTATGTAAAAAAAGTATAACCATATACTATATGTATATTTACATACATACTACCCTAGATGGTTTAGTATGATGATATGCTCCATCTACATACACTTCGTTGGGCCATAGAGGCCCTAAATCTAGAGATATAAACATGGGAGTAACTACTCCCTGGGAATAGAAAATAATTTCCATATATATATAGAACTACAATCATGTAGCTGGCTATAAAATAACTTATTCTGTAGCCACTTTGAGTTACTATAATTACTATATTAATTTACGAGATTATAGTAACTCCTTACTAAGTGGTTTACTATAACGTTATGGTAAATATCCCCATGTGTTACAGTAACCCAACTATCGTAAATTTGTATTGACATTATCGTAAATTAGTATATAAAATTATCGTAAATAGAGGTGGCTACAGAATAATTTATTTTGTAGCCGGCTACTGAATAGCCTCACCTATCTGCAACGGAATTATAAGAAGAAGGCTGACTGTGTAACTGTATTATTAGATTTTCCATATATTTGTAATAAGACCGTCTTCTAGACATCCACCGCAAAGGGGCAAAGAAGACATATAGATGCAGCCTAGCTTCTGTCACACCCAATTTTAAGGATAAAACGGGGTACAAAACCTTATGTGTGCCCAGAGATCAGTCATACACATAAGCCGACAAATTACGAATAGTACATCACCAATGTTTATTACATCATGAATAAGACAGAGTTTTTACATAATTATAACGAAGGTAATAAAAAGATCTCTCGTGGAAGCTCCATTTCACAGGGACGTCGACTGGTTGACCACAAGTCTAGTAGTCCTCAGGAAAATCATCACACCCAAAGTCATATGTTACCCATCCAGGATTTTTATCCAATAATAAAAATAGACAAGCTAAGTACATGTCGTACTCAACCAGTGTAACACAGGGTTCATAAGGCTCAAAAGGCTAGACACAGGTTTAACATCGTTCAACTTTTAGTTGTCACAATTTTAGCTTATGAGTAGCATCAAGTTGTTTCAATTCCCATTACCAAACACATGATCAAATGTAAACATGAATAATGAATAGCATAAACAGATATTACTCAATGATCATCTATTCCATAAGGGTTCCAAGGCCGCTCGTGACCATGAGCACGGCTGATATACCAGTTTTACACTCTGCAGAGGTTGTACACTTTCACTGTGAGTCGTGATACCCATATGCCCGGGTTAATGATCATCTATTTTAGCTTATGAGTCACATTTTAATGTTTATTGCATATACCATTAGTCAAGTTACAAGATCATGGTTTAATTGAGCACTAGCAAAGCTACCCAAATGCATAACCCATAGGTGACAAGGTAGTAGTTCAATTCTAGGAAATCCCTATCAAGATGACACATGCAACATGAATTCAATGAATTAAAGTGAATAGGAAATAAGGATGATCCCATGCTATACTTGCCTTGAGCAAAGTACTCCTGCTGGTCCTGCTTGTCAAACTCGTACCCTTGATCTCCCGAGAACTGCTCACCATCTATACTCGATAACCACAGCAACATACAAGCATCCAGGAGCAATCATGCAAAGCAAACAAGGCTATAGATTAGAACAGTACACCAACAGCAAAGAATCAAGATGAAAAGTTTGGAAAACGAATCTACGTCTTGCTACGAACACACAGGCGCGAAGATCATGAAAATCGGATCTAAAACGGAAAAGTTATGATTTAAACAAGATTCCCCATAGGAAAATAATAGATTAAATCTAAGCTCGAATTTTAATAGTTGGAAATCTACTTTATAGTAACATAAACATGTAAATCACATAATTATTAACCGAATGCAACTTGAACGGATCAAATCGGAGTTAAAAAGAAGTTATGGCTAAAACAAGTTGAATGGCAAAACTGTAAATAATTGAAAACGTATTTCAGTCCAACCGAATGAAAATACGTTTTCAAAAGAAAGAAACATAAACTGTGAAATGCGCAAAGGACCGCGGGTTAACACCGAAGTAATTATAAGGATGTATTTGCAAAATCGGCAGCGAAAGGGTATCTCTGGTTTTGGGCCGTTGGATTAGATCCGAATGGCCTGGATCTGATCTGGCGAAAAAGAAAACAAACACACGCCAAAACAGTGTCGGCGGCAGGCTTCTGACTGTGGCGCCATGACCGGCCAAACAGAGCTCGCGGTTCTCGCTCCATAGTGCATGATTTGACGAAACAAAAGCTCCAAGTGAGAGAGAAGGCAAAGGAGATTTCACCCGAACCAGAAAAAGCAAGCGGGAAGCAGCGACGACGGTGCAGCGCTCGGGGGTCGACGATGGCTGCGACGGTGCAAGGCGAAGTGCAGCTACAGCTTGCTAGGGCGAAGAAAACTCACGGCAGATGGGATAGGGAGGCGGCGTAGGTGGCTATTTATGGGGCGGGGTCCCTTGGGCGGCACGTCATCACAGGGTGCCATGGCAGGGGTGGACTCGACGTTGTCGGCACAGTGTCCGACTGGGACACGAGCAAGAGGAAGCAGGCGGGTCTGACTAGCGGGCCCGGATGGTCAGCGGGCGGAGGAAGGCGCGCGGTCCGCGGGAGCGGCTGGGCCAGTGAAGCTGGGCTTCGGCCCAAGCGGAGAGGAGAGGGAGAGCAGTGGCCTGGGAAGGAAGCTTGCACAGGACGCGGCTTGCTGCGCTGGGCCGGTGAAGCTGGGCTGCGTGAGCTAGGCTGGCTCAGAGGAAGGAAAGGCCAGCGGCTTGCAAAGGAAGGCCGAGCCGGCCTGGCTGGCGCTGAGGGAAGCGCTGGGCTTCGGCCCGAGTGGAGCAACGCAGCCCGGCAAGGGGATAAGCAGGCAAAGGGCGGTAGCAGGCCAAGGGCCGAGAGAAGAAGGAGAAAGAATTTACCCTTTTCTTTTTCTAATTTCTTTCCGAAGCAATTTGACGACAAAATTCAAATGAAGTTCAAATTTGAGTTCAAATCAAACCATTCCAAAAATTTATATGCAACAGCATGAATGCACATTCATTGTTGTTAACCTATATTAAATTTTAATTTGATAAACTTTATTATTCTTCCTAAACTTAAATGCTCACAAAAATGCTTAGTAAATCATTTTTCCCTAGTTTCAATTGTTGTAAAATTTAGGGTGTTACAATTGTACCCCCCTTAAAATGAATCTCGTCCTCAAGATTCGGACGATGCTTACTCAAATAACTGTGGGTATGTTTTCCTCAGATCCTCTTTCCTTTCCCAAGTAGCCTCATCTTCTGTGTACCGAATCCACTGAACCTTACACATCTTTATAATTTGGCTCCTTGTAACTCTTTCTGCCATCTCCAAAATCCTTACCGTAAACTCCTCATAAGTGAGATCTTCCTTAACCGTAAGTTCCTCTAACAGTATCTGCTCTTCAGGTATATGCAAACACTTCTTTAGCTGAGATACATGGAACACATCATGTACACCTGTCAAACTCTTGGGCAATTCCAACTGATAAGTCACCTCTCCACATCTCTCTAAAATCTTGAAAGGTCCAATATACCTTGGCGCTAACTTCCCTTTCATGTTAAACCTTCTCACACTTCTCATAGGTGACACCTTCAAGTACACATAGTCACCTACTTTGAAAACCAATTCTCTTCTTCTAGTATCGGCAAAGCTCTTTTGTCGAGACTGGGCCACTCTCAAGTTATCCCTGATCAACCTTACTTGCTCTTCTGCGTCTCTCAAGACATCTGGTCTGAACACCTGAGTTTCCCCTGTTTGGTTCCAAAACAACGGGGTCCTACACTTTCGTCCATACAAAGCTTCGAAAGGTGCCATATTGAGACTTTTCTGATAACTGTTGTTGTACGAGAACTCTGCATAAGGCAAACTCTTGTCCCAACTTGTACCATACTACAACGCACAAGCTCTCAACATATCCTCTAATATCTGATTAATTCTCTCAGTTTGCCCATCTGTCGGTGGATGATATGCTGTACTAAAGTTCAACTTGGTTCCCAACGAAAATGATATGTAAATTGGGTACCTCGATCAGACACAATTTTCTTGGGAACTCCATGTAGACAAACTATTCTCTCCATATATAACTGAGCTAACCTTGGTCCATTATAAGTAGTCTTGACCGGTATAAAGTGAGCACCTTTAGTTAACCGATCCACTATTACCTAGATTGAATCATAACCTCTCTGAGTACATGGTAACCCAACTATAAAATCCATACCAACTTCTTCCCACTTCCACTCAGGTATCTTCATTGGTTGTAGCAACCCTGCAGGTCTTTGATGTTCAGCTTTGACTCTCTGACATGTATCACATAAAGCTACATATTCAACAACATCTCTTTTGAGTCTGTACCACCAATACTTCTCTTTTAAGTCCAAATACATCTTAGTACTTCCAGGACGAATAGAATAAGCAGACTCATGTGCCTCACAAAAAATTGCCTCACGTATAGCCTTATCCTCAGGCACACAGTCTTTTCCCAAACCAAAGAGTTCCATTGTTGTCCATACGGAAACCTGGTGCCTTACCAATCACTATGTTTTCCGCTATCTCTTTCAACTTCACATCCTGTAACTATCCTTTACGTATTTCTTGCTCCCATTTAGGCTCCAACACCAACTCCACTGCATTATTGACAAAGCCTAAATTCAGTCGCTCAAACTCTACACACAACTCACTTGACATCGATGTCACTTGCACCTCATTGGCATAACTCTTCCTACTAAGAGCATCGGCAACAATGTTCGCCTTCCCAGGATGATAATGTACCTCCAAATCATAATCTTTGATCAATTCTAACCATCGACGTTGCTTCATATTCAGATCTATCTGAGTGAAAATGTACTTCAGACTTTTCTGATCAGTATAGATGTCACTCTTATGCCCAATAAGATAGTGCCTCCATATCTTCAAAGCATGAACCACTGCTGCTAACTCCAAGTCATGAGTAGGATAATTTAACTCATGCTTTCTCAACTGCCGAGATGCATAAGCCACTACTCTGCCTTCTTGCATAAGAACACATCCAAGTCCTTGACAAGATGCATCACAATAGATCAAAAAGCTTTTATTCAGATCCGGCAAAGTCGATACTGGGGCTGTAGTCAACATCTTCTTCAACTCTTCAAAGTTAGGCTGACACTTTTTGGACCACACAAACTTAGCTTTTTTCTCCAACAAAGCTGTCATTGGCTTAGCAAGCTTAGAGGAACCTTCAATGAACCTTCTGTAGTATCCAACTAATCTCAAGAAACTATGAATCTGTTCCACATCTGTTGATGGCTTTCAATTCAACACATCCTTCACCTTACCTGGATCTATTGCAATTCCACCATTAGAGACAACGTGGCCAAGGAAAGAAACTTCCTTCAACCAAAATTCACACTTGCTTTGCTTAGTATACAACTTGTGTTCTCTGAGCTTCTGCAAGACCAACCTTGATTTTCAGCATGCTCTTCTTCTATTTTGGAGAATATCAATATATCATCGATGAATACCACCACAAACTTATCCAAAAACTCCATGAACACCTTGTTCATCATGTACATAAAGTAGGAAGGTGCATTGGTCAAACCAAATGACATAACAGTGTACTCATACAAACCATACCTCGTAGTAAATGTTGTCTTGGGTATGTCTGTTGCACGAATCCTCAATTGATGGTAGCTAGAACGAAGATCAATCTTAGAGAAGACACAAGCACCTCTCAACTGATCAAACAAGTCATCAATTCTAGGCAACGGATACTTGTTCTTGATGGTAACATCATTGAGCGATCGATAGTCAACACACATCCTCTGAGTACCATCCTTCTTGTCAACAAATATAACTGGTGCTCCCCAAGGTGACGAACTAGGACAAATAAAACCTTTCTCCTATAACTTCATAATTTGTTTCTTAAGTTCTTCTAATTCTTTAACCACCATTCTATATGGACGCTTAGCTATAGGTGCAGTTCCAGGTAATAATTCAATAATAAACTCAATATCATGGTCAGGTGGCATACCTGGCAAATCATCGGGGAACACATCTGGAAATTCATCCACCACTGGGTCCTCCTTGTTGCCGCTATCATCAAGCTGGTTCACTGTGGCGGTCGGCTGTGCTTGTATTACAACATTAACACTGATTCTTTCTCCACTGGGTGCGGTCACAACAACTACCTTCTCTTTGCACTGGATCACTGCTTGTTGTTGCTTCATCCAATCCATACCCAGAATCACATCTATACCAGATGCTCTCAACACAATAGGGCTCACTTTAAACTCTACCCCCCTTAAGGATAGACTAGTCGGAAGACAACGATATGAAGCTTGCATAATTCCACCCGGTGAGTTTACTAATATGGGATTTTGCATGGCACATAATGGTACGCTATGGTTTCTAACAAATGCTTGTGATATGAATGAATGCGAAGCTCTAGAATCGAAAAGAATGATAGCGGGGGTTGAGTTGACATTGAACATACCGAGCATAACTTCTGGTTCCGCAAGCACCGTCTCGGTAGACAAATGGTTCACTTTTCCCGTGTTGGGTGCTGGCTTCTGATAGCTATTCTGCCTTTGGGGAGTTTGCTGGTTGGGCTTCTCAGGGCAATTATAAGACAGGTGACCTTCTTTACCACATCAGAAACACTTGCTAGGAGTGCTGGGGGCACTAGTCTTCATGGGAGTGTTGTTCGGTGCTCCCTATCGTGGTGTCTGCTGACCACTCTGCTGCTGAGGACGTTGATTGGCATTCTGCTGCTGGTTCTGGTTGCGCTGAGGATACTGACCATGATTCCACTGACTGGTTGGTCCCTGGAACCTCTGCTGAAAGCCTTGCTGAGGGTTGGTACACGGACGAGTATTGCTCCTAGAGGTTGGTCCCTAAAGCCTCCTCTTCTTGGCCTCCATCTCCTTGCGCTTGTTGTCAATAACAATAGCGCGATTCACTAGTGTCTAAAAATTGGGGTAGGTATTGGACATAAGCTGGAGCTGCAGACTATCATACAGACCTTTGAGAAAGCAGTGTTGCTTGTCAGCATCATTAGCCACTTCATTCGGAGCATATCGTGACAACTGGGCAAACTTGTCACGGTACTCAGCAACGGATATTGATCCCTGCTTCAGAGCTCTGAATTCCTCCTGCTTGAGCTCTATCAGTCCCTCCGGAATGTGGTAGGATCTGAAATTCTCTTTGAACTCCTGCCAGGTGACAGGAGGAGCGTTGGCAGGATATCCATACTCGAATGACTCCCACTAGTCCTGAGCTTCTCTCTGGAGCTGTCCTGAAGCATACAACACCTTCTGTTGATTATCACATTGTGCTAGGTTGAGCTGCCTCTCCATTGCTCGAAGCCAATCATCTGCTTCTAGTGGATCAGTGGCACGAGAGAATACCGGGGGACGACCCTTCAAGAATTCACCACCTTATCACGTGGTGCTCCACCACCCTGTTGGTTCTGCTGATTCTGCACCAACGTTTGCATGAGCTGCGTCTGTACCGCCAAGAGTTGTTCAATAGTCGGTGGTGGTGGTGGTGGTGGTGGATGTGGGGGAACACCTCCCTGACCTCGGCCTCTTCCTCTTCCAGACATCTGTTATCAAATATTCAAAATTTATAAATTTCCAAGTTAGAATACTTTCTGAAAACTTTCTGGACTAATCTCAACATCAGTAGCTCTGTAAAATAGTCATATCTCGAGTTCTAGAATTCCAAATAAGGCATACTTTATATAGTTGGAAAGCTTAAGAAATTATCTACAACTTGTATTTAGCCCATATTCCCAGATTCTACAGTTAGGTTACTAAAAACATGATACAACCGAAACTGTTTCCAGATTCCAGGCTGCGCAGAAACGTTAACTTGAGACAGAGATATCTCGCTAACCAGATCAGCTATAGGGGTGATTCCAGAGGCATTGGAAAGATGCTTGAGTCTAGTTGTTCCCCTAAAAAGTTCATAATTTTTGGCCATGTAGATTTTAGTTGGCATTAAGATAAAGGCAGACTGCTCCGAAAAATAGATTCCGAGAGAACAAGATGTAACATACCCAACTATTCATTTATTGACCCAACCTTTAATATTCTTAACTATGGAACTTGCGGACATGCCCACAAAGTTCCAGCACACATTACAAAAATTCAACTCACACATAAACATAACACTACTAAAGGATGGCCTTGTTGTCCCGGGCGGTAACGGCCTTTAGTCCCGGTTACCGCGCCGGGACAACGATCCCGGTACTAAAGGTGGAACCTTCAGTCCCGGGTCATCGAGCCGGGACTAAAGAGGGACTTTTAGTCCTGGTTGGTGTTACCAACCGGGACTAAAGGCCCTCCAGCCGAGCAAACGTGGCCGCGCCCTTTAGTCCCGGTTGGTAACCACAACTGAGACTAAAGGTTCCTTTTCTTTTTCTTTTTTTGTTCAATTTGTTTTCAGTTCAGTTACACATATTTGTTTAATATATAATATGTTTTTATGTACGTATTCTATGCTGCTAATATAAATACACGCACGCATATAACTACATCTAATTCTTATCTCGAGCATTATTATATTCGAATAAAGTATGAAACTATATATATTATAAATATATGTGTATATATACAACACTTTCATAATCTTGTTCTCGAAAATAACGATATCAATAAACATTTAATTTACATCATTTATTCCTTAGGATTAAAGTAGAACTCACCGTTGGGATTTAGCACTTTTTCTAGAAGAAATCCTGCTATTGACTCTTGAACTGCTTTCAGATGGTCTTTTTGCATGACCCTTTGTTTCAACCATTCAGTCTTGCATTTGAAATAAAAGAAAAAGTATTAATACATATATATATATTCATTTAAAAATAAATAAAAAATTGATATATACGTACTCTGAGGACATCTTCAGGAGTTCTTCTTATGTGTGCAATGATAAATTCACAAACGTAGTATCCACACAAGTTATTACCTGGTTGCTGCCGCAAACACCACTGTACGAGAAGAAGATTATTCTCATCATCTCACACGTAAATTGAAGTACGATATAGTAATTAAACACATGGGGAAGTATATATAGTACAACTTACTAGTATTTCAACTACATTAAGTGGTGCCTTGCAATCCTTGCAGTGTTGCCGAATAAACTCTTTCCAAACCCTGTGCGACCAATAATGTACGATCATTAATAAATTATGGCAAAGTCTATTCAATAATAGTTGTGCGTGAGAGATCGAAATTACCCCTGGATAATGTCTATCATATCTTGGTATAGTGCCTGCTCTTTTCTCAACGAGTCCAAGATTACTAACCGACTTGAGTTTAACTCAATGACAATGAGTATCCAGTGAAACCTGCATTGGTTTATACACACACATACATGCATATAAGTTGTATTGATATTACATAAAATGTGTAGACTACATTATTATTAACACTTACTCAAAGTTGTATGAGAAAAGTATTGTTGTCTTGTCATGCTGCTTCACGAAGAACCTCATGATATTCTTCCGTGCTTCAGATACCCACTGCTCCTTGATAATAATATCGGTTTTGAATACGATATAAGGATCAATGAAGCCAACACTGGTGTCTTGTATTCTTTGGAGCTCTGACATCTAGAATCTGTATATAAATATAAGTTACATGTGAGGATAATTATATACATGTATGCATGGAAGTGAGTTTATTAAATAAAAGTAAGAATCACTTACATACAAAAGCAGCTAATGATTGATTTGTCCAGAGCATCCATGTGGTATAGTTGATGCAATTCTTTGAAACTAATATGTAAGATGTCATCGCCACAGAAGTATTGATGGTCTCTAAATCTAACAAAGATCCACTCCTCACTCCTGCCACACGCCTGCATGTACCACTTGTTGAGCAAGTACATTTGCGTACCCAATTCATTCAGAGCCGCAGGGTTGTACAGACTTTTGCCAAATTTATAAGTCTTCCAGGTATCAACTTCTGGGTTCTAGATTGGATCTTTGCCCGTTAATTGATCCAAGGTTAAACCAGTTAGTTCAAAAAAAAGTATTAAGATCTTGAACCGACACTTCTCTAGAGTTGTCTGGTCGATAGACTTCTATGTTGGAACCATATTCATTAGTAACAACAAGATTTTGCATTGGTTGCTTCTGTTGTCCGAGCTGTGGGACATCCTTCCCTGATGCTCTTTTCCTTTTCTTATCTGCATCATGTGACTTCACGAGGGAGCGGTCATAGTCTGATAGTGGCGAAGGCTTATGAACTTCAAGCATCTTTTTCTTGTGAGCTTCAACCTTCTGCCTCAGCAGATCTTGTGGTATGTAAAAGTACGGCTTCTCCTTAAGCTTCACTTGTCTCTGCTTTTGGATATCTATAAAAAAATCTTTCACTTTTTTGTCTTCTTCAGCTACTATTTGCTCATTAGTCTTTTTAGGAAGTATTCTTGAGAAATAACTCTTTTTTTGGGGTCTTCTTTGCTGCCGGGACCTTAGATGTCTCTGTAGTGAGTCGCTGTGGAGGGGGTGGGGGGGTGTTGGAGACCGGTGTGGAGGCGATGAGGCCAGTGTTGGAGGCCGGCGTGGAGGCGTTGGAGATCGTTGTGGAGGCAGTGGGGCCGATGTAGGAGTTGGAGATCATTGTGGAGGCGATGGGGCTAGTGTAGGAGTTGGAGATCGCCGTGGGGATGAAGTCGTCTCGCCCCCCGCGATGCTGTGATGAGATAGGGAATGAATGATTGGGCTAGGCTGGGGGGAGACCCTGCTACAAAAATAAGTTGTGAATCAATTATTTTTGAAGCCAATATAAAATTAATGGAAAATAATATTTCATTCACTTTCATTTGTACCTAGGGTGAGGTAGGGGAAGCGGTGGCGCCCCAGGAATGATGATGAAGCATTTGCGCCATTGAATAAATGTCTTCTCTGCTTCTCCTAGTGTCTTCTCCCCATCACCGCCTTCAATGTCAAGAGGAACATTGCTGTAACCTTTGAGCAATCTATCGACCGAGACGCTAGCATATCCAGGTTGAATAACTGACCCATGGATTCTTGGTGTCTTCGTTCGGTCTATTGGAGATACAACCCCGATAGCCACCATGATTGATGCATTATTACCATCTGGAATGTGCAGCTCACATGTTGTTAGAAGCTCGGTAATGTCATCAATAGGGAAGCACAACCCAGCGTCATCTTGAATAACTAGCAGCTTGTTGGACCACCATGTTTGGGATTCTCTAGGGCATATGTCAATTCATCCTTCTCTCTGTTGGGCTTGAAAACACCACTATCAGCTTCTTCCCTAGCACGAGCTAGTCTCTGTGTTGCTCTCTCAATTTTTTGGCCGAAAATTAGCTTGCCAGTGTCTGGGTCTAGGCTTCCCCCATGAGCGTAGAACCAATTCTTCATGCGTTGAGGCCAGTTCTTCTCTATTATTTTAGGTATGATTCCCTTGGTAGTAATCTCTGCTTCTAGGTTCTACCACTTGGGAATAGCACTCCTATAACCATCTGATCCCATGCGATGATGGTATTGCTTCTGTCGGGCATTCTGCTGATTCATCATCACATGTTCTCCACTCTCTTGAGATGTCTTATATTGTACGAAGTCATCCCAATGGGACTCCAACTTGACAAACACCTTAGCATTGAAATCTGGCGTATCATTCTTCAAGATAAACTTTTTATACAATGTCTTCTTCCAACTCTGGAACAATGTTGCCATCTTCTTCATTGTCCAATCCCTCATAGCTCCTTCAAAGCATCATCTGCTTGTAATGTGAAATGCCGGGTGATATCTCTCCAGGCTAGGTACTTGTCATGATCAGATACAAAACTAACATTAGGAGTGGATATCTTCTGCTTCCATTCATGAGCACTAACTGGGATCCTATGCCTTACAATGAACCCACATTGATTGACATATGTCTGAGCATGTGGTCCTAATGGTTTGCCGGTGTCGGTGTCGAATTCTGATATTATGAAACAACCCTCTAATGGCTTTTCTGGCCCTCGGACCTTTCTACTCTTGCCGGTGGTTGATGTAGATCCTGAGATCGGCTACATGAGTAGAAACACAACGATTAACAACAAATATACGTACGCATGCATCTATAAGAGATGATAGATAATCGAATATACCTCGCCAGTATTTTCTTGTGCGACAATTTGTTGATCTTCAACCACCGGGATATTCAGGATATCCTCATAATCAGTAAAGTACTGACTTGTGTCATCTACATCCGCATTGGTGCCGGCGTTGATAATATCCGCCATTATGTCATCATTCAATTTATCATCCGGAGCAGCCATTTGTATCTTCAAGATAACACATAGATAGAATTACTATGGCACATAACATAAGTACATGTGATAACACATATAGAATTACTAAATCCAATTAAATATAATAACACATAATATTTCATAAGGATAAACAATAATAAGGTATAGGCTTTGGAATCGAATCAAAAACACTTTCGATCCAAAAACATGGAAATAAGTACATGATATATACACATAGAATGATACAATTTTCTCTCTCTCTCTCAACACATAGAAATAAGTGCATATGTATATATCTCTAGATATGCATGTGATAACACATAGAATGTCTCTCTAGATACAATTTTCTCTCTCTCTCAACACATGAAAATAAGTACATATGTATACATATAGAATCTCTCTCTAGATATGCATGTGATATAAATAGAATTACTAATAAAATATCCAAGTGATATATAGATAGAATTACTAAAATAAAATATGCATGTGATATAGAGATAGAATTACTAATAAAATATGCATGTGTCAATTACTAAAACAAAATTAAATCTAACATATATATAGAGAGATAGAATATAATTACTAAATCCAATTAAATATAATAACACACATATATCTAGATAGAATTAATTACTAAATCTAATTAAACCTAACATATATACATAGATAGAATTACTAAATCAAAATTAAATCTAACACATATATAGAGAGAGATAGAATAATAATTACTAAATATATCAAAAACTATAATAAAAAACTATCTAAATAAAGTACTAATTAAATTCTAATACATTTAAATCTAATTAACATATATCATAAACTATCTAAAAAACTAACTAAAAACTAAGAATAAACTACTAAATAAATTTTAATACACTTTAATCTAACATATATATCAAAAACTATCTAAATAAACTAGCCGGGGCGGATGGCGGGCCGGGCAGGGAGTGCTGGCCGGCCATGGGGCCGAGCTGAGCACCTCGCGTGAGGCGTACGACTACGGTGGAGACGGCGAGATCGCGCGGCCGGGCGAGGGACGACGACGGCGCGGCGCGACAGACGAGCTCGATGGCTGTCGGGTGGGGCTCGATGACGAGGCCGGGCGGGAAGCGATGCGGGCGGATTGGCGCGGCCGGGCGGGGGTAGACGACGACTGCGGCGTGGCAGTGACGAGCTCGACACGGCCGGGCGCGGCAGAGACGAGATTGACGTGTAGGTCAAAAAGTAGAAGATGAACAGAACAGGAACTGTTCGATATATATAGGCCGAGACCCTTTAGTCCCGGCTGGTAATATCAACCGGGACTAAATCTCCTTTAGTCCCGGCTAGTAAGCCGAACCGGGACTAAAGGTCCAACCCTTTAGTCCTGGCTCGACTTACCAGCCGAGACTAAAGGAGCTTTAGTCCTGGTTGGTGTTACCAGCCGGGACTAAAGGTATTTTTGGGCAGGCATTCCACCCACCCTTTAGTCCCGGTTCCTGGCCTGGGCCGGGACTGAAGGCCTGAAAATTTTGGCAGCCCGCCAAAGTAATTGGAAAGGCCAGGGATTTTAATTTTGTTCTCCTTGTTTAATACTAGGTTAATCAATTAATTCTATAGCAACTTCAATACTTTGCAATATTTATTTTAAAAAATACTATTGATTAACTAATTATTTATTGTAAATAGGAAAATTTTGTAACCTAAA
Organism: Miscanthus floridulus; assembly: GCF_019320115.1. Lineage (NCBI taxonomy): Eukaryota > Viridiplantae > Streptophyta > Magnoliopsida > Poales > Poaceae > Miscanthus > Miscanthus floridulus. Next base: position 121,137,995 of record NC_089588.1, on the reverse strand, counting down.
GTTTTTAATTTCTTTTATGAATATAGAATATAAATGTTACTAATACTAAGTATTTTATTAATGCAAAAATATATTTGTAACTTAAAATTAATAAAACTAATATTATTTGATAGGAAATTTATTATCACATTATTGTAACGTCAATGTTTCAATTTTTTCTCGGTTTTTGACCAAAATGATAGGAAATTTTTATTGAACCTATAAAAATAAAGAAAATATAGTATTTTTGTTCTACAACTTTTTCAAATGAAAAAATGGCATTATATACGGATTGTAGATCTTGATGAGCTTAACAAACTTGGTATTCAAAACTTTTTAATTTGAGACAATCTAGGGTTCCGAAAACTAGTTTGTAGGAGTCGAAATTTAAAAATCACAAATTTGAACCATCTAAACTTTCTCAAATGGAAAGTTGACCAAAACAACAATTGTGTATCTTGATGAGATGAACAAACTTTGTATTCAAAACTTTTCAATTTGAGACAATCTAGGGTTCCAAAAACTAGTTTGTAGGCGTCAAATTTTAAAAATCACAAATTTGAACCATCCAAACTATCTCAAAAGGAAAGTTGACCAAAACAACAATTGTAGATCGTGATGAGTTTAACAAACTTGGTATTCAAAACTTTTCAATTTGAAGTCATTTAGAGTTCATAATACTAGAGTCAAAGTGTTATTTTTTTCATTTAACCAAATTTGACTTGGTCAAACTTGCTCAAATGAGACACTAAATGACCTCAGATGAAAAAAGTCTGAATACCAAGTTTGATCATATCAGCAAGATCTACAATTGTTACATAGCTCATTTTCTCATTTGAGAAAGTTTTATCAAACACTAGTCACAAATTCTTGAGTCTCATATAGACTTTCTAAAACTATGTCACACTTGTGAAATTTAAACTACATTTTGTTTAAACTTTCTTAAATGAAAAAATGGCCTATATAAGGATTGTAGATCTTGATGAGCTGAACAAACTTGGTATTCAAAACTTTTCAATTTGAGACAATCTATGGTTCCGAAAACTAGTTTGTAGGCGTCGAAATTTAAAAATCACAAATTTGAACTGTCTAAAATTCTCAAATGGAAAGTTGACCAAAACAACAATTGTATATCTTGATGAGCTGAACAAACTTGGTTTTCAAAACTTTTCAATTTGAGACAATCTAGGGTTCCGAAAACTAGTTTATAGGCGTTGAAATTTAAAAATCACAAATTTGAATCGTCCAAACTATCTCAAATGGAAAGTTGACCAAAACAACAATTGCAGATCTTGATGAGTTTAACAAACTTGGTATTCAAAACTTTTCAATTTGAAGTCATTTAGAGTTCATAATACTAGAGTCAAAGTGTTATTTTTTCATTTGACTAAATTTAACTTGGTCAAACTTGCTCAAATGGGACACTAAATGACCTCAGATGAAAAAACTTTGAATACCAAGTTTGATCATCTCAGCAAGATCTACAATTGTTACATAGCTATTTTCCCATTTGAGAAAGTTTTATCACACACTAGTCACAAATTCTTGAATCTCATATAGACTTTCTAAAACTATGCCACACACTTGTGAAATTTGAAACATATATTAAACATATTACAATGTGAAGTCATAACATATTACATAATATCCTTCTCTAAAACATAATATATTAAACATGCATCGTTGTATCATGCGGGCACAACAGTGAATTTCTTCTTGACGTATGACCCTTGGTTATGATCTTGTCGTAATTATGGAGTGTCTTCATCATTTAACATGATGCTTGGATCTTTCTTCACTATAAAGGGTGGAATTCAGACATTTCTTTCATAATCTTCTAACATGTCTGACTTGTCTTCAATTCCCACTATATTTATTTTCCCAAAAAGAACTATGTGGCGCTTTGGCTCATTGATCATTGAGTTGATGTCTTCGTTTTTTCCTCTCTTTGATTTTGTAGACATGTCTTTCACATAGAACACCTGACTCACATCGGCAGCAAGGACGAATGGTTTGTCTTTGTACCCAATATTGTTGAGGTCCACTATTGTCATTCCATACTCTTTGTCGACTGTTACCCCTCCTCCGGTCAGCTTCACCCATTGGCACCGGAACAAAGGGACTTTAAAATTAGGTGCGTAGTCTAGTTCCCATATTTCTTCTATGCAGCCATAATATGTTTGTATATTCCCATTTGGATCTGTGCCATCTATGCGAACACCACTATTTTGATTGGTGCTCCTTTTATCTTGGGCAACTGTGTAAAATATATTCCCATTTATCTCGTACCCTTGGTACATGAGGATATGCCACGATGGTTGCGTAGCCAACAAATATAGTTGCTCATCAATATTGTCATCGCCTTGACATTCTTTTCACAACCAACCACTGAAACTTTCCATGTCCTGACGCCTAATCCAAGCTTCAGTCTTCCCTGGAAACTTGGATCGTAAGAACTCCTTATGTATCTCGATGTATGGATGCACCAATGATGAGTTCTGAAGAACTATGTAGTGTGCTTTATTGAAATAATCGTCTTCTATGCCAATATATGTTTTCTTCCCTAAAGTTCCTTTATCACTGAGTCTCCCCTCGTGTCGCAATTTGGGAACGCCAATCGGGGCAAGGTTAGGAATAAAGTCAACACAGAACTCAATGACCTCCTCTGTTCCATAGCCCTGGGCGATGCTTCCTTTAGGCTTAGAATGGACTTTCACATATTTCTTCAAGACTCCCATAAACCTCTCGAAGGGGAACATGTTATGTAAGAACATAGGTCCAAGAATACTAATCTCCTTCACCAAATGAACTAGGAGGTGTGTCATGATATTAAAGAAGGATGGAGGGAACACCAACTCAAAGCTGACAAGACATTGAACCATATCATTCTGTAGAGTAGCTAGTTCCACTGATTGATTGCCTTCTAAGAAATTGCATTGAGGAATGCACATAGCTTCACGGTGGCTAGACATACATGTGGAGGTAGAATTCCTCTTAAAGCAACTGGAAGCAATTGCATCATAAGCTCATGGCAGTCGTGGGACTTTAAGTTTAGGAATTTCTTCTCTGGCACATTTATTATACCCTTTATATTGGAGGAGAATCCCGATGGGACCTTGATGCTGCTTAGACATTCGAACATGTTGTCCCTCTCTTATTTGCTAAGTGTGTAGCTAGCAGGACTTAAGTAATGACGTCCATCATCTATCTTCTCTGGATGAAGGTTGTCTCATTCTTTCATGCCCTGCAAGTCCTAGCATGCTTCAAGTGAATCCTTTGGCTTCCCGTACACACCCATGAATCCTAATAGGTTCACACAAAGATTCTTTGTTAGGTGCATCACGTCGATTGCGTTGTGGACCTCTAGGACTTGCCAATAGGGTAGCTCCCAAAAGATGGACTTCTTCTTCCACATGGGTGTGTGTCTCTTAGCATCTTTGGGAACAGATTTGCTGCCTTGTCCCTTTCCAAATACTACTTTCACATCCTTAACCATTGCGAGTACATCTTCCCCGGTTTGGTTATGAGGCTTCTTCCGGTGGTCTGGCTTACCTTTAAAATGCTTTCCTTTCTTTCTTACTTGGTGATTCAAAGGAAGGAATCGACGATGGCCAAGGTACACAACCTTTTGACATCTTTTCAAATATATACTATCAAGGTCATCAAAACTATGTGTGCATGCATTATATCCTTTGTTTGTCTGACCTGAAAGATTACTTAAAGCAGGCCAATCATTGATTATTATGAACACCATTGCTCGTAGGTCAAAGTGTTCTTATTTGTACTCATCCCAGACATGTACACCTGGTTTGTTCCATAAAACTAGAAGTTCTTCAACTAATGGCTTCAAATAGACATCAATGTCGTTGCCAGGTTGCCTCGGACCTTGGATGAGGATCGGCATCATAATGAACTTCCGCTTCATGCATAACCATGGAGGAAGGTTGTAGATACATAGAGTAACTGGCCAAGTGCAATGACTAGTGCTCTGCTCCCCAAAAGGATTCATACCATCTGTACTTAAGGCGAACCTTAAGTTTCTAGCCTCATTTGCAAACTCTAGAAATTCCCTGTCTATCGCTCTCCACTGGGACCCACTAGCTGGGTGTCTCAGCATATTGTCTACTTGACGGTCTTCTTTATGCCACCGCAACAACTTTGCATGGTCTTTATTTCTGAACAAACATTTTAAGCATGGTATTGTAGGAGCATACCACATAACCTTGGTAGGGATTTTATTTCTAGGACGTTGTTCACCCTCGACGTCACCAGGATCATCGCGCCTGATCTTATACCGTGATGCTTTATATACCGGGTATTCATCCAAATTCTCGTATTCATTGCCATGGTAGAGGATGCAGTCATTAGGACATGCATGTATCTTCTGGATTTTTAATCCCAAAGGGCAGACAACCTTTTTGCTTCGTACGTAGTGGTGGGCAATTCATTTGGCTTCGGAAGCATCTTCTTTATGAGGTTCAATAAATTCCCAAATGCCTTGTCGGATACACCATTCTTTGCCTTCCACTGTAGCAATTCTAGTGTTGTACCCAGCTTTTTTTGCCCCTCTTCAGCCGTCGGGTATAGCAACTTCCTATGATCCTCAAGCATGCGCTCGAACTTAACTTTCTCTTTTTCACTTTCGCATTCTTGTTGTGCATCACGAATAGCATCACCAAGAGCATCATCGAGATCATCTTCTGCCGCTACCTCTTCTTCATCTCCCCCATTGTAGTATCATCAAAGGCACCATACTGAGCAATAATGTCATCAATGTCTAAATCTTCTCCTTCACCTTCTTCCATCATGACCCCGCTTTCTCCATGCTTAGTCCAACATATATAGTTTGACATGAAACCTGACTTAAGCAAATGTGAATGAAGACTCATTGAGCTTGAATATTCCTTTAAATTCTTACATAGGGCACATGGACAGCACATGAAACCATCCCGCTTATTTGCCTCGGCCACACCTAAGAAATAGTGCACTCCCTCAATAAAGTCTTAGGAGCGGCGATCGGCATTGTACATCCAATGGTGTGACATAATCTGCATTACACGACAAATTATGAAAACCTTGAACATAATTAAGTATTTTATTACACAACATAGATGACACACACACGGTTGATTAATTAACTAAGCCTGGCTACAACGTAAGTAACCCCAACTATCACTAAACAAGCCAAAACTACAATGCACTTCAGTAACATAATTATTTCATGACTATACGCAACTAAAACAGACAAATCATTCGTCTGTTGAATATCAATATGCTTCTCCTGCTGGCTCACTAACTCGTCATCAGTAGCCGCTACCTCAAGCGCACCCGAATTCTGCACATATGTAGCATAATCTTCCTCCCAGTACCAACCATCGCATCCATTGCCCTCCCACTAAAATTAAAGCCAAAAAATATTTAGTCAAAAATATTCAAGAAAAGCAGGTCAATTAGCCATAATAATCAAATGCGTAAGAAACTCACATCGCGATCCGGGCACTTGTAGAAAACACGACCCTTGTTGGGTCCCTGTCTCTTGACTCGGTACTCCATCACAATCTTCTGCTTACACTTGCCGCAGATAATGAGAGGGAGTTCTGGCCTCAGTCGTTTCACAACCGAACGAGAGGCCGAGGATCCGGTACCAATTGTCATCTACTTTCTATACTTATTTTTGCAAACTAGTGTAAATTTCACATTTTCTAAAATAATATATTTAAACAAAACTAAAATTATTTATTTATCTAACTAAACCATGAAATATGTACTATGTATAATAGTAAAATACCAAACTATCAAGTGATTTTACTATTGTAAATCATGATGTGATTTTGAGCTAAAAATAACATAGAAATCATAATCAAATCCACCATATCAAGTTACTTTCTATACTTATTTTTGCCAACTATTGTAAATTTCTCATTTCTAAAGTAATATATTAAAAAAGTAAAAATATTTATTTATCTAACTAAACCATGAAATGTACTACATATACTAGCAATACTAAACTATCAAGTGATTTTGATGAACTAATTTAACTTTTGTTTATCCAAACATATATGCAAATCATCATGTGATTTTGAGCTAAAAATGACATAAAATCATAGTAAAGTCCAACATATAAAGTTACACATGCATCTACATCGTAACATGAGATAAGCTACTAATAAAACATAAGAGGATTAAGTTTGTTACCTCCAAAATCGAAGAGCAACACCAATGGAGGGGGAGAGAGCAAGAAAGCAAGTTGAAGAACAGAGGTAGTGAGTTTGAATGGAATGGCTCGAGCTCGGGGAGGAAGAAATGAGCTGGTCTATAGGCCGGGATAATTAGTCTCGGTTAGGGGGGCAAACTAGAACTAAAGATTAATCTTTATTCCTGGGGCATCACCCAAACCGGGACTAAAAGCTTTAGTCCTAGCTGGCATTACCAACCGGGACTAAAGATCCCTGCCCCGTGGACGACCATTGGGTAGGAACATTTAGTCCTGGTTGGTATTACCAACCGGGACTAAAGGAACCTTTAGACCCGGGGGGAAAAATGTCGAGGCTAATGCCAAATTGGGACATCGTTCTAAAGTTTGTTCTCTAGTAGTGTAATAACAAATCAACTAAACACACAAATGTTCACACCGCACTAATAGACTCGACTAGACTCAACTCAACTCGTTCTACTATCGTGTTATTACATAAAGAGGGACTCCAACATCTAGGGGCGATACTTATGGGGAAGCTCCTCATACATCTTTGACAAATTGAGGCACACCCTTTGTTCGTCTATCACCTGCTGGTGCCTCTTGATAGCTTCCTGTTGCGCCTTCAATTGATTCTCCAATCAGCGAATCCTTGACACAGACTCATAACCAAAGTGTACCATTGCTTCGGTGGTTGGATCCGTGCCCTGCGGTCCATCATTGCCCATCCCAATTCTGGGTGTTGATGTGGAAGGAATCAATATTGATCATCCTTCATGTCCTCGAATCGGCGACCACGGAGGCCTATGCAAGCTTCAATGGCTGCATCTTCTATGCCGTCCTCCATGGTAGCACGGTGACCATGGTGTGCATAGTTTGAATCCAGCTGATACGCGCCTTTTTTCTCATCCTTGATGGTGATGCACACCCTAACCTTCCAATGGGTGTCTTCAAGAGGGTGCGTATGCTCTTCGCAGGCGTATTCTACAGCTGCATCCTAGTCGCTGTAGTAGGTCTGAAGCAGGCTCATGAGTCGATGATGTGAAATGGAGGATTCACACCCTGGCTTATACCACACCTTTATTGTCCATCTTAGTGGTGGGATCGGCTCATCCTCTTCAACAATGTCTTCCTCTTCATTTTTGGACAAGTCGACGACCTCGACTTATTGAGGTTCCTCCTGAGCGGGCTCAGGCATAGATACTAGTGTTGGCGGATCGAATTCCTGTTCCTAGGGTTCTTCCTCCTTAGGCTCCATGGACAAACCTTGAGGCAGGTAGTACCCCCTAGTGCTGATGCAGGCAGTCTTGTGGGCACGAGGCATCTATAGAATTAGACTTAGTTAGATTAGGTTAGAAGCAAAAATTTTCATAATGGAATAAGACAAAAGAAGCATAAAACTTTAGCAAATACCAAGGGTGAGATAGAAAGCAAGAAATGAGTGAAGCAAAAGAAGCTAAAAACGACCATTGCTAACTAGGCTTGCGTCCTACAGTCAACACGGTTCTAATACCAATCTGTCACACACAATTTTAAGGATAAAATGGGGTGCAAAACCTTATGTGCGCCCAGAGATCAGTCACACACCTAAGCCAACAAATTACGAATAGTATCATCACCAATGTTTATTACATCACGAATAAGACAAAGTTTTACATAATTATAATGAAGGTAATAAAAAGATCTCTCACGGAAGCTCCATTTCGCAGGGACATCGACTGGTTGACCACAAGTCTAGTAGTCTTCAGGAAAATCATCACACCCAAAGTCATCTGTTACCCATCCGGGATTTTTATCCAACAATAAAAATAGACAAGCATAAGTACATGTCGTACTCAACAAGTGTAACACGGGGTTCATGAGGCTCAAAAGGCTAGACACAGGTTTAACAGAACTTTTAGTTGTCATAATTTTAGCTTATGAGTAGCATCAAGTTGTTTCAATTCCCATTACCAAACACATGATCAAATGTAAACATGAATAATGAATAGCGTAAACAAATATTACTCAATGATCATCTATTCCATAAGGGTTCCAAGGCCGCTCGTGACCGTGAGCATGGCTGATATACTAGTTTTACACTCTGCAGAGGTTGTACACTTTTCACTGTGAGTCGTGATACCCATATGCTCGGGTTAATTACTCCCAAAACACTTCCAAGGTGAGCAGGCAGGGATCACTATGAAGCGTTTCAAAGGTTCGTCTAACAAGTTAGGGCCATTAGATTCACTCAGCAAACAGATATAGAGCCCCCCTTCTCGATGGCACATTGACACGCAGCCTATACTCATAAGGATAGAGGCCGCCCTATACCCAATTCGGTAAGCCATTCTTACGCCAATGAAGGTAACCACTAAAGAGCTAGAAAATGTCCTCATACTGAGCTAAAGCCAGAGCCATGTAGCCCCCATAGCTGTACTATAAGTCTCGGATGATCACTTACAGATAAGTCCTTAGGGAGAGGAATCTGAAGCATTTAGAAAGTAGCTAAACACTCCAGCCCCTTGTTTCCATGTTGCTAAAAAGTCATGTTTTAATGTTTATTGCATATACCATTAGTCAAGTTACAAGATCATGGTTTAATTGAGCACTAGCAAAGCTACCCAAATGCATAACCCATAGGTGACAAGGTAGTAGTTCAATTCTAGGAAATCCCTTTCAAGATGACACATGCAACATGAATTTAATGAATTAAAGTGAATAGGAAACAAGGATGATCCCATGCTATACTTGTCTTGAGCAAAGTACTCCTGCTGGTCCTGCTCGTCAAAGTCGTACCCTTGATCTCCCGAGAACTGCTCACCGTCTATACTCGATAACCACAGCAACATACAAGCATCTAGGAGCAATCAAGCAAAGCAAACAAGGCTATAGATTAGAACAGTACACCATCAGCAAAGAATCAAGATGAAAAGTTTGGAAAACGAATCTACGTCTCGCTACGAACACATAGGCGCGAAGATCACGAAAATCGGATCTAAACGGAAAAGTTATGATTTAAACAAGATTCCCTATAGGAAAATAATAGATTAAATCTAAGCTCAAATTTTAATAGTTGGAAATCTACTTTACAGTAACATAAACATGTAAATCACATAATTATTAACCTAACGCAACTTGAATGGATCAAATCGGAGTTAAAACGAAGAAGTTATGGCTAAAATAAGTTGAATGGCAAAACTGTAAATAATTAAAAACGTATTTCAGTCCAACCGAACGAAAGAAACATAAACTGTGAAACGCGCAAAGGACCGCGGGTTAACACCGAAGTAATTATAAGGACGTATTTGCAAATTCGGCAGCGAAAGGGTATCTCCGGTTTTGGGCCGTTGGATTAGATCTGAATAGTCTGGATCTGATCTGGCGAAAAAGAAAAAAAAAACACACGCCGGAACAGTGCCGGCGGCAGGCTTCCAACGGCGGTGCCATGACTGGCCAAACGGAGCTCGCGGTTCTCGCTCCATAGCACACAATTTGATGAAACAAAAGGTCCGGGCGAGAGAGAAGGGAAAGGAGACCACACCCGAACCGGAAAATGCAAGCGGGAAGCAGCGACGACGGTGCAGCGCTCGGGGGTCGACGATGGCTGCGGCGGTGCAAGGCGAAGTGCAGCTGCAGCTTGCTAGGGTGAAGAAAACTCACGGTAGATGGGATAGGGAGGCGGCGTAGGCGGCTATTTATGGGGCGGGGTCCCTTGGTCGGCACGTCATCACGGGGTGCCATGGTAGGGGTGGACTCGACGGCGTCGGCACAGTGTCTGACTGGGACATGAGCAAGAGGAAGGAGGCGGGTCTGACTAGCGGGCCCAGATGGTCAGCGGGCGGAGGAAGGCGCGCGGTCCGTGGGAGCGGCTGGGCCAGCGAAGCTAGGCTTCGGCCCAAGCGGAGAGGAGAGGGAGAGCAGCGCCCGAGAATGAAGCTTGCGCGGGATGCGGCTTGCGGCACTGGGCTGGCTCAGAGGAAGGAAAGGCCAGCGGCTTGCAAAGGAAGGCTGAGCCGACCTGGCTGGCGCTGAGGGAAGCGCTGGGCTTCGGCCCGAGTGGAGCAACGCAGCCTGGCAAGGGGATAAGCAGGCCAAGGGCGCCAGCAGGCCAAGGGCCGAGAGCAGAAGGAGAAAGAATTTACCCTTTTCTTTTTCTAATTTCTTTCCAAAGCAATTTGACGACAAAATTCAAATCAAGTTCAAATTTGAGTTCAAATCAAACCATTCCAAAAATTTATATGCAGCAGCATGAATGCACTTTCATTGTTGTTAACCTATATTAAATTTTAATTTGATAAACTTTATTATTCTTCCTAAACTTAAATGCTCACAAAAATGCTTAGTAAATCAATTTTTCCTTAGTTTCAATTGTTGTAAATTTTAGGGTGTTACAACTTCCTGATCCCCGTGACAGAGAGCACAAGAAGTTTGATGTGGCTAGCATGACCTAGTTGCTTTCCTTTCTTAATTGACAGGCAAAGCTCCTGCCATTGCTCTTACAAAAAAATCAATAATGGTGTTAAGTCAAACAAGTTTAAGTTTTACTAAATTTATATAAACTAATAATGATAATTATCATATTAAATAAGCATTGCCAGATTTGTCATGTGTTATGTTTTTATAATATATCTATTTGAAGTTATAAAAGCTGGTATTATTTTCTATAAATTTAGTTAAACTTATAGTAGTTTGACTAGAACTAGATTCGCCAAATTAAAGTATTAACAGGACAACTAAGGTAGTGTTTAGTTCCCAAAATTTTTCAAGATTCCCCGTCACATCGAATCTTTGGACGCATGCATGAAGCATTAAATATAAATAAAAAATAAAACTAATTACATAGTTTAGATGAAATTCACGAGACGAATCTTTTAAGCCTAATTAAACTATGATTGGATACTAATTGCCAAATAACAACGAAAATGCTACAGTACCATTTCGCCAACTAAACAAGCCCTAAGCAAAATACTGCTAACATAAACCTAGATAATGTTGTTTTACGTAGAGGCAGCAAAATCTCAGAAATTGCAGCAGAAGCAGTACGTTGCAATCATTGGCTATGCTCCCATCACTATTCATATCTCTTCCGCAACAACTTGCAGCGTGTTTAGTTCGGTGAATTTAGGAATTTGGGCTATTGTAGCACTTTCGTTTTTATTTGGCAATTAGTGTTCAATCATTGACTAATTAGGCTCAAAACGTCCGTCTTGTAATTTAATTTGGGCTATTGTAGCACTTTCATTTTTATTTGGCAATTAGTGTTCAATCATTAACTAATTAGGCTCAAAATGTTCGTCTTGTAATTTCCAACCAAACTGTACAATTGGTTTTTTTCGTCTACATTTAATGCTCCATGCACGTATCGCAAGATTCAATGTGATGAGCACTGTAGCACTTTTTGAGAATTTGGGGTTGTAACTAAACACGCGCTTGGCATTAAAAGCATTAATTTCCCACACCATTCATTCAGTAGCCAGCTACAAAATAAGTTATATTATAGCCACCTCTATATATGATAATTTTATATACTAATTTACGATAATGTCAATACATATTTACGATAGTTGGGTTACTATAACACATGGGGATATTTACCATAATGTTATAGTAAACCACTTAGTAAGGGTGCATTTTTTCTACTTCCGAGAGTAGTTACTCCCTTCTTCAATAAACCACATTGTGTATGTGTGCATACTAATTTATCAGCTTGAGTATGTTTAGATACTCAATTTAAGATACTTAAAATCTTAGTACGCGAATGTTTTTCAAAAGAGCCCATACTTCTTAATATATTACTAAAATACCACTACAGTAGTATATAAAAAAGTATAACCATATACTATATGTATATTTACATACTTGACATACATACTACCCTAGATGGTTTAGTATGATGATATGCTCCGTCTACATACACTTCGTTGGGCCATAGAGGCCCTAAATCTAGAGATATAAACATGGGAGTAACTACTCCCTGCGAATAGGAAATAATATATATATATATATATATAACTATTATCCTATAGTTGGCTACAAAATAACTTATTCTGTAGCCACTTTGAATTACGATAATTACTATGTTAATTTACGAGATTATAGTAAATCCTTACTAAGTGGTTTACTATAACGTTATCATAAATATCCCCATGTGTTACATTAACCCAACTATCGTAAATATGTATTGACATTATCGTAAATTAGTATATAAAATTACAATAATTTTATATACTAATTTACGATGATGTCAATACATATTTACGATAGTTGGGTTAATGTAACACATGGGGATATTTACCATAACGTTATAGTAAACCACTTAGTAAGGAGTTATTATAATCTCGTAAATTAACATAATAATTATCGTAACTCAAAGTGGCTACAGAATAAGTTATTTTGTAGCCAACTATAGGATAGTAGTTATATATATATAGAACTACTACCATGTAGCTGGCTACAAAATAGCTTATTCGGTAGCCACTTTGAGTTACGATAATTACTATGTTAATTTACGAGATTACAGTAACTCCTTACTAAGTGGTTTACTATAACGTTATGGTAAATATCCCCATGTGTTACATTAACCCAACTATCGTAAATATGTATTGACATTATCGTAAATTAGTACATAAAATTATCGTAAATGGAGGTGGCTACAGAATAACTTATTTTGTAGCCGGCTACTGAATATACTCTCCCTTTATATATATATATATATATATACCTCATTCAAATCCCGTCGTTGCTATTTGGGAACTTGCTTGATCAAGTCACCCCACCAATCTGCAACGGAATTATAAGAAGAAGGCTGAGTGTGTAACTGTATTCTTAGATTTTCCATATATTTGTAATAAGACCGTCTTCTAGACATCCACCGCAAAGGGGCAAAGAAGACATAGATGCGGCCTAGCTTCCTGATCGCCGTGACAGAGAGCACAAGAAGTTTGATGTGGCTAGCATGACCTAGTTGCTTTCCTTTCTTAATTGACAGGCAAAGCTCTTGCCATTGCTCTTACAAAAAATCAATAATGGTGTTAAGTCAAACAAGTTTAAGTTTTACTAAATTTATATAAACTAACAATGATAATTATCATACTAAATAAGCATTGCCAGATTTGTCATGTGTTATGTTTTCATAATATATCTATTTGAAGTTATAAAAGCTGGTATTATTTTCTATAAATTTAGTTAAACTTATAGCAGTTTGACTAGAACTAGATTCGCCAAATTAAAGTATTAACAGGACAACTAAGCAAAATACTGCTAACATAAACCTAGATAATGTTGTTTTACGTAGAGGCTGCAAAATCTCAGAAATTGCAGCAGAAGTAGTACGTTGCAGTCATTGGCTATGCTCCCATCACTATTCATATCTCGGCGTGCTGCCGTCCAAATTATTAGGGCCAGTTTGGATGCCAAAATTTTTGGCAAAACGCTACTGTAGCATTTTCGTTGTTATTTGACAATTAGTGTCTAATCATAGTCTAATTAGGCTTAAAAGATTCGTCTCGTGGATTTAAACTGTGTAATTAGTTTTATTTTTTATTTATATTTAATGCTTCATGCATGCGTCCAAAGATTCGATGTGATGAGAAATCTTGTAAAATTTGGCATTTTAGGGTGCAACTAAACAAGGGCCAGTGGTGGTTTCGCTTCCGCAACAACTTGGCATTGACAGCATTAATTTCCCACACCATTCATTCAGTTTCAGTGAGCACGCACGTGAGGCTCAGCAGAAATCTTCTGTGGACGTATACATGCCGGCCGGCCCATTCAGTTCAGTCCAATCAAAACATTATTAGTAACATCGCTCGCAAGTACCGTACCATACGTGAAGGACCACCGTACCCTACCTGGTCCTTTTTCGAAAGAAAGGATAAAAGACTTGCTTTAATTTTGATCATTCTTCTCTAATTTTGACTCTCCAAATAAGTATCATTGTTAGATTCTTCATTAATTATATTTTTCAATGTATACCTATCTGATGTTATAAAATCTTTATAATTCTCTATATAACTATGGTTAAACTTGAGTTGTTTTGACTCTCCAAAAAAGTTGGAATGATTAATAATTTGGAACGGAGAGGATAATACTTTTTGTATGCACTATGTGTAGATAATTTGGAATCGAGGGAAGTAATTAATTAGCTGAATAACTTTGTACTCCTACTGATTGTGGTCATGAGCAGTATTTGATTTGTGTGTCTAATAAAAGTCCACGTTCATGTTTATTTGTGGTTGTTCACATATCCTTGTGCCAGTTATGCAAAGTCGTTATCTGGATGTGAGGCATATGAAAATCACAGTTTTCTACTTGATACCAGCACAATTTTCTATCTGCCATTTGAGGCAAAAAATAAATAAATCTATCTGTCATGTTAGCTGGGACCCAATAAATTTTGATCATTCTTCTTTGTGATTGTAGTCTTATGGTTGTGTGCAGCTGTAGAGGCTGGAACCAAGTTTTCACTTCTCTAAAAGGCTAGCTATTCCTGAAACCAAACACCTTGTATGTACATGTATAAGCACTACTGTAGGGTAACAACTAACAACTAATATTGTACCTACTGATTGCGGTCATGAGGAGTTTGATTTGCGAGTCTAATAATAAAAGTCCACGTGCATGTTTATTGTGCTAGCTATGCAAAGTCCTTATCTGAATGTGTGGCATATGAAAATCATAGTTTCCTACTTGATAGCAGCACAATTATTTACACAAATTTCCTTCTTCCTGTGTCATGCTAGCTGGCACCCAACAATATCACTTATCGCTTCTATATGATTTCAACATGGTTTATTAGGGAAGCAAGGGTATAAGTGCTCAAACGGTCATGCAAGTACAGAACTGAAAAATCATGGCAAGATAGCTTTCATGTTAATGTCAGGATGAGTTATTTCCTCAAGAAAGATGGTCCTGTTGGCCCTCGAACCACGAGATGGATCTCAGATTCTGATCGGATCTGGAAAAGTCAGAGGGCAGCTTGGCCTTGGCCGCTTGTTGGAATTGGAAATGCAATGGCTTGTTTGTACAATAGCACTGCCCCTGCTTTTATGGGCAAGGGACAGAGAGCATCTTCTCCTTTTCTACTTGCTCAAGCATATCCTAGCCACTAAAGTGGATGCTGAGCATATTCCTAATGCAAAAGTAAACTTGTAGAAAAAGTAAAATACAAGTGCCGAGCACTAGGCTTATCTATCATTCTCCCCCTAAGCCTTGTGCCGAGCACTGGAAGTGATCTACTGTAGCCCAATCCTCTCCCTCATCTCTTGAAACTTGGACTTTCCCAGCGACTTGGTGAGGATATCAGCCAGCTGATCAGTGGTGGCAATGTGGCTAGCGTTGATGCTCCCAAGCAATCCCTGATGAAGTGGTACTTGATGCAAATGTGCTTGCTTCTTTCATAGAAGATAGGATTCTTGGCCAGAGCTAGAGCAGACTTGCTGTCCACCTTCAGCTCAACCACATCCACATTCCTACCAAGGAGCTCTGCCAGCATCCTTGATAACCATAGTGCCTGAGTTGATGCAGTGGTGGTGGCGATGTACTCTGCTTCACAGCTCGAGAGGTCCACCACCTTCTGCTTGAGGGACTGCCAGCTGACCAAGCAACCACCGAGGAAGAACATGGTCCCCGTTGTGCTCTTGCTGGTGTCCACATCGCTGGCGAAGTTACTGTCGCAGTAGCCAATGAAGCACACTGTGTCGAGGGCCCTACCGTAGTGAAGACCGTAGTCAAGGGTGCCCACCACATAGCGAAGGATGCACTTGATGGCCTTTGGATGCTTCATCATGGGACGCCCCATGAACCGGCTCACGTACCCGATGGCGAACGTGAGGTCCGGCCGGGTATGGACTAGGTTTATGCAAGCTCCCGATCAGCCGCCGATAGTGTGTGGGGTCGACCTCCTCCGCCGTGCTGTACCGACTAAACTTGAGCCACTCCTCCATCAGGGTGTGGGCTGGATTGCAGCCCATCATGCCACCGAGCTCAAGGCTGTGCTTGGCGTAGTGGGTTTGGCAGAGGGCGATGCCGCTGGTGTCTTGGCGCACTTCGACGCTGAGGTAGAAGCAGAGGAGGCCGAGGTCTCTCATGTCGAACTCCTTCTTCAGTTGTGCCTTGAATGCCTACACTCTGTCTCCTTCAGCGTCGGTGATGATGAGGTCATCGACGTACACACTAACAAGCAGGACAGAACGCCCGCTGCCCCATGCGTACACTGCCGCCTCATGAAGCCCATCTTCTTGAGCGTGGCGTCAAGCTTCGCGTTCTAGGCTCGTGGGGCCGGCCGCAGGCCATAGAGGGCCTTGTGTAGGTCGTACACCATGCCTTCTTCTCCAGCGATGGTGAAGCCCAGTGGCTGGCGCACATACACCTCCTCCTTGAGGTCACCATTGAGGAAGGCGGACTTAACGTCCATCTGGTGGACCTTCCACCTCTCCTGATCCGCCAGCGCAAGGAGGCCACGTACCGACTCCATGCGTGCCATAGGGGCGAAGGCGTCGTCATAGTCGATGCCCACTCACTGGACAAAACCAGGCGGCACCAGCCACACCTTGTGCTTGATCACCGTGCCCTGCTCATCCTTCTTGATCTTGAACACCCATTTGAGGGTGATGGGGCGGTGGTCATCGGGTAGTGGCACCAACTCCTAGGTGTGATTCTACTCAATGGACTTGAGCTCCTGCTCCATCGTCGCCCACCATGCTAGATCACCCTGCGCCTTAGCATAAGTGGTCGGCTCACCTGCGTGCGTCAGAAGAAGATGGGCGAAGAGCCGCTCTGCCTGCTCTGAAGCAGACTGGTCACCGAGGATGTTTGCCATCGTGCAATACCATAGAAGCTGATCATCGTAGTTGGTGTCCAGGCGGTCTTCATCGTCCTCCCGTGGAGTCACGAACTCGATCTCAAACTGTCTACCAGTAGGCGAGGTAGGAGATGCTGCAGTCGAAGATGAAGATGGTTTGGTCGGATCGATTGCTGGTGGAGTTCTTGCAGCCGCTAACCAGTTTCTGGTGGTCGGAGTTTTGCTAGTGTGGTCCACTGCAGTGCCGATGTGTTCCACTATGGTGGTAGAGTGGTTGGCTGGGTTGCCGATGAGCTTCCGATGGCCACCGACCAATTTCCAAGCTCCCCCTGGATTTGGTGATGGCGAGCGCGGCAGAGATGTTGATGTGGTCGTTGAGGATGGTGATGTGGTCGGAGATGCCATCGGAGGTGCACTCTATGCTCCCCCAGCTCCTCCATCCCATGTGTACTCGATGGTGAAGTCACGCAGAGCCGCCGTCGATCCATCATCAGCCATCTTGTCCCACGCCTAGCCGTAGCCCTCATCGAACATGATGTCATGAGCCACTCGGTCACACTGCATCACTAGGTCGAACACATGGTAGGCTTTAGCCCCCTCTGCATAGCCGATGAAGACCCCTGGTGAACTCCGATCATCAAGCTTGCCAACATGGTTGAGCTCCTTGACGAATGCCAGGTAACTGAACACCCGTAGGTAGCCGATCGCCGGCTTGCACCCATGCCAGGCCTCATACAGGGTCTTGCCATCAAGCGCCTTGGTCAGCAAGTGATTGAGAAGATGCACAGCAGTCAGCATCACCTCCCCCAGTAGATCATCGGCATCCCTCTCTGCTTGAGGAGGCGCGGGCGGTAGCCACCACCATCTGGTTGCGGTGCTCGATGATGCTATTCCTCTACGGGGAGTACAGGGTGGAGAAGTGGTGCTAAATCCCCTCATTGGTGCAGTACGCCATGAACTCGCTGCCATTGTCTGTGCGCAGCACCCAGAGCTTGCGGCCGTATTCCTTCTCGATAGCTGCTTGGTGGCGCTTGATGGCGTCTGCTGCTGCTTCCTTGGTGTTGAGCAGGTCTACCCACATGTAGTGGGGCATGTCATCGACAAGGAGGAGGAAGTAGTGCCGTCCTCTAGGTGTAGCCGATGTCACAGGGCCGCAGAGGTCACCATGTATGAGCTCTAGCTTCTCCTTGGCGCGGAAGCTCACCTGGCGGGGAAAGGGGAGCCACCGCTGCTTAGTGAGGATGCAGGTGTCATAGTACTACTCCACATGGACGACGCGAGGCATGCCCCGCACCATCTCCTTGTTGCCGAACAGCTTTAGGGCCTCAAAGTTGAGGTGCCCAAAACGCTCGTGCCACCGCCAAGCATCGTCATCACGGCGGGCTACAAGGCACATGGGTTATGCTACCTGCACTTGGAGAACATAAAGGAAATTTGTGCCTCTGTTTACCTTGGCGAGAAGTCAGTGATGGTGATCCTAGATGCGCAGTATCCCATGCTCGATGTCCACGCGTGAGCCATTCTCATCTAGCTGTCCCAAGCTGATGATGGAGTTCCTCGGTGCGGGACTGTAGTAGACACCGGTGAGCAACCGGTGCTCGCCAGTCTGGGTGGTGAAGACAACCGAGCCGACCCCCTTGATCTCAACGACGGAGGCATCACCGAACTTGATGGAGCCTTTCACGCCGGAGTCTAGGTCGGAGAAGAACTCACGCTGACCAGTCATGTGGCGGGTGGCGTCGGTGTCGAGGTACCAGCCGTCGATCTTGTTGTCGCCAGGGCTCATGCCGAGGAAGGTGTGGGCACGTGGTTCATCAAGGTGGAGCAGGGCGGAGCCGGCCGATGAGGGAAGGGGAAAGCTTAAATCTTTCTCCTCCTCCCCTGTTTCTTGCCGCAACTCAACGCACCAATGCACCAAGAAAAGGGCATGGTCCCCCTCCTCTGCTTGAGCGATGTGAGCTTGCCCACCGCAGCGTGGAGGAAGGCGGCAGTCCTTGGCCCAATGGCTGGTCCTACCGTAGTTGAGGCAGGTATAATCTTGGATCGCTTTGCGCTCGGTGGTGGCGCCGCTATCACCACCAGCCCACACCCAAGGTCCTTTCTCCTCCTTCTTCTTGACACCGCGTGGTCACCGATGATGCTCCCTAGGCAGACAAAATCTAGAAGCCTCATCCTTCTTCATCTTCTCTAAGGCCCGCCACTGCTCGGCGGTGTTGAGCAGCTTGCCTCTGGTGGTGCTTGGCTCGTTGTGGGGTGACTCCTCACAATCTTGCCCTGCCTTGATCCTCTCATTGACCTCCTCGATGGAGAGCACCTCAAAATCAAGAAGCTTCTCGATTGCTGGCATGATCTGGGAGTACTTCTTGGTGATGTAGCGCATGAGGTTCTCCACTGCGCGAGCATCGGTGATGTCGGGGTCGCTGTTGCACGCCATCTACTCCTTTAGGCAAGAAAGGCGAAAGGCAAAGTCCTTGACTTGCTCACCAAGGTTAAAGGCGAGGCCTTCCCACTCCTGTCAAAGCCGCTACAGCATCGCTCGATGGATCAGGTGATCGCTGAGGTGTGCAGTAGCGATGGAGTCCCAGGGCTCCTTTGCCATCACCTTGTTGGCGAGGGAGGCGCCGATCTCTGGTGGCATGGCGGCGCACAACACCTCCAGCACCTGCCGATCATTGTGGAACTCAAAATCCCCAAACACGACCGCGTCCTAGATCTGTCGCGCCTGCATCTTGACCTTCATCAATAGGCTCCAGTCATGGTAGTTGGTCCTCGTGAGCATCAGTGTAGGCTCGATATGGCGGACTAGAGGGGGGTGAATAGTCCTTTCTAAAATTAATCGCACTGGCTAACCAAAACAAATGCAGAATTAAACTTATCAGTCTAGCCAAGACTACACCCCTCTATCTATTACTTCAAGCACCTAAACAATTAACTAATTATGCTACTAAGGTGCTGGGATAGGAAGCTCACCTAAACAAGTCTAGGATGCAAGGTCACACAAACCTAAGCAACTAGTACTTTAAGCACACCGGGGAGCTCCTACAAAAACTAGTGAAGCAAAGCGCACAAAGCCTAAGCTCACTAGCAATGCTCAATAGCAAGGGTAAACAAACCAAACTAGAGAGCTCAAATTACTTAGCTACACAAACTAAGCAATTTAACTAGCAAGGTTACACAAGCCAACTAGTTACACAAGGGAGCTACTTCTAAGCTACACAAGCAAAGAAGGTAACTAGCAAGTTACTAAAATTAAACTAGTTACTAGAGCAACTACATAAGCACAATGTATATGAAGAAATGCAAATACAAGCTTGTGTATGTAAAGAGCAAACCACCGAGAAGATGATGACAAGGTTGACACGGTGATTTTTCTCCCGAGGTTCACTTGGTTGCAACCAAGCTAGTCCCTGTTGTGTCGACTGTTCACTTGGTGGTTCGGCGCACTAATTGGCACTACTCACCAAGCCCAACAATTGGGCACCGCAAGAACCTACCCACAAAGTGAGGGTAGCTCAATGACACACTTTACTAGAGTTGTTCTTTGCAATCCCCACGGGGCGAGCACAATGCCCCTCACAAGCCTTCTTCGGAGCCACGCACAATCTTCTTGCATGCTTTGACGGAGCCACAAGCCACCAAGCTGTCTAGGAGGTGGCAACCTCCAAGAGTAATAAGCACCATCAGCTTGCAACACGAACACCTAGTGCCACTCGATGTTATCTCTCAAAACAACGCACTAGAATCACACTCACTCGCAATCGATTCGCACTCTTACAAGCACAAGTGAGTTAGAGGGATCCCAAGCACACCTACACAAGCCACCAAGGCAAGGGTGCTCAGCAATGAGCCCAAGGCCGGCCATGGTGTGCTTATATAGCCCCTCAACCAAATGGAGCCATTACCCCGTTTTACTAGGCACTCTGCGCATGCACCGGACGTGCTGCAGGGTGCACCGGACACGTTCGGTGCACAGCGTCCGGTGTATTGCCCGTTGACATGTGTCTTGACCATTTGAAACTATCCATTGGTACGCAATGGCTAACTCACGCGCACTCACTGCGCTCGCACCGGATGCGTCCGGTGCACTGACCGGACTCACCAATGCTCCGGTGAAGTTTTGAACCCTTGCTCCCAAGTGCTAAACACAATGTGTATCACCTTTGTGCATGTGTGTTAGCATATTAACAAACATTTTTCAAAGGGTTTTCACTCTCTTCACCACGCCACTCGATCCTAGCAACATCGTAATGTTAGATTGCTCAAGTGGTACTAAATGACCGATATGCAAACAAGTTTGCCTCTCTTTATAGTATGGCCATCTATCCTAAACCCGGTCATAAACTTCTCTACACACCTATGACCGGTGAAATAAAATGCCCTACAAGTTATACCTTTGCCTTGCGCATTCCATTCCATCTCCTCCAATGTTGATGCAACACATGCACCAACACTATCACAAATTATATGATCCACTTCATATCATCATGCGACGTATTGGTTCATCAATCTTGACTTTACTTGCTCTTCACCGTTGCATCGGTCCATCAGCGCCAAGTCTTTGCTCAAGCATCCCGCCAAGCGGTCCAGCGCTTCAAAGCCTCTGACTTGCCCTTCACTCTTGCAACCAGTCCATCAAGCCAAGTCTTGTCTTGATCTTCTCCACCTAGTCACATGACTCCATGTCATGTCTCATATGCAATGAGCTCCTTCATCACACAATTACCTATGGACTAATCACCTGTGTATTTCACTTAAACACATATTAGTCCACCTAGGTTGTCACTCAATTACCAAAACCAAACAAGGACCTTTCAATCATCCACGGCGTCCCCACTCTAGAGTCACAGTAGATGGTCTGCACCACCGGCTGTGCCACTGGTGAGCGACCGTGGCATCCACGGCGCCGCTCTAGTGACGGCGACTGAAGACGATGCCTTGCTGGGCTTCGCGACCCACCGACCGGCTCCCGCTCCATCTCGACGCGCAGCAATGTAGCCGCGGTCGTAGCGGCTTGTGCCGTAGCCGCCGCCTGCCTGGCCATTGACCGCTGCTGCAGCCACTGTGTCTACGGCAGCAAGGTGCGTCGCGCGATCGTCGGCTTCTGCAGCTGCTACACCGCCGGGGTTCCTCAACGCACCGGCAGCGGCACGCGCTCTCTCGATCTGGCTGGTGGTGGACATGGCTGCTCACCGGACTCGCAAGAACTCCGGCTCTGATACCAGTTGTTGGCCCTTGGAACCATGAGATAGATCTCAGATTCAGATCGGAATTAGGAAAGCCAGAGGGCAGCTTGGCCTTGGCCTCTTGTTGGAATTGAAAATAGAATGACTTGTTTGTACCATAGCACTGCCCATGCTTTTATGGGCAAGGGGCAGAGATCATTTTTCTACTTTTCTACTTGCTCAAGCATATCCTAGCCACTAAAGTGGATGCTGAGCATATTCCTAATATAAAAGTAAACTTGTAGGAAAAGTAAGATACAAGTGCCGAGCACTAGGCTTATCTATCAGGTCCATGTATACATGGATGGTGGGCCTGATTCTTCCGGGCAGCTTATACTTATTGGTTGATCAGCCTTTGCCCTGCTGTATCGCATTCATCATAGGGTCCTGATTAGGGCCGGACGAAAAGCTCGCAGCTCGGTAGCTCGCTCGACTTGGCTCGTTAGTGGCTTGGCTCGGCTCGGCTCGTTTATATTTTTCAACGAGCTGAGTCTGCAGTTTAGCTCGTGTAGTTAACGAGCCAGCTCGTGAGCCTAATGAGCCAAAGTTGTTGACCTTAAACTTTTATTAATTTTGTATGACATCATGTCTTACACTTTACAATTGGTTGATGACTGGACCTTGACTCTATAAACTTGGGATTATATGACTCTATTTTGTTTTAAATGGATGTATGGATAATCAATAACAGATTATGGATGCATTATGTATGGTATAGAGTATGGATCATAGATGTATGGTGTAGTACTATAATATATTAATACATATTAATTTTTGTTTAATTTAAGGCTTATCAATGGACTATTTTATATTATTACTGTTTTCAAACTTTAAATAAATACATATATTATATTTTTTATATTTTTTATGACTGGCTCGCAAGGTTAACAAGCCAGCTCGAGCTTGTAAACGAGCCGAGCCGAGCTGGCCTTCTGGCTCATTATCTTAACGAGCCAGAACGAGCCGAGCCGAGCTGGCCTTCTGGCTCGTTATCTTAACAAGCTAGAACGAGCCGAGCCGCGTTAATCCAGCCCTAGGCCTGATGAACTGTCCATAACAAGGTGTGCTTTTAATTAGTTTGCAGAAACCACAATCTTTTCTGGGGATCCAGTCTAGATTCTCCACCAAACAGTTTTAATTGATGATTGGAATAGTCCTTCCAATGCCCTGTTTGGATCCACCCAACTAAAGTTTAGCTACCTAAAATTTCATAGCTAAATTTTAGCCAACTAAAAGTTGTATCAGCTAAACTTTTAGCTGAGGTGTTTGGATCCTCCGGTTAATAGACTCAGCTAAAATATAGCTGGTTTTAGCTGGGTTGAAATAGATAAACTTTTGCTAGTCTTTTAGCTAGACCATTTGGATCCATAACAGCTAAATTTAGCCAGCTAAAGTTTAGTCGGTGGATCCAAACAGGCCCATAATCATGCATATGGGAGTATTTTTGTTGGGAAAACAGACGGATGCCGCTTTCTATCCCTCTTTTCATTATTTATTTATTTATTTTATTTCCTCATTAATATGGGAGTATGGTGCAATGCCAATATTATTTTTAATGAGAGTATATCGGATGAATGAAAATGGAAGCCACTCGACACTTGGATTTTCGTTACTTTGTGTAACCCTTGTCGTTATTACCATTTCACTGCAGGAAGGTTAGGACCAGGCATGAATAAAACAGGGCAGATTTTAATTAATGGCCGCCAGGAGAAGCTTGCCTATGGAACCTCGGTAAGACAAAATCACCTCTTTCTCATAAACATTTATGATTGCAGAGGCTGTAATAATTGTAACACAAATTTTGCTTAAGGACATCGTTCTTATATAGTATACACCACCAACTTTTAAATTTGTCCAGTACCATTATGAAAACGTATATATTTGTTCGTGGACACCTCAGCCACTAAGATAACCATTTATCTGCCATCACAAGAGATGAGGTTTGAAATGCCCCTTTTACCCTCCATTCTAACTTCTTCCTCTATCTATCTTTTCTCCTAATGGCGCCCTCTCCCCATGGTGCAAGTGGCCGGATGTCGTGGCTACTCATCTTCGCGCTAGCAGCGGCGTGCCGCACTTCTAACTCCCACGTTGCTGGCCACGCATTGGCGAGCTTTGCTCCTTGCTTTGACCGAGCCCCAACAGCCACGGCTTTGCCCTGCTCGCCTTCGAGCTCTTTCTTATTCGTGGGTCACTGTGCTTGTGCTCCATGTGCCAGCGTAATCTGCACCACTCACCTATCCATCCCCCTGTTGCTACTCCACCCTACTCGTCGTTGAGCTCTACCCTATGTGCGGGTTACTAAGCCTATGCTCCAACCGCCGGCGTCCTCCACCCCACTTATTGGCCTAGGGTTCGCTACAACACCTCCATCCCACTCACAGTTGAGCTCTAGCCCATTTGTGGGTCGCCACGCCTCTGCTCTGCGCGCTGGTGGCCTTTTCCTTGCTCGATGGCAAAGCCCCGCGGCGGCACCTCTAGGCTATGCATGGGTCTCCATGCCAACAACAAAGCTTCAACCCACGCATCGTATATACCACCATTTTAGCACCTTAGCTCATCCTCTCCATGGCTCTGTCATCAACCTCCAGGAGCAAACAAAGGGGGTTGCTCTAGCATATCTTTGGCGGGTGTAGAGAAGGTAGAGAGGAGGAAGAAGGTAAAGTGGAGGACAAAAGAGACATTTTATACCTCATATCTTTATATGCTGCTGAATAAATGATTATTTTAATGGTTGCAATGTGTATGAGAAAATATATAAAATTTTGTAGTGGTACTGGACAAATTTAAGTTGAAATAACCCCCCAAATAACCCCCCAAAATTTGCCCAGTACCTCATATCTTTATATGGCTATTATCGATGATGATGATTCGATTCTGCCAAATTAAAGGCCAGATGTTTTTGATTATTGTGAGAATTTCTAGGATTTATCTTTTTTTTTCTAGCGTGTCTAGTGGAAATTAACATGGTGCCTCCGTTGGGGCCTCTAATTAGTAAAAGTTTATATATAAATTTAGGGAGTTATTCTAAATTATCTTGTGTAATGGCAGCTGTGTGTAATTTAGATGCAAAATTAGGGGGTTACTTTATGTATTTTTCATAATGACAGTGGTGGGTAATTTTTATTCTTAATTACAATAGATCCAATGGCTATTATTGATGATGATGATTCGAGTCTACTAAATTAAAGGCCAGATGTTTCTGATTATTGTGAGAATTTGTAGGATTTATCTTTTTTTTCTTGCATGTCTGGTTGGAATTAACATGGCGCCTCCATTGGGGCTCTAATTAGTAATAGTAAGATAAGATGGTTGTTTCAAAACTTTTTACAGAAGCATGAATACAATTTCCTTCCTCTAAAAAAGTTTTCTGCAATCTTTTTCATGAAGTTGGTGGTTTTCTGTTCCCTTGTATTGTCATGCATTCACTTAATTAGCACATACTCCTACTGGATCAGTTCAATTATATTCAGTACAGATATATTTCATTCAATCCGGACTTACTTACAAGTTAACTTTTTGAATTTATAAAACTGTATATGTACAACAAAGGCATACGTTACCCAAGACAACGTGCTGATGTCGACGCTGTCCGTGCGCGAGGCCGTGTACTACTCGGCGCAGCTGCAGCTGCCGGACACGATGCCGTTGCCGGAGAAGCGGTCGCACGCAGAGAGGCTGATACGGGAGATGGGGCTCGCCGACGCCATGGACACGCGCATCGGCGGCTGGATCACCAAGGGTATCAGCGGCGGGCAGCGGAAGCGGCTGAGCATCTGCATCGAGATGCTCACGCGGCCGCGCCTGCTCTTCCTCGACGAGCCCACCAGCGGCCTCGACAGCGCCGCCTCCTACCACGTCATGACCCACATCGCCCGCGTCGCCGCCCGCGACGGCATGACGGTCGTCGCCGCCGTGCACCAGCCCAGCGGCGACGTCTTCGAGCTCGTCCACGACCTCTGCCTGCTCGCCGCCGGGAAGGCGATCTTCTTTGGGACCATCTGTGATGCCAACGAGGTGACGACCCTGCATGCTTCGTCTTAGCTTCTTTAGGGCAGGCTATCTGAATAGCGAGTTGTCAGCTGCAGATTTGTGCTAGCTCGTTCCTTGCATGCATGCAGTTCTTCACTCTGAACGGTTTTCCATGTCCACACCTGAGAAGCCCGTCAGATCACTTCCTAAGAACAATCAACAAAGACTTTGATGAGGTATATATACGTACTCCTATATGACTTATTAATTACATATTCAGTTGTCACACCCAATTTTAAGGATAAAATGGGGTGCAAAACCTTATGTGCGCCCAGAGATCAGTCACACACATAAGCCGACAAATTATGAATAGTATCATCACCAATGTTTATTACATCACGAATAAGACAGAGTTATTACATAAGTATAGCGGAAATAATAAAAGATCTATCGCGGAAGCTCCAATTCACAGGGACGTCGACTGGTTGACCACAAGTCTAGTAGTCCTCAGGGAAATCATCATTCTCTAGGTCATCTGTTACCCATCCGGGATTTTTATCCAAATAATGAAAATAAACAAGCGTAAGTACATATCGTACTCAACAAGTGTAATACGGGGTTCATGAGGCTCAAAAGGTTAGACATAGGTTTAGCAACGTTCAGCTTTTAGTTGTCACAATTTTAGCTTACGAGTAGCATCAAGTTGTTTCAATTCCCATTGCCAAACACATGATCAAATGTAAACATGAGTAATGAATAGCATAAACAGATATTACATAGTGATCATCTATTCCATAAGGGTTCCTAGGCCCCTCGTGACCGTGAGCACGACTGATATACCAGTTTTACACTCTGCAGAGGTTGTACACTTTCATTGTGAGTCGTGATTCCCATATACCCAGGTTTATAACTCCCAAAACACTTCCAAGGTGAGCAGGCAGGGGTCACTATGAAGCCTTTCAAAGGTTCGTCTACCAAGTTAGGGCCGCTAGGTTTCTGTGGCCTACGAATGTAGAGCTCCCCTTTCGACAGGCACAATGACGCGCAGCCTATGCACTGATAGACAGAGGCCGCACTATATCCAACCCGGAACACACCCCTCTTGCGCCATAAAGGTAACCACTAACAAGCTATAAAAGGTCCTCATACTGAGCTAAAGCCAGAGCCATGTAGCCCTCATAGCTGTACTGTAAGTCCCGGATGATCACTTATAGATAAGTCCTTAGGGAGAGGAATCTGAAGTATTTAGAAAGTAGCTAAACACTCCAGACCCCTGTTTCCATATTGCTAAAAAGTCACGTTTTAATGTTTATTGCATATACCATTAGTCAAGTTACATGATCATGGTTTAATTGAGCGCTAGCAAAGTTACCCAAATGCATAACCCATAGGTGACAAGGTTGTAGTTCAATTCTAGGAAATCCCTATCAAGATGACACATGCAACATGAATTTAATGAATTAAAGTGATTAGGAAACAAGGATGATCCCATGCTATACTTGCCTTGAGCAACGTACTCCTGCTGGTCCTGCTCGTCAAAGTCGTACCCTTGACCTTCCAAGAACTACTCACCGTCTATACTCGATAACCACAACAACATACAAGCATCCAGGAGCAATGATGCAAAGCAAACAAGGCTACAGATTAGAACAGTATGCCAACAGCAAAGAATCAAGATGACAAGTTTGGAAAACGAATCTACATCTCGCTATGAACACACAGACGCGAAGATCACAAAAATCGGATCTAAAATGGAAAAGTTATGATTTATACAAGATTTTCTATAGACAAATAATAGATTAGATCTAAGCTCGAATTATAAAAGTTGGAAACCTACTTTACAGTACCATAAATGTGTAGATTACTTAATTACGAACCTAACGCAACTTGAACGGATCAAATCGGAGTTAAAACGGAGAAATTATGGCTAAAACAAGTTGAATGGCAAAACTGTAAATAATTGAAAACGTATTTCAGTCCAAACGAACGAAAATACGCTGTCGAAAGAAAGAAACGTAAACTGTTAAACGCGCAAAGGACCGCGGGTTAACACCAAAATAATTATAATGGTGTAACCGCAAAATCGGCATCGAAAGGGTATCTTTAGATCTGAGCCGTTGGATTAGAAACCGACGGCTGAAAATCGATCTGGCGGAAATAGAAAGAGAGAGAGAGCACTAGAACAGTGCCGGCGGTCATGCCCCGACGGTGGTGCCATGGCCGGCGTGCTAGAGCTCATGATTCCCAGCTTGCAGCGCACTACTCGATGAAAGAAAAATACAGGGGGAGAGAGGAAGGGATGGGGATCTCACCCGAACTGGACTGCGCGAACGCGAAGCAGTGACGACGGCTCGGTGCACGGTGGCAGTGGCGGTCAGTGGCGGCGCTCAAGCGAGAAGTGGCTGCGGCTGCTTGGCGAAGAAAAACGGCCGCCAGTTGGGATAGGGGATAGAGGAGAGGTGCGGGCGCTATTTATGGGGACGGAATTTCTTGGGCACGACGGCACCTCGGATCGTGGAAGCTCCGGACTTCGGCACCGGCGTGGAACAGAGTCCGGCTCTGCTACGGCGAGACGAAAGGGGCGGGTCTGACTTGCGGGCCCACCCGGTCAACTGCGGAGGAGACGCACGGGCGTGGCTTGCATCTGGGCGCGCGACTGGGCCGGGGGAACCAGGCTTCGGCCCAAGCGGTGAAGAGCGCGGGCCGGCTCTGGAGTGGCCGAATGGAGCACTGCGAGGAGAGAGGCGCCGGCCGGCACGTGAAAAAGATGGGCCGAGGCAGCATGAATGCACATTCATTGTTGTTAACCTTTATTAAATTTTAATTTGGCATACTCTATTATTCTTCCTAAATTTAAATGCTCACAAAAATGCTTAGTAAATCATTTTTTCTCTAATTTCAATTGTTGTAAAATTTAGGGTGTTACAATTCTACCCCCCTTAAGATGAATCTCGTCCTCGAGATTTGGATGATGCTTACTCAAATAACTGTGGGTATGTTTTCCTCAGATCATCTTCTCTTTCCCAAGTAGCCTGATCTACTGTATACCGATTTCACTGAACCTTGCACATCTTTATAACTCGGCTCCTTGTAACTCTTTCTGCCGTCTCTAAAATCCTTACCGAAAACTCCTCATATGTGAGATCCTCCTTAACTGTAAGCTCTTCTGATGGTATCTGCTCCTCGGGTACACGTAGACACTTCTTCAATTGAGACACATGGAACACATCATGTACACCTGCCAAACTCTCGGGCAATTCCAACTGATAAGCTACCTCTCCATGTCTCTAAAATCTTGAAAGGTCCAATATACCTTGGCGCTAACTTCCCTTTCATGTTAAACCTTCTCACACTTCTCATAGGCGACACCTTCAAGTACACATAATCACCTTCTTTGAAAACCAATTCTCTTCTTCTAGTATCGGCATAGCTCTTTTGTCGAGACTGGGCCACCCTCAAGTTATCCCTGATCAACCTTACTTGCTCTTCTGCGTCTCTCAAGACATCTGGTCCGAACACCTGAGTTTCCCCTGTTTGGTTCCAAAACAATGGGGTCCTACACTTTCGTCCACACAAAGCTTCGAAAGGTGCCATATTGAGACTTTTCTGATAACTGTTGCTATACGAGAACTCTTTATAAGGCAAACTCTTGTCCCAACTTGTACCATACTACAACGCACAAGCTCTCAACATATCCTCTAATATCTGATTAATTCTCTCAGTTTGCCCATCTGTCTAAGGATGATATGCTGTACTAAAGTTCAACTTGGTTCCCAACGAACTATGTACTTGCTGCCAAAAATGAGATATAAATTGGGTACCTCGATCGGACACAATTTTCTTGGGCACTCCATGTAGACATACTATTCTCTCCATATATAATTGAGCTAACCTCGGTCCATTATAAGTAGTCTTGACCGGTATAAAGTGAGCAACTTTAGTTAACTGGTCCACTATTACTCAGATTGAATCATAACCTCTCTGAGTATGTGGTAACCCAACTATAAAATCCATACCAACTTCTTCCCACTTCCACTCAGGTATCTTCATTGGTTGTAGCAATCCTGCAGGTCTTTGATGTTCAGCCTTGACTCTCTAACAGGTATCACACAAAGCAACATATTCAGCAACATGTCTCTTCAGTCCGTACCACCAATACTTCTCTTTTAGATCCAAATACATCTTGGTACTTCCAGGGTGAATAGAATAAGCAGACTCATGTGCCTCACGAAGGATTGCCTCACGTATAACCTTATCCTCATGCACACATAGTCTTTTCCCAAACCATAGAGTCCCATTGTCATCCATACGGAATCCTAGTGCCTTACCAATCACTATGTTTTTCGATATCTCTTTCAACTTCGCATCCTGTAACTGACCCTTTCGTATTTCTTGCTCTAATTTAGGCTCCAACACCAACTCCACTGCATTAGTGACAAAGCCTAAATTTAGTCGCTCAAACTCAGCACACAACTCACTTGACATCGATGTCACTTGCACCTCATTGACATAACTCTTCCTACTAAGAGCATCGGCAACAACGTTCGCCTTCCTAGGATGATTGTGTACCTCCAAATCATAATCTTTGATCAACTCTAACCATCGACGCTGTCTCATATTCAGATCTGTCTGAGTGAAAATGTACTTCAGACTTTTGTGATCAGTATAGATGTCACTCTTATGTCCAATGAGATAATGCATCCATATCTTCAAAGCATGAACCACTGCTGCTAACTCCAAATCATGAGTAGGATAATTTAACTCATGCTTTCTCAACTGCCGAGATGCATAAGGCACTACTCTGCCTTCTTGCATAAGAACACATCCAAGTCCCTAACGAGATGCATCATAATAGATCAAAAAGCTTTTATTCAGGTCTGGCAAAGTCAACACGGGGCTGTAGTCAATCTTCTCTTCAACTCCTCAAAGTTAGTCTGGCACTTCTCGGACCACACAAACTTAGCATTTTTCTCCAATAAGGCTGTCATTGGCTTGGCAAGCTTAGAGAAACCTTCAATGAACCTTCTGTAGTATCCAGCTAATCCCAAGAAACTATGGATCTATCCCACATCTGTTGGTGGCTTCCAATTCAACACATCTTTCACCTTACCAGGATCTACTGCAATTCCACCGTTAGAGAGAACATGACCAAGAAAAGAAACTTCCTTCAATCAAAATTCACACTTGCTTCGCTTGGCATACAACTTGTGTTCTCTGAGCTTCTACAAGACCAACCTCAGATGTTCAGCATGCTCTTCTTCTGTTTTGGAGAATATCAATATATCATCGATGAACACCACCACAAACTTATCCAAAAACTCCATGAACACCTTGTTCATCATGTACATAAAGTAGGCAGGTGCATTGGTCAAACCAAATGACATAACAGTGTACTCATACAAACCATACCTCGTAGTAAAAGCTGTCTTGGGTATATCTGTTGCACGAATCCTCAATTGATGGTAGCCCAAACGAAGATCAATCTTAGAGAAAACACAAGCACCTCTCAACTAATCAAACAAGTCATCGACTCTAGGCAACGGATACTTGTTCTTGATCGTAACCTCATTGAGTGACCGATAATCAACACACATCCTCTGAGTACCATCCTTCTTATCAACAAATATAATCGGTGCTCCCCAAGGTGACGAACTAGGACGAATAAAACCTTTCTCCTGTAACTCCGTGATTTGTTTCTTAAGTTCTTCTAATTCTTTAACCCCATTCTATAGGGACGCTTAGCTATAGGTGCAGTTCTAGGTAATAATTCAATAATAAACTCAATATCATGGTCAGGTGGCATACCTGGCAAATCATCGGGGAACACATCTAGAAATTCATCCACCACTGGGTCCTCACTGTTGCCGCTATCATCAAGCTGGTTCACTGTGGCAGTCGGCTGTGCTTGTATGACAACATCAACACTGATTCTTTCTCCACTGGGCACGGTCACCACAACTACCATCTCTTTACACTGGATCACTGCTTGTTGTTGCTTCATCCAGTCCATACCCAAAATCACATCTATACCAGATGCTCTCAACACAATGGGGCTCACTTTAAACTCTACCCCCCTTAAGGATAGACTAGTTGGAAGACAACGATATGAAAGCTTGCATACTTCCACCCGGTGAGTTTACTAACATGGGATTTTGCATGGCACATAATGGTATGCTATGGTTTCTAACAAATGCTTGTGATATGAATGAATGCGAAGCTCCAAAATAAAAAAGAACAGTGGTAGGGGTTGAGTTGACATTGAACATACCGAGCATGACTTCTAGTTCTACAACCGCCATCTCTATAGACACATGATTCACCTTTCCATACTGTGTTGGCTTTTGGTTGTTGTTCTGCTTCTGAGGGGTTTGCTGATTGGGCTTCTCACGGCAATTATAAGACAGGTGACCTTCTTGGCCACAATGGAAGCACTTGCTGGGGGTGCTAGGGGCACTAGTCTTCATAGGAGTGTTATTGGGCGCTCCCTGTCTTGGTGTCTGCTGACCACTCTGTTGCTGACGACGTTGATTACCAATCTGCTGCTGGTTTGGGTTGCGCTGAGGATACTGACCACAATTCCACTGACTGGGTGGTCCCTGGAACCTCTGCTGAAAGCCTTGTTGAGGATTGGCACGCGGACGAGTATTGCTCCCAGAGGCCTAACCCTGAAGCCACCTCTTCATGGCCTCCATTTCTTTGCGCTTGTTGTCAATAACAATGGCGTAATTTACCAGCGTCTGAAAATTGGGATAGGTATTGGACATAAGCTGGAGCTACAGACCATCATACAAACCTTTGAGAAAGCGGCGTTGCTTGTCAGCATTGTCAGCCACTTCATTTGGAGCATAACGTGATAACTGAGCAAACTTGTCGCGGTACTCAGCGACGGACATAGATCCCTGGTTCAAAGCTCTGAATTCCTCTTGCTTGAGCTCTATCAGCCCCTCTGGTATGTGATCAGATCTGAAATTCTCCTTAAACTCCTGCCAGGTGATAGGAGGAGCGTTGGCGGGACGTCCATATTCGAATGACTCCCACCAGTCCTGAGCTTCCCCCTGAAGCTGTCCTGAAGCGTACAACACTTTCTGCTGATTATCACATTGAGCTATGTTGAGCTGCCTCTCTACTGCACGAAGCCAATCATCTGCTTCCAGTGGATCAGTGGCACGAGAGAACACCGGGGGACAGCCCTTCAAGAATTCACCACGCTTATCACGTGGTGCTCCACCACCCTGTTGGTTTTGCTGATTCTACACCAATGTTTGCATGAGCAGATGAGCTGCATCTGTATTGCCAAGAGTTGTTCAATAGTCGGTGGTGGTGGTGGTGGATGTGGGGGAACACCTCCACGACCTCGGCCTCTTTCTCTTCCAGACATCTGCTTATCAAATATTCAAAATTTATACATTTCCAGGTTAGAATACATTCTGAAATTTTTCTGGACGAGTCTCAACATCAGCAGTTCTGTAAAACAGTCATATCTCGAGTTCCAGAAATCCAAATAGGATGTACTTTATATGGTTTGAAAGCTTACAAAATTTTCGACAACTTTTATTCAGACCACTTTCCCAGATTCTGTCGTTAGATTACTCAAAAACAGGATACAACCGAAACTGTTCCCAGATTCCAGACTGCGCAGCAACTTTAACTTGAAACAGAGATATCTCACGAACCAGATCAGATATGGGGGTGATTCTAGAGGCATTGGAAAGATAATTAAGTCTAGTTATTCCCATAAAAATGTCATAATTTTTGGTCATATATATTTTAATTGGCATTAAGATAAAGACAGACTGCTCTGAAAAAAATAGATTCCGAGAGAGCAAGATGTAACAAACCCAACTATTTATTTATTGACCCAAACTTTAATATTCTTAAATATGGAACTTGCGAACATACCCACAAAGTTCCAGCACACATTACAAAGATCCAACTCATGCATAAACATAATAACAAATCAACTAAACACACAATGTTCACACCGCACTAAAAAAAACTCAACCTGACTTGACTCACTCGTTCTACTATCGTGTTATTACATAAAGAGGGACTCCAACATCTAGGGGCGATACTTATGAGGAAGCTCCTCATACATCTTTGGCAAATTGAGGCACACCCTTTGTTCGTCTATCACCTGCTGGTGCCTCTTGATTGCTTTCTGCTACGCCTTCAATTGATTCTCCAATCGGCGAATCCTTGACACAGACTCATAACCAAAGTGTACCATCGCTTCAGTGGTTGGATCCGTGCCCTGCGGGTCCATCATCGCCCATCCCAATTCTGGGTGTTGATGAGGAAGGAATCGATATTGATCATCCTTCATGTCCTCAAATCGGCGACCACGGAGGCCTATGCAAGCTTCAGCGGCTGCATCTTCTATGCTGTCCTCCATGGTAGCGCGGTGACCATGGTGTGCGTAGTTTGAATCCAGCTGATACGCGTCTTTCTGCTCATCCTTGATGGTGATGCACACCCTAACCTTCCAGTAGGTGTCTTCAAGAGGGTGTGTATGCTCTAGGCAAGCGTATTCTATAGCTGCATCCCAATCACTGTAGTATGTCGGAAGTAGGCTCATGAGTCAGTGATGTGATACAAAGAATTCACATCTTGGCTTATACCACACCTTTATTGTCCACCCCAATGGCGGGATCGGCTCATCCTCTTCAACAATGTCTTCCTCTTCATTTTCAGACAAGTCAACGATCTCAACTTCTTGAGGGTCATCCTAGGCTGGCTTAGGTGTGGACTCAGGTGTTGGCGGTGTTGGCGAATCCAATTCCTGTTCCTGAGGTTCTTCCTCCTCAGGCTCCATGGACAAACCTTGTGGTGGGTAGTACCCCCCAGTGCTGATGCGGGCAGTCTTGTGGGCACGAGGCATCTATAGAATTAGATTTAGTTAGATTAGGTCAGAAGCAAAAATTTTCATAATAGAATAAGATGAAAGAAGCATAAACTTTAGCAGATACCAAGGGTGAGACAGAAAGCATGAAATGAGTGGAGCAAAAGAAGCTAAAAATGACCATTGCTAACTAGACTTGCGTCCTACAGTCAACACGGCTCTGATACCAATCTGTCACACCCAATTTTAAGGATAAAATGGGGTGCAAAACCTTATGTGCGCCCAGAGATCAGTCACACACATAAGCCGACAAATTATGAATAGTATCATCACCAATGTTTATTAAATCACGAATAAGACAGAGTTATTACATAAGTATAGCGGAAATAATAAAAAGATCTATCGTGGAAGCTCCAATTCACAGGGACGTCGACTGGTTGACCACAAGTCTAGTAGTCCTCAGGGAAATCATCATTCTCAAGGTCATCTGTTACCCATCTGGGATTTTTATCCAAATAATGAAAATAAACAAGCGTAAGTACATGTCGTACTCAACAAGTGTAACACGGGGTTCATGAGGCTCAAAAGGTTAGACACAGGTTTAGCAGCGTTCAGCTTTTAGTTGTCACAATTTTAGCTTACGAGTAGCATCAAGTTGTTTCAATTCCCATTGCCAAACACATGATCAAATGTAAACATGAGTAATGAATAGCATAAACAGATATTACGTAGTGATCATCTATTCCATAAGGGTTCCAAGGCCGCTCGTGACTGTGAGCACGACTGATATACCAGTTTTACACTCTGCAGAGGTTGTACACTTTCACTGTGAGTCATGATTCCCATATGCCCAGGTTTATAACTCCCAAAACACTTCCAAGGTGAGCAGGCAGGGGTCACTATGAAGCCTTTCAAAGGTTCGTCTAACAAGTTAGGGCCGCTAGGTTTCTGTGGCCTACGAATGTAGAGCTCCCCTTTCGACAGGCACAATAACGCGCAACCTATACACTGACGGATAGAGGCCGCACTATATCCAGCCCGGAACACACCCCTCTTGCGCCATAAAGGTAACCACTAACAAGCTAGAAAAGGTCCTCATACTGAGCTAAAGCCAGAGCCATGTAGCCCTCACAGCTGTACTATAAGTCCCGGATGATCACTTACAGATAAGTCCTTAGGGAGAGGAATCTAAAGCATTTAGAAAGTAGCTAAACACTCCAGCCCCCTGTTTCCATGTTGCTAAAAAGTCATGTTTTAATGTTTATTGCATATACCATTAGTCAAGTTACAAGATCATGGTTTAATTGAGCGCTAGCAAAGTTACCCAAATGCATAACCCATAGGTGACAAGGTAGTATTTCAATTCTAGGAAATCCCTATCAAGATGACACATGGAATATGAATTTAATGAATTAAAGTGATTAGGAAACATGGATGATCCCATGCTATACTTGCCTTGAGCAATGTACTCCTGCTGGTCCTGCTCGTCAAAGTCGTACCCTTGACCTTCCGAGAACTGCTCAC
The DNA here is from genome assembly GCF_019320115.1 of Miscanthus floridulus. Classification (NCBI taxonomy): domain Eukaryota; kingdom Viridiplantae; phylum Streptophyta; class Magnoliopsida; order Poales; family Poaceae; genus Miscanthus; species Miscanthus floridulus. Next base: position 121,101,483 of record NC_089588.1, on the reverse strand, counting down.
CGTCTATACTCGATAACCACAGCAACATACAAGCATCCAGGAGCAATCATGCAAAGCAAACAAGGCTACAGATTAGAACAGTACACCAACAGCAAAGAATCAAGATGAAAAGTTTGGAAAACGAATCTATGTCTCGCTATGAACACACAGACGCGAAGATCACAAAAATCGGATCTAAAACGGAAAAGTTATAATTTATACAAGATTTCCTATAGACAAATAATAGATTAGATCTAAGCTCGAATTATAAAAGTTGGAAACCTACTTTATAGTAGCATAAACGTGTAGATTACTTAATTACGAACCTAACGCAACTTGAACGGATCAAATCGGAGTTAAAACGGAGAAATTATGGCTAAAACAAGTTGAATGGCAAAACTGTAAATAATTGAAAACGTATTTCAGTCCAAATGAACGAAAATACGCTGTCGAAAGAAAGAAACGTAAACTGTGAAACGTGCAAAGGACCGCGGGTTAACACCGAAATAATTATAAGGGTGTAACTGCAAAATCGGCATCGAAAGGGTATCTTTAGATCTGAGCCGTTGGATTAGAAACCGACGGCTGAAAACCGATCTGGCGGAAATAGAAAGAGAGAGAGAGCACCGGAACAGTGCCGGCGGTCATGCCCCGACGGTAGCGCCATGGCCGGCGTGCTGGAGCTCGCAGTTCCCGGCTTGCAGCGCACTACTCGATGAAAGAAAAATACAGGGGGAGAGAGGAAGGGACGGGGATCTCACCCGAACTGGATTGCGCGAACGGGAAGCAGCGATGATGGCTCGGTGCACGGTGGCAGCGGAGGTCGGCGGCGGCGCTCAAGCGAGAAGCGGCTGCAGCTGGTTGGCGAAGAAAAACGGCCACCAGTTGGGATAGGGGATAGAGGAGAGGTGCGGGCGCTATTTATGGGGACGGAATTTCTTGGGCGCGACGGCACCTCGGATCGTAGAAGCTCCGGACTTCGGCACTGGCGCGGAATGGAGTCCGGCTCTGCTACGGCGAGAGGAAAGGGGCGGGTCTGACTTGCGGGCCCGGCCGGTCAGCTACGGAGGAGACGCGCGGGCATGGCTTGTAGCTGGGCGCGCGACTGGGCCGGGGGAACCAGGCTTTGGCCCAAGCGGTGAAGAGCGCGGGACGGCTCTGGAGTGGCCGAACGGAGCACTGCAGGGAGAGAGGCGCAGGCCGGCGCGGGAAAAAGATGGGTTGCAGCAGCATGAATGCACATTCATTGTTGTTAACCTTTATTAAATTTTAATCTGGCATACTCTATTATTCTTCCTAAATTTAAATGCTCACAAAAATGCTTAGTAAATCAATTTTTCTCTAATTTCAACTGTTGTAAAATTTAGGGTGTTACATCAGTGCAACTTCACATTTCATTTATCTGGTAATACCATTTTATATTATATAGGAAACCGTGGAGAGCTCTAAAGCTAAAAGAAAAACAGCAGCTGAAGCAATAGACATCTTGGCGACTGCATACAGATCCTCCAGTTATTTAGAGAAAACGACAGAACAAATTGTTGAAATGAAAAACATGGTAGGTTGAGCACCCGTACCCACTACTGGAAACGAGAATACCGCACTGACTGCAAAGAGCAATGAGAAATGTATAATTGACCAATCTAAGGATACTTTGACTGCATAAACAATTTTTGTTACTCCTTAGTCCTTAATTACTTCTATAATAAGACGTGTCCTCTATATATATTACAGGATGGAGCTTCATTTAGGAGGAGGGAACAAGCAAGCTTCGCCGCAGAGCTCCTTGTGCTCACAAGGAGATCATTCTTGAACATGCACAGGGACATAGGATACTACTGGATGCGTTTGGCCATCTATATGGGCATTGGCGTATGTCTAGGCACTATCTTCTACCAAGTTGGCTATAGCTACAGTTCTATCCAGGTAATTAAACTGGTTAACATGATTCAGTTAGGGCTGTATATTTTTTTGTATCTGTTAAAGTGATAGTTTCTCGGATTTTGCAGAGTCGATGTGAAGTAATAATGTATACAGTTGCACTTTTAACTTTCATGGCTATTGGAGGATTCCCGTCTTTTGTAGAAGACGATAAGGTTAGGTTGATTCTTCACTCACCCTTGGGTTTGAGATTGGGTCTCGGGCTACAGAGTTCAGACACTTAATCAAAAAAAAATTTCAAGTCATTTCGACATAGGAAAACATATGCTTAATAAATTATAAAATTAAACCAAAAAATTTGGATCGCCCAGGATTCAAACACGGGTATCAGGGGCTGAGTTGCGGGGTCTTAACCGTTGAGCCAGTAGGAGGCATTCAAAAAGTGTGGAAAAAATAAGTTACTTATGCTGTAACCGCTACACGGCAATCACTACCGGTTTAAAGAATGGCCCGGCAATGATGTACCCCCATCACTGTCGGTTTCTACTTATAACCGGCAGTGATGTACCCCATCACTGTCGGTTTCTAATTAGAACCGGCAGTGATGAGGTCTGGTATAAAAGCCCGCTGTGGGTTGAAAATTTTCAACCCCGCGCCAACCGTTCCTAGCCCCACACTCCTCTTCTTCGACGCCGATGCCGGTTCACCGCCCCAAGCCGGAGCACCCGTCCACCGCCCCCCGCGCCGCCGTTCCTAGCCCCACGCTCCTCTTCTTCGACGCCGAGGCCCGTGCACGGCCCCACGCTGGAGCAATCGTCCACCGCCCCCCGTGCCACCATTCTCAGCCCCGCGCTCCTCTTCTTCGATGCTGACGCCCGTGCACCACCCCACGCCGGAGCAATCCCTACGCCGTCCACCGCCAGACGCCGGAGCACCGCCGAGGCCTTCAGGAGCACGCGCGGACAGCTGCTTTCCCACCCCTAGGGTGAGTGCGTGGCTCACTGCCCACTAAGTGTTCGATGAAATGCCCCATGGTTGTTGTCTTCCCAATAGCAGCCGATTCCTATTCGATTGAGTTACATGTTGTTACTCCTTGGTTTAGCTATAGGTAGAGTGTCAATTGATGGATTCTTGTCAAATGTGTACACGTATAATCGCTATAGGTAGAGTGTCAATTGATTTTGATGGAATGTATAGCATGCTTAAAAAAAGGCATCTATAGATGTTTGTTCCAGAAAAAATAGTTAAAAACAACTTTTAAAATTGGCTCAGCAGCAGCAGCAAGTATGATTACTAAACCACAATGATCTCCGAATAATAGACTGTCCAATTATTGAGATTATTTTTTTATCATGTCAAGGATAAAGAACATTAAATAGATTTAGTTTAGCCATATAACTTGAATAATAACTCTTGTTCAGTGAGTTACCATTATCACTTACCACATGCCTAATTTACTTAAATGTATAGGCAACCATGACATGGTATGTAGTGCATGTTGGTCACATGCCTGGGATTTATCGAACTTGACAAGATTGTTATGCTCAAGTCAATCGCTACCCTGGTAATTTGTACAAAAAATACAACACAGAAGCTGAAGCTTTGAGGGCCTACTATAGTCATCCGGCCTACCTTGCAAACCATGGGCAACCGAACTACTATGGTCCAATGAATGTAAACCATGGCCATCCGCTGGCACTAGAGATCAAAGAGAAGCCACCCGCCAGAGAGGTGAAGATTAGGAGAATTGCTCCTTGGTCTTGAAAAGATGTCATGCTTTTATTTATGGCTATGGTCATCGCTTTTCTTATTTGGAAGTTGATGTAGGCTTAGTTTCGTAGAATAGTAGGTGAACTTTGTTGTATGTGGTCAATCAAACAATGAATTTGTTCTAGGTGAACATATGCTATTATTTGACATTGTTGTATGTGGACTTATTACTAGACTTTGCATTAAAAATATTATATATATATGAACACATGCTATTAGTAGTTGTCCATGGCCAAAACTAACTATGATCGTGTCACTATCATGACTCATCGTCGCCTGTTACCCCGTTGCCGAAGAACTGATCGATAACAAGAAGCGGCTGATATCGCTAGGACAGGAGAGCCGCATGATTTGACAAATGGTGACGGTGTCAATCAGCTCAGTGAGAACGAGCAGCCATGGACCTTGTCCGGCCTGCTCGATCTATGTCAAAATGACCAAGATGTCCAGGTAACTTTGGTATCTTGTCACTATGTAGCCACATACGCTAATCAATTGAGAGGGTCATAGCTTACTTGGTGTCTCTAGCAGGAGCCTCCGCTGGCCGAGGAGCTAGAGGGTTCGAGTAGTAGGAAGGCTAGATCCAAGTGAGGCGTGTCAAAGATTCCTGTTGGTAGGAATGCACACTGGCACATTACTGAGTTTGATGAATTTGGGGATGCACTCTCACCGCCTATAGCTTTGACCAAATACAAGACTATCCTCGGGTTACTTGTTAGGGACTTCATCCCAATTAAGTACAGGAAGTGGATTGTTAAAGATGATGACCGGTGGAGGGTTCCCAAAAGCGAGAAGAATTACATACAGGATGTCAAGATCCTTGAGTATTTCACTTTCCCAGCCAAATATGACAGGGAGTTAGTCAAGAAAAAAGCAAAAGAAATCATGGGGACATGCTTCAATAATTTCAAGGGGACATTGTACAAGAATTTTGTCCTCCAAAATAAAGAGCTAGATTTCGATGGTGGACAGTTTAGCAAGCAGAAGGACTTCTGGTAGGCTTTCATGGAATACAGGTTATCCAAGGAGTACTTAGAACTGAGCAGGAAGAATAAGGAGAATTCACAGAAAGCGATGAATCCTCATCATCTCGGCTCTCGTGGCTACGCCAAAAAGATGCCAGAATTTGAAGTAGAACTTCAAAAGATGGATCGCCTTGCTGAGGAATGCATTCAGCTTGAGACCGCCGATTGGGAGACCAGATCGGTATTATACTATACGGGGAGAAATGTACGGCACGCCGAGGACGGGAGCTTTAGCTCCTCAAATCAACCCATGAGCGAACTCATCCAGAGGATCTCCCAGGTAACTGAGGAGGTGAGGCAAGGGACTCGCACTTCTAATAGGGAGAAAGACGTGCTCACCCAAGCAGTCGGAACCAAGGAGCACCCTGGTCGCACTAGAGGAACCGGTGTTGTTCCTTGGAAACTCGCATTCCCCCAAGAATCTAACACTTACTGGAGCCGCTCGAGGGGTAGAGTGGAACATGAGGTAGAGTATTTGAGGAGACTAAAAGAGATGGAAGATAGAATGGAAGCATGGATTGAGGCAACCATTGAAGTACGAGTCGAGCAAATTTTGCTATCCAAGGGGTCAGTAGTACCACAAAACCCTACTCCTAGTGCCTTTAGCCTACAGTTTAGGGGTTGCAGCAGCTGCGGATCGACCCCGCTCAATGAAGAAGAGGCAAATGTGCCTCATCCAGTGGACGACATCACTAAACCTGTCAATGTCAGGTTGTACATCCGTTAGGAATGGACAAAGGACAAGGTGGCGCTCAGCCAGGCCTGGCCTACGGGAGACGGAACAATTAATGGCCGCCTAATTCCACTGGGGTATGCTCGCGTCACCATTGATAGAATACTTGATAAGAAGTATAGCAAGATACCCATTGAGTACCCTATAGCGGAAGACAGACCGAAACTTGGTCAAAACAAGGGCTCTCAAGTGGCCTAGCGCAAGCGCTTCATTAAGCTTGACCATCAATTGTCCTCTGATGATGAGGACGACTGCGAGTCTTTGCCCACCCATGATGACCACTCACCATCTCTCAATAGAGATCACTCCCCTCCTCATCCAAAGCCATCACCCCCGAGAAGACAAAGGTCTCCTTCTATTCCTCCTCGTTCGACTCCATCTTCATCAGCCCTGAGAAAAGAGATTCCTCCTCCTCCTCCTCCATCTTCATCAGCGCCGAGAAAACAGAATTCTCGTCATCATCCTCCTCCACCACCTTAGCCTAAAACAAGATCAAGGACATCCTCGCAGTCACAGAAAAGGTCATTGGATTCGATCGCTAATGCTCCCAAAGTGGACCAACAGAAAAGAAAAAGGCCGTTCAGTGGCAGCATTACCACCTTGATAAAAGAAAAATTTATAGCGCACATCTCAAAGGAAGATTGTGTTAGTTTCTTCAATCTATGTGCCTCACTGCCTCTGTTTTTGTTGAAGTCTGAATTCAAAAGGCAAACACAGAATAAATACGCTACAACAAGAGACGAAGAAATACACAATAAAGATTTAAGGAACATTATGATGTTAGTCGAAGACAACCCTGATTTAACCATGGAAGAGGCCGCGAACATCTATTATGATGTACAAGGGACGGGAACACCAGCAATGAAGTATGAAAGGGGCAATCTTTTGGTTCCCAATCATGAGTATAAAAATCTGACAACATATATGCGCTAGTTACATGAATATTACATGGCTTAAGCAATAGAGATGGACGACTTTAGTTTTGATGTTATTATTCGTTCGCCACATGTTTTCCAATATCCTGAAGAAGAGAAGTTTGATGTTGAGTAGGAGTGCTTGTTCCAGCTATACCAGAAACGCTCTCTCGATGTTCAAATGTTGACGCTGTGGACTATATAAGTACCCTACACGCACGATATTACAATTAACTACTCTCTCGAGACACAAATTGTTAACTTTTGAGCACTTCCCATGATTTTATGTAGGTGTATAGCAAAATTTTGCGTTCTAAAAAGCAAATGGGATTACATAGGCGTCTTGGACCCCATGCATGTCAATGAGAGGACATGTCTAGGCCTTATTGGATGTGACGTGGAAGACCTGAAACAGAGATTGATTGCTATTTTCGATGAATTCACGATGAAAAAGAAAACCCACATACTTCTAGCCTACAACTGCGAGTATGTGTTCTTGGCTATTAATTTTATGCTTCTTTTTTTGTTAAGATTATTCGATAATTAGGATTCTATGATTGCAGCAACCATTTTGTCTTCATTTGTGTTAATCTTGCTAAAAATCTGCTCGAGGTGTGGGACTCGAAGAAAAAACCATTTCATCATCTCGATGCACTGGTGGCAGTGCTGAATTAGTAAGCGATCCTAATAACTATTATTTTCTAATCACACATACCGCTTTCTAATGTTTCTCCTTTTAATGTTGCTCAGTGTCCGAAGAAGACATATCGGTGGGACGCCGGTCCCATTCAAGGTTGTCGAAATGGAGGGGAAGTACCTATCACAGCCGGCGGGAAACAATGAATGCGGGTTTTATGTAATGTGGGCAATGCTTCGCTACATCAGTGGGATATTGGAAGAAGCCGATAAGTTGGTGTGTATAATCCTCATTTCATTTATGTCTGTTAATAATTCAACAAAATGATTTACTATTCCTCTTTGGATATCATCTTTTTTGAATGATAGCACAAGAAATATAAGCATGAAAGGCTGCTAGACATGGAGATCGTCGCACTACAATCGAAGCTGACAAAATTCATCTTAGCCAAGGTATTGGAAAAAGATGGAGTATTTTCCATTGCACAATCCGTGAAGTACAAGGACTAGTATGGCCCAGAGCGGCTCGCTAGATTATTGTAAGAAGTCCGAGAAGCATGTGTGAAGTCCAAGAATATTTCTTTTTTATTTTGAGGGATTGAGATGTGGATAAGAACATTTGAATTGTAATCGTAACATTTATAATTTTTAATATTGATGGACCTATCGTCTACGTAGCGTATATAAAGCGAAACCCGATTCCACGAAAAAATATAAATTAAAATAAATTATAAAACAATAAAATACGAACGGGCCATCACCGCCAGTTAGCAACAAGCTGGCAGTGTTGTCGTAACCATCACTGCTGGTTAGAAGCAAACCGATAGTGTTGTCTTGCTCAACACTACCGGCTTGAACCATGAACCGACACTGATAGTTACAAGAACACTGCCGATTTGATCCATGAACCAACACTGATATTTACTACAACACTACCGCTTTGATCCATGAACCGACAGTGTAGGCTTGCTCAACACTGCTGGCTTCAGCCAAGAACCGACACTCTTAAAGCAACTATCACTGTCCGTTGGCACTACAAACCGGCAGTGTTGTTCAACTGGACACTGCCGGGGGAAGCCAGGAACCGACACTATTTCCTGTAGATCAGTGTCGGTTTTTAAGGACCGGCAGTGATGTCAACCCCCCATCACTGCTGGTATGCCACTGTCGGTTCAAAATCTGGCAGTGAAGTGGGTTTTTGAACCGGCAGTGATGTCCATATCTAGGGTAGTGAGAAGTAGTAGTAGAGGAGAGGAGAGGAGAGGAGGCCAAACAAAAAACAGTGATCATATATAAAAATAGTGACCACCTGCTGCCAAACATAGAGTAGAGGTAGAAGTAGAAGTAGTAGTAGAGGAGAGGAAAGGAGGCCAAACAAAAACAGTGATCATATATAAAAACATTGAACAGCTGCTGCCAAACATAGAGTAGGATAAGTAGAAGTAGAAGTAGAAGTAGAAGTAGTAGTAGAGGAGAGGAGAGGAGGCCAAACAAAAACAGTGATAAATATATAAAAATAGTGAGCATATATAAAAACAGTTGGCATATATAAAAACAGTGAGTATATCCAAACACAATGGGCATATATAAACAGAGTGGGCATATATACAAACAGTGGGCATAGAAACTAATAGTTGGCATATATAAAACAGTGAGCATAGGAACAGTTGGCATATATAAAACAGTGGGCATATATAAAACAGTCTATTTTTAAGAGTTCAAGAGCCATCTAAGTTTCATGCTGGAATTAATAATACAACAAGCAAGCAACTTCTTAGTAATACAGCTGTAGCATAGAAATTCTTAATAATATAGTAGCAAGCAACTTCTCTCCTAATAATACAGCAGCATGCAATTTTTATTTTAATCACAATGGCAGGGCTTGGGCAATATTTTTTAAGTAAGCAGCAGGCTAATCAGTTCACTAGACTAAGCAGCTGCCAAGCATGCAATGAGCATTTACGCAAATAAGCACACAAGCACTCACAAACCAAGGCAATGCACATTGGGTGAAGCATCAGGAACTTGTGTAACAAAGAATACTGCTCACATCAGCAGCAAGGTTTCACAAGACAACAACTGCAAACAAAGGTTAGGGGGCTTGTGTACTAAATGCAAGTGCATATGCGTATATGGGTCCGTTCAGATGAACTTGTTGTGGCTGTGCTGCACCAATACTTACTCCTAAATATCATGTATCCTAGAAGTTACATGGAAATGGAAAGCAGCATCAAGCTCATAAGACCTAATAACATGTCATATCTAAAAACAAGCCGATGACTGCATTGCTCACTATTTCACTGTCATATCTAAACAAGCTCAAGCAACAATGCACATATCTAAAAACAGTGGGTATTTCTAAAAACAGTGAGCCTTCTTGCAAGTTGCACTAACCGACTCAAGTTGCACAGTGAGTCTTTCCTCACTTAAATTTAAAATTGGTAGAATACTCATCACACAGTTTCATGTTGTAATTAAATGTAGCACCACACACCCTAAGGAATGACAGTTCAATCGAAACTGAATGGAACTTCTACTGGCCACTGTGAATAATATAAGCATGAATTGAAACTGAATGGAACAAGTGCTGGAGCAGCAAGCATCAGGAACAAGTGCTGGAGCACACAAGCAGCAAGCAGCGAGCACTGACAAACCAAAGCAATGCTCATTGGGTGAAGCATCAGGAACAAGTGCTGGAGCAGCAAGCTTTAAGCAGCGAGCAGCAGCAGTGGTGGATCCGATCCTGTCGGTTGTAGGGGAAGCTATGAAGGAGTCTGCACGCCAATGGAGGTGTGCGGACACCAGAGCGCATGGGTAGTCAGGCCGCGCGCCGTTGGAGGTGCGTGGACTCCAGATCCTAACGGGCAAAGGGGTGGCTAATCGAGGGAGGGAGCGCAGACGCTGGAGAGCTCGGGCACCGTGGCCGCTCACTGGGGGAGGGAGCACGGACGCCGGAGCACACGAGCACCGGCCCACAGGAGGTTGTAACACGCTAAAATTTGCATGATTTCAAAATAGGAGAAATGATTTGATTATGCATATGTTTGTGCATGCAAAGGTAGAAAATAATATTTTTTTGTGAAAATAAAATCAACTATAAGGTATAAATACATGATGGTGCATTCATGCTGCTGCATATTTGTTTTTGTGATGACTGTATTTGAGCAAAACTTCAAAAGGATTCAAATTAGATTTGAATTTGTATTTCAAAATTGATTTGGAAAATTAGTTTAGAAAAAGAAAAGGAAAACTTACCCTCTCCTTGGTTTTTGGCCCAGCTTGGCCTGGTTTTCCCACAGGCCCGGCTTCCATTTCGACGCCCCACGGCCCAGCCCAGCGCAAGCCGCGCCGCTCCCCTCCTTTCTCTTCTCTCTCGCTGACGGCTGGGACCGCCCTGTTAGGGTTTTCTTCTTCCTGTGTTCGCTCCGGACTCCACCGGAGGAGTCCGCTGCTGCTCCGTTCTCCATCATTGTGGCGTGATCCACAAGTTCCATGCCCTCTTAAATAGCAGCCCTGCGCCCGTGCCACCCTCACCTAGCCCTAATCCAGCCACAGCGTCGCCCTGTGCCCTAGCGCCACCATCCGGATCTCATTGAGAAGGAGTTTGACACCGCCATGTTGCCTAACTGCCCCGCCTTCACTGTAAGCACCACTCTGAGCTTCTTCTTACTCTTTTTGTCGCTGTGGTTTTGTCGGCACGAAAATGTCGACACACAGCAAGCCAGAAGGATATGCTTAGGATGAGCCCGGAGTTCCGCTTGGCTTCAACACAGGGTTAACCGATCCTGTGAATTCCTCCTGAGGCATGCCAGTCAATTTGACCTACAATTGACAAGGAGAGAAAGTTTATCAATAATTTAAGGTGAAACATGCTGGTCTTTGCCCAGATAGTTCCAAGTGTGCCGCTTCGGGAGCAGGCAGACGAGAAAATCGACTAAATAGCCGATACACGAAGAAATCGGCTGTTATGGACAGTAAAGCTTATGGATTGCAATTGATTTTATGTTGCTAAGTACAATGCCCACAGATGTAAGTGAAATCATTAGCTAGATGGATATTACCAATATGAATCATTGAGCCGATGAATCTAATCGAGAAATGATATAACATGCAAACAAATCGACTGTCTAGTATAAATGGATCTACAAACACTCCGAATCTAATATGTTACCATCAATAGTGAGGTTCGACCGGATCGATGACAGCTACGATGATAATAACAAACTAAAACCTTAGAATCCGTAAAACCATCTACACATCGACAGGCTTTCCGAAAGACATGCTATATATGTGAAAACTCAAAGCGGATCGGCTAAATAGCCGATTCGAGTGAAGATGGACTACAACATGCGAACAATCGACTATTTAACACAGTCAAACCTATAAACTCATCAGACCTAACCTGCTATCTCTAACGGTGGGGTTCGACCGGATCGATGCAGCGGTGATAAAGACAACAAATCAAAACTTCAAAGTAAATAGATCTACCTACGTTTAACAGAATCATGTAGGCACACTGTAGGCGTTAAAGCATAGGCAATCGACTATTTAGCCGATGCACGCAAAGCAAATAGTTAAGGTCATGCCTAATCGAGAACAAATCTACTAACTAGCATCCCCAATGTATAGTGCCATAAGTGGGGATCAACCGGATCGTTACAGCCATAATAACAAACTATAGACCAGATTTAACTAACCAGCAAACCCCTTCAAGATCATACATGCCTTAACCGCATACTATGCACGAACAAGATCGAAATAGAACAGCCAATGAAACATAACACATCGCTTAGAGTAAGAAACATAATTTTGTGACAAAGCAAACGATGGACTAAAATGATATGAGGCCGATCTAGATCAATGTCGACTGGATAGATTGATGTTGCTGCAAGCTAATAACAATAAGAACATCAACAAGATCGGTAACTTAATGAATCTACCCAAAGGACGCCACCCTTAGGTAGAGCCGATAACTTGACCTTAATCTAATTCGAGCAGTGGAGGTCGACCGGATCGATGCAGCCGTACTTGAATTAGACAAGTGTTGATAACTAACTTATACTAGAGTTCACAGTGGAGGTTGAAATTAACCGATGCAGCCATACAAATAGAAGTATAAGCCACGACGGTACTTACAGACAAGCCAGAGGTCGGCCGGACCGATGCAGCCCTGCTTGTTGAAGAACTTGCCGGGATCTACTCTACTACTACTTACAAGGGTTGGCACGGAGCCAAAAAAAGTGAATTGTATTTGTTTGATTGGATGTCATTTACAATAGCTGGGGTCCAATATTTATACCCAGAACCTAAGCATGAATCTTACTTAAGTATGACTCATTATAATCTTTGGCATAAGAGAAAATATTCCTAATTTAAGATAACTTGGACCCTAATCTTTCCCTTTTTGTAGAGTCCGACCTATTTTTCCCGACGCCAACCGTAGCTTTTTGTCGTTATCTGCTGGCGTTATTCGAAGAGAGCTGATTCCAGTACTGCATTTGAATCAGCTGATATCGACCTTTATGCAATCGATTCCTTGGTGACATGATCTTGGGAGCTTTGAGTTCCCTCATTCTTCTTTCCAAATTCTGGTGTAAACACATGCCCCTAATTTTGGGATAAAAGTAATTTTATTTCAAAATTATCATGCCTATACCTCTGATAGGTCCATAGTCACAGGTAGAGAATCTTGATCTAGGGTCTGCTATATGTCACCGTCTTTGCCAGCTTATGAGCCCATGCTTCAAATTTTTATGAGAGCATCATTGCTTCACGGGCGCTTGGATCCATCTTTCCAGACCGACTATAAATGTTTATCCGACTCTAGCGAGAGCAACTCAACAACTCAGTTATGTTTCTCTTCTGCTCGCTTCCTCGAGTGCCCCTAGCTCCGCTAGGCCCTCCATGGTCTAATTCCTTGCTATGAGGATCTTGAGTGGTTAGAAGAATTCTTATACATAAGGTGATTGTGTCGCTCATTTCGGTGCCTTGTCGAGCAAGAGGATCAGCTACTACGGTTAGAAGAATTCTTATGACATCACATGAGTTTTCTCACCATGATCGCAGAGTTGTTCTAGTGTTTGCAAGGGCTAAAATGTGTGGACACCTTCCCCTTGTTCGCTTCATCAAATGCCCATCAGGAAAACCACAGACTTCTTTCCCACGGTTTCCTAGCCACCGAGAAATGAACATCTTTTAGTAGGCGGCTTTCTTTCCCATTGTTTCCCGGACATCAAAAAATTGGTTGGGTATATGGGCATCTTTTAAGCAGGCGGCCTTTCCTCTTTCCCTGATGCAATTTTATCAACGGGCCAATATGACTTGGTCCATGATGACCTTCGTCCTTGTGGGGATGCGGACTCCCTTCAATCCAAATAAACCTTACACCGGTAGAGAACAGAGCTTTACTCCCGGTGGGGAACCCCCTCTAATCCCGGTTCCCCACCCAGGAGCAAGCATCTAGGACTAAAGGGGGGTCCTTTAGTCCCGGGTCAGGAACCGGGACTAAAGGGGGACCTTTAGTCCCGGTGGGTAACACCAACCGGGACTAAAGGTGCCTCCTGACATGCCACAATGGCCGGCACCCTTTAGTCCCGGTTAGTAATACGAACCGGGACTAAAGGTTTTTTCTTTTTCTTTTATTTTCATTTTTTTGTTTTCTTTTCAAAATAGGTTTTCGAAGTCATATTTGTAACATCCTGGCCCAGGGCTTAACAGGATTAATAGGATACTCATACCAATAAGTTGCAACTTCTTTTTCGGAAGCCCATCTGCAAATAACTCTGAGGTTAAGCGTGCTTGGCCTGGAGCGATGGGTGACCGACCGGGAAGTTCTTCCCGGGTGCACACGAGTGAGGACAAAGTGTGCAGAAAAGACCTGTGTTGGTCTGTGAGGGCAGTCTATATCCTAGAGAAGCTGTCAGATGTAAGCGGGCCCGGCCTCGGAGAGGCGGGACGTTACAGAATGGTATCAGAGCCGACTCTCGCGGTTTCACGGGCGCGTGTGTCGCAGTTGCGCAGGCATGGTGCGCATGGCTGGTGTGGATCCGTCGTGGTCACACAGCATGGCACATGCGCTGGCTCTGGACACATGGACGTGGCCAAGAGAGGACGCTCCTGGCTTGGGATTGATCGACGAGGACGTCGATCTCTTAAGGGGGTGAGGATGTAACATCCTGGCCCAGGGCTTAACAGGATTAATAGGATACTCATACCAATAAGTTGCAACTTCTTTTCCGGAAGCCCATCTGCAAATAACTCTGAGGTTAAGCGTGCTTGGCCTGGAGCGATGGGTGACCGACCGGGAAGTTCTTCCCGGGTGCACACGAGTGAGGACAAAGTGTGCAGAAAAGACCTGTGTTGGTCTGTGAGGGCAGTCTATATCCTAGAGAAGCTGTCAGATGTAAGCGGGCCCGGCCTCGGAGAGGCGGGACGTTACAATATTGTACGCTGCTAATTATACATTTATACGCGCGTATAGTATGTTTCGGTTCAAGCACAATGAATGTATTAAATCACACAATTCAAGCATAGAAATATATATATATATATGCATGCATGCATCATATATATATTTACATGCATGCATGCATATGAGTATTTTACATTATATTATTTCATGTGCATATATTACAAAAGATTGCATTACAGTTGTTGTGATATAATAAGTTTCCTCTCATCCTCTAACTTGGCTTCCATGGCAGTGTTGGGTCGAAGTAGAACTTGCCCTTGGAATCGATGACCTACTCATTAAAAAATCCGGCTATAGACTCTTGAATTGCTTTGATTTGGTCTTGCCATATGATCTTTTCCTCCAACCATCGAGCCTACAGGTTTGAATTGAAGGAAAATAAATTAATATATGTACATACATATATATATATAAAGACATAGTAACACAATCAATAATAATAATTAAATGAATATATAGTGAACGTACTTTGAGTCTCTCTGCAGGTGTTCTTTGGGAGACCACCTTGATAAACTTGCAAACATAGTAACCACAGTAGTTGTTCCCTTGTTCCTGCCTCAGACACCACTTTACGAGAAAAAGATTTGTCATCCAATCTGGTGATCCGGTGAAAGCTATATGTTTAATTAATAAAGATAATGTGATTCAGGGGACTTACTTTCAAAGGGATTACATTCAGTGGCGCTTTGCATTTTCCCATATGTTGCTTCTCAATAAAGGTTTTCCAAACACTGCCCAATAAAAAATTTGCCACGTCATCAGATATAGTTAATCATCATGTTTGTGTGTATATATAGTTGCTAGAGATACCGAAATTACCTCTGGATAATATCTATCATATCTTGGTAGTCTTGTTGTGGTTTTCTCATCGAGTCATAGATTATCAAGTGACTTTTCACCAGATCGATGTCCATCAATATCCAGTGATTGCTGCATGTATTTATAGGATATAACGCATAACACTCATTAATTAACTAGAATCAACATATGAGCCATTAAGGATGATCGACATTATTAACACTCACTTGAAGTTGTAGGGAAAGAGTATATCCTTCATGTGGCGTTGGTTCACTAAGAAGTTCATGAGGTTACTCTGTGACTCAGACTTCCAATTAGTCTTTGGAGTAACTGGGTCTTTGAATACTGTATGGGGATCAACAAAACCAATTTCATTGCAGCCTTCCTTTCTGAGCTCTATCATTGTAAATCTGCATATATATAGTACTTGTTAGGATAATTTATATGCATATGATGAGTTTAATAATAGATCAAAAGAATTATTACTTACAGGCAATAGCAGCTAATGATAACTTTGTCCAGAGAGGTCAGGTGGCATAGTTGATGAAATTCTGCAAAGTCAACATACATAACATCATTGCCATGGAACCAATGTTCGTCTCTAATTCTGACACCAACGCAGAAGTTTCCACTAGTAGACGCCTACATGTACCACTTGTTTAGCAGGTATATTTGCGTCCCCAGATCACATAAGGCTTGAGGGTTGTATAGACTCTGGCCTAGTACCAATTTTTTCTTCCAAATACCAACCTCCGCCGCACTCTCAATGTTTCCATCACCAAACATCAGGTAAAGGTTGAGACCAGTCTCATCAATAAATTCACCAAGGTGATCCAAATCGACATCCGGAGGTATGTTTGCCTGATGCATTAATCCTAAATTCGAACCATATTCATTACCAACAACTAGCGGGGGGACTGATTGGTGCGATTGTTGTCCGAGTTGTGCAACTCCTTTCCCTGCCCGCTTCTTTTTCTGTGCCGCCTCAATTGACTTGGTGAGAGTGTGGTCATAGTCCGTTAATGTTGATTTGGATGGCTTACGAGATTCCTACTGTTGTTGCTGGTAAGAAGCCACCTTTTTTCTTAGAATATCTGGAGCTACGAAGAAGTACGGTTTCTCTGGGTTTCTCCTTGCTTCTTGATTCTTTTTAAGTTTGTCATAGAATCTGGACATATCTTTTTTATATGCATCAGTTACTTCTTCCTTCTGTTCATATATTATTTTGGGAATAGCCCTTGGTTTCACAGTGGCTTTCTTTGCCGGCGGGGACTGGTTCTTCGTTTGCGGGGCTGGCCTCTTGGTACTTGGCTTCTTGGTAGGCAGGGGCGGGGGAGGCGTTGGAGACCTCCTTGGAGGTGGTGGCAGCGGCGTTGGAGACCTCCTTGGAGGTGGCGGCTGCGGCGTTGGAGAGCTCCTTGGAGATGGTGTGGATGCAGCCTTGCCTTCCAACACATTGTCATCGTATAGAGCACTATGATGATCTGGCGATTGAACAATTGGATTTAGGTTGGGGGAGGATCTGCTACAAAAAAAGGAATGACATATTATTATGAGCAGATTGTTAATTATTTAAGCCAATATAAATTAATGATGTAGTGTTTTCATCCGCACCTATGGTGAGGTAGTTCAGGAGGAGGTGGAGGCGACATCCCGGGAATGATGATGTAGCGCTTGCGCCATAGAATGAATGTCTTCTCTGCTTCTCCAAGAGTCTTCTTGCCATCTCCTCCAGGAGTGTCAAGAGGCAAATCACTAAAACCTTTTTCAGCTTTATCTACCGAGATGGAAGCATATCCTTCTTGGATTATATTCCCATGAATCCTTGGTGTCTTGGTTCGGTCGATAGGATTAACAAGACCGATAGCCACCTTGATTGTGGAATTCCCCTTTAGAATGTGTAGCTCACACGATGTAAAAGGTTTAGTGATGTCATCCATAGGGAAGTGCAGTCTTGTGTCCCCTTGATTTGGTATCTCTGTGGAAGCGCAGCTGCTTTTCAACTAAACAGATTGGCTAATGTTGATTCTTGGCTCTGATGTCTGCTTGCTTGCACTCATTGCTATTTGCACTTGCCTTCTGATTTCCTCCTGCATTCTTGCTTCAAGGTTTTTTTCCTGCTCCTATGCTTCACGCACCGCTTCCTCCAACCTTTGGAGCCGCTGTGCCTCTTCTTCCTTCTTTCTCTGACGGCTTCTATAGGAAGGTCTATCCTGAGGGAATCCATGCTCCCACGAGACACTTCCTTTGCCTCTAGTTCGGCCACCGTGTTCAATAGTCCCGATGGCATATGTTAGTTCATCCTTCTCCTTGTTGGGCCTGAACACACCACTAGCAGTAGCTCTCTTAGCATAAAACAATCTTTCTGCTGCTTCTTGCAGTCTTGCGCCATAAACGCACTTCCCTGTCTCCTGGTCCAGTGTTCCCCCATGAGCGAAAAACCAATTCTTTGCACGCTCTCCCCACTCGAGTGATTCTGGTGTGATACCCTTGGCAAGAAGGTCTGCTTCCATTTTGTTCCACTTCTTCATGGCAGTCGGGTAGCCACCTGATCCCAAGTTATGGTGGTATGTCTTCCATTGGGCATTACATTGGTTCTTTATCACCCGACTCACACCCTCTTTCGACGTCTTGTAATGTACAAACTCATCCCAATAGGGCCTCTGCTTTGAGATCGGGCCTGGGATAGTAAAATCTGGTGCTATGTTCTTCTTGACATACGTCATGTATAGGTGTTTCTTCCAAGTCTGAAACTAGGTGGCCATCTTCTTCATTGCCCAATCCCTAACTTGCTCCTTCAATTCATCACCATCTATTATATCACCATAACCATCTGTTTGGAGCATGAAATGTTCCAAGACATCATTCCAAATTAACGTCTTGTCACGATCGGAGACAAAACTGATATGAAGTGCATTGGTCTTCTTCTTCCATTCATGGGTACTGATTGGGAGCCAGTCCCGTACAAGGTAACCATAGTGGTGCACGAATTTTGTTTTATTTGGCCCCCCTGGTTCGCCTGTATCCACATTGAACTCTGAGATGATGAAGCGGCCCTCCAATGGCTTTTTGGGACCTCGAACATTTTTACTCTTCGTTGTAGTTGTTGATAGCGATCTAGAGGGCTACAAAACATAAACATTATTTTTAATATCATGAGCACACATAAGACATATGATAATATATATAGCTAATAATAAAAAAATATATACTTGGCCAATATGTTGTTGCTCATTTTGTTCAAGAGCTAAGTACCGACTCCCGTCGTCTGCATCCTCTTGCACGTTATTTTTAGCACCATCATCGTCGGCAACTTGAGTGCCAGTGTTGATCAAATTCATCATCAACTCCTCCTCATCCATGTTTCTCGGGTCGGCCATCGAGCTTCAAAAAACAAAACCAATATATAGTACGTCAAATCTTTGCTTACATGTGTAAAATCTATGAACGATGTGCATTATTAAATCTTGCCCCTCGGTCACAGACGTAATTCGCCACACTAGGGCGAACTGCATTGGTACTAGGGCGAATTAGGGCTATACATAAATAGCCGAGGGTGAATTGCGTCGGTGACTAGGGCGAACCACGTCGGTGACATCAACAACACGGTTCGCCCTAGTCACTGATGCAATTCGCCCTGGTGTGATTGTTTAGCGTTAACGATAACGATAATACGAATGTTGATCGACTAGGCCGCGAGAGATGGCAGTGTGACAAGAGTGGCGGTGCTCCACTCCACCGTATATATGTTTGTACACATGGGTGAACGAGGGCGGCGGTGCTCCACCATATACATAGAAATGCATGGGTGAACGAGGGCGGCGGTGCTCCGCGACGTATATATACATGCATATGAATACAAATGATGTATATATATGTGTCGGCGCGGTGGCCGGTGTGTTGACAATGACGACGTGAGGCAGGCCGGGGCGGTGTTGGTGCGTGATGTTGTGATCCTATGTACCATGTGAACCATGTAGTCATTCATCATATATCTTAAACTAAACATAGTCACTTTATTAACTATAATATATCTTATGCCGACACGTAATACGAATGTTGATCGACTAGGCCGCGAGCCGCGAGAGGGCGGTGTGACGAGAGTGGCAGAGCTCCACTCCGCCGTATATATGTTTGTACACATGGGTGAACGAGGGCGGCGGTGCTCTGCCGTATACATAGAAACGCATAGGCGAACGAGGGCGGCGGGCCGGTGCTCCGCAACGTATATGATTCGCCAATAACAATCAAGGAAATGATTCGCGTGCCGTAGCTTCGAGAGGCCACCTACCGTTACCAGGATGTGGGTGACGGCTCCCAAGCAAGCGACCCTTATATATCTACGGCATGGTTACATGCTCCCTAGCTACCAATAGAAGGCATCCCCTAGTTGCATGCGTGGTCCGGCCGAGTACTAGTAGAAGAACTCTTCGTCGATCCCCTCCTCCATGAGCATGCGCTCGATGAAGGGGAGGCCGAGGTCGTCGGAGGCTAGGTCCTTGCCCTCGCCATTACCGTCCGGGCAGTGCATCGGGGGCAGGTCGAGGAAGATGGAGGGGGAGAAGGGCTCGGTAGGGTCAGCCACGAAATCCTCTAGTGAGGCGGCCATGGCTGCCTGGCTAGGTAGTCTGGGTTGGGTGGGATAAAAAAATGGAAGCTTTGAATGTTGTGGAAGCTCTCGTCATTGCTAGCGTTGTTAGCGTTGTCTAGCTCACTGGTTTTTGGAACCTGGCCAATGGCCATGATAGCCGTGCGCCATTGCCACGAAAGCCGAGAGATGAACTCACCTCGGGTGGGCACAGTCGAGGGCCACGGGCGCACGCGGTGGAGGGCCGCACGAGGTCGTCGGCAGTGGAGGGCTGCACGAGGTGAGGAGCGGGCTCCGGTGTCATGGAAGATGAATCGGCGGCGGCGCGAGGAAGAAGAGGGCGGCGGTGTTCGACGAGGAAGAAGAGGAGGGGATCCTTCTGCGCCAGGCACTGGCGGTTATATACCAGGGAGATTTACTCCCAGTGCCAGTCACCAGCCGGGAGTAAAGGTCCTTTACTCCCGGTGCGTATTACCAACCGGGAGTAAAGGTCCCTTTACTCCCGATGCATGTTACCAACCGGGAGTAAAGGACCTTTACTCCCGGTTGGTAACACGCACCGGGAGTAAAGGGTTTTTTGGCGGGCCACGAAACTGCAGCCCACCTTTACTCCTAGGTGGGCTTCCCACCCGGGAGTAAAGGTGGCCTGCAGTTTCGTTTCCTGCCTGTTTTGAGCAAAAAATTTTAATAGAAATATGGATTTTCTTGTTAAATACATAGTAAATTAAATAAAAGGTATAAAATTATTTTGTTAAAAATATGGATTTTCTTTTTCTTTATTGCACATAGGAAAAATCTATAACCTAACTTTTTTATTTTTTGTTATAATTATAAAACATAATGTAACTAATATTTATTATTTCGTTAATGCAAAAATATAGTGTTTAATTAAAATTATTAAAATTATTGGTTTTGGACAGGAAATTTGTTTTCACGTCATTTTAACGTCAATATTTTAATTTTTCATCACTCAATATCCTAATTTAACTTTTCGAGAGAGAAATCCCACCAAATCAAACATTGATTTAATTTGAAACACGACATAATAAACATCTGAATTCACAATTATTACATAATATCTCAAACACGCACTATATTAAATCACTATATCATCAAGTGGGCACAGCAGTGAACTTCTTCTTTATGTATGTCCCTTGGTTATGATCGCGTCGTAACCATGGAGTGTCCTCATCATTTACCAAGATGCTAGGGTCTTTGTTCACTTTGAAGGGCGGAATTCGGTCATACTTTTCATAATCTTCTGACATGTCCGACTTGTCCTCAATTCCCACGATGACTCTTTTCCCTAAAAGAACTATGTGGCGCTTTGGCTCTTTGGTTGAGTCATTATCGTTTTTCCCTCTTTTTGGTTTGGTAGACATATCATTGACATAGAACACCTGATTCACATCCTTGGCAAGGACGAATGGTTCGTCTTTGTACCCAATATTACTAAGGTCTACTATTGTCATTCCATACTCATTGTCTACTGTTACCCCGCCTCCGGTCACCTTGACCCATTGGCACTTGAACAATGGATCTTCAAAGTAGGTGCATATTCTAGTTCCCATATTTCATCTATGCGTCCATAATATGTCTGCTTATTCCCATTCGGGTTTGTGGCATCTTTGCGAACACCACTATTTTGGTTGGTACTCCTTTTATCTTGGGCTACTGTGTAGAATATGTTCCCATTTATCTCGTACCCTTTGTATGTGACGATATGCCATGATGGTTGCATAGCCAATAAATACAGTTGCTCATGGATGCTCTCATCACCTTGACATTTTTTTCGCAACCAACCGCCAAAAGTTTCCATGTGCTTACACATAATCCAAGCTTCAGTCTTCCCTGGAAACTTGGATCGTAAGAGATCCTTGTGTGTTTCAATATATGGATCTACCAAAGAGGAGTTCTGTAGAACTATGTAGTGCGATTTATTGAAATAATCATCCTCCGTACCAATATATGTTTTCCTCCCTAGTGTCCCCTTTCCGCTTAGTCTCCCCTCATGTCTCGATTCAGGAACACCAATCGAGTCAAGGTCGGGAATAAAGTCAACACAGAACTCAATGACCTCTTCTGTTCCATAGCCCTTGGCGATGTTTCCTTCTGGGCGAGCACGGTTGTGAACATATTTCTTAGGACTCCCATGAATCTCTCTAAGGGGAACATGTTGTGTAGGAACACAGGACCAAGAATGAAAATCTCCTTGACTAGGTGAACTAGGAGGTGTGTCATGATATCAAAGAAGGAAGGAGGGAACACCAACTCAAAGCTGATGAGACATTGAACCACATCATTCTGTAGTTTAGCAAGATTAGTTGGATCAATTGCCTTCTGAGAAATTGCATTGAGGAATGCACATAGCTTCATGGTGGCTAGACCTACATTTGGAGGTAGTTCAACTAGCTACTGCGACGATATCGGGATGTGTGAATAAATAACCATCAGTACTAGTTGACCTTGCTTACGTGATCATCTTGGCGAGCATTTCTCCACCGGACGGCACCGTAGTTGGCCACGGAAGAGCTCTGATTCTACGAGGAAGGGAACACGGTCTTCCATGACCGTTGCCGCTCTCCCTCGTAGAATCAAAGCTCCTCCTTGATGTCCGTTACCACTCGGCAGAGAACATGCTCGCCAAAATGAACATGGTCCGCTAGTTCAACTAGCTACTTTAACCTTCCTTCATGTAAATATGCAAGCTTGAAGTGATTTTGAGCTCAAATTGCTTGCAAATGAAAAAACCACAATAAAGAACCATATATATATAGTGAACAAAATGGGATCAGACAATGATGAAACATGAGAGTATGAAGTTGGTAACCTTTAGAACCGAAGAATCGATGGAGGAATCGAAGAAATCGATGGATGAATCGAAGAATGGATGGAGAAAGAGCAAGAACACTGCTTAAATTTGAACTTAAGCTCTCAGGCGGGCTCGGGGAGGAAGAAGACGGCTAGCAGGATTTATAGCTCAAAAACATGTTTTAATAAATAACCATCCGTACTAGTTGACCTTGCTTACGTGATCATCTCGGTGAGCATTTCTCCACCGGACGGCACCGTACTTGGTCAAGGAAGAGCTCCGATTCTACAAGGAAGGGAACACGGTCTTCTACGACCGTTGCCGCTCTCCCTTGTAGAATCAAAGCTCCTCCTTGATGTCCATTACCGCTTGGCAGAGAACATGCTCGCCGAGCTGAACACGGTCCGCAAGTTCAACTAGTATGGATTTTCTATAATTTTCTAACTATTTTCTACAAAATTAAAAAACTCTAAAATTCTCTATATCTCTAAACAATGAAGTGTGCTATGAATGCTACAAATGAACAATGAATACTAGTTTTTAATAGCTACTTTAACCTTCCTTCATGTAAATATGCAAGCTTGAAGTGATTTTGAGCTCAAATTGCTTACAAATGAAAAAAACCACAATAAAGAACCATATATATATAGTGAACAAAATGAGATAAGACAATGGTGAAAAATGAGAGTATGAGATTTGTAACCTTTACAACTGAAGAATCGACAAAGGAATTGAAGAAATCGACGGAGGAATCGAAGAATGGATGGAGGAACAATGGAGGGAGGAAGCAAGAACACTAGTGCAGTGAGCTTCAAAATGTGCTGAGCTCGGGCTTGGGGAAGAAGAAGGAGACGGCCGATCTATAAAGGGGGGACCTTTCCAACCGGGACTAAAGGTCCCTCCCAACGGCTCCTGCGCTAGACAGAGGTGGCAGAGACCTTTAGTCCCGGTTGGAGCCACCAACCAGGAGTAAAAGTCTACCTTTAGTCCCGGTTGGTGGATCCAACCGGGACTAAAGGTCCCTGCCACCTCTATCTGGCGCAGTAGCTATTGGGAGGGACCTTTAGTCCTGGTTGGAGCCACCAACCGGGACTAAAGGTATCTCTAGTCCCGGGTGCAAAAAATGCCGGGACTAGAGCCCATTTTGACCGAGGATCAAAGGTCTGTTCTCTACTAGTGTTAGTGGGTTGATCGTCAATGAATGTAAACCTTTTGTATCAATCTCACAATATTTTGTAATTATGGGAAGCAATAAGTCCTAATATGTTATCTCTTCGTGATCCGTCCCCTAAATTTCTGGAGTGTCAATCCGTTTCCATATCTGATTTTAATTCCACAACCCCAACGAAGCCTATCTTCTTACCTCCTGGGCTATATATATGGGCCATGGTTGTGGATCAAAAAACAACCTGCTTCATCCCAAACCTTCCATGTCTTTGGTGTGATTATGCTTTCCCATAGGTTTGAAGTCATGGAGAACGGCAAGAGGTCTGCTGAGGAGGCCTTTAACGGGTCTATGTCTCCATTCCAGCGCCTTCATCACCAGGAGGGTGCAACCCGTGATGCTCCCATCGCCCCAGAGCATAGGGCCGACTCCACTCAACTTCCGACGTTGTCCTCATCAACATTTCACTGCTAGCTCCCCTACAACCCAAGGAGGTGGATTGACAACGACAATATGATTGCCTCCATCGATCGAGCTAGCCAGAAGCTCGCCGACTACCTCTCCATCGTGGAATCGGCTCTGTCCATGGCTCAGTGTCGATCACCCTCCGAGGCCAACTAGGTGGAGGAGAAGTTGGCCAAGGCCGAGGCTAGAATCATGGGTGAGATGCCTACCATAGTTTTCTATTTCTTCTTAGTTTTTGTCTTCAAGATCTTGATCATCCCTTTCATGAATCTTTTTAGACCTATCGGCCCAGCTGGAAACCTCCGATCAGCTACGGAGCACGCTGTAGGATTCATCAACGCCATGGGTGCCGTGCTGGTGGTTCACTTGTACGATATCCTAAACCATGTTAGGGAGGTCGCTCTTCACGGTGTTCATCATGGTGCTGCCATGCATGGGCTGTTGCGCAAGCTTGTTCTAGCCATTAGCTTTGACTTCTTCCCCATGGTTTTCCTACCACCAAACACCCTGGGGATCATGAGCGCCTAGTTGAGGATTTCTTTGACATTGCCAACTCCATAGATCTTGCTACCCAGGCCAAGGACATAGTAAATAAAATTGTTCCCCGGCCTTTAGTTTGTAGTTGGAGAAGGTGGCATACAATTTCTTTGTTCTAATTTGTTTCTTGTACTCATATTCCATGTACAAATCTATGTTTGTTCTTGCTCTGTGGGCGATACATATCGTACCGGCTTTTACTCCTTCGGGTTTATTTTTGAACTAGAGGCAATACCCTTCTGGTATCGGCTATTAGAGCCGATGACCAAACAAATCGGTTGTCAAGTATTAATCCAAACACAAGGATAATATTTCTTTAGATATTTTCCATTGATTGCTCTATCAAACTCTTCTTCTCCTCCTAGTGTTTCCAAAATATAAGCATTGCCAGGCGCACAACGTTTAATTCAATAAGGTCCTTCCCAATTAGGTGATCATTTGCCGAACTTGCTGTCTTTTGACCCGATCGGCAATTTCACTTTCCAAACTAAGTCTCCTTCAGAAAATTGTATGCTCTTAACCTTTTTATTGTAATACTTTGCAATCCTTAGTTTATTAGCTTTGGTATTCTCAAGAGCACGCAGCCGAAGGCAACTCAAGCCCTCTAAGTCGTCGATCATAAGATTCTTGTAGACTTTGGCCGACAAATCATTTTGCAATGTGACCCATCTCGATCCAGTTTGAATCTCCCAAGGAAGGACTGCATTATGACCATACACAAGTTCATAAGGTGACGTTTTAATCGATCCATGACAGGCCATCCTATATGCCCGTAGTGTCTTATTAAGCGTTGAATGCCACTTCCTTGGCTGCTCTTCAATCTTTTTCTTGATCAGCTTAATTATAATCTGATTGGATGCCTCTGCCTAGCAATTAGCCTGAGCATAGTAAGGAGAAGAATTTAACAACTTAATTCCTATACTGGCAGCAAAATCTCCAAACTCTTCTGATGTGAACATTGTCCCTTGATCGGTAGTGATAGTCTAAGGAATCCCAAAACGATACACAATATGCTCCTTGACAAAATCAACCATGTACTTCGAGGTTACCATCTTCAAAGGAATTGCCTCAACCCACTTAGTGAAGTAATCTATTGCCACCAATATGAACTTATGTCCTTTACTTGAAGGCAAAAAAATCTGGCCAATTAAATCAATTCCCCAACCTTGAAACGGCCATGGTTTGATTATTGGATTCATAGCCGATGCGGACGATTTCTGAATATTACCAAAACATTAACAATTTTGACACCCCTTATAATATTCAAAACAATCTTCTAATATTGTTGGCCAGAAATATCCAGTCCTACGAATAATCCACTTCATCTTATAAGCCGACTGATGAGCTCCACATACCCCTTCATGTACTTCAGCCATCAACACCTTGGCTTCTTCTTGATTTAAGCATTTAAGCAACACCCCATCGACTATTTTATAATATAACTGATCATCTAGCAAGACATCCTTAGTCGATTTATACCTTAGCCTCCTGGTAACCCTCTATGATGGATTCTTAAGGTAATCGGATATTTCAACTCTCCAATCATTATTCGTGGTCTCGCTACTTAAGATCTCTTGAAACACAGGATAACCTGATGCACTTTGAGCTAAACGATTAGCCTCTTGATTCTGTGTTGTCTGAATATGCTGAAGAGATACATGACGAAATTCCTTGAGCAACCTTTGGCACTCATCATAATATCCCCTCAGAGTATCTTCTTTGCACTCATATAGGCTGATCAACTGATTAATAATTTAATGTGAATCTCCAAATACTTCAATTGCGTCGGTCTTTACTTCGTGAAGAAGTTGAAGCCCCTTAAGAATAGCTTCATATTTAGCCTGGTTGTTGGTAATCATTAGCTAAGTTGGAAAAGCAAACTTAAAACTTGCCCCCCGGGGTGAAATAATAACAATACCAATGCCACCACCTTGCTTGCATGATGGCCCATCGAAGAACAAAGCCCAAGGTACTGGCTCTATGTAGCCAATACGTGGCTTGTGATGCTGTGTGACAAAATCAGCTATTACCTGCCCTTTGACTACTTTAGCCGATTTGTATGTCAAGTCAAATTCCGACAATGCAAGAATCCACTTCCCCATTCTTCCATTTAATATTGGCATCGATAGCATGTGCTTGATCACATCAGCCTTGGAAACAACTGTACACTCAACCGATAACAAGTAATATCGCAACTTAGTGCAAGAGAAATATAAGCGCACACATAACTTTTCGATGGGAGAATATCTTGTTTCTGGATCTAAAAGTCTTCTACTTAGATAGAAAACAACTTGTTCTTTTCCTTCAAACTCTTGCATCAAGGTCGATCCAATTGTTTGGTCATCGGCCGATATGTACAATTTAAAAGGCTTACCTTGCTAAGGAGGGACCAACACGGGTGGACATTTCATATATTCTTTTATTTCCTCAAATGCCTTCTGTTGTATGTCACCCCACTTAAATTCTTGATCATTTTTCAATTTTAACAAGGGAGAAAACGACAGAACTCTTTCTGACAAATTTGAAATAAACCTCCTGATAAAATTAATCTTACCTAGCAAAGATTGTAACTCTGTTTTAGTAGTCGGGGCTCTGCTTCATCAATTGCTTTCATACTTTTTGGACCAATTTTGATTCCTCTCTCATGGACCATGAAACCCAAGAATTATCTAGCTGATACCCCAAATGCACATTTATTAGGATTCATCTTTAGACCATTTTTCTTGTGCACTCCAAAGTCTCCCACAAATCAGCTAGATGTTCCTTGTACCCCTTGGATTTTATCATCACATTGACAAAGTTGATTTCAACAATCCTACCGATCAACTTATGAAAAATATAATTCATTGCCCTCTAATAAGTTGCACCGGCATTCTTCAAACCAAAGGTCATCATAACCCATTCCAATAAACCGATGTGCCAGGGCATCTGAAAGCTGTTTTCGTTATGTCTTCCTCAGCCATAAAAATTTGGTTATATCCTGCATTGTCGTCCATGAAACTAATAACCTTGTGTTCGGCTGCTGCATCTACCAACATATCAGCTATCGACATCGGATAACCATCCATGGGTGTAGCTTTGTTTAGATCTCTAAAGTTGATGCAAACTCTTAACTTCCCATTTTTCTTATACACAGGAACAACATTCGATATCCATGCTACATATCAGCACGGTCGGATCAATTTTGCTTCTAGCAACCTCTCAGTCTCCTTTCTTATATCATTAAGAACATTTGGGTTGAATCTGAGCTTGTTTAAGCGGTCGATATCTAGGTTTGATTAGCAACTGATGTTCAACAATCGATCGGTCTAGACGAGGCATCTCATAGTATTCCCAAGCAAAATAATCTTTAAATTCCTTTAATAAACCCACTAACTCTTGCTTATACTCAGGATCCAACTTGGCACTTACATACGTCGGCCTAGGCCCATATCTAGAACCAATATCTATTTCTTCCAATTCATCGGCCGACGTAAAGCCATGTCCTAGTTTACCATCTATACCATCTATTAGATTATCCATTAAAACAAATTCTCAAAGCCGACTGCTTGGATCGGCTATTGGCTTTCATCATTGACTTTAATGAAGCCTCTTTCCCATAGCGTGCTAGAAAGACACTCAAAGTCTTCTAGCTCCTAATATACTGGACCGGCTGTTGTGATACTCATAGATTCATCAGCGCGAACTAGCTCAACATCATCTTCATGTCATTGAATCAAACATTGATGCATGGTTGATGGCACACAACAGTTTGCATGAATCCAATCATGACCAAGGAGTAGACTGTATGATCCTTTTCCATCAATGATGAAGAATGTAGTGAGCAAAGTTTTACTTTCGATTGTCAATTCGACGTTCATTGCCCCCTGGTCTTAGATGCATTACCTTAGAAATCCTTAAGCATCATATCAGTTTCAATCAAATCTCCTGGCCCCTTGCCAAGCTTGCAAAAAGTGGTGTAAGGCATAAGATTGACAGAAGCACCTCCATCTACCAACATCTTGCTCATCAGCTTCCCATCAATAAAACCTTTTACATATAAAGCCTTTAAGTGCCAATGCTTGTTTGGCTTATCAAATATTGTCTATTATATAACTGTCAACTTGGCAACTATTTCCTCATACTTCGATTCATCAAAATCTGAATAAACTTCTTGATCTGCTGGAGTATTGAATTCTGATGGCAACCGAAAAGCTATTTGAATATTAGCCGATTTTTGTCCCCTATCGGCTGTTTGCTTAGCATGCCACACCTGATGTCTACCAGATGCCTGAGCCTGTTCTTGCTCTCTATTCCTTAGGTATTGCATCCTTCTTTTCTAGCTTCTTGTCAAACCTCCTGGACACCATTGGCCTTCCTACCAAATGTATTCTTCTTCATTATCTTCTTCTCTGTAATCAGCCTAGTTTTGATCAACAACCCGTTTTCCAAGCTGATCATGAACACTTCTATTTTTAAGCGCCGATCCATGTTACTATGATGATACAAATCTTGAGCATGGATAGATCGGCGGTTGGCTTGAGATTGCCTAAACTCCCAATATTGCTCGCGGCACTCTGGATAGTTATTTCTGGTAGGCAATTTCAAACCTTTGTTCCAGTAATGTATGAAGAAAGGACAATTCTAATGTGATTCAGCTTGCTTTCTTTCATACTTCTCTTTTTCCTGTTGACGCTGGTATTCTTGGTCTTCTAACCAACGCCGATAATCCTTTTCCTTCTGCCGCTGCCATTTATTCAACAAAATTTGAGATGCAACACGCGGCCTTATCGCACCATCCTTCGACGTTTCTGTTTGCTCATATCGGCTCTTTTGTTGGTCATGATGCCTTCTAACCTCTCTATATTCATCAGTCTATATTTGCATCTCGGGATCGACTGTTCAGTTTCTTTTGATCTAACTAATGTTAGGACTTTAGTCTTCCCTTTGAGCAGCATAGCATCAACCATATTTTGATCTCTTGGGAAAGGATTATCATCAACTTTCATCTTTCGAGACATATTAAATTTGAGCCTTCCTTGCTGAATATCCCTCTGTATATGTTGCTGGAAAACTCTACACTCATTAGTGGAATGATAAGTGGCGTTATGAAATTTGTAGAACTTCTTATTCTTCAACTGATCAGGAGGCAACATAGCATGATTATTGGGCAACTTGATTTGTCCCTTCTCAAGCAAGAAATCGAAGAGGTTGTCTAATTTTGTGACATCGAAATCGTAGCTCTCTTCGACTCCTCTTCCCTAAGGATTTTGCACCATTACTATCTTCTTACCCCAATTCCATTCGGCCGCAGCAACCTTTTCTTCTTCATCGTTTTTATAGCCATCATCAACCGAATATGGATTATAGGTTTCGGCAATTGCGACATTCTTCTCGAATCGGGTATCTCTGCACATGTTTTGAAATTGGCTATTGAGCACTGCCACTTGTTGAGCCAACTGACCTAAATTGTTAAACTCTTGTCCCAGTAGCTTCTCTCTCCATGTTGGTAACATTTCTTGAACAGCCAAAAAGCCAGCTAATCATCAGTTAAGTTTAGTGAGAAGCACAAATTTTTAGTCTCTCAGAACATCTGAAGAAACTCGATGCCCGATTCATTAGTTCTCTGCCTTATAGTCATCAAATCGGTAATTTTCTTTTCTCCTATCCTAGTATAAAAATATGTATGAAACTTTTTCTCTGGATCAGCCCAATTGGCAATGGAGTTAACTCGCAGTGATGAAAACCAAGTGAAGGCTGGCCCTAACAGAGACAAAGAGAAGAAACGAACTCGATGGGCCTCTTCAATGGATGCTTCGCCCAACTATGTAAGATACCGACTCACATATTCTATCGTACTTGTGCTATCTTGGCCAGTAAACTTGGCAAACTCCAAGAGCCTATAATTTGTAGGGAGAGCGACCAAATCATATCACTCTGGATATGGGCGTTTGTACGAGAAGGTCTGCCCTTTTATCTTGAAATCAAACTGATTCTTCATCATCTTGGTCACTCTAAGCAATAACTCATTAGCATTTGAATTTGAATTTCTCTGTAATTGCTGACCCATCTATAGATTAAAATTTTAGGTACTTTGATACCCTAGATTGGGAATCATGTGAAGGGTGTTGTAATCTATGCCATAATGATACCCTTGTGGAATCTCTATCTGCTGGGTCCTTTGCTGGTTTACAGCTTGAAGTCTCTGGTTATAGATATTAGGATCTATATCTCTATGAATCCTTTGAACTGATGGTGCTATTCTTTGAGCCGACGACGTTATCTGGCCTGATGTGCCAAAATTGACCATTTGATTCTAAACTTGCCCCGTCGGCTATTGCACATGCTATTCTGACGATCCAGGATTATACTGTATCTGATTAGTAGTAGCACCATGAACTTGCTCAGATGAGCCCTGAACCACCTAGACATCATCATTACCAGCTGGTGTTGCTTCTTGATGGCTAGTACCAGCTTGATTAGTCCCCTAAGTCGACGGATGTGGAATCTTGTAATAAGCCGTCCCAACCTGATCAACTGGAAACCCATGAAACACCTCTTTTAGGGTGTTGTGGAATATATTCAAGAAAACTTCATTATAATTCGACATGGCATCATGAACAGACTTGTTTATAGCCTCTACGAAGAAATGTCTGTCTTCAGCTTCATCTACATCTGTCTACCCATGCAACAGAACTCTCGGTAGTGGATATTTCTGAACAATTTTATTGTCACGTGTCTTGGTGTAGGACAACAAACAATTGTTCTAAAATTCTTCTATGGCTTTGCTGATGACATCTTTATCTTCATTAGGTGGGTCTTCATAAGGCACCATAAGGATGTCATTGTTGTTGTAACTCGCCATGACGATTGTGGTGTCCCACTGGGCGTGCCAAAACATGTGTGGGCATGAAAATGTCGATAGACAACAAGCTGGAAGGATCTGCTTAGGATGAGCCTAGAGATCCGCTTGGCTTCAACGCAGGGTTAACCGTTTGATTTTATGTTGATAAATACAATGCCCGTAGATGTAAGTGAAATTATCAGCTAGGTGGATATTACCGATGTGAATCATTGAGCCGATGAATCTAATCGAGAAAGGATATAACTTGCAAACAAATCGACTGTCTAGTATAAATGGATCTACAAACACTCTGAATCTAATCTGTTACCATCAATAGTGAGGTTCGACCACATCGATGGCAGCTATGATGATAATAACAAACTAAAACCTTAGAATCTATAAAACCATCTACACATCGACAGGCTTTCTGAAAGACATGCTATATATGTGAAAACTCAAAGCGGATCAGCTGAAATAGCCAATTCGAGTGAAGATGGACTACAACATGCGAACAATCGACTATTTAACACAAACAAACCTATAAACTCATCAGACCAAATCTACTATTTCTAATAGTGGGGTTTGACCGGATCGATGCAGCCATGGTAAAGACAACAAATCAAAATTTAAAATAAACAGATCTACCTACGTTTAACAGAATCATGTAGACACACTGTAGGCATTAAAGCATAGGCGATTGGCTATTTAGCCGATGCACACATAGCAAATAGTTAAGGTCACACCTAATCGAGAACAAATCTACTAACTAGCATCCTCCAATCTATAATGCCATCAATGGGGATCGACTGGATCATACAGCCATAATAGCGAACTATAGATCAGATTTAACTAACCAGTAAACCTTTTTAAGATCACACATGCCTTAACCGCGTACTATGCACGATCAAGATTGAAATAGAACAACCAATGAGACATAATCCATCGCTTAAAGTAAGAAACATCATGTTGTGACAAAGCAAACGACGGACTAAAAGGATATGAGGCCAATCTAGATTGATCTCGATCGAGTAGATTGATGTTGCTGCAAACTAATAATAATAAGAACATAAGCAAGATCGATAACTTAATGAATCTACCCGAAGGACGCCACCCTTAGGTAGAGCCGATAACTTGACCTTAATCTAATTCAAGCTGTGGAGGTCGACCGGATCGATGCAGCTGTACTTGAATTAGACAAGAGTCGATAACTAGCTTATACTAGAGTTCGTAGTGGAGGTCGAACTTAACCGATGCAGTCGTACAAATAGAAGTATAAGCTTTGATGGTACTTATAGACAAGCCAGAGGTCGGCCGGACCGATGTAGCCCTGCTTGTTGAAGAACTCGCCGGGGTGTACTCTAGTGCTACTCCTAAGTGTTGGCATGCAACCAAAAAAAAGTAAATTATATTTGATTGATTGGATGTCCTTTACAATAGCCGGGGTCCAATATTTATACCCAGAACCTAAGCATGAATCTTACTTAAGTATGACTCATTTCAATCTTTGGCATAAAAGAAAACATTCCTAATTTAAGATAATTTAGACCCTAATTTTTCCCTTTTTGTAGACTCCGACCTGTTTTTCCTGACGCCAACTGTAGCTTTTTGTCGTTATCTACTAGCGTTATCTGAAGAGAGCCGATTCTAGTATTGCATTTGAATAAGCTGATATCAACCTTTATGCAATCGATTCCTTGATGACACGATCTTGGGAGCTTCGAGGTCCCATATTCTTCTTCCCAAATTCTGGTGTAAACATGTTTGCTTACAACATCGTCGTCGTCGTCATTCACAGAAGCTTCATCGTCGCTATTGCTCGCCGCCAACTGCCTCCGTCCGCTCTTCGCCGTCGTAGTTTGTCATCATCTCCTCTCTGTTCTCGTGTTTTTTTCGTGTCCGATGATGCTCGAAATGTCGTAATCGACAAACACCGGCGAGCTCTTCACCGCCGTTCATGGCAGCTGCCGCGTCGGCCTTTCTCCAGCCACCGAGCTCTCTCTGTCCCTCCCGTCTAATCTGAGGCGTCTAGATTCACCCGTACCCCTTCGCCTGTTGTTTTGCAAAATGCCCTTATAATTATTTGGATCTCAACCCGCAATCCAATATGCAAATCCATAATATGCCTTTTTCTTTTAAAAGCATAGTTTCTTTCGGATTGGATCCAAAATACGTTTTCATCTATTTACAGTTTTGCCACTAATCTTGTTTTAGCCATAAAATCTTTGTTTTAACTCTGATTTGGTCCATTCAAGTTGCGTTAGGTTCGTAATTGCATAATCTACATGTTCATACTACTATTAGATATGTTTTCAACTTTTAAAATTTGAAGTTAGATTTAATCTATTATTTCATTAAAGAAAATCTTGTTTAATTCATAACTTCTTTGTTTTAGCTCTGATTTTTGTGATCTTCGCGTCTGTGTGTTTGTAGCGAGACGTAGATTTGTTTTACAAACTTTTCATCTTGATTTTATGCTATTGGTGTATTATTCTAATCTATAATCTTTGTTTGCTATGCATGATTGCTTCTGGATACTTGTATGTTGCTGTGATTATCGAGTATAGATGGTGAGCAATTCATGGGTGATAAGAGTACTACTTTGACGAGCAGGACCAGCAGGAGCACTTTGTTCAAGGCAAGTATAGCATGGGATTATCCTTGTTTCCTATCAACTTTAATACATTTAATTCATGTTGCATGTGTCACCTTGATAGGGATTCCCTAGAATTGAACTTATACCTTGCCTCCTATGGTATATGCATTGGGTAGCTTTGCTAGTGCTCGACTAAATCATGATCTTGTAACTTGACTAATGGTATATACAATAAACATTAAAATAGGACTTTTCTAGCAAGTTAGAAATAGGGGGCTGGGGTGTTTAGCTACTTTCTAAATGCTTCAGATTCCTCTTCCTAACAACTTATCTATAAGTGATCATCCGGGACTTACAGTACAACTATGAGGGCTACATGGCTATGGCTTTAACTCAGTATGAGGACCTTTTTCTAGCTTGTTAGTGGTTATCTTTATTGGCGTAAGAATGGCTTGACGAATCGGGTATAGGACAACCTCTACTCTTATGTGTATAGCTGTGATAGAATTGTGCCATTTGATAGGGGGTTCCTATATCTGTTTGCCGAGTGAATCTAATGACGCTAACTTGTTAGACGAACCTTTGAAAGGCATCATAGTGAACCTTGCCTACTCACCTTGGAAGTGTTTTGGGAGTACTTAACCCGAGTATATGGGTATCACGACTCATAGTGAAAGTGTATAACCTCTACAGAGTGTAAAACTGGTATATCAGCTGTGCTCATGGTCACGAGCGGCCTTGGAACCCTTATGGAATAGAAGATCACTAGGAATTATCTGTTTATGCTATTCATTATTCATGTTTACATTAATCATGTGTTTTTCTTTGGGATTGAAACAACTTATTGCTATTCTTAAGCTAAAATTGTGACAACTAAAAGCTGAATGCTGTTAAACCTGTGTCAAGCCTTTTGAGCCTCATGAACCCCATGTGTTACACTTGTTGAGTACGACACGTACTTACGCTTATTTATTTTCATTATTTGGATAAAAATCCCGGATGGGTAACAAATGGCTATGATAATGACGACTTTTTTCTGAAGATTACTAGACTTGTGGTCAACTAGTTGACATCCCTGTGATTTGGAGCTTCCGCGAGAGATTTGTCTTTATACTTCTACTACATTTATGTGAAGACTATGTCTTATTAATCGTGATGTAATAAAAACTTATGATGATACTATTTATAATTTATCGGGTTATGTGTGTGACTGATCTCTGAGCGCACATAAGATCATGCATCCTATTTTTTCTTTAAGATCGGGTGTTACAAGGGTGGGGAGCGGGCCCGCGGCACCTCAAGGTCGGAGACGAGGCGGCGGCGGACCGGGTCATGGATGTGGACGGCGCGGCCACAAACCCTAAATCGGACGCAATTTTTCTTACCTTCTACAACCTCTCCAACAAAGGAAATGAGACCAAACCCTCCACCCTTAGTAGAACAATTTTTGAAAAGTGCCCAAGGCCTCCTAACATTTTTTTGGGTTGGAATGAGTGACCCGAGGAGTAAGAATGGGGCTGCAGCATTTATACGTGAAGCATTTATAGATGCGGCCGGTGATTGAGCCGCCCCTACAAATGAAAACAGGAGGGGTAGCTAGTAATAGCCGCCCCTACGGCTCATAATAGCCGTCCCTACAAATGGAACAGTAGGGGCGGCTGGTGATTAAGCCACCCCTATAAATCGACCCATTTGTAGGGGCGGCTCATATCACTAGCCGCCCCTACTGTTCTATTTGTAGGTGTGGCTGGTTTCGTGGGTCCCTGGAGCGGCCACTGTAGGGGCCGCTGTAGAGTGAGGCGCCACTAAAAAAAAAAATAGTCCCATTGCTACAAAGTTTTTGTGTAGTAGTGAAGCACTCTGACCGGTTTAATGCATGTACTGCTCTCTGACCGTAGCAAACAACAACCTCCCACGACTCCCATCACCCTATGTCTGTCCGTCGTTAGTTATCTCATTTTTCTTTCTCGCTTGTTTTCCATTTCATTCCCATACATGCACGGCCATATGGAATGGAATGGAACACGGGACAGCAACATCTCGCTCCTCTGCTACGTGTCGCCTCTTCGTCTTCTCCTCCTCCAGTACCAGTACGTCCTGCCTATTAATTGGATCGCGCCAGGCCAAAGGCCTCAAGTGGGTGGAGTGGGCGGTGAGCCGTGCGTGGGAAGGACGCGACCTGCAGCTCGGTAGCCATGGCGGGCACGCCGTCGCCGTTGCCGCAGTGGGCGCCGACGCCGAGCCCGTGGCGGCCGCTATGGCGCTGGGGCGGCGGCACGCCTGACGCTAACCATCATCAGCATGTCGGCCGAGGCGGCGGCACGGGCACCAGCTGGTGGTCGTCGCTCGCGAGCGGCGTCTTCGCGTGGGGCGGCCGCGGGCGTCACCGAGGCACGGCCAGCGACGACAGATCCTTCGGCGTCGTCCCCGGACGATCGGGGTGCGAGCTGCAGGCGGTGGTGGTGCCATCGTTGGCGGCAGAGGCCGGCGCTGGCGGCGACCCCAGGGCATTCCTGACGTGGGAGGACGTGCGCGTGACAGTGGCCGGCGGCCCGCGCGGGGCGCCGGACGTGAGGATCCTGGACGGGATCAGCGGGCACGCGAGGCCCGGGGAGGTGCTGGCCATCATGGGCCCCTCCGGCGGCGGCAAGACCACGCTGCTCGACACCCTCGCAGGTGCGTGTCTGTCCCTTCGTCACCTCGTCATCTGTCGTCTCATCTCGTCTCGTACCGAGTCCTCCTAAAAAAGCAACAACATGTTGCCACTCTCAAGTCATCTGTGTGCTCATACGCATGCACTCTCGATCAAGTCCAAAAACAAGCATCAACAATAATACGTACCACTACATGTGGATTGTGGACTAGTAGTTAATTACATCATGTCTCTACTAGTGTTTTGGGCCATGTTGGAGTCTTCTTCTAATTAATTATAAAACATTACGTTACGATTTACTCGCTCCGTCCCAAAAAAAGAGGCTATTCTATAACAGTGTTAAGACTATACACTATACTCCTTAGGGCTACTAAACAGTCTCGCTATATATTGCCCCACTACACTCTATATATGGCACAAGCCTCCTACTAACAAGTTGTTGTTGGATGTGCACTAAGGTTTTCATTTTTGAAAACTTATAGTTTCCACTATATATATATATATATATATATATATAGGAAGAGTATATTCAGTAGCCAGCTACAAAATAAGTTATTTTGTAGCCACCTCTATATATGATAATTTTATATACTAATTTACGATAATGTCAATACATATTTACGATAGTTGGGTTACTATAACACATGGGGATATTTACCATAATGTTATAGTAAACCACTTAGTAAGGGTGCATTTTTTCTACTCCCGAGAGTAGTTACTCCCTTCTTCAATAAACCACATTTTGTATGTGTGCATACTAATTTATCAGCTTGAGTATGTTTAGATACTTAATTTAAGATACTTAAAATCTTAGTACGCGAATGTTTTTCAAAAGAGCCCATACTTCTTAATATATTACTAAAATACCACTGCAGTAGTATATAAAAAAGTATAACCATATACTATATGTATATTTATATACTTGACATACATACTACCCTAGATGGTTTAGTATGATGATATGCTCCGTCTACATACACTTCGTTGGGCCATAGAGGCCCTAAATCTAGAGATATAAACATAGGAGTAACTACTCCCTGCGAATAGGAAATAATATATATATATATATAACTACTATCCTGTAGTTGGCTACAAATAACTTATTCTGTAGCCACTTTGAGTTACGATAATTACTATGTTAATTTACGAGATTATAGTAAATCCTTACTAAGTGGTTTACTATAATGTTATCATAAATATCCCCATGTGTTACATTAACCCAACTATCGTAAATATGTATTGACATTATCGTAAATTAGTATATAAAATTACGATAATTTTATATACTAATTTACGATGATGTCAATACATATTTACGATAGTTGGGTTAATGTAATACATGGGGATATTTACCATAACGTTATAGTAAACCACTTAGTAAGGAGTTATTATAATCTCGTAAATTAACATAGTAATTATCGTAACTCAAAGGGGCTACAGAATAAGTTATTTTGTAGCCAACTATAGGATAGTAGTTATATATATATATAGAACTACTACCATGTAGCTGGCTACAAAATAGCTTATTCTGTAGCCACTTTGAGTTACGATAATTACTATGTTAATTTACGAGATTACAGTAACTCCTTACTAAGTAGTTTACTATAACGTTATGGTAAATATCCCCATGTGTTACATTAACCCAACTATCGTAAATATGTATTGACATTATCGTAAATTAGTACATAAAATTATCGTAAATGGAGGTGGCTACAGAATAACTTATTTTGTAGCCGGCTACTGAATATACTCTCCCTTTATATATATATATATATATATATATATATATATATATATATATATATATATATATACCTCATTCAAATCCCGTCGTTGCTATTTGGGAACTTGCTTGATCAAGTCACCCCACCAATCTGCAACGGAATTATAAGAAGAAGGCTGAGTGTGTAACTGTATTCTTAGATTTTCCATATATTTGTAATAAGACCGTCTTCTAGACATCCACCGCAAAGGGGCAGAGAAGACATAGATGCGGCCTAGCTTCCTGATCGCCGTGACAGAGAGCACAAGAAGTTTGATGTGGCTAGCATGACCTAGTTGCTTTCCTTTCTTAATTGACAGGCAAAGCTCTTGCCATTGCTCTTACAAAAAATCAATAATGGTGTTAAGTCAAACAAGTTTAAGTTTTACTAAATTTATATAAACTAACAATGATAATTATCATACTAAATAAGCATTGCCAGATTTGTCATGTGTCATGTTTTCATAATATATCTATTTGAAGTTATAAAAGCTGGTATTATTTTCTATAAATTTAGTTAAACTTATAGCAGTTTGACTAGAACTAGATTCGCCAAATTAAAGTATTAACAGGACAACTAAGCAAAATACTGCTAACATAAACCTAGATAATGTTGTTTTACGTAGAGGCTGCAAAATCTCAGAAATTGCAGCAGAAGTAGTACGTTGCAGTCATTGGCTATGCTCCCATCACTATTCATATCTCGGCGCGCTGCCGTCCAAATTATTAGGGCCAGTTTGGATGCCAAAAATTTTGGCAAAACGCTACTGTAGCATTTTCGTTGTTATTTGACAATTAGTATCTAATCATAGTCTAATTAGGCTTAAAAGATTCGTCTCGTGGATTTAAACTGTGTAATTAGTTTTATTTTTTATTTATATTTAATGCTTCATGCATGCGTCCAAAGATTCGATGTGACGAGGAATCTTGAAAAATTTGGCATTTTAGGCCTAGTGGTGGTTTCGCTTCCGCAACAACTTGGCATTGACAGCATTAATTTCCCACACCATTCATTCAGTTTCAGTGAGCACGCACGTGAGGCTCAGCAGAAATCTTCTGTGGACGTATACATGCCGGCCGGCCCATTCAGTTCAGTCCAATCAAAACATTATTAGTAACATCGCTCGCAAGTACCGTACCATACGTGAAGGACCACCGTACCCTACCTGGTCCTTTTTCG
This sequence comes from Miscanthus floridulus, assembly GCF_019320115.1. Lineage (NCBI taxonomy): Eukaryota > Viridiplantae > Streptophyta > Magnoliopsida > Poales > Poaceae > Miscanthus > Miscanthus floridulus. The sequence continues at coordinate 121,061,698 of NC_089588.1, read as the reverse complement.
AAAGAAAGGATAAAAGACTTGCTTTAATTTTGATCATTCTTCTCTAATTTTGATCCTTTATGACACCAAATAAGTATCATTGTTAGATTCTTCATTAATTATATTTTTCAATGTATACCTATCTGATGTTATAAAATCTTTATAATTCTCTATATAACTATGGTTAAACTTGAGTTGTTTTGACTCTCCAAAAAAGTTGGAATGATTAATAATTTAGAACGGAGAGGATAATACTTTTTGTATGCACTATGTGTAGATAATTTGGAATCGAGGTAAGTAATTAATTAGCTGAATAACTTTGTACTCCTACTGATTGTGGTCATGAGCAGTATTTGATTTGTGTGTCTAATAAAAGTCCACGTTCATGTTTATTTGTGGTTGTTCACATATCCTTGTGCCAGTTATGCAAAGTCGTTATCTGGATGTGAGGCATATGAAAATCACAGTTTTCTACTTGATACCAGCACAATTTTCTATCTGCCATTTGAGGCAAAAAATAAATAAATCTATCTGTCATGTTAGCTGGGACCCAATAAATTTTGATCATTCTTCTTTGTGATTGTAGTCTTATGGTTGTGTGCAGCTGTAGAGGCTGGAACCAAGTTTTCACTTCTCTAAAAGGCTAGCTATTCCTGAAACCAAACACCTTGTATGTACATGTATAAGCACTACTGTAGGGTAACAACTAACAACTAATATTGTACCTACTGATTGCGGTCATGAGGAGTTTGATTTGCGAGTCTAATAATAAAAGTCCACGTGCATGTTTATTGTGCTAGCTATGCAAAGTCCTTATCTGAATGTGTGGCATATGAAAATCATAGTTTCCTACTTGATAGCAGCACAATTATTTACACAAATTTCCTTCTTCCTGTGTCATGCTAGCTGGCACCCAACAATATCACTTATCGCTTCTATATGATTTCAACATGGTTTATTAGGGAAGCAAGGGTATAAGTGCTCAAACGGTCATGCAAGTACAGAACTGAAAAATCATGGCAAGATAGCTTTCATGTTAATGTCAGGATGAGTTATTTCCTCAAGAAAGATGGTCCTGTTGGCCCTCGAACCACGAGATGGATCTCAGATTCTGATCAGATCTGGGAAAGTCAGAGGGCAGCTTGGCCTTGGCCGCTTGTTGGAATTGGAAATGCAATGGCTTGTTTGTACAATAGCACTGCCCCTGCTTTTATGGGCAAGGGACAGAGAGCATCTTCTCCTTTTCTACTTGTTCAAGCATATCCTAGCCACTAAAGTGGATGTTGAGCATATTCTTAATGCAAAAGCAAACTTGCAGAAAATGTAAGATACAAGTGCTGAGCACTAGGCTTATCTATCATTCTCCCCCTAAGCCTTGTGCCGAGCACTGGAAGTGATCTACTATAGCCCAATCCTCTCCCTCATCTCTTGGAACTTGGACTTTCCCAGCGACTTGGTGAGGATATCAGCCAGCTGATCAGTGGTGGCAATGTGGCTAGCCTTGATGCTCCCATCCTCCAAGCAATCCCTGATGAAGTGGTACTTGATGCGAATGTGCTTGCTTCTTTCATAGAAGACATGATTCTTGGCCAGAGCTAGAGCAGACTTGATGTCCACCTTCAACTGAACCACATCCACATTCCTGCCAAGGAGCTCTGCCAGCATCCTTGATAACCATAGTGCCTGAGTTGATGCAGTGGTGGTGGCGATGTACTCTGGTTCACAGCTCGAGAGGGCCACCACCTTCTGCTTGAGGGACTGCCAGCTAACCAAGCAACCACCGAGGAAGAACATGGTCCCTGTTGTGCTCTTGCTGGTGTCCACGTCGCTGACGAAGTCACTGTCGCAGTAGCCAACGAAGCACACTGTGTCGGGGGCCCTGCCGTAGTGAAGACCATAGTCAAGGGTGCCCGCCACATAGCGAAGGATGCGCTTGACGGCCTTTGGATGCTCCATCATGGGCCGCCCCATGAACCGGCTCACGTACCCGATGGCGAACGTGAGGTCCGACCGGGTATGGACTAGGTTTACGCAAGCTCCCGATCAGCTGCCGGTAGTGTGTGGGGTTGACCTCCTCCGTCGTGCTGTACCGACTAAACTTGAGCCACTCCTCCATCAGGGTATGGGATGGATTGCAGCCCATCATGCCACCGAGCTCAAGGCTACGCTTGGCGTAGTGGGTTTGGCGGAGGGCGATGCCACTGGTGTCTTGGCGCACTTCGACACCGAGGTAGAAGCAGAGGAGGCCGAGGTCTCTCATGTCAAACTCCTTCTTCAGCTGCGCCTTGAACGCCTCCACTCTGTCTCCTTCAGCGTCAGTGATGATGAGGTCATCAACGTACAAGCTGACAAGCAGGACAGAACACCTGCTGCCCTGTCGGTACACTGCCGCCTCATGTAGGCCATAGAGGGCCTTGTGTAGGTCGTACACCTTGCCTTCTTCTCCGGCGATGGCGAAGCCTAGTGGCTAGCACACGTTCACCTCCTCCTTGAGGTCACCATTGAGGAAGGCGGACTTGACGTCCATCTGGTGGACCTTCCACCTCTCCTGATCTGCCAGCGCGAGGAGGGCACGTACCGACTCCATGCGCGCCACAGGGGCGAAGGTGTTGTCGTAGTCGATGCCCTCTCGCTGAACAAAACCACGTGCCACTAGCCGCGCCTTGTGCTTGATCACCGCGCCCTGCTCATCCTTCTTGATCTTGAACACCCATTTGAGGGTGATGGGGCGGTGGTCATCGGGTAGTGGCACCAACTCCCAGGTGTGACTCTACTCAATGGACTTGAGCTCCTGCTCCATCGCCGCCCACCATGCTGGATCACCTTGCGCCTTAGCATAAGTGGTCGGCTCACCTGCGTGCGTTAGAAGAAGCTGGGCGAAGAGCCGCTCTGCCTGCTCTGAAGTAGACTGGTCACCGAGCATGTTTGCCATCGTGCGATACCATAGAAGCTCATCGTCGTAGTAGGCATCCAGGCAGTCTTCATCGTCCTCTCGCGGAGTCACGAACTCAATCTCAGACTGCCGACCAGTAGGCGAGGCAGGAGATGCTATAGTCGAAGACGAAGGTGGTGTGGTCGGATCGGCTGCTGGTGGAGTTCTTACAGCCGCTGGCCAGTTTCTGGTGGTCGGAGTTTTGCTGGTGTGGTCCGCTCCGGTGCCGATGCGGTCCACTGTGGTGGTAGAGTGGTTGGCTGGGTTGCTAATGAGCTTCCGATGGCCATCGACCAATTTCCAAGCTCCCCCCGAATTTGGTGATGGTGAGCGCGGCGGAGCTGTTGATGTGGTCGTTGAGGCTGGTGATGTGGTCGTAGATGCCGTCGGAGGTGCACTCTGTGCTCCCCCAGCTCCTCCATCCCATGTGTACTCGATGGTGAAGTCGCGCAGAGCCACCGTCGATCCATCATCAGCCATCTTGCCCCACGCCTAGCCACAACCCTCGTCGAACATGACGTTGTGAGCCACTCGGTCACACCACGTCACCAGGTCAAACACACGATAGGCTTTAGCCCCCTCTCCATAGCCAATGAAGACCCCTGGTGAACTCTGATCATTAAGCTTGCCAACATGGTTGAGCTCCTTGATGAATGCCAGGCAACCGAACACCCGTAGGTAGCCGATCGCCGGCTTGCACCCGTGCCAGGCCTCATACAGGGTCTTGCCATCAAGCGCCTTGGTCGACGAGCAGTTGAGCAGATGCATAGCGGTCGGCACCACCTCCCCCTAGTAGATCGTCGGCATCCCTCTCTGCTTGAGGAGGCATGGGCGGTAGCCACCACCTTCTGGTTGTGGCGCTCGACGATGCTGTTCTGCTATGGGGAGTATGGGGCAGAGAAGTGGCGCTAAATCCCCTCATTGGTGCAGTATGCCACGAACTCAGCCACCATGAACTCACTGCCACTGTCTGTGCGTAGCACCCAGAGCTTGTGACCGTATTCCTTCTCAATAGCTGCTTGGTGGCGCTTGATGGCATCTACTATTGCTGCCTTGGTGTTGAGCAGGTCTACCCACATGTAGTGGGACACGTCGTCGATAAGGAGGAGGAAGTAGCGTCGTCCTCCAGGTGTAGCCGATGTCACGGGGCCGCAGAGGTCACCGTGTATGAGCTCTAGCTTCTCCTTGGCGCGGAAGCTCACCTGGCGGGGAAAGGGGAGCCACCGCTGCTTAGCAAGGACACAGGTGTCGCAGTACTACTCCACATGGTCGACACGAGGCATGCCCTGCACCATCTCCTTGTTGCCGAGCAGCTTCAGGGCCTTGAAGTTGAGGTGCCCGAAACGCTCGTGCCACCGCCAAGCGTCGTCATCGCGGTGGGCTACAAGGCACACGGGTTATGCCACCTGCACATGGAGAACATAAAGGAAATTTTTGCCTCTATTTACCTTGGCGAGAAGTTAGTGATGGTGATCCCAAATGCATAGTATCCCATGCTCGATCTCCATGCTCGAGCCATTCTCATCCAGCTGTCCCAAGCTAATGATGGAGTTCCTCAGTGCGGGAATGTAGTAGACACCGGTGAGCAACCGGTGCTCACCAGTCTGGGTGGTGAAAACAACTGAGCCGACCCCCTTGATCTCGACGACAGAGGCATCACTGAACTTGATGCAGCCTTTCACGCCGGAGTCAAGGTCGGAGAAGAACTCACGCTAACCAGTCATGTGGTGGGTGGCACCGATGTCGAGGTACCAGCCATCGATCTTGTTGTCGCCAAGGCTCGTGCCAAGGAAGGCGTGGGCGCGTGGTTCATCAAGGTGGAGCAGGGCAGAGCCGGCCGATGAGGGAAGGGGAAAGCTTGAATCTTTCTCCTCCTCCCCTGTTTCTTGCCGCAACTCAACACACCAATGCACCAAGAAAAGCGCATGGTCCCCCTCCTCTGCTTGAGCGATGTGAGCCTACCCACCATGGCGTGGACGAAGGTGGCAGTTCTTGGCCCAATGGCTGGTCCTACCATAGTTGAGGCAGGTATAATCCTGGATCACTTTGCGCTCGGTGGTGGCGCCATTGTCACCACCAGCCCACACCCGAGGTCCTTTCTCCTCCTTCTTCTTGCCATCGTGTGGTCATCGACGATGCTCCCTGGGCAGACAAAAGCTAGAAGCCTCATCCTTCTTCATCTTCTCGAAGGCCCGCCACTGCTCGGCGGTGTTGAGCAGCTTGCCTCTGGTGGTGCTTGGCTCGGTATGGGGTGCCTCCTCACGATCTTGCCTCGCCTTGATCCTCCCGTTGACCTCCTCGATGGACAGCACCTCAAAATCGAGAAGCTTCTCGATCGCCGACATGATCTGGGAGTACTTCTTGGGGATGTAGCGCATGAGGTTCTCCACTACACGAGCATCATTGATGTCGGGGTCGCTGTTGCACGCCATCTGCACCTTCAGGCAAGAAAAGTAAAAGGCAAAGTCTCTGACTTTCTCACCAAGGTTAAAGGCGAGGCCTTCCCACTCCTGTCAAAGCCGCTGTAGCATTGCTCAACGGATCCGGTGATCGTCGAGGCGTGCGGTAGCGATGGAGTCCTAGGGCTCCTTTGCCATCGCCTTGTTGGAGAGGGAGGTGCCGATCTCTGGTGGCATGGTGGTGCACAACGCCTCTAGCGCCTGCCGATCATTGTGGAACTCAAAATCCCTGAACCCGACTGCGTCCTAGATCTATCGTGCCTGCATCTTGACCTTCATCAATAGGCTCCACTCGTGGTAGTTGGTCCTCATGAGCATTAGTGTAGAGTCGATATGACGAACTAGAGGGGGTGAATAGTCCTTTCAAAAATTAATCGCACCGACTAACTGAAACAAATGTGGAATTAAACTTATCAGTCTAGCCAAGACTACACCCCTCTATCTATTACTTCAAGCACCTAAACAATTAACTAATTATGCTACTAAGGTGTCGGGTTAGAAAGCTCACCTAAACAAGTCTAGGTTGCAAGGTCACACAAACCTAAGCAACTAGTACTTTAAGCACACCGCGGAGCTCCTACACAAACTAGTGAAGCAAAGCGCACAAAGCCTAAGCTCACTAGCAATGCTCAATATCAAGGGTACACAAGCCAAACTAGAGAGCTCAAATTACTTAGCTACACAAACTAAGCAATTTAACTAGCAAGGTTACACAGGCCAACTAGTTATGCAAGGGAGCTACTTCTAAGCTACACAAGCAAAGAAGGTAACTAGCAAGTTACTAAAATTAATCTAGTTACTAGAGCAACTACACAAGCACAATGTATATGAAGAAATGCAAATACAAGCTTGTGTATGTAAAGAGCAAACCACCAAGAAGATGATGACAAGGTTGATACGGTGATTTTTCTCCCGAGGTTCACTTGGTTGCAACCAAGCTAGTCCCTGTTGTGTCGATCGTTCACTTGGTGGTTCGGCGCGCTAATTGGCATCACTCGCCAAGCCCAATAATTGGGCGCTGCAAGAACCTACCCACAAGTGAGGGTAGCTCAATGACATGCTTTACTAGAGTTGCTCTTCACGATCCCCGTGGGGCGAGCACAATGCCCCTCACAAGCCTTCTTCGGAGCCACGCACAATCTTTTTGTGTGCTTCGACGGAGCCACAAGCCACCAAGATGTCTAGGAGGTGGCAACCTCCAAGAGTAATAAGCACCATTGGCTTGCAACACGAACATCTAGTGCCACTCGATGCTATCTCTCAAAGCAACACACTAGAATCGCACTCACTCATAATCGATTCGCACTCTTGCAAGCACAAGTGAGTTAGAGGGATCCCAAGCACACCTACACAAGCCACCAAGGCTCAAGGGTGCTCAGCAACGAGCCCAAGGCCAGCCATGGTGTGCTTATATAGCCCCTCAACCAAATGGAGCCATTACCCCATATTACTAGGCACTCTGCGCATGCACCGGACGTGCTGTAGGGTGCACCGGACGCGTTCGGTGCGCAGCGTCCGGTGTATCACCCATTGACATGTGTCTCGACCATTTGAAACTATCCGTTGGTGCGCAATGGCTAACTCACGCACGCTCACTGCGCTTGCACCGGACACGTCCGGTGCACTGACCGGACTCACCAAACACAGTGTCCGGTCATTACTCAGAGAGGTTCAAAACATGATTTTCATCACCGGACACGTCCAGTCAGTATTGACCAGACTCGCTCAGTGTCCGGTCCTCTCTCTGTCAGCGCGGGTCAGCAGCCCAGGCGTGTCCGGTCACTCCCGGGGGCAGTGTCTAGTCACCCTGGCCAGCGAGCTCGAGGCTAGGGTGAGCCACTGCACGCGTCCGGTCACACGGGGCCATCATCTGGTGCAGAGTCTACGCACCAGGGTTAAGCACCGGACACGTTCGGTCCCACAGGGACCAGCGTCTAGTCAGTTCTGTGAAACCCTATCTTTTCTCTCTAGGGCACCGGTGAAGTTTCAAACCCTTGCTCCCAAGTGCTAAACACAATGTGTATCACCTTTGTGCATGTGTGTTAGCATATTCACAAACATTTTTCAAAGGGTTTTCACTCTCTTCACCACGCCACTCGATCCTAGCAACATCACAATATTAGATCGCTCAAGTGGCACTAAATGACCGATATGCAAACAAGTTTGCCTCTCTTTATAGTATGGCCATCTGTCCTAAACCCGGTCATAAACTTCTCTACACACCTATGACCGGTGAAATGAAATGCCCTACAAGTTATACCTTTGCCTTGCGCATTCCATTCCATCTCCTCCAATGTTGATGCAACACATGCACCAACACTATCACAAATGATATGATCCACTTCATATCATCATGCGACGTATTGGTTCATCAATCTTGACTTTACTTGCTCTTCACCGTTGCATCGGTCCATCAGCGCCAAGTCTTTGCTCAAGCATCCCGCCAAGCGGTCCAGCGCTTCAAAGCCTCTGACTTGCCCTTCACTCTTGCAACCAGTCCATCAAGCCAAGTCTTGTCTTGATCTTCTCCACCTAGTCACATGACTCCATGTCATGTCTCATATGTAATGAGATCCTTCATCACACAATTACATATAGACTAATCAGCTATGTATTTCACTTAAACACATATTAGTCCACCTAGGTTGTCACTCAATTACTAAAACCAAACAAGGACCTTTCAATCGTCCACGACGTCCCCGCTCTGGAGTCACGGTAGATGGTCTGCACCACCGGCTGCACCACTGGTGAGCGACCATGGCGTCCACGGCGCTGCTCTGGTGACGGCGACTGAAGACGACGCCTTGCTGGGCTTTGTGACCCACCGACCGGCTCCCGCTCCATCTCGACGCGCAGCACTGTAGCCGCGGCCGTAGCGGCTTGTGCCGTAGCCACTGCCTGCCTGGCCGTCGACCGCTGCCGCAGCCGCTGTGTCTACGGCAGCAAGGTGCATCGCGCGATCGTTGGCTTCCGCAGCTGCTACACCACCGGGGTTCCTCACAGCACCGGCAGCGGCATGCGCTCTCTCGATCTGGCTAGTGGTGGACATGGCTGCTCACCGGACTCGCAAGAACTCCGGCTCTGATACCAGTTGTTGGCCCTTGGAACCACGAGATAGATCTCAGATTCAGATTGGAATTAGGAAAGCCAGAGGGCAGCTTGGCCTTGGCCTCTTGTTGGAATTGAAAATAGAATGTCTTGTTTGTACCATAGCACTACCCCTGCTTTTATGGGCAAGGGGCGGAGAGCATTTTCTACTTTTCTACTTGCTCAAGCATATCCTAGACACTAAAGTGGATGCTGAGCATATTCCTAATATAAAAGTAAACTTGCAGGAAAAGTAAGATACAAGTGTCAAGCACTAGGCTTATCTATCAGATCCATGTATACGTGGACGGTGGGCCTGATTCTTCCGGGCAGCTTATACTTATTGGTTGATCAGCCTTTGCCCTGCTGTATCGCATTCATCACGGGGGCCTGATTAGGGCCGGACAAAAAGCTCGCAGCTCGGTAGCTGCTCGACTCGGCTCGGCTCGTTTATATTTTTCAACGAGCTGAGCCTGCAGTTTAGCTCATGTAGTTAATGAGCCAGCTCGCGAGCTAGCTCGAGCTGGCTCGTGAGCCTAATGAGCCAAAGTTGTTGACCTTAAACTTTTATTAATTTTGTATGACTTCATGTCTTACACTTTACAATTGGTTGATGACTGGACCTTGACTCTATAAACTTGGGATTATATGACTCTATTTTGTTTTAAATGGATGTATGGATAATCAATAACAGATTATGGATGCATTATGTATGGTATAGAGTATGGATCAAAGATGTATGGTGTAGTACTATAATATATTAATACATATTAATTTTTGTTTAATTTAAGGCTTATCAATGGACTATTTTATATTATTACTATTTTCAAACTTTAAATAAATACATATATTATATATTTTATATTTTTTATGACTGGCTCGCGAGGTTAACGAGCCAGCTCGAGCTTGTAAACGAGCCGAGCCGAGCTGGCCTTCTGGCTCATTATCTTAACAAGCCAGAACGAGCCGAGCCGCGTTAATCCAGCCCTAGGCCTGATGAACTGTCCATAACAAGGTGTGCTTTTAATTAGTTTGCAGAAACCACAATCTGTTCCGGGGATCCAGTCTAGATTCTCCACCAAATAGTTTTAATTGATGATTGGAATAGTCCTTCCAATGCCCTGTTTGGATCCACCCAACTAAAGTTTAGCTACCTAAAATTTCATAGCTAAATTTTAGCCAACTAAAAGTTGTATCAGCTAAACTTTTAGCTGAGGTGTTTGGATCCTCCGGTTAATAGACTCAGCTAAACTTTAGCTGGTTTTAGCTGGGTTGAAATAGCTAAACTTTAGCTAGTCTTTTAGCTAGAGCATTTGGATCTATAACAGCAAAATTTAGCCAGCTAAAGTTTAGTCGGTGGATCCAAACAAGCCCATAATCATGCATATGGGAGTATTTTTGTTGGGAAAACAGACGGATGCCGCTTTCTATCCCTCTTTTCATTATTTATTTATTTTATTTCCTCATTAATATGGGAGTATGGTGCAATGCCAATATTATTTTTAATGAGAGTATATCGGATGAATGAAAATGGAAGCCACTCGACACTTGGATTTTCGTTACTTTGTGTAACCCTTGTCGTTATTACCATTTCACTGCAGGAAGGTTAGGACCAGGCATGAATAAAACAGGGCAGATTTTAATTAATGGCCGCCAGGAGAAGCTTGCCTATGGAACCTCGGTAAGACAAAATCACCTCTTTCTCATAAACATTTATGATTGCAGAGGCTGTAATAATTGTAACACAAATTTTGCTTAAGGACATCGTTCTTATATAGTATACACCACCAACTTTTAAATTTGTCCAGTACCATTATGAAAACGTATATATTTGTTCGTGGACACCTCAGCCACTAAGATAACCATTTATCTGCCATCACAAGAGATGAGGTTTGAAAGGCCCCTTTTACCCTCCATTCTAACTTCTTCCTCTATCTATCTTTTCTCCTAATGGCGCCCTCTCCCCATGGTGCTAGTGGCCGGATGTCGTGGCTACTCATCTTGGCGCTAGCAGCGGCGAGCCGCACTTCTAACTCCCACGTTGTTGGCCACGCATTGGCGAGCTCTGCTCCTTGCTTTGACTGAGCCCCAACAGCCATGGCTTTGCCCTGCTCGCCTTCGAGCTCTTTCTTATTCGTGGGTCACTGTGCTTGTGCTCCGTGTGCCAGTGTAATCTGCACCACTCACCTGTCCATCCCCCTATTGCTACTCCACCCTACTCGTCGTTGAGCTCTACCCTATGTGTGGGTTACTACGCCTATGCTCCAACCGCCGGCGTCCTCCACCCCACTTATTGGCCTAGGGTTCGCTACGACACCTCCATCCCACTCACAGTTGAGCTCTAGCCCATTTGTGGGTCGCCATGCCTCTGCTCTGCGCGCTGGTGGCCTTTTCCTTGCTCGATGGCAAAGCCCCGCGGTGGCACTCTAGGCTATGCATGGGTCTCCATGCCAACAACAAAGCTTCAACCCAAGCATAGTATATACCACCATTTTAGCACCTTAGCTCATCCTCTCCATGGCTCTGTCATCAACCTCCAGGAGGAAACAGAGGGGGTTGCTCTAGCATATCTTTGGCGGGTGTAGAGAAGGTAGAGAGGAGGAAGAACGTAAAGTGGAGGACAAAAGAGACATTTTATACCTCATATCTTTATATGCTGCTGAATAAATGATTATTTTAATGGTTGCAATGTGTATGAGAAAATATATAAAATTTTGTAGTGGTACTGGACAAATTTAAGAGTTACTGGCATGTATGGTTGTATTAGCAAATACCGCGTGAGAAGGTGAGCAAAATTTGCCTAATAATTATATGAACTAGTCCATCAACCCGTGCGCATGGGCTAGAATTTTAGGAGATATAACTATTAGTTATTGTGTAATACATATGATGAATAAAGAATCACTTATATTAAATTTATATTTTTGTCTTTGTTTATTTTCTAACATAATAGATACTTGTAGTCTATATCCAATTATCATTAACTTATTAATACTTTTAGGCAAGGGCTGATCTTTAAATTTTTTCATTCATATTCTTATTTTTTCTTTACATGGTACCTTTGTATATTTTAAACACACAATTACTTTGATACCTTACCATTAACTATGGTGGTTATTGTTGCATCATGTATCTTGCAAAGTCATGAATCTAAATTTTGATCAAATTTTATTCTTATTGATTAATACAGATTATTTTTATCGTCAAGTTAAAACTATTGTGCCTGTATTTTTTATTAGGTCTCTTTTTAGCACTTTTTAGAATAAGAATTTTAGGTCATAGAGTACATTCATAAATACTATACCATAACCAATAATTTGAAACATGCGCCATGTCGCTTAACATAATTGATGGAGCATGAAGCGAGATCTCGAATGTTGGTCACAATGCTAGCCTCAATAGAATTTTAATACTTAAGCCTTATAATGATCGTTTTTTACTCTAAAGTAATCTTATAGGGTCAGAAAAATATAGTGAGTAGTGGTCTCCCACACTTCTTAAGATAATTGAATTTAACTATCAAAGAACTACATGTGAAGTTATAGTTATATCACCAATATAGATGTGTCAAACATTTTATTTAAAATATATAAATATATCTAATGTAACAACCTATATAAATTATATGTCATAGTTACTAATAGGGTTAAACAATTTTTTAGTATAATTAGTATATGACTTGTTAAGGAAATATTTTTTTATGTGATGAAACATAACATATTGCTCATGTATGCTTGTGCGACACACACGTATGCTTACTTTAATATAATTAATATATTTAATATTGATAGAAGTGGGTAATATTGAAACATATATAGGCTCTGTGGTTAAACATTTTTAGTAGAAGATTTTGACAATTTATATGTAGATTCAAGGGGATACTTAATTTGTCTAATAATAAGATGAAAATTAGGTTACGTAAAATATCTATCATAATAGGGGGACACATGTAATTAGATGTAAATTTAAGACTACTTTAGATCATGTTGTTTTTCGCAATAGCAATCGAGGGTAATTGTTTATAAAATAAAATATTTTCGAGAGCTATTATTATCAATGTTGATTAGGTTATACTAAATTGATGGTTACATGTTTTTGAGTTTTGTGAGATTTTCTAGGATCTATATATTGTTTTTCGATTGAGTCTTGAAAGGATTAATTTGGAGGTTGGACATCTAGATAGAATTTATAGTATTTATCTTTTTCTTGAATCATATGTATTTAGTTGAAACATAATCTTAAGATATATATAAACTCTTGTTGCATCTCTTTTTGTGACTTCATGAATTTATAGTTTGGCTTTCAACTTTTAATGGAGTTGTTGCAAATTTGTCCAGTTGTTAAGTAAAAACTCTAGTGTTTTTTAATATTTTATTCAAAAGTTGATTTATTATTAAAAAGAGTTTATAGGTCCAAGTAGTTTTCCACAAGTTAAGTTCAAACTCAACTTGCACCGCGGCACTGGACATGTTGAATTTGTTATATCACATGATTATAAGTGTAGTATTATTTTATATATTATAGAGTGTTTAAAATTAAATTACCAATATTTATATATTTATATGATATAATGTTTTAGTCCATCAACTCGTGCTTCTGCACGGGGTAACTTTAGATAAGCAATAGAAAACCCTATTTCATATATATTAACTAATAAAAATTTCTTCATATAACTAACTTTTATTTGAATCTAGACTTCCAGAGTTACACATGTGTATAGAGTTGGCATTGGCATGTCAGAGGGATCGTCGTGGCACAACTAATGATCTAACATTACTTTGATTCCAATGCTTGGTGTTTTTTTTTCGTTTTTGTGTCCCAGTATGGCTAACTCCGTGCAGTATATGGACATTTTGGATGTCCCTCTTTAGGAATTGAATTGTGTGGATAACAATATTGAAATGTTAGTTCATATGCGGACCTGCAAATAAAAGTTAATAACATGATTGAGTCTTGAATATTGAGATCTGTACCTTCAATTGTTTTCATAAATTGTTGTCTTCCTTTGATTTGTCTGATGAAATTTTTGACGTTAATGGGAAGTCCATTTCATAGATATTTTTGACGTTAATGTGAATGGCTTCATTGACATAATTAAGTCAATGCTCCGACCTCCTTGACATATCGCCATTACATCTTTCAAATTATTTGATATGTATTTATTGCGTTGTTTAAAGGAAGGTGGTACATGATTATGTTTCCATCCTGGTCAGAGGTTGTGCCACTTCTTTTAGAATCATCTTGTTGATATAGATGACTTCTTAGGTTGGCATGATGTTCTACAATGTAGTTTTGTGCTATGTATGATCAATAGATGTGTGATGCGACAATAATCGGATTGATATATTAATCAAAATAGTATTAATGAAAAAAGTTACATGTAGAAGAAAGGAGTTGGTAGATTACCTTGTTGATCTTGGCAATATCATTGTAGTTTCTACTTTTGAAGGTCATATGTGACGGTGTCGATGTGTCGTTCAAGCCTTGATGGTGTTTGCTTGTAGACCATATAGATCAGGGACGTTTTGGATACCATGTTCTAAACTTTAGTTGGCTAAAGTTAAGGACTAAAACTTTAGACTACTTAACTCACTTGTGTATGCATTTTTTGTGAGATCGGCTAAATTTTGGACAACACACTTTAGACCTCTTGTTTAAAGCCTTAAAAGCTAAAGTGGTCTAAAGTTTAGCATTGCTAAACTTTAGACCATTGGATCCAAAGTTCCAACCAGGGCATTATTTGGATCTGATGATTCCACCATCGTCAGATAGATCTATTGCCAGATTTTCAGATCAAATCAGTAAGATAGAATAGTTAGTTATAGATATAGGCTGGATGTCTGTTTCTTTTTGCCTGTGGCAGTATTTTTTAGAGACTTTTATGAGATTCGGAGTCACGTTTATTAATTGCATGTCTCACGATAGATATATTGGTATTTTAAGATCGGTTGTCCTAGGGTTAATTGATTACCATAACATATATTTTTTATTTTATCTAGGTTCAATTGTTATCTACTATATTGACATATAAATTCGTTACAATTGCATTAAAATGTTAAAATGAATATTTAATATAATTGAAATTTATTACCATGGAGTCTTAATATAAATTGCAGTCAATAGTCAGCGTTATTGCTATGTCATTTGTTAAATGAATATTTTCCACACACACCATAGTTTTGAATAATATTATGTTTTCTACAACAACATATATTAGTATTTACATGTAGATTTGACAGATTTTTTTTGTTTATTTTTTTAAAATGATTGAGGTACATACGAATATTTATTTTTCATAATGACATTTATGGGTAGGTTGAATGCAATCTTAGGAGGTTATTTTGCATTATCTTTTATAATGATAAGGAAGCGAAAGTTATAAAAGCATTATGGGTATTTTAAGTTATATCTTTCATAATTGTAGCTGTGAGTAATTTAGATATAAAGTTAGAGGGCTATTTGAAATTGTCTTTCATAATAGTAAAGATGGGGAATTTAAATGCAATCTTATGGGGTTATTTGGAATTATGTTTCATAATGATAAAGGTGTGTAATTTAGATGTAAATTTGGGGGGTTATTTGAATTGTGTTTCATAATGACATATTATCTTGCGTAATGGCAGCAGTGTGTAATTTAGATGCAAAATTAGGGGTTACTTTATGTATTTTTCATAATGACAATGGTGGATAATTTTTATTCTTAATTACAACAGATCCAATGGCTATTATCGATGATGATGATTCGATTCTGCCAAATTAAAGGCCAGATGTTTTTTATTATTGTAAGAATTTCTAGGATTTATCTTTTTTTTTCTAGCGTGTCTAGTGGAAATTAACATGGTGCCTCCGTTGGGGCCTCTAATTAGTAAAAGTTTATATATAAATTTAGGGGGTTATTCTAAATTATCTTGCGTAATGGCAGCGGTGTGTAATTTAGATGCAAAATTAGGGGGTTACTTTATGTATTTTTCATAATGACAGTGGTGGGTAATTTTTATTCTTAATTACAACAGATCCAATGGCTATTATTGATGATGATGATTCGAGTCTACTAAATTAAAGGCCAGATATTTCTGATTATTGTGAGAATTTGTAGGATTTATCTTTTTTTTTCTAGCATGTCTTGTAGGAATTAACATGGCGCCTCCATTGGGGCTCTAATTAATAATAGTAAGATAAGATGGTTGTTTCAAAACTTTTTACAGAAGCATGAATACAATTTCCTTCCTCTAAAAAAGTTTTCTGCAATCTTTTTCATGAAGTTGGTGGTTTTCTGTTCCCTTGTATTGTCATGCATTCACTTAATTAGCACATACTCCTACTGGATCAGTTCAATTATATTCAGTACAGATATATTTCATTCAATCCGGACTTACTTACAAGTTAACTTTTTGAATTTATAAAACTGTATATGTACAACAAAGGCATACGTTACCCAAGACAACGTGCTGATGTCGACGCTGTCCGTGCGCGAGGCCGTGTACTACTCGGCGCAGCTGCAGCTGCCGGACACGATGCCGTTGCCGGAGAAGCGGTCGCACGCAGAGAGGCTGATACGGGAGATGGGGCTCGCCGACGCCATGGACACGCGCATCGGCGGCCGGATCACCAAGGGTATCAGCGGCGGGCAGCGGAAGCGGCTGAGCATCTGCATCGAGATGCTCACGCGGCCGCGCCTGCTCTTCCTCGACGAGCCCACCAGCGGCCTCGACAGCGCCGCCTCCTACCACGTCATGACCCACATCGCCCGCGTCGCCGCCCGCGAGGGCATGACGGTCGTCGCCGCCGTGCACCAGCCCAGCGGCGACGTCTTCGAGCTCTTCCACGGCCTCTGCCTGCTCGCCGCCGGGAAGGCGATCTTCTTTGGGACCATCTGTGATGCCACCGAGGTGACGACCCTGCATGCTTCGTCTTAGCTTCTTTAGGGCAGGCTATCTGAATAGCGAATTGTCAGCTGCTGATTTGTGCTAGCTCGTTCCTTGCATGCATGCAGTTCTTCACTCTGAACGGTTTTCCATGTCCACACCTGAGAAGCCCGTCAGATCACTTCCTAAGAACAATCAACAAAGACTTTGATGAGGTATATATACGTACTCCTATATGACTTATTAATTACATATTCAGTGCAACTTCACATTTCATTTATCTGGTAATACCATTTTATATTATATAGGAAACCGTGGAGAGCTCTAAAGCTAAAAGAAAAAAAGCAGCTGAAGCAATAGACATCTTGGCGACTGCATACAGATCCTCCAGTTATTTAGAGAAAACGACAGAACAAATTGTTGAAATGAAAAACATGGTAAGTTGAGCACCCGTACCCACTACTGGAAACGAAAATACCGCACTGACTGCAAAGAGCAATGAGAAATGTATAATTGACCAATCTAAGGATACTTTGACTGCATAAACAATTTTTGTTACTCCTTAGTCCTTAATTACTTCTCTAATAAGACGTGTCCTCTATATATATTACAGGATGGAGCTTCATTTAGGAGGAGGGAACAAGCAAGCTTCGCCACAAAGCTCCTTGTGCTCACAAGGAGATCATTCTTGAACATGCACAGGGACATAGGATACTACTGGATGCGTTTGGCCATCTATATGGGCATTGGCGTATGTCTAGGCACTATCTTCTACCAAGTTGGCTATAGCTACAGTTCTATCCAGGTAATTAAACTGGTTAACATGATTCAGTTAGGGCTGTATATTTTTTTGTATCTGTTAAAGTGATAGTTTCTCGGATTTTGCAGAGTCGATGTGAAGTAATAATGTATACAGTTGCACTTTTAACTTTCAAGGCTATTGGAGGATTCCCGTCTTTTGTAGAAGACGTTAAGGTTAGGTTGATTCTTCACTCACCCAAAAGTGAAAAGTGGCTTATTTTTCTTGCTCAAGACAATTATATTCAAAATTGTCGTGAACTGACGACTCAGGTCTCAGAATAAACATGACAAAGTTAGTTGGAAGATATTTTTACTCACAATTATATGAAATTCTAGCAAGTGAACCAATCATATATAAACTAGCGCGGTCTAGCTATTTTCCAATATTGAAATGCTATATATTTTCCCTTTATATATACCAATTTGTTACAGTGAAAAGTAGGTTCTGTTTTTCTTTGGCACATTGGTTATTGTTAATACCTCAAGTATGCGCACATTTTTAATACCACCATTTTCACCGTTGTGTCAGGTATTCAGAAAGGAGAGGCTGAGTGGACACTACGGCGTGTCAGAATTTGTGATCTCAAACACCCTCTCAGCTACTCCATACCTGTCTGTCATTGCTGTATTACCGGGCGCTATGCTATACTACCTTACTGGACTAACAAAAGGCATTGATCACTTCACCTATTTCGTCATTGTCCTTTGCATATCTTGCCTTCTGGTGGAGAGCATGATGATGATTATCGCTGCTATTGTTCCGGACTTCCTAATGGGAATCATCATTGGAGCTGGAGTTCAAGGGGTGATGATGCTCAATGGTGGCTTCTTCCGCCTTCCAAGTAAGCTCCCAAAGCCAGTATGGAAGTATCCTTGCTACTACATCTCCTTCCACAAGTATGTGGTGCAAGGATTATACAAGAATGAGTTCGTGGGACTGTCGTTCCCAAGTGATCAGCTCATTGAGTCTAATGTCACCATCAGTGGCATTCAAGTCCTCAAGTATAAGTTGGAGGTGGAGATGGGGTACTCGAAATGGGTAAACCTTGCCATCCTTTGTGGAATGACGGTGATATACAGGATGATATTCTTCGCCATCGTCAAGATTACCGAGGACATTCGACAAAAAATGGGAGGCAAACGAGGATGTGTTAGATAGTGGTTGCCTTCAATATATGTCTTTCATTTTCCCCATACTTGAATAACTTTACTGGCCTAATTGCAGTAAGAAGCTAGTAGAACGAGAGAGGCACAAACCACAGGGCCAATGTTTGGTGCAAGTCCTGGTCATAATAAGCATATGTGTATACCTAACATTATATGTAACGCGCAACACATTACTAAACAAAAACTGTCCAGATTGCTGGTGTATCTTTATTATAAAACAATTGTGTAACTGGTATCCGTTCATATATAATGAATAATGTCATAGATTGCGTGCAATGCAATCAAATCCTCTTGCTTTGATACAGAAATCTTATAATTTATTATTATCATGCTTGTAGTACAAGCTGGACATTAGTAATAACCACATTGATGTCCAGTTCGTCCTATACTTATTAGAAACAAATATATATGGAGTACTTAATTGCAATAAACTATTTGTATCTATTGTAGAAACATATATATTCCTATATGTGGATTTAGCCGGCCGGGCCCTACCAGATGCCCCCCTAAATCTCTCCTAGGTGAAGTGGAACAAGGAAAGAGAGCGAGAAGAAAAAGAATAAAAAAAAAGAGGAGAAGAAAAGGAGAGAGAAAGAGTGAGGTAGTACTTGGATGAGCCCCCCTCTACTTTACTAGGTTGTGTTAGCTATTGTGTGCAGCGGTAATAATAAACTACCGACCAGCAATATAATCTCGGAGCAAAAACAAACTGTCGGAACGTGATTACAACCACACTTACGCTGGCCACGTGACACTGCATAAGCAAAGTAGCAAAAATCCATTCTGCAAAAACACACACATACTCCGCGTGTGGGCCACGTGTCAGCACGCCATTGGCTGCAGGCCTTCGGCAACGTGTATACCGAGTTTGACTTGACCTTGACCCCGCGAAGTCAACGAATGAACGAAGGCAGACGACACAACATGCATGATCTCAGTATAAATACGCGCACCGGCTTGCCTGTATGCACGCACGTGTTAATACACTTCTTATCAATATATACGTGAACAAACTGTGGACGACGACGTGGCCACAGCAACGACCGGGGCACCGGCGGCGACCCGCAACACGAGCGGCCTCCTGCTGCTGCTTTCTCTGTCACTGTCACCGGAGAACAAGGCGATCGCCAAGGGCCGCATCAACAAGCACCGCCACCGGGCGCGTGCAGATGATGATGGCGCGTTCCGGTGCCGCACCTGCGGGCGCCACTTCGCGACGTTACAGGCGCTCGGCGGCCACCGGACCAGACACAACAAGCGGCCGCGGGTGCATGCCGACGGCCTCGACCTCCTGCTCGATCGGCGCGGCCGAATAAGGGAACCGCAGTGAGGGACGTCGTCGTCGTCCACCGGTGCCACGGCTGTGTGGCGCGGCCGTTTGAAGTTTTTTTTTTGGCTTGTGAGCACTTTGGGGTTGAGTCAGGACATTGGCCGGTTTCTTGTCGGATAAACTTTATTTGGCTCCTATTTACCCCGCTCTAGTCGCCTGTTCGGTCCTTCACAGATTTCTCTAGAATAATCAGGAGTTCTTCAGGTTCTCTGCTTAGGGCTATATATGGAGTCTGGATTTTTTGACCTGAACAAAAATAAAATTGTGCTATTATGTCATTATCTCACATGGGGGTAAGAAACTGTTAGGACACAGATATCTCAGTCGCGAAGGCTAGCCTCCCCCCCCCCCCCCCCCCCCCCCCCCCCCCCCCCCTTATTTCTATCTCTCTGCCGGATGATTAACAGTTAACCAGAAATTATGGACTATAGTGCTTGTAGGGTAGGCTTTCTACAGGGCGCCTTCGGACGCGCCGCCAAGCCGCACTAGGGTCAAGGCTAGCGAAGGCCCGAGGTGTGTACTGCAAGGAGGCTAGTGAAGGCACCACCGGCGAAGGCCCGAAGTGTACTGCAAGGAGGCACACGGGCGGACATAGCGAAGGCTGAAGGGGGGAAGACGAAGAGTCCTCTCGAGGGTAGGTGAAGACTAGTGGAGGCAAAGCCTTCGACGCCCAAGGACGGAACCCCAAAAAATGCGAGCACGGGGCGCCTGTTAGGCCTCCAGCGGGCTTGAAACATGGCCCAAGAAGCAAGGCGGTAAGGAAGGAGAAAACCAAAGATACCCCCGTGAACAAGGAAGAGCCTGAGAATGTTGTATGGAAAATGGACTCTTGGCCCATTTAGTTTGGATTTTGGTGTTTGATGATCAACAAGATCAAATGGGACTAATGTATTTGCAAGAGTTTTGTTTTGTAGTCCAATAAGGTGCAAACGTGACTTGGATGAAGGCGACGTGATGATCCGATGATCAACACCTCAAGAAAGACATTGGAAGATACATAGAAGACATACAAGATCGAGAAAAGTCCAAGACACAAAGATGGAACCAAGCCAGGCGCAAAGATCATGAAGAAACAAGTGAAGAAAGGGTTAAAAGTGTGACCGGACGCTATGACCGGACACACTAACCGGATGCGTCCGATGAGAAACCCTAGTGTGAGCGCGCCTACCCATGTGACCGGACGCTGAGGACTCAAGTGACTGGACGCGACAATGACACTATTCACTATCGAAGCAATAGCTCAGCACTGACCGAACGCTGGTGGATGATCAACCGGATGCAGGAACAGTAGCATCCTATCGTCATGCTGAGAGGTTCCAGAGAGGCACAGATGCGACCGGACGCGTCCGGTGGCTGTGACCGGACTCGGTCAGAGTCCGATCAGTTGATCGCACCGAAGACCAAATGACTGTTGTGAGTGACCGGACACGTCCGGTCCGGACGAGAGTAGCGTCCAGTGTTGGCAGAATAGTTGGGACATGGGTCCAATGGCTAGTTCTCCCACTTGGGGCTATTTATACCCCTTCATCCGGCCATTTGGAGTGTGGAGAAGTAAGGAAACATATCAAGGGTGTTGATACACCATTTCAGAGCTCTTCACTTGCTAAGTGCTTAGTGATACATTCGGTGATTAGTGTAGGTGCTTTTGCGAAGTGCTTAGGTTAGTTAGACCACCGCTTATGCGCTTGCTCTAGGTTTATGCCAATTGTTTAGTGAGGTTTATACATCTCTTACCACTCGGTGCTTGCGTGCACCATTGTTGTACATTGGAGGGGCTAGTAGTCTTGCAACACCTCACCAATCGCGTTTGTGGTGTGGCCGCCACCGTGTACAGAGGGAACAAGGCCCGCGATATTTTGACCGGAAGCTTGATAGTGAAGACGGCGGGGAGCATCCGGGAGCGGCTTGCCGGAAGGCAAGTCAGAGATCCACTTGCGCGTGGGGAAGACCCAAGTCTATCCACGGAGTTACCCGACCGGGAGCTTGGCCCTTACGAGGGATTCCTTATGAGGGGCTCCAACGAGGACTAAGGGCAAGCTTGCGCGCTTCTCGATACTTCGGTAAAAATACTAGAGTCGTCGATACTTCGGTAAAAATACTAGCTACCTCTGTCTTTAGCTTCCGCATTTACATTGTAACCTTGGTGTGAGCTTTACCTTTCCTAGCTTAGTTGATAGGTTTGAAAACTAGATTGCATAACTCTTTTGTGTTAGATATAGCAACACAGTAGTAAAACCATAGTTGCACATTTAGATAGTTTATCTTTTGCATAGGTTTTTGCTAAGGGTAGAAAAAGAGGCCATAGTTTATAGCTAGAGTTTTAAGTTGCCTAATTCAACCCCCCCCCTCTTAGGCGTCACGGTCCTTTTAATTGGTATCAGAGCCAGTTGGCTCATCTTTGGACCTTTGGCTTCACCGCCGTTGAGCCGACGTCATTTAGAGTGGGAAGGATAGATACCTCAAGGCCTCCATACTTTGACGGCACTAACTTTCCCTATTATAGTGCTAGAATGGCTTGCTACCTAGAAGCGGTTGATCTAGGTGTTTGGAGAGTCACTCGCGACGGGATGAAACACCTTAAGAATCTCGAGAAACAAACTACGAGTGATGAAAAAGAGATTGATTTTAATGCTAGAGCTAAAAATTGCTTGCATGAATCTTTTAGCTTGGATGTTTTTAACCAAGTGTCACTTTACAAATGGCACATGAAATTTGGTTAAAACTACATGAGCTCCATGACGGCACAAGTAATGTCCATGAGCAAAAGCATTGCCTAGCTAAGACAACCTATGATTCTTTTAAAATGAATGAAAATGAGCTTGTAAAGGACATGTATTCTCGTTTGAATCTAACTGTCAATGAGCTCAATTCTATAGGTTGACAAAGCTAGGTGATGCGGATATTGTGAGGAAGATCATCTCTGTGCTACCAAACTCAAAATATGCAAGCATCATCATCATCCTTCACAACTTGGAGGACTTGAGCAACATGACCCCAGACATCCATCCTCATTGGCAAGCTTGTGGCATATAAGATGTCACGTAAGATCGGTCAATGTTTACACCAAAATTTGGAAGGAATCTCGCAGAGACTTAAAAGCTCCTAAGATCATGTCATCAAGGAAGCAATTGCACGTAGATTGGAATTAGCTGATTCGAATGCAGCACCAGAATCGGCTTTCTTCAGGCAGCGCTGACAGATAATGACAAAGGCTACGATCAGCGTCAGGACGAAACATGATGGACTCTACAAAAGGGGAAAGATTAGGGTCTAAGTTATCTTAAATTAGGAATGTTTTCTTTTATGCTGGAAAATTGTAACGAATCGTGCTCGAGTAGGATTCATGCTTAGACTCTAGGTATAAATACCAAACCCCGACTATTATAAAGAACAACAATCAATCCAATATACAAGTCATTTACTTTTTCGTCTCTGGCCACCCCGTAGGAGTAGGAGTAGAGTAGATCTTGGTGAGTTCTTCAGCAAGTATGGCTGCATCGATCCGGTCAACCTCCACTGCTTGTTGTAAGTACCGTCATGGCTTATACCTCTGTTCGTACGGCTGCATTGATCCGATCAACCTCCACTGCGACTCTGGTATAAGTTAGTTATCGATTCTTGCCTAGTTCAAGTATGGCTGCATCGATCTGATCGACCCCCACTTCATCGATCTGATCGACCCCCACTGCATGAACTAGATCAAGCTCAAGCTATCGGCTCAACCTTAGAATGGCAGTCTTTGGTAGATTCACTAAGTTACCAATATTGCTTATTGCTTTCATTATTCATCTAAATTACAACAATATAACTCTGTCTGATTGGGATTGATCTAGATCGGCCTTATATCCTATTTAGCCCATCGTTTGTTAATCTAAAACCAATCTAATATGTACATTAAACGATGAGTTATGTTTTATCAGTTGTTTTACATCAATCTTGATCGTGCATAGCGTATGGTTAAAGCATGTTGCATCTTGAGTAGATTATTTGGCTAGCGAAAACCGTTCTATGGCCCGTTATCACGGCCTGTGTGATTCTACCTCACACGCCACTATTAGCACTGTGAAGTGGGGATTGTTATTCGGTAGATCTATTCCTGATAAGACATGACTTTAACTATGCGCTATGCCTGAATCGACTGTTTTAGCCAATATCGAGTGCTTTCACGAGCAGTTCGCATCATGAGACCGTTGAAGTAAAGATAGGTTGAAAGATGTGTTAGCCTCATGATCTTATTATTGTATTACGGCCTACATGATTCTACCTCATGCCCCACTGATATTAGTAATGAGTTAGGGTCATTGAGTCTATTGTTATTTCTACGGTCAGCGTGATTCTGCCTCATGCCCCACTGGTCATAGTGATAGATGAGATCTAACATGTTTATTAGACTTATCTTTATTAAATGGTGTTGAATTGCTTCTTTATATAAAAGGGGTTCGGTTGCTTATAATCATTGGCTCAGCATAAACCAATCATTGTTGACATCTTATTGCCATTGATTAATATCTGCTCAAATAACGCCATTTATCTTGAATGATAACCGATTCTTCTTATACAACCCAATGAGCTTTAACCGATTTATTCTCATAAATATGCTGGAATCGACTGTTTAGTCAATCTCCTTTCTTATTGGCTCTCAGAGCCGCACATTCGGGACTTTCTGGCAACACCGGCAAGTTCCACCTTGAATTACTGATAAACTTTCTCTCCTTGTCAAATACAAGGTCAAATTGACTGGCACGTCTCGGGAGGAGTGCATAGGATCGACCATCCCTGCACTGAAGCTAGGCGGATCTACAGCTCCATCGAGCAGACCCTTCTGGCTTGCTGCGTGCGTCCTCGGCATGGGACAAAAATTATGTGTCGACACATGTTTCTGGCACGCCCAGTGGGACCCCACAATCGTCATGGCAGTTCACAACAATAATGACATCCTTATGCTGCATTATGAAGATCTACCTGATGGGGATAAGGGTATCATTAGCAAAGCCACAAAAGAGTTTCAGAACAAATGTTTGTTGTCCTACACCAAAACACATGACAACACAATTGTTCAGAAATTTCCACTACCAAGAGTTCTGTTACACGGGCAGATAGATACAACTAAAGATGAAGACAGACGTTTCTTTAAGGAAGTTGTAGACAAATCTGTTCATGATGCCATATCAAGCCATAACAAAGCTTTCGTGGATATATTCCACAACGCCATGAGAGAGGCGATTCATAGATTTCTAGTTGGTCAAGGCGGACCGGCTTATTACAACATTCCAGATCCATCGACCCAAGGGACTAATCAAGTTGGTACCAGCCATTAAGAAGCAGCACCAGCTAGTAGTGGTGATGTCTAGACAGTGCAGGGTTCATCTGAACAGGCTCAAGGAGCTACTACGAATCAGATACAAGCGGGGAGGAAACCGACAGAGATGAAAACGATGACGAGGAAGAAGAAGAAGAAGAAGAGGTAGTTACCAACACCGAGTGGGATGACCTAGGGAGCAAGGATGCACTGATAGGTACCCACTCGTCCATGTAGGGACCCTTCTTGTTCCACGCAAGGGAAGGTACGGCCATGAGGCTGGAGGAGGCAGGCCAGACCATCGGCCCGTCCTTAGAACCATCAGGGGTGGGCGGATCTGCCGCCACGCCCGAGGTGCCAGCGGGAGGGGAGTGGCCCCACCGCCATGCCTTAGGAATTAGAAGGGGCGGGCACATCTGTCGTCGCTCCCGAAGTGCTAGCAGGAGCGGGCGAAGCCATCGCCGTGCCCCAAGAGCCAGCGGGGGCGGATGGATCCACCACCGTGCCCGAGGTGCGGAGAGAGGGGAGTGGCTCCACCACCATGTGCCTAGATGCGAGGGAAGCGAGCCCCTCACCCTAGGAGTAGGGGGCGGGCTCAAAACTGTCCCGCCCTAATGAGGTGGTGCAGAGAACTAGGAGTTCGTCCCCCAAACATCTCCACCGCCCAACAGCGCCAACGTAAGTCACTAACTCCTCTATTCTCTCTATTTTTCTCTATTTTCATTGTGAATTATGCCTTTCATTTCTTGTGGCATCCTAAGACGGGGCCGCTCTTTGGCGCTGGCGCCCAAGAAGAGTGTCGCCCTTCAAGCGAGATGGCAGCCATTGCCCGATGTCGCTCCTATTTTGGGCAGGAGCAAAGATGGTGTCACAACCTCGTCAGCTGGTTAGGTGCCGCCCGTGGTGGTGCCCATGCCTTCAGTGGTCACCGAGCAACCGGCGATGAAAGTGATTCGTCTAGCTAGTCCATGGCATCCTCGTGGGATGCCTCAGCTCCCTGTTCGTCGTATGCCCTGATCCTTGGCACTCCATAGTCGAGGTCCGTTGGGAGGACGGCCTCGGAACCATAGACCATGAAGAAGGGTGTGTAGCCGGTGGCTTGACTGGGAGTTGTCCTTAGGCTCCAGAGTACCACAGGGAGCTCAGCTACCCACCATGCACCAAACTTGTTTAACCAGTTGAAGATCCTAGGCTTGAGGCCCTGTAGGACCATGCTGTTTGCGCGCTCGACCTGCCCATTTGTTCGGGGGTGCGCGATGGTGGCCCAATCGACCTAAATGTGGTATTCATCGTAGACTCGAAGGAACTTTTTTATGGTGAACTATGTACCATTGTCCATGATGATGGAGTTTGAAAAACCAAAGCAATGGACGATGTCGAGGAAGAACAGCACGGCTTGCTCAAATTTGATCGCGGAAATCAGCTGAGCTTCTATCCACTTTGTAAACTTGTCTATGATGACAAGCAAGTGGGTGTAGCCCTTGGGTGCCTTCTTTAGCGACCCAACCAAATCGAGCCCCCAGACCATGAATGGCCACATGATGGGGATCATCTGGAGTGCTTGAGCCAGGAGGTGAGTCTGTCGAGCATAGTGCTGGCACCCTTCGTAGGTGCGCATGATCTGCTCGGCGTCGGGCACTGTAGTGGGCCAATAGAAGCCTTGTCGGAACATGTTTCTGACCAGGGTTCTACTTGCAGCATGGTGACCGCATATCCCACCATGGATATCGCTCAGCAAACGCTTCTCTTGTTCGATGGGGATGCAGTGCTGTAGGATCCCGGTGTGGCTTTGCTTGTAGAGTTCGTCCTCCACAAGAACAAAGGACTTGGCACAACGAGCAAGCCATCGAGCTTCCATCTTGTCCATTGGCAGCATGTCCTAGAGGAGGTAGTCGAGGTAGAGTACCCTCTAGTTGACTAGAGGTTCGAGCTCTGTCGTGGGGTCTTCTTTGAGCTCCATGACTTTGGGACCAGACGGAGCCGATGGTTGGTCAGCCCCCAAGGCTGAATTGGGGGGACCGTCATCAGCCTATTTTGACCCCTCGTAGCGGACCGAGGGCTTGTATTGGTTGTTGGCGAAGACACCGGTTGGCACTGGCTCTCGGCTGGATGCCGCCTTTGCAAGCACATTAGCCACCTCATTGAGGCGCCTCAGGATGTGATTGAGCTCGAGGCCGTCAAACTTGTCTTCCAGTCATCGGACTTCTCAGCAGTATGTGGCCATCTTGGCATCATGGTAGCTTGACTCCTTCATGACTTGATCAACAACTAGTTAGGAGTCTCCCCGAATGTCGAGACATCAGACGCCCAACTCGATGGCAATGCATAGGCCATTGATGAGCACCTCATATTTGGTCACATTGTTTGAGGTGGGGAAATGGAGACGAATTATGTACCTCATGCGTACCCCGAGGGGCAACATGAAGACCAGCCCTACACTGGTGCCCTTCTTCATTAGTGATCCATCAAAGTACATCGTCCAGTACTCTTGATCGACGACCGCCAGTGGCGTTTGGACCTCGGTCCATTCCCCGATGAAATTAGCTAACACCTGGGACTTGATGGCTATCCGAGGGGCATACGTAATGCCTTGATCCATTAGCTCAAGTTTCCATTTCGTAGTTCTCCCCGTGGCATCCTAGCTTTGGATGACCTCACCGAGGGGGAAGGATGTCACAACCGTTACATGGTGTGACTCAAAGTAGTGGCCTAGCTTCCTCTTTGTGATAAGGATAGTGTATAGGAGCTTCTAGATTTAGGGATAGCGGGTTTTTGACTCAGACAGTACCTCGCTAATGAAGTACACTAGGCATTGTATTTTGAGGGCATGCCCCTCTTCTTCCTGCTCCACTACCAGGGCGGCGCTGACCACTTGTGTGGTGGCCGCTATGTAGAGCAGAAGGGGTTCTTCCTTGGTGGGAGGAACCAGGATCGGGGCCTTTGTCAAGAGCTGCTTAACCATGTCAAGTGCTTCCTAGGCCTCGGATGTCCATTCAAAGTGATCGTCTTTCTTTAGAAGTCGATAAAGGGGGAGACCTTGTTCGTCAAGTCATGAGATGAAGCGACTGAGTGTGGCGAGGCACCCCATAACCCATTGTACCCCCTTTATATTCTGAATTGGGTCCATCCTCGTGATGGCTAAGATTTTCTCCTGGTTGGCTTTGATGCCACACTTGGAGATGATGAAACTGAGCAGCATGCCCCTTGGGACCCCGAAAAAACATTTCTTGGGATTGAGTTTGATGCCGTTCGCTCAGAGTTTTGCAAAGGTTTGCTCAAGATTGGCTTCGAGGTGGCCAGGCTATTTGGACTTGACCATGATGTTGTCAACGTAGGCCTCAATGGTCCATCCGATGAGATCCCCAAAGCACTTGAGCATATAGCGCTGGTATGTAGCCCTAACGTTCTTTAGACCAAATGACATTATGACACAGCAGAACAATCCAAAGGGGGTGATGAAAGATGTCGCGAGCTGGTCGGACTCTTTCATCGTGATTTGATGGTACCCGGAGTACGCATCAAGGAAGCTGAGAGTTTCGCACCCTGAGGTAGAGTCAACTATTTGGTCTATGCGTGGCAAAGGAAATAAATCCTTTGGGCACGCTTTGTTGAGACCCGTATAATCAACACACATCCTTCATTTCCCACTCTTCTTTCGTACAAGGACGGGATTGGCTAACCACTTTGGGTGGTATACTTCCTTGATGAATCCGACCGCCAAAAGCTTTGCGATCTCCTCGCCGATGGTTCTGTATTTCTCCTCGTCGAACCAACATAGGTGTTGTTTGACCGGCTTGGAGCCTGGGCGGATCTTCAAGGTGTGCTCGATGACTTTCCTCAGAATGTATGGCATGTCCGAGGGTTTCCACGTGAAGATGTCTCTGTTGGTGTGGAGTAAGCCGACGAGCGCACTTTCCTATTCGAAGGAGAGTGTGGTACCAATGCACACTGTTTTTCCCTTGGTGCACCTAGGGTTTGTGAGGACTTCTTTGGAGCATTCTGTAGGCTCAAAAGACCCGGTTGACTTCTTAGGGTCGGGCGCTCCTTCGGTGACCTCCTTCTTGATGGCGGCGAGCTCTCCAGAGGCAACGATTGCTGTGGCGTGATCGTAGCACTCGACCTCGCACTCATAGGCACGCTAGAAGGAGGTGCCGATGGTAATGACCCCGTCAGGACCTGGTATCTTTAGCTTGAGGTAGGTATAGTTGGGGACTGCCATGAATTTCACATAGCATGGACGTCTTAGGATGGCGTGGTAGGTTCCGAGGAACCCGACCACCTCAAAGGTGAGTGTCTCCATCCTATAATTGGATGGATCCCTGAAAGTAACGGGCAGATCGATCTACCCAAGTGGCATGGCCTACTTTTCGGGCATGATGCCGTGGAAAGGTGCTTCGGTTAGGCGGACGCGTGTCTGGTCGATGCCCATTTCGTCGAGCGTCTTGGCATACATGATGTTGAGGCCGCTGCCTCTATCCATCAGTATTTTGGTGTGCCGCTTCGTGCCGACGATCGGGTCGACCACGAGTGGATATCTCCCTGGATGCGGGACACTCTCTGGGTGGTCGGTCGGATCAAAGGTTATGGCGGACTCTAACCACCGGAGAAAGGCAGGCTGGCCGGTTCGGTCATATAGACCTCGCGGTGCGCGACCTTCTAATGGTGTTTGGAGTCATAGGCCGCTGATCCTCCGAAGATCATGAGGCACCCATATGATGTCGAAAAGCCGCCGTCCTTCCCCTCGGCATTGTCTGTGGTGGGGTCAGGATCCTTCCCGTGCTCCCCTTTGTTAGAGCCTCTAGACAAGAACTGCCTCATTAGGCTATAGTCCTTGTACAGATGCTTAACTAGGAAGGCATGGTTCAGGCATGGCCCCTCGAGTAATTTTTCAAAATAGTTCAGAGTGCCCTCCGCGGGCTTTCGACCACCTCTCTGGTCAGCGGCGGCCACGAGCGAGCCCTCATGCCATTGCTTCTTGTTCTTCTTTTTGGCAGAACAATTGGAGGCGCCTTCGCTGGTGTCCTCGTTCTGCCTTGCCTTGCCATTGAGGTGATCAAAGATCACTCCGACCACTTCTTCCTCAGAGGCGTGGCTAGTGGTGATGTCCAGGAGTTCCTCGGTGGTTCACGGGCCCTTGCTCCTAGCTTATGGACTAGAGACTCACATGTGGTCTCGGACAGGAAAGCTCCTATAACATCGGCGTTGGCGACATTAGGGAGCTTGTTGCACTGCTGGGAGAACCGTCAAATGTACCCATGGAGGGTTTCACCGGCCTTCTATCGATAGTTCTTGAGGTCCCATGGGTTCCCAGGGCGCTTGTATCTACCCTAGAAGTTGCCCATAAAGATTTCCTTCAGATCCACCCAACTCTGGATTTCGTTGGACGGCAGGTGTTCCAACCATGCTCGTGCCGAATCGGCTAAGAACAGTGGAAGGTTGCGGATAATGAAGTCATCATTATCCACACCACCGGCTTAGCAGGCAAGCCGATAGTCTTTGAGCCATAGTCCAGGGTTTGTTTTAGAACTTTGGGATATTGGTTGGTGGTCGGTACCTCAGCGGCAAGGCAGTGTTGAGGATGTGTTGGCCGAAGGCCTGAGGCCCCGGCAGGCTGGGGCTTGGGCTTTGGTCCTCGCCACTGTCGTAGCATCTATCATGGTGAGGGTGATAGCCACATCTGGCTCCCTCTCTTGGGTCGTCATAGGTGCGTCTACGGGCGTCGAGGGTGTTGCGTGCGTCACGGTTACGACTGAGACGCTGACGCACTAGGACTGTGGTGCGCTTCACGCTTCCTTGTGGCTCCTAATGGACTAACACGTCCGTACTAGCGTGCTCTGAGGGTGTGGACTGGCTGGCATCGAGCCCGCGTCGCTAAGACAATGAGCTTTCGGCTTGCTATGCCACCGCACACTCGAGCAGCGTGCAAATCTCATGGCGGGCCCAACGATCCTCGAATGTTGTGGCCTCTAGAAGATCATGGAGCAAGGCAACCGTGGTGGCAATGTTCTGTCTCACCCGGGCGAAGCGAGGGAGGGCTTCATTGTCGGTGATGATCCTCCGGTTCACATCATGGGCCATGGCGCGGGCTCGCCCACTGTCTCCGCGGCACTCGATATCCCGATCGAGCTCCATGCATTCCTGCTCAAGCTAGATTCATGCTTCCTCGATCTCCCGGTGTTAGGCTTTCAGCTGCTTCACCCTCATGTGAGGTGGGGCCGATGTCTTCCCCTCGGCCTCGTTGCCAAGGTTGTTCGCCGGGGTAGCCTCCTCCTCAAAGACGCTTTCGACGTGTCCCTCGAGGGTACCCATCATGGAGCATTCCTGAGAGGGGTGATGGCTCCCCTTGCTGGAATCAGAGCCAGAGGATGACCCTGGCTCCTCTACAAGGAGGTCGTGGAGAGATTTCGTGACATGTTCGATCACCCCCATGAACTCATTGTCCGCGGGGGATGGGGTCATGCGCTGGGCCACAAGGTGGCCAACGGTCGCTGCGGCATTGCGGAGACTGAACGGAAGTACTATCGGGGCGCCCCGTGTGGGGTGTTTTGGAGAGAGGGCGAGGTGGCGTGGGTCCTCCTTAGACGCCTGGGGTCCTAGGAAGACACCGAGCTAGCGCTCAAGCCTCCCGTAGTTGATGCCGATGGAGGGGAGACGTTGGATGGTGGCGTGAGCCAATGCCAACTCTCCTCCCACCGTGACGATGAAGTCAAGGTCACCGAAGCACACGTGTGCGCCTAGGACCTAGCTGATTCCGTGGCTAGCCCTCTATGGCCTGATGTTAACGTCGGAACGTGAGAAGGTCCCCTACCTGGCGCGCCAACTGTCGATGTTTCGAGTAAACACCAACTAGTAAATTTGTATTATTACGCGTTAGGCCCGGATGGTGTGCTAAAAAGACACAAGGTTTATACTGGTTTGGGCTGAATGTCCCTACATCCAGTTCATGGTTGCTGCTCATGTTATTTGCACTGAAAGCTTCATAGTAGGGGGTACAAACGGGCGAGAGAGGGATATGTCCCAAGTCTCTGATGGAAAGGTCGAATGGGTGCTGAGAGCTTGGATGTTGCTTAGCTATGTGATGTGATGTGTGTGGAATTGATCCCTCCCTTTAGTGGGGTGCCCTGCCTTCCCTTTTATAGATCAAGGGGGAGCAGGGATTATAGATGGGAGAAAGATGAAAAACTAGAGGCAAAGAAGGTCCTTCGAAGGTGCAGGGTCTTCCTTTTCCTCTAAGCCAGCCCTGCTAACACGGCAGATGGTGTTAGGGATAGCTCCATGCTGGGCATCTGTCCGTTGATGATGCCATGCTCTGACTTGATCAGCAAGTGGTCATGTCCCATCCTGCCCCGGCGGGTGGCGTAACGGATCGAGGTGTGGATCCGCAATCCCACGGGGAGCGGACGACATAGTGACTGCACATCCGTCGTTGTAGAGGACATGAGTCTCCTCTTGGACTGTAGTAGTTGTTGTATGGTTCTGTCAGGATCCGCGCCTGACGGCCAGTGGTGGCGCCCACAACAATATAAAATAAATGTCGGCGCCTACAACACTGTTTGGGCTTTGACATGCCCGAAAGGGACTTAAAGCGCTCGTCTTGTCAAATCCTGATGGTACTTTACTGCAGGTGTGTAGGGTGTGGTCCTCGGTAATACGGTTGACTTGAGTGTCCTGTTGTATCTACGCGCATAGTTACGAAGGAGTCTGCCCTCAGACGTCGGGCGAGGCAGAGCTAGCCCCCAAATGTCGGGCGAGGCGGAGTCTGCCCTCAGACATCGGGCGAGGCGGAGCCAGCCCCGGACATCGGGCGAGGCAGAGTCTGCCCCCAGACGTCGGGCGAGGCGGAGCTAGCCCTTGGACATCGGGCGAGGCAGAGTCTGCCCCCAGATGTCGGGTGAGGCCGAGTCTGCCCCTGGACGTCGGGCGAGGTGGAGCCAGCCCTCGGACGTTGGGCGAGGCGGAGTCTGCCCTCAGACGTCGGGCAAGGCGGAGTCTACCCTCAGACGTTGGGCGAGGCGGAGTCTGCCCTCGGACGTCGGGCGAGGCGGAGCCAACCCCCGGACGTCGGACAAGGCGGAGTTTGCCCTCAGACGTCGAGCGAGGCGAAGCCAGCCCCTGGACGTTGGGCGAGGTGGAGTCTGCACTTAGACGTCGAGCGAGGCAGAGTCTGCCCTCAAACGTCGGGCGAGGCGGAGCCAACCCCCAGACGACGGGCGAGGTGGAGTCTGCCCTCAGACGTCGGACCAGGCGGAGCCAGCCCCCGGACGTCGGGCGAGGCGGAGTCTGCCCTTGGTCATTAGGCAAGAGGTGTAGTCGCGCTCTTGTCTTTTCAGAAGCATCAACGTTTGATGGTTATTAGCTCCTCCTCTTTGGGTACCCCAGTATTTGGTCCCCGACAAATACTTTATCTACTTTTCAGAAACATTTTACTGTACTCATGTACTCTCGTCGGAGGGTTTGGTGGAGGAGCTGGAGCCGTCCATGGTTGATGGCACCCAGGCGGTGAAGTGGTGACCGCGTTGAGGTCGGTTGAGTGAAGACAATGGCATAGAGGCAGCAGTGAAATGGTCCAGTGGAGCTTCCCCTCACCGTCTGCGCACTCTCTCGAGATTGGGCTAGGGTTTGTTGGTGGGGCGACTGTGGCTGCTCACGGTGAACCTCGTTATGAGAGCCGCCAGCCCCCATCTCTGTGTTTTTATAGCGCAGTGTGACGGGGCCCACCAACCATGTAGGTTGGGTGCCCCCAATCAGGGCGCGGATCCAAGGGCCCAATTGGCCGTTGGTTGGAGATCATCTAACACCAAACTCTTGGCAAGTAGTCGTACGAGAAAATTCAACCATGAGGATATATATGAATGCGTTTTAGTTTTGGAAAAAAGGGGGTGTAGAACTTTCCAACACATATGGCTGTTGCCTGTTGGCTTGGCTAGATTTGAATAGGAAAAACGAAGCTTAACTTCTTGCATGTGATGAACTTTATTAGCTGGGCTAGAAACAAAGCATATGGGCATACGTCGCTATATATCAATGTCTATGTTTGGTGCAACTCCTGGTCATAAACATATATATGTGTATACCTAACCTTATGTAACGCGCAACACATTAGTAAACAAACACTTTCGAAATTGCTGGTGTATCTTTAGTTTATTATAAAACAATTGTGTAACTCGTATCCGTTCATATAAAATGAATAATGTCATAGATTTCGTGCAATCAATTTACTTGCTTTGATCACTGATTATGTCTTTCATTTTTCCCATTCTTGAATCACTTTACTGGCCTAATTGTATAAACTGCAAATAATGCTTTGGTTGTCTCGCTATGGCATCTTAAAATGGATGGTATGCTATATATATTTACTGAGCTCCGTCATGGTATCCCGTGATGTTAACCAAAAAAAACTTTACCACCTGTACGACATATATATAGCTCGCCGGAGAGATGAGGATGAACACGTCGCCGGAAAGAGCTTACTGCACGCGTGCACGCGCACACACTCACACAATCACAGTGGAGAAACTCGAACACAATAAAAGCGACGGCCGAGCACCTGAGGCCTTCTTTGGATATCTCAATTCATGTGTGTTGGAGTGGTTTGATATTGAATTTAGTTTAATTTCCTAGGTCAATCCATCTCAAGCCCTGAAGTAAGTTTGTAGCTATTATTGTTCATTAGTTCACCAACTAGACAACTGAAAACGTAGCGATAGTTCCAAGGTCAAACAATGCTTAAACTAGCTGCGGCTACCATTTCCACTCGGCCTCAAGGCGATTTACTTGTATGTGTACAGTAAACTGCCACTGTGGGTATGTATGCTAACTTCTATTTGGTGAGGACCAAACTCTTGGCAATAAGTAGTAGTACGAGAAAATTCAACCGTGAGGATATTATATATGAATGCGTTCTAATTTTGGAAAAAGAGGATGTAGAACTTTCCAACACATATGGCTGTTGCCTGTTGGTTTGGCTAGATTTGGACAGGAAAAGCGAAGCTTAACTTCTTGGATCATGCATGTGATGAACTTTACTGGGTGGGCTAGAAATAAAGCATATGGGCATACGTCGCTATATATCAATGTCTATGTTTGGTGCAACTCCTGGTCATAAACATATGTGTATACCTAACCTTATGTAACGCCCAACACATTACTAAACAAAAACTATCCAACTCAGCCGCGAAATCGCCGTAAATCATGTTGTAGCTCTCTTTGTATGGGTATGCGTTTAGGTGATTGACAGGTGATCGAGTTTCCATGAAACTTCATAGACTGTGATGTGGGTGAGTGAACAAGAGTAGTATGCTTGGCAACCAAGTTCTGAGCAGCTTCCTTTGTCGTGATATTATGTGATAAACGACGCAGATTATATTCCACGATTAAGGACAATATATGACCAAGATAAGGATATGAGTTAAGAGCATAAGCTATCTTTAGTAATTTATTCCACAAGACCATGACTAGAATATTTATGTTCTTAATGGAAAAGTCATATATCCGGTATTTTTTTTAAAAAAAAAGGAACATGACTGGAATGTTAGAAACACACATATGCTAGCATATATATTAGTTACAGTCAGTTCTCTCTTAGCTTAGCTTGTTGCTGAGATCAGTCGTCTTTGATTTGGACATTACCTAGCTAGAGTTAGGTTCATTCTTCCTTGTGTTCTTTCCCACGTACTAGTGGTTAACATGTAACTATGCATATACATCATCAGTCAACAGTAATGTTGGCACCCTATGTATATATCTTGTAGAATTTAAATACATATATATAGCCGCCAGGGTTGCGGTGGTCCTGCAGCGTGTTCCGGTCAGTTTTCAAGTAACATGCATGGATGATATATGCATAGGAAAGCTACGCACACTAATTAAGCTAGTGCACATTTCATTAGCTAGCTAGACAGTACTATATATATAAACGACTAGCTTGCTCACTAATTAAGTTGCCACTTAGCAGGCACTTACTAATAAAGCAGGATTATTCCTTGCTTGGCAAGGTACTGTATAGTATTATATCATCGAAGTACCTACCTTAACGGAGTAATTCATTAATATATAAAGCAATAGCAGACAAATAAGAAAAATAAAATGAAACCGACAAATAGCGACGTTATCGTTAGCTTCTCTCTCGCTGCGCACTGCTGGTAATAATACACGGACTGGACACTGATTATGTTAGAGTCGTGGACACGACACGGCATGCAACGCGTGATGTGCGTCATCGTGTCTCGTCTAGTCGAGATCGCGTGAAGCAACTGGCCATATATATAGCCCAACCATGCATCCGAGCACATATATCCGAGCACGCACAACTTCTGTGAGCAGCAGAATGAAGCGTGGCAGAGATGACGACGACGACGACGCCACCAGCGGCAGCGCCATGGGAGACGACAATCATCGTATCCAGGCCGCCGCCGCTCACCAAGCGGCTTCTGGCACGGCGCCGCCACCAGTCAAGCGTCGTCGCCGCCGCCGGGGCCAGGACGACGCGTTCGAGTGCCAGACGTGCGGGCGGCGGTTCCCGACGTTCCAGGCGCTGGGCGGCCACCGGACCAGCCACCTCAGGCGGCCGGCGATGACCAAGAAGCAGCCGCGGTCGTCGCCAAAGGCGGTGCTGGTCCACGCGTGCGCCATGTGTGGGCTGGGCTTCTCCACGGGCCAGGCCCTTGGTGGGCACATGAGGAGGCACCGCCTGGGCCGGGCTGACAGCATGGCCGGTTTTCCTTCTGCTGATCTGGACCTTACGCAGATCATCGTGCATGGAAGGCCCACTTCCGCTTCCTCCTCCCTGCAGCTTCTCAACCTGTTCGTGCAGTGTAGATACAACATGTCTCTTGTCTACTCTAGATGACCTGATCAGTTCAGTTTATTGTAACTGATAAGGTATGTAAGGTTGGTCTAATAAACTGTAAAAAAGGTACTAGTAGATTATTTTATGCTTGATGCTAGGTGTATATAATATCAGTATAATAATAATTCGACATACCTAGAGAGGTACGGTTCGATACCGGAGGCAACTTCCTCGTCTGTAGATGTTCATAACTCAAAACAAAGGGATACGCTTTATTTGCTACGCTTTTGAAAGCGTGGCTTCATCTGGAGTAGTTAGAGCGCTAGACACATTTGTTGGCACGTTTTAAGAAAAACATGTCTACGCCTCCACAGGTTCAGTGCTAGACACGTTTGCTTGAATGACCATTTCGCAGATGACTGAGATGATCGATCAAACACCTCTTTTTTCTTCCTCGACTAGTAGTATTTTGATTTTTGAAGCAAAGTAATGTTTCTTGATGTAGGATCAGTCACCTGTTAGGGTTGTGTTCCCTTTTTTGTCTCTCATTTTGTACTAAGAACTGAGATTGATTCTTGTAACAGCAAGGCATTTGAAGAGGCAAAATCATAAGCTTTAGCTAGACAAGCAAGTACGTTTTTGGGTTTCGGATGGCATGCTGTTAAATTGAAAAAGGAACTGAAGCCAAAGAGTTGCTAGCTAATGACACGGCAACTGGTCAGATTCTACAGGAGTGTATTGTTAGAAGTTGAGCAATGATGTGCAGCTCGGCTGACATGACAACCACATTGGTACTGGTGTGCATATTTTTTTTATTGAATATATGTGTATATGTTGGGTTGTTGGGATAGCTAGTGACAACATACCAATTCTATTTCTCATATTCAGAGTCTATAATGTAAAGTTCAAATTATGCTGTTTGTGGCTGCAGATTGTTGCTTTCAAATGGTGTTTGGCAGGATGCTTCAGAAATGCTTGGTCTTATGATTTTTGACATGTGAACAACTTACGGAAAGCTAAAAGTGACATATCCCATCTGTTTCTCAGGTAAGTCACTGCATATTAATGTATCAAAGATGTATGGTATCCTGATCAATAAAACATTCCTATCATTTGTAAGCAATGTAGCATTATACTATATATATCACAGACCATTGTTCTTGTCAGTGTGAATATCTAATCCTAGAGCAGAGTAGTTAACAACTACTATAAGCATTGTATTATTTCATTAAGATACTAGAGAATCTGCATGCTTTATGATGTCACAACCGTCGGGGAAAAAAATCTTTACTTCTATCTCAAGCAAATTAAGACCCTTTTTTTCTAAATTCATAACAAATATTTGTGTGTTGTTATAGTTTTAGCACTTATATTGAATGCATTATTATTTAATCTGCAGGATCATAGAAGCATGTCAAGGAAATATGTTGAATGAAGAAGCGAAGATTGAGAATGGAAGTGAAATAATTTTTAAATATACTATAACCCAATCTGTTAGTGTCATGGGTTCGTTGCCGCGGCAAGCATCGTTGTTCGTCGGGTGTCACTGAGTGTGGGTCTCCGGTGGCTTGGGTGGACTCAAGAACACAAGAGAAGACATGGCGATGTATCCTGGTTCAGGCTATCGGAGCCCTACGTCCAGCAGCGATTCCATGCCAAATCGGGTAGTTACAACAAAACAGAAAGAGATTTGGCATGGAATCGCTAGATGCTATCCTATGGCTTGTCGACGGTGAGGCTTCTTCCCTGGCGAGGGACGGGAACGCTCCTCTCTCGCTTGTTTGCCGATGGGAGGAACGCTCCGCCATTCCTCTCTGTTGAGGGGAGAGCTTGGAATGCTCTGTCGATCGAGTTTGTGTGCGTCTGTTTGACCTCTCCCCTCCAGGTGCCGACCTTCCCCCTTATATTTCGAGGGAGGTCGGGTACAAGGTGGTTAGGGGGTTAAGTCTGTAGTCTTCGTGCGCTAGAGTACAGGAGGGCACTGCCGCGACGTGTATAGACCCTAGTGTTGTCATGGAGTCGGGGGAGCTTCCACTACCCCAGATAATGGGGACGAGGGTCCCGATCTTCCGTCAGGTTCAAGATAAACAATGATTTGTTCGGAGAGCGACACACCGATCCGGTTTCAGATCACAAAGACCCGAACCCTGCAACCTTAGCACCACGTCTCCTCTGGTTATCAACCGTGTCACAATCTGGTTGACCTCGCCAAGAAGGCTAATCCCTGCTGCGAGTCGAAGAACACAAGCAAGAACAAGATAAAACGCAACTCAATTGAAGTGACAATTGCAGATCAATGATTAAGCACTCGAAGTTGGGGTCTTGCAAACCGATAACGACGACTGTTCAATGATAGATTGATCTAAAACAAAACCCAAAACCTAATGTAGGTGGTGGCTACTGATTATATAGCCTAAGGGACGTCCAAGGATCCCTCTTCACTTCCTAAAGGTGTCCCAACACGTTACAAGGCCCAACGACCCAAAAGACGACGATGCAGCGCCGTGACAGATTCTAGATGTCAACTTGTTTCAACTATTCCTGTTGATTCTGATGTAATTTTGATGTGC
Source organism: Miscanthus floridulus (assembly GCF_019320115.1). NCBI lineage: Eukaryota > Viridiplantae > Streptophyta > Magnoliopsida > Poales > Poaceae > Miscanthus > Miscanthus floridulus. The sequence continues at coordinate 121,022,421 of NC_089588.1, read as the reverse complement.
GACCACTTCCATTGGTTTCCTTATGAAATTATCTTTCCATCCATATATGGATCATCAAAAATGGAGTTCGTATGCGACCTGGACGTCCGTTTTACTACACGCTGGTCCTGGAGCCCGAGATGGACTCGAACTCAAGTTGGATTGGGCCTCCGGCTTGGCTTGGACGTCCTTGCTGGCCTCCTATGGTGGTGGCCAAGGAGAAGGACGTCCAAGGGCTTTCTTGGTGGGTTCTTCAAGTCCTTGGGGTGTGCTCCCACTTGGGCCAGGGTCCCAAGGATGAATAACAAGCCCATAACGACAGTGTAGCTCCCAGCAGAAATAATGACAGAATATCTTGATGGTTTGGAGGCCTTGCTGATGTGATATTGAGATGAGACCAGATCTATTTGAAATCTTATCAAACAAGCTTTCCATCAAGTGCTCATTGACCTCGATCGCACTCCAGATGGCTGAGTTATGGCCTTCCCAATGAAGCACTATCGAGCTGCCGATGAACCAAAAATTCAACTTTGATGAACTTGCACGTTGAGACATATTTGTACCTACATTCAAATAACGGCATGTACATGTGGAACCAAGTGAATTGTACCAAAAATCACTATGCAAATATAGGAACGAGCTCACCTTATAAACAATGGTCGTATCCGATGGTGTCATGTCCTCATCATCCTCCCCTTCTTGACAACAAACCGTCCTCGGTTTGAGATTAGCTGAAGAAAACGTTGTTGGTAGTAGCCAACATTGCTCCCCTTCTTGAAATTTAACATGTTTCTTTATAACAAAACTAGGGAAACTCGACATGACAAGATTATAGCAATTGCAATCCTTTGGTTGATCATACTTTTGCACAATATAAGGAGATTTCAGATTTGAACAAATATAGACACGATGCACCATATACTCTCCTTTACAATTATATTTTCCAATAAAATAATATGTACAAGTAGACAACCATGACAATTCAACACATTTAAGTTTCTATTCTAAACTACTAAGAGCATATAAAGTATCAAACTCAATATAACCCAAAGTATTTGAAGAATACAATAATTTCTTTTCATCTTTTTTGGTAGCAATGGGAAGCAAATTTTTATGTTCAGCATAAGTAATTGGTTCCAAAGCCAAAGCATCATACTCATTCACTAGTTGTGGCATACGTATAATAAAAGCATTTTCACACAGCTCTTCTTTATCACTAGCATTATTAGAATAATTATTTTTTGACAAAGGCAATTCAGATTTAACATCTAATTCTTTCCTTTCATTAGCAGCTCTATCTCTATTAGTTTGTGCATTTTCAGCATGGTTTAAAGTTTTACCAGACTCCAAAGTATGTGTGGGAGGTGGTGAAGATGTTGTTGTAGTGGCGAAAGTAACCACTCGCCTTTTTATCGTAGTCTCAACCTTCGCAAATGGTTGCTCCACCCTTGCTAAAATCTGGTTGAGGTTGTCGCCAATGTTGGTATGGTTCTTTTGCTGACATTCCTGCAATTCTTTTTCTGCAAGCATAGCAAGCTAGAACAAACGTTTGAGAGTATAAAATTCTATATGGAAAACAATATCTTGTATTTCATGCCTCAAACCACCAAAAAAAACGAACAATGGTATCTTCCATGTCCTCTACTATCCCACAACGTATTGCACACTTTTGAAACTCTATATAATATTCTTGGACAGACATATTGCCCTGCTCTAAGCACTGCAATTTGTTATGCCATTCATGTTTATAAGAAGGAGGAATAAAATGATCATGCATAGCTATCTTAAGTTCTTCCCATGTACCAGGTAAAACATCCTCTGCAACTAGCCCATACCACCAAATAATGGCAAAGTCCTTAAACTCACTAGTAGCTTGTTGAACTCTATATTGCTCAGGTACAAGGTAGGCACTAAACTTTTGCTCTACTGTCATCTCCCAATCAAGGTATCCCTCAGCATCATATTGTCCCGAAAAAGAAGGTATGGTAAATTTAACCTTTGCATAAGGATCATCGGGAGCACGATTACGATTACCTTGATGGCAGTTGAAGTGTCGAGCGCCACCCATACCTGTGGTGTTTGTGTGAAGACGAAGATGTAATATGTTTCTCCTTGTTGCTACTCGATCAACATTACCATCGGTATCATACATCTCGTCATCGTCGTTCACACCTTCATCGGGTGATGGACGGTTTTCCAATGCTACTATCCTGTCGGTTAACGTGGACACTCTTTTGTCCAATCTCTCAAGAGTGCTACCGAGCTTGAGGTCATTGAGCGCGTTGGTTACAGCCTTGGCAATTGCCTCGCTCATATCCTTATGAGCATGTTCTATAACAGATTGTAGTTGCTCTTGGCTGACGCACTCCTTGAAGTCTTTGGGCGTCTTATCTTCATCATCACCTACCATCGTAGACACAAAACATAGCAACAAACAGTGAAGGTTATCCCTAATAATCCTACTACGCAGGTGGAGTGGTGCTGCCTCTCAAGATCACAGCAAAAGAAAACACCTTATCAAGCTCTTACAAGGTTCTTACCAATGCAAAGCCATGGACGGTACAACCGGTGGCTGGTATGTGATACCTGTGAGGGTGTGACACCAAGATTGCAAGGGTCTTTTTCTGTACCGATCTGAAGTATATGTGGAGCTTGGGAGGCACGCAAAAGAACAAATATGTATATGTGGCACACAAGTCAGTGACAGATAGCAATATTGAATAAATGTCTAGAGCACTTGTCCTAGTTGCTGGTCTATACGTGTTCCTATCACCAGTTGTGATAAACAAGAGAGGAAACAAGGATGAAAGGAAATAAGTATCAAAGGTAGCAACGGATGTGAACAAGGCAAAAGGTATCACAAACAATAGAGCTACTGAGTGTTCCTTATGTGCTCCTTTTCGATATCTTCTATTCTCTTTTACTATTTTTTTCTTTTCTTTTTGTCCAATCTTTTTTTTCTTGCTTTTGCTCTTTTGATATTTTTTTCTCAGCAAGGAGCACACAAGAATAAACCACAAAAAATTTGAGCTCAATTGAATAAAAAATGTGGCCTATAGAAAATTAGGACTGTGCTAAAAAGCATACCAAAACTTGTGGGCCCAGAAACTCAATTTTCCTAATCGAATTTTGCAAATCTAATTTTTGTGAACCTAGCAACGTTGGGATGAAATAGATCTAAAATTTTCTGGCGTTCTCCATAGATATAAAATTGTTCCCATTTCGAGTTCAGATGTAAAAGTTATGACTGTTTTAAGGAAACTGCTCGAATCAGGGATTTAGTGGATACAAGATGCAAACCGATGGTGATACGGAATAGCGGCGGGTGGAGGTATCAACACAAACTAGAAAAGAACACAATCTAAACCAGCAACAAGACTTTGATCTAGGACACAAACTCAACAAAGCGGACTCTGAAACTGAATCATGCAAAGGCTATGGCGTGGATGGTTATAGGATAGGAAACAAATATGGCATTGGACTATGGGATAAAAGCAAAAACACTCGAACTAAGGGTAAGATGCAAACTTGACGGTATACCAGAAGCTCTGATTACCACTTAATGGGGATGAGGGTCCCGATCTTCCGTCAGGTTCAAGATAAACAACGATTTGTTTGGAGAGCGACACACCGATCCGGTTTCAGATCACAAAGACCCGAACCCTACAACCTTAGCACCACGTCTCCTCTGGTTATCAACCGTGTCACAATCTGGTTGGCCTCGCCAAGAAGGCTAATCCCTGCTGCGAGTCGAAGAACACAAGCAAGAACAAGATAAAACGCAACTCAATTGAAGTGACAATTGCAGATCAATGATTAAGCACTCGAAGTTGGGGTCTTGCAAACCGATAACGACGACTGTTCAATGACAGATTGATCTAAAACAAAACCCAAAACCTAATGTAGGTGGTGGCTACTGATTATATAGCCTAAGGGACGTCCAAGGATCCCTCTTCACTTCCTAAAGGTGTCCCAACACGTTACAAGGCCCAACGACCCAAAAGACGACGATGCAGCGCCGTGACAGATTCTAGATGTCAACTTGTTTCAACTATTCCTGTTGATTCTGATGTAATTTTGATGTGCGACCACTTCCATTGGTTTCCTTATGAAATTATCTTTCCATCCATATGTGGATCATCAAAAATGGAGTTCGTATGCGACCTGGACGTCCGTTTTACTACACGCTGGTCCTGGAGCCCGAGATGGACTCGAACTCAAGTTGGACTGGGCCTCCAGCTTGACTTGGACGTCCTTGCTGGCCTCCTAAGGTGGTGTCCAAGGAGGAGGACGTCCAAGGGATTTCTTGGTGGGTTCTCCAAGTCCTTGGGGTGTGCTCCCACTTAGGCCAGGGTCCCAAGAATGAATAACAAGCCCATAACGACAGTGTAGCTCTCAGTAGAAACAGCGACATAATATCTTAATGGTTTGGAGGCCTTGCTGATGTGATATTGAGATGAGACCAGATCTATTTAAAATCTTATCAAACAAGCTTTCCATCAAGTGCTCATTGACCTCGATCGCACTCCAGATGGCTGAGTTATGGCCTTCCCAATGAAGCACTGTCGAGCTGCCGATGAACCAAAAATTTAACTTTGATGAACTTGCACGTTGAGACATATTTGTACCTACATTCAAATAACGACATGTACATGTGGAACCAAGTGAATTGTACCAAAAATCACTATGCAAATATAGAAACGAGCTCACCTTATAAACAATGGTCGTATCCGATGGTGTCATGTCCTCATCACCAGATCTAGACATCACTGTCGGTTCAAAAACCCCCTTCATTGCCGGATTTTGAACCGACAGTGGCATACCGGCAGTGATGTGGGGTTGTCATCACTATCGGTTCTTAAAAACCGACACTGATCTACAGGAAACAATGTCGGTTTCTGGCTCCACCCGATAGTGTCTAGTTGAACAACACTGCTAGTTTGTAGTCCCAACCGACAGTGATGGTTGCTTCAAGAGTGTCGGTTCTTGGCTCAAGCTAACAGTGTTGAGCAAGCCTACACTGTCGGTTCATGGCTCAAGGCGGCAGTGTTGAGAAATCCAACATTGTCGGTTCATGGCTCAAGCCGGCAGTGTTGAGCAAGACAACATTGTCGGTTCATGGCTCAAGCCGGCAGTGTTGAGAAATCCAACACTGTCGGTTTGTTGATAACCGGCAGTGATGCTTACGACAATACTGCCGGTTCGTTGCTAACCGACAGTGATGGCCCATTCGCATTTTATTGTTTTATAATTGATTTTAATTTATATTTTTCGTGGAATCGGGTTTCGCTTTATATACGCTACGTAGACGACAGGTCCATCAATATTAAACATTACAAATGTTACGGTTACAGTTCAAATATTCTTATCCAGATCTCGATCCCTCAAAACAAAAAAGAAATGTTCTCGGACTTCACAGATTGTGCAATGCTTCTCGGACTTCTTACAATAATTTGGCGAGCCGCTCTAGGCCATACTGGTCCTTGTAACTCACGGATTATGCAATGGAAAATACTCCATCTTTTTCCAATACCTCGGCTAAGATGAACATTGCGAGCTCTGATTGCAGTGCGACGATCTCTATGTCTAACAACCTTTGGTGGTTATATTTCTTGCGTTGTCGTTCAAAATAGATGATATCCAAAGAGGAACAATAAATCATTTTGTTGAATTATTAACAGACATAAATGAAATGGGGATTATACACACCAACTTATCGGCTTCTTCCGATTTTCCGCCGATGTAGCGAAGCATTGCCCATATTACATAAAACCCGCATTCATTTTTTCCCACCAGCTGTGACAGGTACTTCCCCTCCATTTCGACAACCTTGAATGGGACCGGGGTCCCACCGATATGTCTTCTTCGGACACTGAGCAACATTAAAGGGAGAAACATTAGAAAGCGGTATGTGTGATTAGAAAATAATATGTTATTTGGATCGCTTACTAATTCAGCACTGCCACCAGTGCATCCAGATGATGAAATGATTTTTTCTTCGAGTCCCACACCTCGATCATATTTTTGGCAAGATTGACACAAATGAAGACAAAATGGTTGCTACAATCACAGAATCCTAATTATCGAATAATCTTAACGAAAAAAGAAGCATAAAATTAAGAGCCGAGAACACATACTCGTAGTTGTAGGCCAGAAGTATGTGGGTTTTCTTCTTCATCATGAATTCATCAAAAACAGCAATCAATCTCTGTTTTAGGTCTTCCACGTCATATCCATAGGGGCCTAGACATGTCCTCTCATTGACTCGCAAGGGGTACAAGAAGCCTATGTAATCCCATTTGCTTTTTACAATGCAAAATTTTGATATACACCTACATAAAATCATGGGAAGTGCTCAAAAGTTAACAATTTGTCTCGAGAGAGAGTAGTTAATTGTAATATCGCGCGTGTAGGGTACTTACATAGTCCATAGCGTCAACATTTGAACATCGAGATCGCATTTCTGGTATAGCTAGAACAAGCACTCCCACTCGACATCGAACTTCTCTTCTTCGGGATAATGGAAAACATGTGGCGAACGGATAATAACCTCAAAACCAAAGTCGTCCGTCTCTGTTGCTTGAGCCATGTAATATTCATGCAACTGGCGCATATATGTTGTCATATTTTTATACTCGTCATCGGGAACCAAAAGATTGCCCCTTTGATACTTCATTGCCGGTGTTCCCGACCCTTGTACATCATAATAGATGTTCACGGCCTCTTCCATGGTTAATCCTGGGTTGTCTTCGATGTACTTCTGTGTGTTCCTTAAATCTTTATTGTGTATTTCTTCACCTCTTGTTGTAGCGTATTTATTCTATGTTTGCCTTTCGAATTCGGACTTCAACATATACGAAGGCAGTGAGGCACAGAGATTGAAGAAACTAACACAATCTTTCATCAAGGTGGTAACGCTGCCACTGAACGACCTTTTTCTTTTCTGTTGGTCCACTTTGGGAGCATTAGCGACCGAATCCAAGGACCTTTTCTGTGACTGCGAGGATGTCCTTGATCTTGTTTTGGGCTGAGGTGGAGGAGGAGGATGACGACGAGAATTCTATTTTTCTGACACTGATAAAGTTGGAGGAGGAGGAGTCTCTTTTCTCAGGGCTGATGAAGATGGAGTCGAACGAGGAGAAATAAAAGGAGACCTCTATCTTCTCGGGGGTGATGGCTCCGGATGAGAAGGGGAGTGATCTCTGTTGGGAGATGGTGAGTGATCATCGCGAGTGGGCGAAGACTCGCAGTCATCCTCATCATCAGAGGCCAATTGATGGTCAAGCTTAATGAAGCGCTTGCGCCAGGCCACTTGAGAGCCCTTGTTTTGACCAAGTTTCGGCCTATCTTCTGCTATGGGGTACTCAATGGGTATCTTGTTAAACTTCTTATCAAGTATTCTGTCAATTGTGACGCGAGTGTACCCTAGTGGAATTGGGCGGCCATTAATTGTCCCGTCTCCCATAGGCCAGGCTTGGCCAAGTGCCACCTTGTCCTTTGTCCATTCCTGATGGATGTACAACCTGACATTGATGGGTTCAGTGATGTCGTCCACCAGATGAGGCACATTCGCCTCTTCTTCGTCGAGCGGGGTCGATCCGCAGCTGCTGTGACCTCTAAACTGTGGGCTAAAGGCACTAGGAGTAGGGTTTTGTGTTACTACTGACCCCTTGGACAGCAAAATTTGCTCGACTCGCACTTCAACGGTCGCCTCAATCCGTGCTTCCATTCTGTCTTCCATCTCTTTTAGTCTCCTCAAATACTCTGCCTCATGTTCCGCTCTACCCCTCGAGCGGCTCTGGTAAGTGTTAGATTCTTGGGGGAATGCTAGTTTCCAAGGAACAACACCGGTTCCTCTAGTGCGACCAGGGTGCTCCTTGGTTCTGAGTTCTTGGGTGAGCACGTCTTTCTCCCTATTAGAAGTGCGAGTCCCTTGCCTCACCTCCTAAGTTACTTGGGAGATCCTCTGGATAAGTTTGCTCATGGGTTGATTTGAGGAGCTAAAGCTCCCATCCTCGGCGTGCCGTACATTTCCCCCCATACAGTATAATACCGATCTAGGCTCCCAATCGGCGGTCTCAACCTGAACGCCTTCCTCAGCAAGGCGATCCATCTTTTGAAGTTCTGCTTCAAATTATGGCATCTTTTTGGCGTAGCCATGAGAGCCGAGATGATGAGGATTCGTCGCTTTCTACGAATTCTCCTTATTCTTCCTGCTTAGTTCTAAGTACTCCTCGGATAACCTGTATTCCTTGAAATTCTACCAGAAGTCCTTCTGCTTGCTAAACTGTGCACCATTGAAATTTGGCTCTTTATTTTGGAGGACAAAATTCTTGTACAATGTCCCCTTGAAATTCTTGAAGCATGTTCCCATGATTTCTTTTGCTTTTTTCTTGACTAACTCCGTGTCATACTCGGCTGGGAAAGTGAAATACTCTGGGATCTTAACATCCCATATGTAATCCTTCTCGCTTTCGGGAACCCTCCACCGGTCATCATCTTTCCCAATCCACTTCCTGTACTTAATCGGGATGAAGTCCCTAACAAGTAACCCGAGGATAGTCTTGATATTTATTAGCTAAAATAAATAGTTTAGTAGTAGAGTAGAACTTGTTAAATAAATACTTGTTTCATTTTTTCAACATGAATGACATAATTTTTAAGAATGAACACTTAACAATGCTGCATACATATGGTTCCATTATAATAATAATTAAGTTACAAAACTTCTCGTTAATTAATAAGTCACTACAATATTACATATATGTGTGGCATACGCATCATTTTGGTGCAGGCGCACCCATGGACTTCTTCTCACCGTCGGGGTGGAACTAGGGCATCATCTTGGTCTTACTGAACTGGGTCTCGACGGACTTGATCTTCCATGAATGATCGATAAAGAGTGCGAGCTTTGTATTGTTGTTGTATTCTTTGGGACTTTGGACTCCATTAGCTCCCATGATCCCCTGCTTTCCTGACACAACCACGTGCATCTTATCATCCTTGGGCATCCCAAACTAGGCTACTTGCGCGGCATGGCTTGCTAGTACCCACTGACCATCTTTGTAGCCGACACGTTGGAGCTCCATGGTGGTTAGCCCATACTGTTCCACGACAACCCCCTTTGGCTTGACCCAGTGGCATCAAAAGACGTGTATTTATAGGTCACCACCATAGTCAAGTTCCCATATCTCTTCAACCTGCCCATAGTATATCCTGGTCTGCCCCGTCGACTCATCGATACCCTCATATCAAACACCATTGTCCTGTGTCGCGCTCTTCTTGTCCTTCTCTTTTGTGTGGAACCTATATCCATTGATGTCATACCCTCGCCACGAGGTGATTTGGGTGGATGGACCGGCCATAAGACTCCCTTCATCAGATTCTCCAAGGGGTATGCCCTGCTCTTTGATCCACGATGTGAAACTAATCTTGTGCTATTTCTGGACCCATGCCTTCGTGCGATCTCCATCATGAGAGGCGCGGATCTCCTCCAGGTGCTGGTCAACGTAGCGTTCCATGACCACTAACTGATGAAGGGCGCTACGGTGAGCTTGTTGCACCGTTTCGTACCCTACATCAGTGCGTACTTTCCTCCCCGTGCACCCCATTCCTAAGGTTCCGCCTTTGTGCTATGGGATAGGCAGCCCAATCGCCCTTCCATCCTGGATGTATTTGGTGCAGCAGTTAACGGCCTTCATAGAGCCCTCCGGGTAAGCACGGTTAAGGACGTATCTATTGAGGGTCGACATGAACTGCTAGTACGTCCACATGTGTTGTAGGTAGACGGGTTTTTGTATCTTATCAACCATGTGCATCATCAGGTGTGGCATAATATCAAAGAAAGACGGCGGGAAGCACATCTCGAGCTGGCAAAGAGTCTTCGCAATGAACTGTTTCAGGCCAGGCAGCTCGGCTTCATTGATGACCTTCTGTGTGATGTGGTTAAAGAAGTAGGACATGCGTGTGACAACCATCTTCATGTACTCTAGACCGATAGCCCTGATCACATGTTGTGCGAGCTGCTGAGGTCACCGAACGGATTCATCCCGTCGGTACTCAGCGCGAACCTGACGTTCCTTGCCTTATTGCCAAACTCCAGGAACTTGGAGTTGAAACGCTTCCACTGCTAGCCATCAGCGGGGTGTCGCAACTTGCCATCGTCCTTCGTGTGATCAACAGATGCATGCCAGGACATTAGCTTGGTATCCTCGGGGTTCCTGAATATAGCACGCATGCGATCGATCATGGGCAGGTACAACATCGATAGTGCAGGACTTTTCCTCTGTGTGTAACCCTCTTCTTCCTTGTCCTCATGAGATGGGATCTGCTTCGCACTACTCTTCTTGGTCGTCTTCTTCTTCTTCGGCCCACTCGAGGCTCCCTCGTCATTCGCATCCACGCGACAACTGACATTCCTCTTGTATCGACTCGCGCCATAGTGCGGATAACTCTCCAACTTCTCATACTTGCCCCAATATAAGATACAGTGGTTAGGGCAGGCGTGATACTTTTTAAGCTTCATTGCCACTGTCCGGATCAGCTTCTTCGCCCAATAGGTATTGGTGGCACCTTGTTACCCTCTGGGTATATGGAAGCAAGGATATGTAATAGGTCATTGAAGCTAGTGTTGGACCAGTCATGGCGAGCCTTTAGCATTAGCATATGGAGGTTAAAACGCAGCACCGTCCACTGCTTCGGATAATCCTTATAGAGGGGATCAATTGCTAGCTCGAGACGGTCAGCAAGTCCCTCAAACAGCTCCACATCCTCGGGATCCATCACAGCAGCCGGCTCACCATCCCCATTGTAGCCCCCACCGCCATCGTCGTCGGCCATGTCTTAGAGCAGATCATCCATTGTGATGTAATCACGATCTGCATTGTCGCCAGCAGTAGTGTCGTGCCCGCCGGCTGCTGCTGCTGATGATGAGGGTTGTTGTCCTCCGTCATGTTCTGCATTCACCGACGACATCGACGAGTTTCCTCTAGATGCACAGGCACTTGCATCTGCTTCGTCGTGAAACTTCTAGATGGTGTAATCCTTGACGAAATCATATCGGACCAACTGTGATTGCACCATGTCATCTTTGTGGCAAGCTTGTTCGGGCAGCGATTACACGGACAAATGATGCGCGGTCGCTATCGCTTCAGACTCAGACGATGCTTTTTCGCAGCGATAACAAACTCACATGATCCAGGTACGACGGTTCTAGCCTCAATGTCTTGTACATCCATTCCCTGTCCATGACCACGAACCATGCACACACATAGCGAAAAAGGCATATAAGCATAGCAGTATTAAAAAATACAGCCGGGTAGCTCTAGATCTTATTTCTTTCTCCTCCATATAAATCTAAATCTAGATCTAGATAAAAAGCACGCAAATGTTGAAAAAGAGAAAAGAATAAGGATTGGAGAGCGAGTAGTTACCTCTTGCAGTGCCCTCCTTCAACAAATCCAAGGGCAAAACTTCTCCCCCTAGGAAATGATCATTTTTTGGGGTTTTGGAGCTCAAAACCCGCAAAAATGGAGAAGTCGTGGGGAAGAAGGGTGGGTGAGGCTGCATTTATAGTCCAGGCTTAACCAAGGCGGGCAATATATGGGCAACCGCCTCAGTTAATGGTAAGTTAACCGAGGCGATTGCCTTAACTCAACCGCCTCGGTTAATAAATATTAACCGAGGCGGTTGCTTTAGTAAAACTGCCTTAGTTAATCTATTAACCGAGGTGGTTGTGTTAGGGCAACAGCCTCGGTTAACAGTTATTAACTGAGGTGGTTATTCATTAACCTAGGCGGTTGCTGCGCCGGCTGCCTGGCCACGAATAACCGAGGCAGGCAACCGGCCCAACCGCCTCAGAGCCCCTTTTCCAAACGCCTTGGTTAAGTTTTTATGTAGTAGTGTCAACTGACTGTCCAATACCATATTGACTGGTGTTGCGTCCACATGGACCCCCATTGGTGTTCAGCGCCACCAACGCCATTAGTGGACAGGAAATCCTTCTTCCTATGTCCAATCTCCACCACCACCTCTGGTAATGTCACATTTGACCCTTCGACTACCATTTTGTAGCGCGACTAGAGAGCCCGTTGCGCAACGGCATCAGCACATAATGTGCCCTGCTCTTTCCACTATCAAACCTCCCATTCAATGTGAAATCACCATCAAACTTCTCCTGAACCCGCAAAAAAAGGACACTGAAGCTAGGCGGCACATCAAAGAATTACACTTCATCTTCCATATTCTCAAACACTCCATCTTCTTTTCTAACACTTCCTCCATAAAACAAACAGAATAAACAATCCATCTACTAAAACTATTTCAGCAAACTATATCACGTCTTCGAAATCATCCTCATGAACATAATATACAACTACTAACTAAACCCTAAACTATACATACTAACTAAAAATAACCTAAACTAACTAACTAATTAAATATAAACTAATCAAAACTAACTCACTGATTAAAGAGTACACATAAAACCTACAAATATATAATAATCTAACTAAATAATTAAATACGTATATATAGCCAACGAATTCATTAGTTATATTAGTACGAACTAATTATATATATATATATATAACTAACTAATTAAATACATACCTAAATCAAAATTTTCACCAAACCATATCTAGCAAAATAGTTATTGAAATCAAATCGGAAACAACAAACCAAGACGTGCATTACGTTGCCTACGACGGGGGGACCTTGGGGGTCACCCAGCCCCGGCGCCGGTGAGGGCCGCCAGCGGCCACGAACCCCTACGCGTTGGGTCTGCCGAAGACGAGGGAGGAGAGGGCGGGCGCAGCTGAAGGAGGGATGGAGGAGGAGAGGGACGCCGGAAGAGGGCTGCAATGGCGCGGGCTCCAGCTGCGGTGGGGTGAAGCGGCAGCGGTGGGGTGGAGCAGCGGCGGCGCGTCGCGGACCGGAGAAGAACAAAAGAAAGGGAGAGAGAGGGTGGCTAGCGCACGAGCCTGTATTCCGTCTGCCACGCCAGGAGGGGTGGCATGGCAGGGGCCACGCCAGGTAGGCTGGCGTGGTAGCGGGCAGCTGACCTACCACGGTGGCAGGCCAGCCGCGCCAGGCGGGTTGGCGCGCCAGCGCAGTTTGGCTGCGCTAGGGAGATTGACGTGGCCAACCGGGTTAGATTTTGAAATAAAAGTGAAGTGTTATTTTTAAAAATTATTATAAAAAGGGTTAAAATAAAAAATTCTCATCATATCATGGGCTACTACCGGGCTAGGTCGAGCCCATTTAATAATTTATAATCTGGTCGATCATATTCATATCTCTAGACAACTGCTCCCAATTAAAAAGACAATGTGAGGGCACCAGCAACAGTAAGACTCAGTTACTATCTCTAAGCCAACCTCTCCAATAGTGTTAGATTTTAGCAATGTCTCATAGTATAATTAGGTCCACATAACGCTCTGACATGATCTTGAAATGTGTGCAAGAGTCTAGCTCTTGATCAAGAGATAGCTTTTCTCTCTATTCTATTAGAATATGAAAAAAAAATATTTAGAGCTATCTCAAAAGTCGATTGTTAGAGCTGACCTCATCGATCGATCATATTGAAGGGTCAACACGTACCGACGTACGGGTCTCAGCATGGGTGCCACTGTATATAAATACCAGCGGCGGCAGCTAGCACACAATGCCATTGTCCCAATTCCTAAACTATATATGCATTCAGGAATTATATATAGCGGGCCGGATAATCAAATACATATAATATAAAATAAATTTTAATATATCTATATATGTATATAGAGTTCGATCATATATTGAAACACCAAAATCGCTATTAAATAATTAATTATGCATGTTGTGACAATTTTGCGATGAAAAATATAACGATAAGCATAAATGGTTAAAGGAACTAACATGTTTCATTTAAATTTTGCTCTCCTTGTCTGAATCGCATCGAAGTCGTCAATAAGTTCATCTGTTGTAAACTCCATTGCAATCTCCTTTTCAATATAAATTATTAAGCAATCTCTTAGGAACTCATCTTCCATCTTATTCCATAGCCTGGTTTTAATAAGTTTCATCGCAGAAAAGGTACGCTCTGTCGTTGCTGTGGAATAGAACAAAGAACATAAAAGATTAGCCAATTAGGCGTTAGCTGTAAACCGATGGACATAAAAAATTAGAATAGAACAAAGAACATACCTGGCTACCTGCTGCCGTGCTGCGTGCTGCCTGGATGTGCTCGTGCTGCAGTGCAGAGTGAATCGGAGACGGAGATCCTAGATCTGGGTGAACACAATTTTTCTGTGCGTGTGAGACCCACAGAAAAAAAAAATCTGACGATGAACCCATAGAGAAAAAATCGATTTTTCTGTCATTGGGTTTTCGCACCCACAGGAAAAAGCGAGATCCCAGTAACGAGAGCCATGGACGGCTGGACGCTGGACGGAGGTGCGGACTGCGGACTACAGACTGCAGAGGACAGAGGTGCGTGCCTTTACGGCCGGGCGGCGGGGCGGGTGTGGCGGCGCAGGCGGCACTGCGGTGAATCGCGATCGGCGTGGTCGCGTCATCACGTGGATCGGCCCTCACCCCTCGGATCGAACGGTGAGACTACGACGGTTGGTGTCTCTGTATACGTAGGTACATGGGCTTGGCCGCTTGGGCCCACTACTGGAGGCCGCGGCTTTGCCGAGTGTTTTTACACTCGACAAAGAGCCATTTGCATTCGGCAAAGGCTTTACGGAGTGTAGCACTCAGCAAAGTCTGCTCGGCAAAATTTTTCTCGGCAAAGGGTCTTTGGCGAGTGCTTTTTATCCGGGCACTCGGCAAAATAAAAAAAAATTTGCCGAGTGCTTGGGGCGGCACTCGGCAAAATATTTTCCGCCGTTGCGGCGCCGGCCGTTAATGGTTATTTTGCCGAGTGCCCGACGCAGCACTCGGCAATTTTTTTTATTATTTTTTTTTAAATTTACTTTGCCCAGTGCCTAGACTAGGGCACTCGGCAAAGTTTTTTTTTTAAAGTACTTTGCCGAGTGCCCCTGCCCAGACACTCGGCAAAGTTTTTTTTTTATTTTTTTAAAAAAAACTTTGCCGAGTGCCATTACCCAAGCACTCGGCAAAGTTCTTTTTATTTTTTTTTAAATAATTTCTTTGCCGAGTGCCCCTGTTTAGACACTCGGCAAAGAAATTTTTTTTTTTTTTTGAAAAATCTTTGCCGAGTGCCTTGCCCATGGCACTCGGCAAAGACCCCGAGAATTGCAAAAAAAAATTTACATTCCATTATAACAGACAATATATATATATATATATATATATATATATACATCAATCATCACATCTATATCACCAACATGCATTATATATCACAAGCACACGCATATTTAATAAATCCATCGAAAATCCATCACAAATGCACCAAAGTTCAACATCACAAGTTTATTATTACAAGTTCAACATCACAAAGTTCAACATCCCTACTGCGGCGACGAAGACTGTAGGTGTGGCCCCCCGGACTGCGGTGAAGGACCGAACTGCGGCGAAGGCTTGATGCGATCAGCCGCCGGTGACACGGTAGCGGGATTGTTTGTACCCGCCGACGGAGGCTGCATAAAAGAGAAGAGATTTCATGTGTTAGACTCAAAATTGAAAATTTCGGCAGCACCTCCCCTGCACGGGGAGGTTTCCAACCTGCAAGAAACAATGGCACGAAGGCCGACAATCACAACGGCACGAAGGCCGACAATCCCAACGGCACGAAGGCCGAAAATCACAACGGCACGAAGGCTGACAATCCCAACGGCACGAACGCATAAAGCTGGTAATGTCGTGAAGTTTGCAACCTCCTCGCGAATGCTTGCCTCTGCAATGGAAGCCTCAATTCTGGCTTTATTTGTACATTTCTTGCGAAGAGTCTTTAGACATTGCTCGATTGGATAGCACCAACGGGCCTGCACGGCCCCCCAACCGTGCCTCGGTCGGGAGGTGCACAATCAGATGCTGCATCGGCAAGAAGAAGCAGGGTTGAAAGATCTTCTCAAGCTCACAGACCAACTCAGGTGCCATAGTTTCCAATTCTGTAATGACGGTCGAAGATAGCTCCTTGGCACAAAGCTGACGAAAGAAGTAGCTCAACTTTGCCAGCACTAGCCAGACATGCTCAGGGACATAGCCTCGAACAATCGACGAAAGTATCCACTCCATCCATGTGTGGTAGTCATGACTCTTCATCCCGTTGACTCGCAGAGTCTCTAAGTTCACTCCCCTGCTCAGATTCGCTGCATACCCATCAGGGTACATTAAATTCTTGATCCATCGAAGTACTTCCCTCCTTTGATCGATTTCAAGACATAGGGGGCCCTAGGCCTTCTCCACTACTTTCCTGTTGCAGGAGGCTGCATCTCTAGGTTTGGCCTATCGCACAACGTCGCCAGGTCCACTCTAGCCTTAGGGTTGTCCTTAGACTTGTCAGTGTCCATGAGCGTTGCCCAAAGTGCCTCGGCGATATTCTTTTCAGTGTGCATGACATCAATGTTATTGGGCAGTGGGAGGTCATTGAAATAGGGGAGCCTCGTCAAGCTGGACTTATGAGTCCACATATGTTGCTCACCATATCCCACGAAACCACCATCTTTGTTGGGCACGAGAGCATCTATCTGAGCACGAACCTCCGCCCCAGTCCTCAAGCGCGGTCTAGGGTCCGTCACTTTGACACCTTTCATAAAGCTCTTGACGTCTTCTCTGAATGGATGGTCAAGAGGGAGGAATTGACAATGTTTGTCGAACGACAAATACTTGCCACCCTTCTTCAACCATATGAACCTCGCAGCTTCCTTGCATATTGGGCATGGGAACTTCCCCTGAACACACTAGGCGCACATTAACCCATACACCAGGAAGTCGTGCAGGGAGTAGTGGTACCAGACATGCATTTTGAAGCTAGTCTTCATAGCTCGGTCGTATGTCCACACCACTTTGACCCAAGCATCGATCAACTCATCTATCACAGGCTCCATGATGACACCCATATTACTCCCCGGGTGTCCAGGGATTATCAACAATAGGAACACGGTATGCCGTTGAAAGGAGACGCCAGGGGGGAGATTCAGGGGGATGACGAACACGGGCCAACATGTGTATGGTGCAGCCACCATGCCATATGGATTGAACCCATCTATTGCCAGCGCGACACGTACATTACGAGCCTCCTCTGCTTTGAGAGGATGCCACGAATTGAAGTACTTCCATGCATCAGCATCGGATGGATGTACCATCTTCTTAGGATTGTACCGTGTGCTGTTTTTGTGCCATGTCATCTGTTTCATGGATTCCTTGGTCATGAATAGCCATTGGAGCCTCAGCAGGAACGAAAGGTGTCGTAGGACTCTCATGGGGATCTTAAGCTGCCTCTTCTGGCCATCGCCTGAGTCTACCTCCACGTACCTAGAGGATTTACACTTCGGGCAGTACTTTGCATCCGCGTGTTCTTTCCTAAATAGGACGCACCCCTTCGGACACACATGTATCTTGTCATACGACATCTTAAGTGCAAGAAGGAGCTTCTCTGACTCGTACAAGTTCTTCGGCATAATGTGTGTCTTCGGTAGCATATCGCTCCACATGGCCACCATCTTGTCGAAGCCTTCTCGACTTAGGTTTAACTCGGCCTTAAACCCCATTACGCGACCAATGGCATCCAGCTGAGAAACATTAGTATGATCGTGAAGGGGTCTCTATGCCGAGTCCAACATCAGGTAGAAGGCATCTGCGGCAGCCTCCATCTCCTCCTTGTCACGTCCTTTAGCGAACTGAGCTTGGTGCGTGTCATCCAGCATGTCTGCTTCCCCGGCATCATCATCGAAAGCCTCGAGCCATGGTCTCACCACCTCCTCCTTGATATGATCGGCTTCACCATGGTGGATCCACCGGTGGTAGCCCGGAGTAAATCCAAACTTCACAATATGTTTACCCATGGTTAACCTATCTTTCCTTCTTCTATTGTCACAACCGTTGCATGGACAAACCACTAGAGAATGGCCTCTAGCACTCTCACCAAATGCATGCTGTAAGAATTCTTCGACCTTGACTATAAACAACAAGTCGTAATCGTGCTCGTCTCTCCGAAGCGTGTACATCCACTCACAGTCCTCCATCCTTTAACAGACATATCAGCACATATGAGTCACCATCAATTGCATCTACGCGGTGTTCCTAATCTCTAATAGGTGAGGATAGGTCCTAATCCGACCCGCGGATCCATAGATGAGGTTAGTTTCCATGCTCCGCTCCTATCCGAGATGGAATTTCGGCAGCACCTCCCCGCTGTCCTCCCGATACATGTCCTGCAAGGGAGAGTGTGTATCCGGAGAACAAGAGGGGGGTGATGCCGAAACACCGTCTCGGACCGGAGCGGACCACGGAAACTAACCCATCTACGCATCTGCGGGCTGTCCAAAAAATATGGACAATCCAAAACAGAAACGCTCGCAGATATGCAAAGACCTGCATAACTTCGACCGTATCTCTTTTGGACGGGAGACGCCTAACTGGGATCAGCGACCTAAGACCATGATATGGATAGAGGGGTTATACCTAGGGTGCCGGTGAGGTCAGGCTAGCAGGGCTGTGGCGAGTCGGTGCAGTGGCGCCGCGACGCGGTGCATGCAGACCCGCAACGCTGACGAAGACAATCGGGGTCAACGAGGTCCCTTTGCCGGGGCCTCCTCCTGCATAAAAAGGCAATACATTAGTGACAATTGAAAATTTCAGCAGAACCTCCCCTGCACGGGGAGGTTTCAAAAACCTGCAAAAAAGATTGGCACGAAGGCCAACATCCACAAACAACGGCTCAATGGCCGAAAACCACATACAACAACTATTACTACTAACAAGGGCTCGATGGCCGACATCCATTGCACGATTTGAATAGAAAGGAAGGGCGAACCTAGTGTGCTCGTCGATAGTGGGCGGAGTCGGGAGCGGGGCGCCGAGGGCACGGCATCGCCGCTAACGAGGCATGGACAGCGGCCGGGGCTCCTCCTCCCTTCTTCTTCCTCCCTTCTCCTCTCCACCTCCCTTCTCCTTCTTCCTCCTCCCTTCTCCTCTCCTCCCTCCCTTCTTCCTTCTTCCTTCTTCCTCCTCCCTTCTCCCTTCTTCCTCTTCTTCTCTTCCTCCTCTTCTCCCCTTCCCTTCTCTCCCTCCTCCCTTGCTCCTCCTACCTCCCCTGCTCCTACGAGCGGCGCGGCTAGGGAAGGGACGGACAGGACACGGCCACTGCTGCCGAAAATGGCCGGCCGACACCAGCCAGCCACCTCTAGGCGGCAGCGAGGGGGGCCGGGCCGCGGGGAGCTGCCGTGGCACGGCGCGGCGGGGGCGGCCGGCGATGGGCGCGGTCGCGGGCGAGGCCGGCGGAGGGCGTGGGAGTGGCCGACGGTGGGCGCGGGGAGCTGTCGGGGCGGGGCGCGGCCGGCGATGGGCGCGGTCGCGGGCAAGGCCTGCGGAGGGCACGGGCGTGGGGAGCTGCCGGGGCGGGGCGCGGCCAGCGACGGGGGTGGGCACGGCGGGCGTGGCCGGCGACGGGCGCGGTCGCGGGCGAGGCCGGCGGCGAGCGCAGGGAGCTGCTGGGGCGGGGCGCGGCCGGTGGCTGGGGGCGGGGCGCGGCCGGAGACGGGGGTGGGCGCGGCGGGCGCGGTTGCGGGCGAGGCCGGCGGAGGGCGCGGGCGTGGGCATGGCCGGTGGCGGGCGCGGGGAGCTACCGGGGCGGGGCGCGGCCGGCGGCTGGGGGTGGGGCATGGCCGGCGACGGGGGTGGGCGCGGCGGGCACGGCCGGCGACATGCGCGGTCGCGGGCGAGGCCGGCAGAGGGTGCGGGCGCACGCGGGTGTGAGGGTGGGGCTCGCCGGCGGCGGCGATTCGCCGATGAGGGCGCAACAGCGGCGGGGGTGGGCGCGGCAGCGGCTAGGGTGGGCATCCGACGTCACAGTGATCACATGTGGAGATGTCTGAGTTTTTGGCATTCAACGTCACAACTTGCCTGAAACCTTCTCAATTTTTTACCACAGCCTCCACATGTGATAACACGACGCCTCGACAAGTTTCGTGATTTTCGGACTTCGTTTGCATTTTATATAATTTAAAATCACATTTCTGGCAAGTACCTCGACATGTTACGTCAACGAGATGCTCGAGATTTCATGTGAGTTCTTGGATACGGCCTAAACATATCCTAAATATCATGAGTATCAATTTTTGGATGACCAAAGTCTATTATTCCATGTACCTGCAGTTCAAATTTGAAATGTCCTGAAAAATTCGACGAAACGAAATAAACTAATGAAATATATCAAAAAAAAGTCAAAATTGCCCCAAATTTTAAAATAGAGTTTGAAATACTGTCACAAGGCCCAGAAAAAAATTTGGGCCCAAAATCAAAAATAAAAATATTTTGTTGAGTGCCATGCGGGGCACTCGGCAAAATATGTTTTTTTAAAAAAAAATTTGTTGAGTGCCTGGGGCTGGCACTCGGCAAAATAAGTTTTTAAAAAAAAAAAAAAATTTGCCGAGTGCCTGCCGTTAGGCACTCAGCAAAATCTGACGGCAGGTGGCCGCCGTCACGGGCCGGCCACCTTTTGCCGAGAGCCGGGCTTTACCGAGTGCCTGGCACTCGGCAAATCCACCTTTGCCGAGTGCTTTATTTTGCCGAGTGCGGCACTCGGCAAAATATTGCTTTGCCGAGTGCCCGAGATAAAAAGCACTCGGCAAAGTCTCAGGCACTCGGCAAAGTCCAGTTTTCCAGTAGTGATATGCAGCACAGAAGTAGTATTAGTTTTTTCACCAAATATTGGGTGGGGCCATGGCCCCTGCCTGCCTCCGCCACTGTATGCATTATTATTGCATAATAATATGACTAAAATTCATCTAGGTCTTGGGCGATACAGTGCACTGGCCAGGTGCAAGCAAGCATGATCTCAGCGAGTGGTGCATGATTGAAATAACCCTAGTAGTCCCTTCCATACAGCCTCTAATATCATATTCCCTCCGTACTGGCAATACAGGTTGTTTTAGGGGTTGGCAGTGTTTTCACATATTGAAGTCGTTTTAGCTGTTTGGTTTCTCGCTTGGATGAGAATGCCCCTAGGTGTCTTTGGTTCCTGTCGTACTCATTCACGAGGAGCATTAAAACCGCGTCTCTTCGGTTGCCGTCGCCTCCGCTCCCACGTCTCTTGGGTTGTCTCCGCCTCCGCTTCCCTTTCACGAACCAAACTTCTGACCAAACAAACACAAAGGGAAAAAATCGAGCACCACTGGAGATCCTAAAATCGCGGCATGCAAAAGGAAAAAAAATTGTGGCATGCAAAAAGGAAAAGAATCGAACGCCGGAACGAAAAAAAAAATACGCCACCAGAGATCCTAAAATCACGCCATACGAATGGAAAAAATTAGAGATCCTAAATCGGGCCATGCAAAAGGGAAAAAATCGAGCGCCAAAAGGGAAAAAAATCGAGCCACCAGAGATCAAACCTTGCTCCTCTTGCCTCGGGCTCCATCGTGCTAACCGGCCCAGCTTTGAATGATTGTTAAATGGAAGAGACCCGCAATTCAATTTAATAAGAGCAAACAGGAAAAAATACACCCTAACTAATCACTCCTTGATATGTTAAATCTTGTCCAAAATGACCTATTTACTGGTATGGAGGGAGTAGTGGCTCTTCTTCAAGGGACATCATTAATTGTAGCTCACTGATTTCAACACATTAGGGCAGCCTAACCCTAAAACTAGGATGGATTTCATAGCTTCAAATAAATTGACGGGCATATGTCATCGCTCTGCTGATATAAAAGAAGAGTTAAGGGCAGTCCCAATGGTGTATTTATGGTAGTTTCTATCTTCATTAATTACTTGGACAAGTCAGCATTTTGCTGATGTGGCATGAAAATTAATGAAGAGAGAGAGAAAAAAATGAAGAAACCATTTCTTCAGTAGGAAACGACTTCGACGCTAGCACCGATGCACCTAGAAACTACGAAAACGCCGTTGGGAAGAAACGACCAGCGTCGAGCGCCCTGCACCCGGATCCCATGCGCCGTCGCCCCCTCGCGCCGATGGCGCACGTGCTCGCCTGGATCTCCCCCGCGCGCTCCCGCCACTGCGTCGCCCGATGGCGCTCGTGCTCACCTGGATCTCCCCCGCGCGCTCCCGCCACTGCGTCGCCCGATGGCGCGCGCGCTCGCCTGGATCTCCGCCCTTTCCCCCGCGTGCTCCCTCCTTCGATTTCCCACGCGCGCTCGCGCTTCCCTCCCTTCCCTACGCTTCTCCCGCCACTAAGTCGCCCTTTCCCCCGCGCGCTCGCCTGGATCTCCCCCGCGCGCTCACCTGGCCTCAAATAGCCTGGCCTCCAAGACCTAGAATCATCCAGCCCCCAATCTACAAGCATGAATCTTCTCCGGCCGCCATCGTCAAGCTCCAGGCAAGGCAGGGCAGGGGAAGGCAGGACAGGGCAGGGCAGGGGTGCTCCTACTGCCCTTGCTACCCGATCTGATTCGGTAGTCGGTGCTCCCGTCGCCCCTGATGATGGATCAAGTTCGGCCACCGGTAATCCCTCTCGCGTGACTGCAGCAGCATCTCCACCACTTCCAAGCCTTCAAGCAGCCGGATTGCCAACGTGGTGGACAAATTCCTCTCCGATGGGCTCTGTAGGGATCGTGACGCCTAAGAGGGGGTTGAATTAGGCAACTTAAAAATTCTAACTCTAAACTATGGCCTCTTTTTCTAACCCTAGCAAAACCTATGCAATAGATAAACTATTTAGATGTGCAACCATGGTTTTGCTAGTGTGTTGCTATCTCTACCGCAAACGTAGTAAAGTAATCAATGTAAATGCGGAAGCTAAAGAGCAAGGTAGAGATACGCAAACTCCCGTCGACGACTCCGGTATTTTTACCGAGGTATCAAGAAGCGCGCAAGCTTCCCCCTAGTCCTCGTTGGAGCCCCTCGCAAGGAATCCCCCGCAAGGGCCAAGCTCCCGGTCGAGTAACTCCGCGGATAGCCTCGGGCCTTCCCCACGCGCAAGTGGGTCTCTGACGTGCCTTCCGGTAAGCCTCTCCCGGATGCTCCCCGCTGTCTTCACTATCAAGCGTCCGGCCGAAATGCCGCGGGCCTTGTTCCCTCCAATACACGGTGGCGGCCACACCACAAACACGGTTGGTGTGATCTCGCAAGACTTCAAGCCCCTCCGATGTACAACAATGGTGCTCACAAGCACACGCATATTAAGAGGTATGCAAACCTCACTAAACACTAGGCCTAAACCTAGAGCAAGCGCATGAGCGGTGGTCTAATCAACCTAAGCACTTCGCAAAGCACCTACGCTAATCACCTAATGAATCATTAAGCTCTATGCAAGTGGAGATCATAAAATGGTGTAGCAACACACTTGGTATGTTTCCTCTGCTCCACACACCTCAAATGACCGGTTGGGGATGTATTTATAAGCCCGACAGAGAAAGTAGCCGTTGGGGTCGAACTCCCGCGATACTGCTACTGATCGGACGCTGAATCGTCCTGACCGGACGCGTCCGGTCGTCCCGACCGTTGAGCCAGCAATATACTAATCGGACGCTGGCCAGCGTCCGGTCGCCTGCCACCGGACGTGTCCAGTCGCAGATTTGCCACTCAGGAACCTTACAGTACTCGATCGGATGCTGCTTCCCTGCGTCCGGTCGATTTCGCCGCCCGCGTCCGGTCGCCCCGACTGCAGAGCCGGTCCAGTCGTCCGGTCGCCCCGACTGCAAGGGCAGTCCAGTCATCCGGTCGCCTGACTACAGAGCTAGTTCAGTCGTCCGGTCGCCCCGACTGCCGAGCCACCGGTCCAGCGTCTGGTCGTCCCGACTGCTGAGCCACCAGCGTCCGGTCTAGCGTCCGGTCGCCTCTGTGAGCTCGTTTCTTTGCGATCTTGTGTACGGCTTGGTTCCTATCTTCATGCTTGGACTTTGCTTGATATCTTGGGTCTTTTCTGGTGCTCCTAAGGTCTTGCTTAAGGTGTTGATCATTGAATCATCATGTCGCCTTCGTCCAAGTCACGTCTTGGATCCTATTGAACTACGAAACAAACACTTGCAAATTCATTAGTCCAATTTGGTTGTGTTAGACATCAAACACTAAAATCCAAAGTAAATGGGCCTAGGGTCCATTTTCCTTACAATCTCCCTCTTTTTGGTGATTGATGCCAACACGACCAAAGCAAGCAAATAATAAAAATTTTTAAATTTAAAAACTATCTACTTGCTAGGATGCAATGCAAAGGGCAAAGTTATACGATGCTAGAATATCCGGCTTAGATACCAATTGAAGACCATCTTGCCCTAGCAAATGTCCCCATGTGGCATTATGGATTTAAGCCTTGCTTCCTACAATTTTTTTAATACATAGGCAATCCATAATCCAATTTCCTCCCTTTTTCGGACCATTACACCTTATTTTAATGCTTGCCTTTGGTCCTCTAAATTCTCCCCCTTTGGAATCAAACACCAAAAAGAAAGACATTAGTGGCACAAGGGAGGGTCAAACTTTGTGATCCTTTGAATGTGGAATGGAAAGGTCACAAAATTTGACTCTCACATTATATAGATTAAGCTCCCCCTAAATATATGCATACATGTGATAGAGAGCAAAGTATATGCATAATTGGCACATTATTGTACAAGGGAATTTAATCTATATAATGCATGGAGAAAGCATATAAACATCAAAATGAAATCAACATGATGATGCCAATTGAAGAATGATGCTTAACTCCGAGGACTCCAATTTCCTTACAATCAGACTACTACACATGTGATAGGTTTGAAAAATTGATACCATTTGAAAAAGTGTTAGTCTCAAAGCCTCCAAGTTGTAGAATAATCATCCCCCTAAATTTGTGCACACAAGTGTAGTAACCTTTGTTGAAATCAAGCACATTTATTTTAGAATCAAAATACCACTTGAAACATGACATCTTATGAATGTGAGAATTATTTTCAAAAATGATATTCGGGAGAGATTATCTACAATTTGGACTTTGGCACATATTAGATAAACAAGAGTAAGACAAGCTATGTGCCGTGCTTCTAAGCAATTTTAAAACCATGTAGGTTTGCTCCAATGGTTGATAATGAAACCGAGCAAGCCCACCATAAGATATACCTAGTGTATGCATGACAAAAGATAAGAGCAAGCAAATGCAAACCTAGGCATGAAGAGTAACCAGATGCTTAAAGATACCAATTGTAGGAAAATCTAATTGCAAGATGTACCAATTAAAAAGTAATAACATCTAGTTACCTAACATGGGAAGGGGAATTTGGGTCCATAGTATTCACTAATCTACTTGGCAATTACTTTGTCCATCATGATGCACCCCATGAAATGCACCCAAACATTGCCAAGTCTCCAAATTCCCTAAGGTCCGACGGACTTCTCACTTCCCTTTCGAGATCCAAACCTTCTTGGTGCTCTTCATGTTTGAAATGATTTCCTTTGGCACCCAAAAGCGTTTGACGCCATTGTTGGCTTGCTTGTTCACCTTGATGGCCACCACCTTGTCATTTTTCTTCTTCAAGAGAGATAAGGTATGGAGGCCTTCTTGTTCACCTTGTTGGTGTAGGTGTTGGAGAGCTTGCTTGTTTGCTTTTTCTCCTTCTTTTTTGCTCCTCCCACATTCTTCACCTTGCACTCATAGGACTTGTGACCTTCCTTGTGGCACACGTAACAAAGCATGGTTTGACCTTCATCAAGCTTCTTCACTCCCTTGACGGTGTTATCTTGATGAAGTTGGGTTTGCTTCGCCTTGCTTTTCACTTGAGTCAAGTCCTTGATGAGGCGAGCTACTTCTTGCTTGAGTTGCTCATTCTCTTTTGCAACCTCTTGTGTGCATGTACCTACAACAACTTTCTCAACACAAACTTGGTTGCACAAAGGTGAGTCTAAACATAAATCATTACAAGAAGTAGAGGCATCCTTTTTAGACATGTTAATGATAGAACTTTTCTTTTTAGATGCCTTGGTGGGGGTTTTACTAACGGCTTCAAGATTAGCAACTTTATTAGTTAGCTCATCACAATGTTTGCACATGGTTTCCATTTTAGCAAGCAAATTATTATATGCTTCTTGTGAGCTAGCTAACTTTTCTTTTAATTTTTCATTTTTCTTTAAGAGTTGCTCATCATTGTTTGTGCATGCATTTGTTGTTGCACTAGTCTCAAGTTTCTCAATTTTAGTAGATAGTTCAACATTGAGATTAGCAAAGTTCTCATATTGTTCAAGCAAGGTTTTGTATGCTTTTTGTGAACTATCTAGCTTTTCTTTTAAAATTTTGAGCTTCTTGTGTTGACTAGTGCAAGCTTTAGCATATTTAAGATTTTCTTGCACAAGTTCATGATAAGAAGGCATATCATCATCACTATCACTCTCACTAGAGGAAGAGCTTTCGTTTCCTCGTGCCATAAGGCACACACGAGAAGAGCTTGATGATGAGTGCTTGCGGCCTCGCCTCTTGTGATGGGGTTCTTCTTCAGTTGAAGACTCATCCCATGATCTTATTGATGTGAGGGCTTGGTTCTTGCATGCCTTCTTCTTTGTCTTGGGTGTGGGCTTGTTTGGACAAACTTCCACAAAGTGCCCCAACTCGCCACATCCATAGCATCATCTCTTTCTTTGCTCGTTTCTTTGATTAGTGAAAATGAGGTCTTGAATTTGGATGGGCGCACCCTTGACATTGAGCCTTACGATCATCTTCTCCACCTTTTTGATATGTTTGATTGATTCTTCATCAAGGTCAAAGGTGGAGGAGGAAGATTGATCATCATCACTTGATTCTTCATCATCATCATCATCATCCTCATCTTCTTCTTCACTTGAGGAGCTTGAGCTTGAGCTTGACTCAACTTTCTTGCCCTTCATCTTTTTCTTCTCGCTACAAGCGAGAGCTTTGCCTTTGCTTGATGAAGATGCTTCTCCTTGACCCATCTTATGAGACATTTCAAATGCCACTAGCTTGCCAATGACAATGCCCGAGGTCATAGTGCTCAAGTTCTCCATGTTGTGAAGGATGGTGATGATGCTTGCATATTTCTTTTGTGGTAGAACGGAGATGATCTTCCTCACAATGTCCACATCATCTAGCTTTAGTAATCCTATTGAATGGAGCTCATTGATAATTAGATTCAATCGAGAGTACATATCACAAACAAGCTCATCATCATTCATAGCAAAGGAATCATAATTTTGCTTAGCTAGACAATGTTTTTGCTCACGGACATTACTTGTGCCGTCATGGAGCTCTTGGAGTTTTAACCAAATTTCATGTGCCGTATTTAAGGTGAACACTTGGTTAAACATATCCATGCTAATTGATTCAAACAAGCAATTCTTAGCTCTAGCATTAAAATGCATTTCTTTTTCGTCACTCTTTGTGGGCTTTTCGGGATTCTTAATGGGTTTCATCCCGTCACGAGTGACTCTCCATACACCCAAATCAACTGCCTCAAGGTGGCAAGCTATTCTAGCTTTATAGTATGGAAAGTTAGTGCCATCAAAGTGTGGAGGCCTAGTGGTATCCATCCCAACCACTCTACAATAGCGTCGGCTCAAAGGCGGTTAAGCCAAAAGTCCAAATATGAGCCAACCGGCTTTGATACCAATTGTAGGGACCGTGACGCCTAAGAGGGGGGGTACATTTGGCAACTTAAAAATTCTAACTCTAAACTATCGCCTCTTTTTCTAACCCTAGCAAAACCTATGCAATAGATAAACTATCTAGATGTGCAACTATGGTTTTGCTAGTGTGTTGCTATCTCTACCGCAAATGTAGTAAAGTAATCAATGTAAATGCGGAAGCTAAAGAGCAAGGCAGAGATATGCAAACTCCCATCGACGACTCTGGTATTTTTACCGAGGTATCAAGAAGCGCGCAAGCTTCCCCCTAGTCCTCGTTGGAGCCCCTCGGAAGGAATCCCCCACAAGGGCCAAGCTCCTGGTCGAGTAACTCCGTGGATAGCCTCGGGCCTTCCCCACGCGCAAGTGGGTCTCCGACGTGCCTTCCGGCAAGCCTCTCCCGGATGCTTCCCGCCGTCTTCACTATCAAGCTTCCGGCCGAAATACCGCGGGCCTTGTTCCCTCCAGTACATGGTGGCGGCCACACCACAAATGTGGTTGGTGTGATCTCGCAAGACTTCAAGCCCCTCCGATGTACAACAATGGTGCTCACAAGCACCGAGTGGTAAGAGGTATGCAAACCTCACTAAACACTAGGCCTAAACCTAGAGCAAGCGCATGAGCGGTGGTCTAATCAACCTAAGCACTTCGCAAAGCACCTACGCTAATCACCTAATGAATCATTAAGCTCTATGCAAGTGGAGATCACTAAAATGGTGTAGCAACACCCTTGGTATGTTTCCTCTGCTCCACACACCTCAAATGGCCGGTTGGGGGTTGTATTTATACACCCCACTAAGAAAGTAGCCATTGGGGTCGAACTCCCACGATACTGCTACTGACCGGACGCTGAATCGTCCTGACCGGACACGTCCAGTCGTCTTGACCGTCGAGCCGGCAATATACTGATCGGAGGCTGGCCAGCATCCGGTCGCCTACCACTGGACGCGTCTGGTGGCAGATTTGCCGCTCAGGAACCTTACTGTACTCGATCGGACACTGCTTCCCTGCATCCCGTCGATTTCACCACTCGCGTCCGGTCGCCCCGACTACAGAGCCGGTCCAGTCCTTCGGTCGCCTCGACTGCAGAGCCGGTCTAGTCGTCCGGTCGCCCTGACTACAGAGCCAGTCCAGTCGTCCGGTCGCCTCGACTGTAGAGCCAGTCCAGTCGTCCGGTCGCCCGACTGTAGAGCCAGTTCAGTCGTCCGGTCACCCCGACTACCAAGCCACCGGTCCAGCATCCAGTCGTCCCGACTGCTGAGCCACCAGCGTCTGGTCTAGCATCCGGTCGCCTCTGTGAGCTTGTTTCTTCGTGATCTTGCGTACGGCTTGATTCCTATCTTCATGCTTGGACTTTGCTTGATATCTTGGGTCTTTTCTTGTGCTCCTAAGGTCTTGCTTAAGGTGTTGATCATTGGATCATCATGTCGCCTTCGTCCAAGTCACGTCTTGCATCCTATTGAACTACAAAACAAACACTTACAAATTCATTAGTCCGATTTGGTTGTGTTAGACATCATACACCAAAATCCAAAGTAAATGGGCCTAGGGTCCATTTTCCTTACAATCTCCCCCTTTTTGGTGATTGATGCCAACACGACCAAAGCAAGCAAATAATAATTTTTTTTAAATTTAAAAACTATCTACTTGCTAGGATGCAATGCAAAGGGCAAATTTATACGATGCTAGAATATCCTGCTTAAATACCAATTGAAGACCATCTTGCCCTTGCAAATGTCCCCATGTGGCATTATGGATTTAAGCCTTGCTTCCTACAAATTTTTTTAATACATAGGCAATCCATAATCCAATTTCCTCCCTTTTTCAGACCATTACACCTTATTTTAATGCTTGCCTTTGGTCCTCTCAATTCTCCCCCTTTGGAACCAAACACCGAAAAGAAAGACATTAGTGGCACAAGGGAGAGTCAAACTTTGTGATCCTTTGAATGTGGAATGGAAATGTCACAAAATTTGACTATCATATTATATAGATTAAGCTCCCCCTAAATATATGCATACATGTGATAGAGAGCAAAGTATATGCATAATTGGCACATTATTGTACAAGGGAATTTAATCTATATAATGCATGGAGAAAGCATATAAACGTCAAAATGAAATCAACATGATGATGCCAATTGAAGAATGATGCTTAACTCCGGGGACTCCAATTTCCTTACAATGAGACTACTACACATGTGATAGGTTTGAAAAATTGATACCATTTGAAAAAGTGTTAGTCTCAAAGCCTCCAAGTTGTAGAATAATCATCCCCCTAAATTTGTGCACACAAGTGTAGTAAACTTTGTTGAAATCATGCACATTTATTTTAGAATCAAAATACCACTTGAAAGATGACATCTCATGAATGCGAGAATTATTTTCAAAAATGATATTCGGGAGAGATTATCAACAATTTGGACTTTAGCACATATTAGATAAACAAGAGTAAGACAAGCTATGTGCCGTGCTTCTAAGCAATTTTAAACCATGTAGGTTTGCTCTAAGGGTTGATAATGAAACCGAGCAAGCCCACCATATGATACACCTAGTGTATGCATGACAAAAGATAAGAGCATGCAAATGCAAACCTAGGCATGAAGAGTAACCAGATGCTTAAAGATACCAATTGTCGGAAAATCTAATTGCAAGGTGTACCAATTAAATAGTAAGAACATCTAGTTACCTAACATGGGAAGGGGAATTTGGGTCCATAGTATTCACTTATCTACTTGGCAATTACTTTGTCCATCATGATGCACCCCATGAAATGCACCCAAACATTGCCAAGTCTCCAAATTCCCTAAGGTCCGACGGACTTCTCACTTCCCTTTCGAGATCCAAACCTTCTTGGTGCTCTTCATGTTTGAAATGATTTCCTTTGGCACCCAAAAGCGTTTGACGCCATTGTTGGCTTGCTTGTTCACCTTGATGGCCACCACCTTGTCATTTTTCTTCTTCAAGAGAGATAAGGTATGGAGGCCTTCTTGTTCACCTTGTTGGTGTAGGTGTTGGAGAGCTTGCTTGTTTGCTTTTTCTCCTTCTTTTTTGCTCCTCCCCCATTCTTCACCTTGCACTCATAGGACTTGTGACCTTCCTTGTGGCACACGTAACAAAGCATGGTTTGACCTTCATCAAGCTTCTTCACTCCCTTGACGGTGTTATCTTGATGAAGTTGGGTTTGCTTCGCCTTGCTTTTCACTTGAGTCAAGTCCTTGATGAGGCGAGCTACTTCTTGCTTGAGTTGCTCATTCTCCTTTGCAACCTCTTGTGTGCATGTATATACAACAACTTTCTCAACACAAACTTGGTTGCACAAAGGTGAGTCTAAACATAAATCATTACAAGAAGTAGAGGCATCCTTTTTAGACATGTTAATGATAGAACTTTTCTTTTTAGATGCCTTGGTGGGGGTTTTACTAACGGCTTCAAGATTAGCAACTTTATTAGTTAGCTCATCACAATGTTTGCACATGGTTTCCATTTTAGCAAGCAAATTATTATATGCTTCTTGTGAGCTAGCTAACTTTTCTTTTAATTTTTCATTTTTCTTTAAGAGTTGCTCATCATTGATTGTGCATGCATTTGTTGTTGCACTAGTCTCAAGTTTCTCAATTTTAGTAGATAGTTCAACATTGAGATAAGTAAAGTTCTCATATTGTTCAAGCAAGGTTTTGTATGCTTTTTGTGAACTATCTAGCTTTTCTTCTAAACTTTTGAGCTTCTTGTGTTGACTAGTGCAAGCTTTAGCATATTTAAGATTTTCTTGCACAAGTTCATGATAAGAAGGCACATAATCATCACTATCACTCTCACTCTCACTAGAGGAATAGCTTTCGTTACCTCGTGCCATAAGGCACACATGAGAAGAGCTTGATGATGAGTGCTTGCGGCCTCGCCTCTTGTGATGGGGTTCTTCTTCACTTGAAGAATCATCCCATGATCTTATTGATGTGAGGGCTTGGTTCTTGCATGCCTTCTTCTTTGTCTTGGGTGTGGGCTTGTTTGGACAAACTTCCACAAAGTGCCCCAACTCGCCGCATCCATAGCATCATCTCTTTCTTTGCTCGTTTCTTTGATTAGTGAAAACGAGGTCTTGAATTTGGATGGGCGCACCCTTGACATTGAGCCTTACGATCATCTTCTCCACCTTTTTGATAAGTTTGATTGATTCTTCATCAAGGTCGGAGGTGGAGGAGGAAGATTGATCATCATCACTTGATTCTTCTTCATCATCATCATCATACTCATCTTCTTATTCACTTTAGGAGCTTGAGCTTGAGCTTGACTCAACTTTCTTGCCCTTCATCTTTTTCTTCTCGCTACAAGCGAGAGCTTTGCCTTTGCTTGATGAAGATGCTTCTCCTTGACCCATCTTATGAGACATTTCAAATGCCACTAGCTTGCCACTGACAATGCCCGAGGTCATGGTGCTCAAGTTCTCCATGTTGTGAAGGATGGTGATGATGCTTGCATATTTCTTTTGTGGTAGAACGGAGATGATCTTCCTCACGATGTCCGCATCATCTATCTTTAATAATCCTATTGAATGGAGCTCATTGATAATTAGATTCAATCGAGAGTGCATATCACAAACAAGCTCATCATTATTCATAGCAAAGGAATCATAATTTTGCTTAGCTAGACAATGTTTTTGCTCACGGACATTACTTGTGCCGTCATGGAGCTCTTGGAGTTTTAACCAAATTTCATGTGCCGTATTTAAGGTGAACACTTGGTTAAACACATCCATGCTAATTAATTCAAACAAGCAATTCTTAGCTCTAGCATTAAAATGCATTTCTTTTTCGTCACTCTTTGTGGGCTTTTTGGGATTCTTAATGGGTTTCATCCCATCACGAGTGACTCTCCATACACCCAAATCAACCACCTCAAGGTGGCAAGCCATTCTAGCTTTATAGTATGGAAAGTTAGTGCCGTCAAAGTGTGGAGGCCTAGCGGTATCCATCCCAACCACTCTACAATAGCGTCGGCTCAACGGCGGTTAAGCCAAAAGTCCAAATATGAGCCAACCGGCTTTGATACCAATTGTAGGGACCGTGATGCCTAAGAGGGGGGGTGAATTAGGCAACTTAAAAATTCTAACTCTAAACTATGGCCTCTTTTTCTAACCCTAGCAAAACCTATGCAATAGATAAACTATCTAGATGTGCAACTATGGTTTTGCTAGTATGTTGCTATCTCTACCGCAAACACAGTAAAGTAATCAATGTAAATGCGGAAGCTAAAGAGCAAGGTAGAGATATGCAAACTCCCGTCGACGACTCCGGTATTTTTACCGAGGTATCGAGAAGCGCATAAGCTTCCCCCTAGTCCTCGTTGGAGCCCCTCGCAAGGAATCCCCCGCAAGGACCAAGCTCCCGGTCGAGTAACTCTGTGGATAGTCTCGGGCCTTCCCCACGCGCAAGTGGGTCTCCGACGTGCCTTCCGGCAAGCCTCTCCCGGATGCTCCCCGCCGTCTTCACTATCAAGCTTCCGGCCGAAATGCCGCGGGCCTTGTTCCCTCCAGTACACGGTGGCGGCCACACCATAAACGCGGTTGGTGTGATCTCGCAAGACTTCAAACCCCTCCGATGTACAACAACGGTGCTCACAAGCACCGAGTGGTAAGAGGTATGCAAACCTCACTAAACACTAGGCCTAAACCTAGAGCAAGCGCATGAGCGGTGGTCTAATCAACCTAAGCACTTCGTAAAGCACCTACGCTAATCACCTAATAAATCATTAAGCTCTATGCAAGTGGAGATCACTAAAATGGTGTAGCAACACCCTTGGTATGTTTCCTCTGCTCCACACACCTCAAATGGCCGGTTGGGGGTTGTATTTATAAGCCCCACTAAGAAAGTAGCCGTTGGGGTCGAACTCCCGCGATACTGCTACTGACCGGACGCTGAATCATCCTGACCGAACGCGTCCGGTCGTCCCGACCATTGAGCCGGCAATATACTGATCGGACGCTGGCCAGCGTCCGGTCGCCTGCCACCGGACGCGTTCGGTGGCAGATTTGCCGCTCAGGAACCTTACTGTACTCGATCGGACGCTGCTTCCCTGCATCTGGTCGCCCCGACTGCAGAGCCGGTCCAGTCGTCTGGTTGCCCCGACTGCAGAGCCAGTCCAGTCGTCCGGTCGCCCTGACTGCAGAGCCAGTCCAGTCGTCCGGTCGCCCCAACTGTAGAGCCAGTCCAGTCGTCCGATCGCCCGTCTGTAGAGCCAGTTCAGTCGTCTGGTCGCCCCAACTATCGAGCCACCGGTCCAGCGTCCGGTCGTCCCGACTGCTGAGCCACCAGCGTCCGGTCTAGCGTCCGGTCGCCTCTGCGAGCTCGTTTCTTCGTGATCTTACGTACGGCTTGGTTCCTATCTTCATGCTTGGACTTTGCTTGATATCTTGGGTCTTTTCTTGTGCTCCTAAGGTCTTGCTTAAGGTGTTGATCATTGGATCATCATGTCGCCTTCGTCCAAGTCACGTCTTGCATCCTATTGAACTACAAAACAAACACTTGCAAATTCATTAGTCCAATTTGGTTGTGTTAGACATCAAACACCAAAATCCAAAGTAAATGGGCCTAGGGTCCATTTTCCTTACAGGCTCCAATGAAGGGTATGTGTTCTTTTCAGTTTTAGTGTTCCAATTTTGATCGAGGCAATTTTTATCGAGGCAATTGTTCTTATCAGTTTTAGTGTTTCCAACGTGGTCATACTGTTACTACAAGTATTTATGATAGAAAATGCTTTCTCTATATGATCCGATGAATTCTCATTGAACATCTCTTTTCATTTTTTTAGGATGTACCCACCAGGTGGGTTTACCAATTTTCTCTAGTCAAATGGTAGTCCAGAGAATTTCCATTTAGTTGGAAATACAACAAGTAGAACTACAATTTCTCCAACTGCTCCAAGTTTGAAAAGAACCCTAGAAAGCAATGCAGAAGACAAAGAAACAATCAATATTGATGCGGATGAAACCAACGAAGACGAGAGGACTGAGAGGCGATTGAATTGGACGAAACCTGAAGACGTTAGATTGGTAAGCATCCTTTCTTAGTTTGTGAACAACTTGACAAATCTGCTTGGTTATAAACTTTGAGGTGTTGTTTTGTGAATGTAGGCTTCTGCTTGGCTGTGTAACTCAAAGGACCCAGTTGATGGAACCGATAGGAAGGCAGATCAATATTGGGCGGATGTTACTAAAGAATACAATAAAACACAGAGGTTTGCCGTAGGAGAAACCAGAATCAACTGAAGATCCGCTAGGACCGTGTTAAGAAACCAGTAATGGATTTCCATGGTTGCTGGAATAGAACCACCAAAGTCTACAGAAGTGGTGTGAGCGATGATCAATTGATGGAAATTGCTGAGAAGATGTATGCTGGTGAACATAATGATAAAGAATTTACACTGAAGCACTTTTGGAAGGTTGTGCGAAATGAAAGGAAGTGGTCTGCATATGTGAAAAAGGAACAGGAAAAAGAGAAGAACAAGAGCGCAGCTGATTCACCGTCTGAAGTGGTGAATTTGGAAGATAATCCTAAGATTCGTCCTATTGGACATAAGAAGGCTAAGGCTGAGCTCTATGGGAAAAAGAAGACACCTGAAGCTTTTTCTGCTATTACTGACAAGCTAGACAAGTTCATTGAAGTAAGCACATTGGCTAGAAAGGACCGTGAGAAGATGGCGGAGATGCAGCAAATTATGGCAAAAAGTAAGGTAGAAGCTGCTAGGTTGACTGATAAGGCAGCAAAGAAGCAACTCAAGTGTAAAATGCTAGACACTTACAGAGAGCTTCTGTTAGCACAAACAACTAATATGAATGCTCATGCTTTGGCTGAGAGGGAGAAAGCACTAGAGAGTATGAGGTTGGCCTTATTTGCTATAGATAATTAAGGTATTTGCTAAATGCTTGTAGTGACAATTACTTGAGCACTGGAGAGTATGTGTTAAAGTTTAATTTCTTTGTGACAGCAGGTTTTCAAGTATGAACTTGGTGTCCAGAAGCTTTTTCTTCTACTGGAGTGTATGATGAGTTTCTATGTGACACTACTGTGTTTCTAGGTAACTGGCACTTGAAAACTCGTACCTATCCTTTCAAGTATGAAGTTGGTGAAAACTGATGTATTTATTAGTGTCAAAAGTGCTTATGGTGTGTGTATATAAACTTTGTTGATTGTTTGATATAAACTTGATGTCTGTTGCATGACAACCTCTTTGTTGGAACAACCTCTTTGTTGATTGTTTGATATAAACTTGAGGATATCTCATCAAATGTCTCAAATATTCTGAGTTCCCATTTGTGAATGCCACATGACTCCTCTTCTATATATGAAATGAAGCCACAGATGCAACAGTCCATACCTAATTAGTGAAGCAATACAGGGAGAGAACCTTTTGTTACAACTTGCATCTAGTAGAAAGAAAATAACAACATACCAAGCATGATGGTGTGTGTATATAAACTTTGCAATTATCAATTAGTGTCAAAACTGCTTCTAGTGTGAAAACTGACTCTAGTGTGAAAACTAACCATTATTTGTGTGAAACTGAAACCCATCATGGTGTGAAAACTAAAAATTACTAGTGTGAACACTGCCCACTGCCCCTTGGTGTGAACACTGCCTGCTTCCCTACATATATATGTGCATCTAGCGGGTATACATACTCCTCTTTCTATAGTTCTTCTCTCTTCATTCTCCTAATGTCTAACCAACCACTGAGTGATGCTGAACCTGAAGACGAGGATGGCAGCATATATCCAGAAGAGTTGTACACATTTGAAGAATTTGAAGCCGAGCAAGAAGTATTAGAAGACCTGCAAGATGAGATGGTTGCATAATTGAAGAATGATATTGAAGCACTAGAAGAAGGGAGGAGATGCAGTAGTGGTCCAAGGAGGTATGTGGCAAGGCCTCGAGAAGAAGCCAATCAGCGGCTTATGGATGACTATTTCACGGAGAATCCTATCTATAATTCTACTATCTTTCGTAGAAGGTTTAGGATGAGAAGGCTCTTGTTCCTGCGCATTGTCCATGCCCTAGGTGAGTGGTCCCCCTTTTTCACCTTAAGAGTGGATGCTGCTAATTGCCCTGGGCTATCTCCAATTCAAAAGTGCACTGCTGCAATAAGGCAGTTAGCAAATGGAAGCCCAGCAGATCAGCTTGATGAGTATATTAAGATTGGTGAAAGTACTGTAGTAGAGTGTTTGAAGTTATTTGTGGAGGGAGTGATTGCAAAATTTGGGGCAGAGTATTTGAGGCGACCAACAGTACAAGATGTTGAGCGCTTAATGGAGATTGGTGAGCGTCGTGGGTTCCCTAGCATGCTAGGGAGTGTTGATTGTATGCATTGGCACTGGGAAAAATGTCCTTATGCATGGAAGGGTATGTATACCCGCGGTGATCACGGTGTTCCTACGATCATTCTAGAGGCAGTTGCTTCGCACGATCGTTGGATATGGCACGCCTTCTTTGGTGTTGCCGGATCGAACAACGATATCAACGTGCTTAACCAATCACATTTGTTTGTCGAGCAGCAGAGAGGAGAAGCTCCTCAGGTGCAGTACTCTATCAATGGTAGACTATCAATGGTAGACAACATAATATTGGTTATTACTTAGCAGACGACATATATCCAGAGTGGCCTGTTTTCGTGAAGTCTATACGTAAACCACAATCTGATAAACATAAACTTTTTGCTGAGAAGCAAGAAGGGGCAAGGAAGGATGTTGAATGTGCCATTGACATTTTGCAGTCTCGCTTTTGTATTTTGCGTCGACCAGCCCTTCTATATGACCAAGGAGATCTGGAGAATATCATGCTTGCTTGTATAATTCTCCACAACATGATAATTGAAGATGAGAAGGATATAGAGCCGGTTCCAATTGATTTGAATGAGGAAGCCAGCACATATACTGTTCAAGAAGCTACAATCTCTCATGGAGAAAACCCTGAGATGGAAGATGTACTTAACATAAATACTACCTTACATGATCGCCAAGCGTATAGACAACTTCAATCTGATTTGATTGATCATATTTGGCAAAAGTTTGGGAATACATATAGGCAAAATAATTAGGTACATATCTTCAATCCGATCTGGTTTAGTGTGCAAATATAGCTAAGTCATCCTAGTATGTTTGTTTACAAAGAACAGATTAGTTTTTTGAAAAACACATGTGCCAGTTCAACCTTTCCAATTGCACTAAGTAATGTTTTTCATCTAATCACTATTTCTTTCCTTGTAGATGATGGTTTCTGAAGATTTGGAGTCCATTGCGACCTGATGGATTTTTGAGTGCATGTGCAACCTACCTGACATGGACGTGGCACCTTATTATTTTATTTTGCATATGATGAACTTCAGTACTTCCGTACGAACTATGTATGTTACATGTTATCTTTATCTCCGGATTGCTATAATTAATTAATGTATGGTTTTCGAGACTGAATTATGGGTCGCTGTATGGTGATATTTGGTTCTGGAAAGTGATGGAATGCAGAAATATGATCTATGTTTGCCGGCTGTGTTGTTTTGCTGACAGCTATCGACCAATTTTGTTTCTTTGTCATTGTGTGTTGTCGACGGAACACATGTGGGCTGTAAAAATAGTTGTCACAATTGATCTATCTGTTTTTGGTGCTGCATTTAATTTACTCTTTGTATGAATGATGTTATAGAAACCATGGGTTGGAAAGCACTATTTTTTTGGTACGGTATCCTATGTTATAGAAACTACTAGTTTTTATCATTGGGACTGCCCTAAGGAGGAGACAGAAAGAAATCGTTTGTCAAGGCACTTTCAACCAAGAAACTACATGATTTCTATGTTCATTAATTACGATGTCATCTAAACAAAAAGATGATGTGGCGCTGCAATTAAAGAAGAGAGAAAGAAATGGTTTCTTAATAAAAATCATGTCTACATGGAAACCAAGACATGAAAAGATATGATAGGTAGATGAGAGTGAAAAAACATGTGATTGGATAAAAGATTATTATTCTATAGAAACTGTCGATTGGGAACATTGTTTTTATGTGGAATGTCTATATAAATTAATGGACATATAAACTATCTATGGTTTCTAACGCTGTGCCCTGATGTGAGAATCGGAACACCTATGCACAAGGAAACCGCAGATTTGGCGTTGGAGCAAAAGTCATTATTTCCATCCCCAACCTATGGATCCGCTACAACTGGCGCGTCTAGGTTTGAAAACCGAAAGAAACAGACAAAAAAAAACACCACTAGAAAGCTCAGTTTTGACTCATGAATAACTCGGTACTTGACCACAGCGCTACAAAGTTCAGTCATGGCTCATGGATATAGCTCGATACTTGACCAAACCGCTACAAAGTTCTAAATTAAGTTCGCCATTCGTCATGCCACGTCGATGTATTCTTCAGAGCTCACCCTCTTCATGATGTCAGGGTCACTTTTTATGACACACACCTGCTCCTGGTCCAACTTTCACATCAGCCTTGGCGGCTTGAACTAAAGATTTTACGCTATTGATATACTCAGTGCTCGGTCTTATAACCATCCTCATCAGCACATCTGCAAACTTAATAAAAGAATGACATCAATTGGAGAACAGTACCCCCACAAATAAAAAACTAGATTGTTGTACAATAATTAACTAATTAACGCTACTACAAAAATTGTTTTACGAGACACTGCCCAAACATTAATGTAGGCGGTCACAAAATGGAACCGTCTTCTAAAATACCAGAGAATTTCGGAGGCGATCATTTTATTTAGAAGTCATCACAATTGCCCGTTCCGCAAAATGAATTTACGGAGGCGGACATATTATTTACGCAGACAATTAGATTTTGACCGCCTCCTAAAATTGATTTACGGAACATGTCCGCCTTCGAAAATGGAGACGATTTTCGCAGGCAGACCTCCTAAGAGGCCTGTCTGTGAAAATAGGCCCAAGGCCCAAGAGGCCCAATTGTTGATCTCACATATAAATACAGTCCTTAGGGTTTCAGGTTTCATTCCTCACTCTCACTCTTTCTCTCCACTAGTGTCGGTCTCTCCACTAGCGCTGCACGCACGTACGGGCGAAGGCATCCCGGCAGCGGCGACCTAACCTCTCTCCCATCCGCTCCCAGCGGCATCCGGCGATTCCCCGTGCTAGCCTCGGCTCCCCTCAGGCTCCTCCGCGGCGGCGGTAGATCTAGGACAGCAATCTCTCTTCCGCCTCCATCGCCTCACTCATCTGTGGCCATGGCGTGAGATCCAGGAGGCGC
The DNA here is from genome assembly GCF_019320115.1 of Miscanthus floridulus. Classification (NCBI taxonomy): domain Eukaryota; kingdom Viridiplantae; phylum Streptophyta; class Magnoliopsida; order Poales; family Poaceae; genus Miscanthus; species Miscanthus floridulus. The sequence continues at coordinate 120,982,504 of NC_089588.1, read as the reverse complement.
AAGGGAGGCTAGATCTGGCAGGCTTACGCGTAGGGAGGCCTTAGCCGGCGGCCGCACATGCATGGGGACATGATCCAGAGGCAGCACGCGTGGCATGGCCTCACCCTGCGGCGGCACACGCCGGCCAGATCTAGCGGCAGCGCACACAGGGAGGCCTCTCCCGGCGGCGGGTGCGGACGCTGTGGCAGCGGGCTCGGAGTGCGTGGATGGGCTCGATGGGCCCGTGGATTGGTTTTCATTTTTTGTTCTTTTATTTGATTTACCGAGGCGAGCATTTGAACAACCTCAGGAAAGATCGATTTACCGAGACCTTTTAACTGAGGCGGTTGTGATGCCCATCTCGGTTAACCCATTTCGCCCGCCTCCAATTTTTTTTTTGTAGTAGATCAGATGTATTAGCTCCGGCAAAACGGATCAGCGTATCACACACAGGGAATCAGATGGGTAGCACACGATGACACGAGGGTTTATACTGGTTTAGGTACGTTGTACCCTACATTCAGTTTGAGGAGGATCGCTTATCTCGTATGCTCAAGTTTATAGGGGTGCTGATTGTAGCTTGCGACGTACCGATCTAGGGTCCCTACCTAGCCTTATAAAGTCGGGGGGGGGGGGGGGATAGGGTTAGAAGATCCTAGTTGGTTATATGAAAAGTATAACAAATAATCTATCGTATCTCTGTAGGAGTTGGCATCCAAATCTTCCTCGTAGGTTTCTTGTCCACCACACGCCCAACGACATACCCCGGTTCTGGTGGGCCTCATCTTTGTCGTATTCGACCCATCTTGTTTGTATTAGGCTGATATATAGGCGGTGAGTTACTCTGGGTCCATATCTCTGACTAGTAGCTTCACCTTATACTTGTGGACCCTATATGAGATTATGTGAGAACATGTTTTAAGGATATGTGTATGCAGAGCTGTTTTGCCAAACATGTCTCTAAAATAACTTTAGGTTTACTAAAAAAACTGCTCACGAAGAAATAAAAAGGAATCGTGCCAAACGAGGCCATAGATACGTGGGAAATTCGTGAACCATCTAGATCACTTTTGGTGTTACGCTACCGTTTCAAATATTTTTTTGTGATCGGGTACACCATTTCAGATATTTAGCAAACAACAAAAGCGAGTTGTCATCGTCAACCGATTTGACAACCATTTGTAGGTTCCCGGAATATATTATCTATACCTAAACCTAATATATAATGCCTTCTCTGACCGATTTGTAGCGCAGTCGTTTTCTCATATAATCCACGGCACGGTGAAAATGCAACCTACCCGCCGGATGCTCTCTGCAGTGGACCTGGGAGAGTACGTATAGTGGCCGCCTTGTCGGAGTGGCCAGCAGAGCAAGGACTGCTGCCATGCATGCATGCATCCTGTACCATGTGCATCTTTGCAAGTCGATGCAATGCAAGCATGGTCAAGACTCGAGAATGAATGAATGAAGCACTCGGACAGGTTTAATGCATGTACTGCTCTCTGACCGTAGCTAACAACAACCTCCCTTGACTCCCATCACCCTATGTCTGTCCGTCGTTTTTTCTTTCTTGCTCGTTTTCCATTTCATTCCCATACACGCCCGGCCAAATAGAATGGAACACGGGACAGCAACATCTCGCTCCTCTGCTACGTGTCGCCTCTTCGTCTTCTCCTCCTCCAGTACCAGTACGTCTTGCCTATAAATTGGAGCGCGCTAGGCCAAAGGCCTCCAGTGGTGTTCTGGTGGACTGGGCGGTGAGCCGTGCGTGGGAAGGACACGCGACCTGCAGCTCGATCGGTAGCCATGGCGGGCACGCCGTCGCCGTTGCCGCGGTCGACGCCGACGCCGAGCCCGTGGCGGCCGCTATGGCGCTGGGGCGGCGGCACGGGCACCAGCTGGTGGTCGTCGCTCGCGAGCGGCGTCTTCGCATGGGGCGGCCGCGGGCGTCACCGAGGCACGGCCAGCGACGACAGAGCCTGCGGCGTCGTCCCCGGACGATCGGGGTGCGAGCTGCAGGCGGTGGTGGTGCCATCGTCGGCGGCAGAGGCCGGCGCTGGCGGCGACCCCAGGGCATTCCTGACGTGGGAGGACGTGCGCGTGACAGTGGCCGGCGGCCGGCGCGGGGCGCCGGACGTGAGGATCCTGGACGGGATCAGCGGGCACGCGCGGCCCGGGGAGGTGCTGGCCATCATGGGCCCCTCCGGCGGCGGCAAGACCACGCTGCTCGACACCCTCGCAGGTGCGTGTCTGTCCCTTCGTCACCTCGTCATCTGTCGTCTCATCTCATCTCGTACCGAGTCCTCCTAAAAAAGCAACAACATGTTCCCTCTCTCAAGTCAACTGCCGTCCGAATTATTAGGCTGCGTTTAGTTTGTGAAATGAAAATTTTTGGACGTCACATTGAATGTTTTGGGATGTCGGAAGGGGTTTTCGAATACTAATAAAAAAACTAATTACATAGCTCGCCTGGAAACTACGAGACGAATTTATTAAGCCTAATTAATCCATCATTAGCGTATGTTAGTTACTGTGGCACTTATGGCTAATCATGGACTAATTAGTCTTAAAACATTCGTCTCGCGATTTTCAACCAAACTGTACAATTAATTTTTTTTCGTCTATATTTAATACTCTATGCATGTGCCGCAAGATTCGATACGATAATTTAGAGTGAAAATTTTTAGAAACTAAACCAGGCCTCAGCGGTGGTTTCGCTTCCGCAACAACTTGGCATCGACAGCATTAATTTCCCATGGATGCTACACCATTCATTCAGTTTCAGTGAGCACGCACGTGAGGCTCAGCAGAAATCTTCTGTGGACGTACGTGCCGGCCGGTCCATTCAGTTCAGTCCAATCAAAACATTATTAGTAACATTGCTCGCAAGTACCATACGTGAAGGACCACCCTACCCTACCTAGTCCTTTTTTGAAAGAAAGGATAAAAGACTTGCTTTAATTTTGATCATTCTTCTCTAATTTGGATCCTTTATGACACCAGATAAGCATAGTTAGATTCTTCATTAATTATATTTTTTAATGCATACCTATTTAATGTTATAAAATCTTTATAGTTCCCTCTATAACTATGGTCAAACTTAAGATGTTTTCACTCTCCAAGAAAGTTAGAATGACTTATAATTTGGAATGGAGAGAATAGTACTTTTTTTATGCACTATGTGTAGATAATTTGGGATCGAGGGAAGTAATTAATTAGCTGAATAACTTTGTACTCCTACTGATTGTGGTCATGAGCAGTATTTGATTTGTGTCTAATAAAAGTCCACGTGCATGTTTATTTGTGGTTGTTCACATATCCTTGTGCCAGTTATGCAAAGTAGTTATCTGGATGTGAGGCATAAGAAAATCACAGTTTTCTACTTGATACCAGCACAATTTTCTATCTGCCGTTTGAGGCAAATAAATAAATAAATCTATCTGTCATGTTAGCTGGAACCCAATAAATTTTGATCATTCTTCTTTGTGATTGTAGTCTTATGGTTGTGTGCAGCTATAGAGGCTGGAACCAAGTTTTCACTTCTCTAAAAGGCTAGCTATTCCTTAAACCAAACACCTCGTATGTACATGTATAAGCACTACTGTAGGGTAACAACTAACAACTAATATCGTACCTACTGATTGCGGTCATGAGGAGTATGATTTGCGAGTCTAATAATAAAAGTCCACGTGCATGTTTATTGTGCTAGCTATGCAAAGTCCTTATCTGAATTTGTGGCATATGAAAATCATAGTTTCCTACTTGATAGCAGCACGTACAATTATTTACACAAATTTCCTTCTTCCTGTGTCATGCTAGCTGGCACCCAACAATATCACTTATCGCCCCAATATGTTTTCAACATGGTTTATTAGGGAAGCAAGGGTATAAGTGCTCAAACGGTCAAAGCTGCAGAAAAAAAAATTATAACATTATCCGCTAAGCACCAAATGAGGGTCGTCAACGGTAACTGAAATGATGGGATCAGCACAAAATACTCCTCCTTCCAAGTGCTAGTACGAGTGCAGTATGGAGAAAAAAAAATCATTCGTGAAGAACAAGGCGTCTTTTGTTTTGAAAAAGTAAAACTTTGGGATATTTTGATTTCTGCTTTTTAGCGAAAATAATCTGGAAGTTCCATGTCCTGCCTCTAATGAATGACAAGGATTATAATCCCTAGTAAAAACAGTACTTGAAACTGATACAGATACAAACTGCTCAATCATGCAAGTACAGAACTGAAAAATCATGGCAAGATAGCTTTCATGTTAATGTCAAGATGAGTTATTTCCTCAAGAAAGATGGTCTTGTTGGACCTCGGAACCACGAGATGGATCTCAGATTCAGATCGGATCGGCAGCTTGGCCTTGGCCGCTTGTTGAAATTGGAAATGCAATGGCTTGTTTGTACAATAGCACTGCCCCTGCTTTTATGGGCAAGGGGCAGAGAGCATCTTCTACTTTTCTACTTGTTTAAGCATATCCTAGCCGCTAAAGTGGATGCTAAGCATATTCCTAATGCAAAAGTAAACTTGCAAGAAAAATAAGATACAAGTGCCGAGCACTAGGCTTATCTATCATTCTCCCCCTAAGCCTTGTGCCGATTACTGGAAGTGATCTGCTCTAGCCCAATTCTCTCCCTCATCTCTTGGAACTTTGACTTTTCCAGCGACTTGGTGAGGATATCAGCGAGCTGATCAGTGGTGGCAATGTGGCTGGCCTTGATGCTCCCATCGTCCAAGCAATCCCTGATGAAGTGGTACTTGATGCGAATGTGCTTGCTTCTTTCATGTAAGACATGATTCTTGGCCAGAGCTAGAGCAAACTTGCTATTCACCTTGAGCTCAACCATGTCCATATTCCTACAAAGGAGCTCTGCCAGCATCCTTGACAGCCATAGTGCCTGAGTTGCTGAAGTGGTGGTGGCGATGTACTCTGCTTCACAGCTCGAGAGGGCCACCAACTTCTGCTTGAGGGACTGCCAGCTAACCAAGCCACCACCGAGGAAGAACATGGTCCCAGTTGTGCTCTTGTTGGTGTCCACGTCACCGGCGAGGTCACTGTTGCAGTAGCCGACAAAGCGCGCTGTGTTGGGGGCCCTGCCATAGTGAAGACTGTAGTCGAGGGTGCCCGCCATGTAGCGAAGGATGCGCTTGACGGCCTAGAGATGCTCCATCGTGGCCCGCTCCATGAACCGGCTGACGTACCCGACGGCGAACGCGAGGTCTGGCCGGGTATGGACCAGGTAGCGCAAGCTCCCGATTAGCCGCCGATAGTGTGTGGGGTCGACCTTCTCCGCCATGTTGTCCCGACTGAGCTTGAGCCGCTCCTCCATCATGGTATGGGTTGGATTGCAGCCCATCATGCCGCCGAGCTCGAGGATGCGCTTGGCGTAGTGGGTTTGGCGGAGGGCGAAGCCACTGGCATCTTGGCGCACTTCGACGCTGAGGTAGAAGCAGAGGAGGCCGAGGTCGCTCATGTTGAACTCCTTCATCTGTGCCTTGAATGCCTCCACTCTGTCTCCTTCAACACCAGTGATGATGAGGTCGTCGACGTAGACGCCAATGAGCAGGATAGAACGCCCGCTGCCCCACTGGTACACTGCCGCCTCATGAAGCCCATCTTCTTGAGCGTGGCATTGAGCTTCGCGTTCCAGGCTCGCGGGGCCTCCCACAGGCAGTAGAGGGCCTTGCGCAAGTGGTACACCTTGCCTTCTTCTCCAGCGATGGCGAAGCCCGGTGGCTGGCGCACATACACCTCCTTCTTGTGGTCGCCGTTGAGGAAGGCGGACTTGACGTCCATGTGGTGGACCTTCCACCCCTCCTAATCCGCCAGCGTGAGGAGGACCCGTACCGACTCCATGCATGCCATAGGGGCAAAGGTGTCATCGTAGTCAATCCCTACGCCTCAGCATAAGTGGTCGGCTCCCGGCGTGCGTCAGATGAAGCCGGGCAAAGAGCTGCTCTGCCTACTCTAAAATAGACTAGTCACCGAGGATGTTCACCATCGTGCGGTACCATAGAGGCTCATCGTGGTAGTAGGCGTCCAGGTGGTCTTCATCGTCCTCTAGCGGAGTCACCAACTCGATCTCACACTGCCGACCAGTAGGCGAGGTAGGAGATGCCGTAGTCGGACACAAAGATGGTGTGGTCAGATCGGCTAGTGGTGGAGTTTCTAGGCCGCCGACCAGTTTTTGGTGGTCGGAGTGGGTGCTGGTGTGGTCCGCTGCAGTGCCGATGTGGTCCGCTATGGTGCTAGAGTGGTCAACTAGGTTGCTGACGAGCTTCCGACCGCCGTCGACCCGTTTCCGAGCTCCCCTAGATTTGGTGATGGCAAGCGCGGTGGATCTATTGATGTGGTTGGAGACGCTGGTGATGTGGTCACAAATGCCGAGAGGTGCACTCTGCGCTCCCCTAGCTCCTCTAGCCTATGTGTACTCGATGGTGAAGTCACGTAGAGCCACCGCCGATCCATCATCAGCCATCTTGTCCCACACCCAGCCGTGGCCCTCGTCGAACATGACGTCGCGAGCCACTCGAACACGCCATGTCACCGGGGTGAACACGTGGTAAGCTTTAGCCCCCTCTGCGTCACCGATGAAGACCGCTGGTGAACTCTGATCGTCGAGCTTGCCATCATGGTTGAGCTCCTTGATGAATGCCAGGCAGCCAAACACTCGTAGGTAGCCGACCGCCAGTTTGCGCCCGTGCCAGGCCTCATACAACATCTTGCCGTCGAGCGCCTGGGTCGGCGAGCGGTTGAGCAGATGCACAACAGTCATCACCGCCTCTCCCCAATAGATCATCGGCATCCCTCTCTGCTTGAGGAGGGCGCGGCGGTAGCCACCACCGTCTGGTTGCGGCGCTCGACGATGCCATTCTACTATAGGGTGTACGGGGCAGAGAAGTGGCTCTGAATCCTCTCATTGGTGCCATGAACTCGCCACCATTGTCTATGTGTAGCACCCAGAGCTTGCGGCCACATTCCTTCTCGGTAGTTGCCTGGTGGCGCTTGATGGCATCCGCTGCTACTGCCTTGGTGTCGATCAGGTCCAGCCACATGTAGCAGGACCCGTCGTCGACAAGGAGGAGGAAGTAGCGCCATCCTCCAGGTGTAGCCAGTGTCACAAGGCCATAGAGGTCGCCGTGTATGAGCTCTAGCTTCTCCTTGGCGTGGAAGCTTGCCTGGTGGGGAAAGGGGAGCTGCCGCTGCTTAGTGGGGACGCAGGTGTCGCAAAATTGCTCCACATGGTCGACGCGCGGCATGCCCTGCACCATCTCCTTGTTGCCGAGCAGCTTCAGGGCCTCAAAGTTGAGGTGCCCGAATCGCTCGTGCCACCGCCAAACATCGTCATTGCGGTGGGCTGCAAGGCACACTGGTTATGCCACCTACACATGGAAAACATAAAGGCGATTTGTGCCTCTGTTCACCTTGGTGAGAAGTCAGCAATGGCGATCCCAGATGCGCAGTATCCCATGCTCGATCTCTGGGCGCGAGCCATTCTCATCTAGCTGTCCCAAGGTAATGATGGAGTTCCTCAGCGTGGGAATGTAGTAGACACCGGTGAGCAATTAGTTCTCTCTAGTCTTGGTGGTGAAGACAACCGAGCCAAACCCTTGATCTCAATGGTGGAGGCATCGCCGAACTTGACGGAGCCATTCATACCAGAGTCACAGTCGGAGATGAACTCACGTCGACCAGTCATGTGGTGGGTGGCGCCAGTGTCGAGGTACCAGCCATCGATCGTGTCATCACTAGGGCCGGGACTAGGACCGAGGAAGGCGTGGGCGCGCAGTTCATCGAGGTGGAGCAGGGCAGAGCCGACCGATGAGGGAAGGGGAAAGCTTTAATCTTTCTCCTCCCCTATTTCTTGCCGCAGCTCAATGCACCAATGCACCAAGAACAAGGCATGGTCCCCCTCCTCTGCTTACGCGACGTGAGCCTGCCCACCACGGCGTGGAGGAAGGTGGCAGTCCTTGGCCCAATGGCTGGTCCTGCTGTAGTAGAGGTAGGTATCATCTCGGGTCGCCTTGAGCTCAGCAGCTGCGCTGCCATTAGCACCAGCCTACGCCCGGGGTCCTTCTTCTTCTTGCCGCCACATGGTCGCCGACGATGCTCCCTAGGCGGACCAAAGCCAGAAGCCTCATCCTTCTTCTTCTTCTCGAAGGCCCACCACTACTCGGCGGTGTAGAGCAACTTGCCTCTAGTGGTACTTGGCTCGGTGTGGGGCGCCTCCTCACGATCTTACATTACCTTGATCCTCCCGGTGACCTCCTTGATGGAGAGCGCCTCGAAATCAAGAAGTGTCTCGATCGCCAGCACGATCTAGGAGTACTTCTTGGGGATACAACGTAGGAGCTTCTCCACCGCACGAGCATCGATGATGTTAGGATCGTCGTTGCGCGCCATCTGCTCCTTCAGGGTAGAAAGGTGAAAGGCAAAGTCATCGGCTTCATCACTAGGGTTAAAGGCTAGGCGTTCCTACTCCTGTCAAAGTCGCTGCAGTGTCGCTCGACGGATCCGGTGATCGCCGAGGCATGCAGTGGCGATGGATCTGTTGCCTTGTTGGAGTGGGAGGTGTCGATGTCTAGCAACATGGTGGCGCACAACGCCTCCAGTGCTCGCCAATCGTCATGGAACTCGACATCCCTGAACTCGACCGTGTCTCAGATCTGCCGCGCCTGCATCTTGACCTTCATGAACAGGCTGCACTCGTGGTAGTTGGTCCTCGTGAACATCGGCAACGACGTCCCCATTCTAGAGTCGTGGTAGATGGTCTGCACCACCGGCTGTGCCACCGGCGAGTGGCTGTGGTGTCCACGGTGCCGCTCTGGTGACGGCAACTGAAGACGACGCTCTGCTGGGCTTCGCGACCCGCCGACTGGCTCCCGCTCCATCTCGACGCGCAGCACTACCGCCGCGGCTTGAGCCGTAGCCGCCGCCTGCCTGGCCGTCTCGACCGCTACCACAGCTGCTGCCTTTGTGGCAGTAAGGCGCATCGCGTGATCGTCGGCTCCTGCAGCTGCTGCACCGCCAGCGGCAGTGGCGACGCGCGCTCTCTCGATCTCGCCGGCGGTGGACATGGCTGCTCATCGGACTCTCAAGAACTCCAGCTCCGATACCAGTTATTGGCCCTTGGAACCACGAGATAGATCTCAGATTCAGATCGGATCTGGGAAAGTCAGAGGGCAGCTTGGCCTTGGCAGCTTGTTGGAATTGGAAATGAAATGGCTTGTTTGTACAATGGCACTGCCCCTGCTTTTATGGGCCAGGGGCAGAGACCATTTTCTACTTTTCTACTTGCTCAAGCATATTCTAGCCACTAAAGTGAATGCTAATCATATTACTAATGCAAAAGTAAACTTACAGGAAAAGTAAGATAGAAGTGTCGAGCACTAGCCTTATCTATTAGGTCCATGTATACATGGACGGTGGGCCTGATTCTTCCGGGAAGCTTATACTTACTGGTTGATCAGCCTTTGGCCTGCCGTTTTGCATTCATCCGGGGGCCTGATGAACTGTCCATAATAGGGTGTGCTTTTAATTAGTTTGCAGAGACCATCATCTGTTCCGGGGATCCAGTCTAGATTCTCCACCAAACAGTTTTAATTGATGATTGGAATAGGCTTTCCAATGACCTGTTTTTTGGATCCACCCAACTAAAGCTTAGCTACCTAAAATTTCATAGCTAAACTTTAGCCAATTAAAAGTTATATCTGCTAAACTTTTAGTTGAGGTGTTTAGATCCTCCAGTTAATAGACCCAGGTCAACTTTAGCTGGTTTTAGCTGGGATGAGACAGCTAAACTTTAGCTAGTCTTTTAGCTAGACCGTTTGGATCCATAACAGCTAAATTTAGCCAGCGAAAGTTTAGTTTGTGGATCCAAAAAGGCCTATAATCATGCATATGGGAGTATTTGTGTTGGGAAAATAGACGGATGCCGCTTTCTATCCCTCTTTTCATTATTTATTTATTGTATTTCCTCATTAATATGGGAGTATGGTGCAATGCCAATATTATTTTTAATGAGAGTATATCGGATGAATGAAAAATGGAAGCCACTCGACACTTGGATTTTCGTTACTTTGTGTAACCCTTGTCGTTATTACCATTTCACTGCAGGAAGGTTAGGACCAGGCATGAATAAAACAGGGCTGATTTTAATTAATGGCGGCCAGGAGAAGCTTGCCTATGGAACCTCGGTAAGACAAAATCACCTCTTTCTCATAAACACTGATGATTGCAGAGGCTGTAATAATTGTAACACAAATTTTGCTTAAGGACATCTTTCTTATATAGTATACACCACCAACTTTTAAATTTGTCCAGTACCATTATGAAAACATATATATATATGTTCGTGGACACCTCAACCACTAAAATAGCCATTTATCTACCATCACGAGAGATGCGAGGTATGAAATGTCCCTTTCACCCTCCATTCTATCTTCTTCCTTTATCTACCTTTTCTCCTAATGGCGCCCTCTCCCCATAGTGCTAGTGGCCGGATGTCGTGGCTACTCATCTTCGCGCTAGCAGCGGCGTGCCGCACTTCTAACTCCCACGTTGTTGGCCACGCATTGGCGAGCTCTGCTCCTTGCTTTGACCGAGCCCCCACAGCCGCGGCTTTGCCCTGCTCGCCTTCGAGCTCTTTCTTATTCGTGGGTCACTGTGCTTATGCTCCGCGTGCCAGCGTCCTCCTCACCACTCACCTGTCCACCCCCCTGTTGCTGCTCCACCCTACTCGTCGTTGATCTCAACCCTATGTGCAGGTTACTACGTCTATTGTCCACCCGCCGGCATCCTCCACCCCACTTACTGGCCTAGGGTTCGCTACGACACCTCCATCCTATTCACTGTTGAGCTCTAGACCATGTGTGGGTCGCCACGCCTCTGCTCTCTGTGCTGGTGGCCTTTTCCTTGCTCGATAGCAAAGCCCCGCGGCGGCACCTCTAGGCTATGCATGGGTCTCCATGCCAACAACAAAGCTCCAACCCAAGCATGTGTATGAGAAAATATATAAAATTTCGTAGTGGTACTGGACAAATTTAAGAGTTACTGGCATGTATGGTTGTATTAGGAAATACCGCATGAGAAGGTGAGCAAAATTTGCCTAATAATTATATGAACTAGTCCATCAACCCGTGTGCACGGGCTAGAATTTTAGGAGATATAACTATTAGTTATTGTTTAATACATATGATGAATAAAGAATTACTTATATTAAATTTATGTTTTTGTCTTTGTTTATTTTCTAACATAAAAGATACTCGTAGTTTATATCCAATTATCATTAACTTATTAATACTTTTAGGCAAGAGCCGATCTTTAAATTTTTTCATTCATATTCATATTTTTTCTTTACATGGTACCTTTATATATTTTAAATACATGGTACTTTGAAAACCTTACCATTAACTATGGTGGTTATTGTTGCATCATGTATCTTGCAAAGTCGTGAATCTAAATTTTGATCAAATTTTATTCTTATTGATTACTATACAGATTCTTTTTATCGTCAAGTTAAGTTAAAACTATTGTGCTTGTATTTTTTTTATTAACTCTCTTTTTAGCACTTTTTAGAATAAGAATTTTAGGTCATAGAGTACATTCATAAATACAATATTACCATAACCAATAATTTGAAACATGCGTCATATCGCTTAACATAATTGATGGAGCATGAAGCGAGATCTCAGATGTTGGTCACAATGCTAGCCTCAATAGAATTTTAATACTTATAATGATCGTTTTTTTACTCTAAAGTAATCTGATAGGGTCAAAAAATATAGTGACCACTGGTCTCCCACACTTCTTAAGATGATTGAATTTAACTATCAAAGAACTACATGTGAACTTATAGTTATATCACCAATATAGATGTGTCAAACATTTTATTTAAAATATATAAATATATCTAATGTAACAACCTATATAAATTATATGTCATAGTTACTAATAGGGTTAAACAATTTTTTAGTATAATTAGTATATGACTTGTTAAGGAAATATTTTTTTATATAATGAAACATAAGATATTGCTCACGTATGCTTGTGTGACACACACGTATGCTTACTTTAATCAAATTAATATATTTAATATTGATAGAAGTGGGTAATATTGAAACATATATATGCTCTGTGGTTAAACATTTTTAGTAGAAGATTTTGACAATTTATATGTAGATTCAAGGGGATACTTAATTTTTCTAATAATAAGATGAAAATTAGGTTACGTAAAATATCTATCCTAATAGAAGGACACATGTAATTAGATGTAAATTTAGGTCTACTTTAGATCATGTTGTTTTTCACAATAGCAATGGAGGGTAATTATTTAGAAAATAAAATATTTTCGAGAGCTATTATTATCAATGTTGATTAGGTTATACTAAATTGATGGTTAGATGTTTCTGAGTTTTGTGAGATTTTTTAGGATCTATATATTGTTTTTCTATTGAGTGTTGACAGGATTAATTTGGAGGCTCCATTCGGGACATCTAGATAGAATTTATAGTATTTATCTTTTTCTTGAATCATATGTATTTAGTTGAAACATAATCTTAAGATATATAAACTCTTGTTGCATCTCTTTTTGTGACTTCATGAATTTATAGTTTGGCTTTCAACTTTTAATGGAGTTGTTGCAAATTTGTCCAGTTGTTAAGTAAAAACTCTAGTTGTTTTTATCTTTTATTTAAAAGTTGTTTTATTATTAAAGAGAGTTTAGGTCCAAGTAGTATTGTTTTCCACATGTTAAGTTGAAACTCAACTTGCACCGCGGCACTGGACATGTTGAATTTGTTATATCACATGATTATATGTGTAGTATTATTTTATATATCATAGAGTGTTTAAAATTAAATTACCAATATTTATATATTTATATGATATAATGTTTTAGTCCATCAACTCGGTGCTTCTGCACGGGGTAACTTTAGATAAGCAATAGAAAACCCTATTTAATATATATTAACTAATAAAAATTTCTTCATATAACCTAACTTTTATTTGAATCTAGACTTCCAGAGTTACACATGTGTATAGATCAGTTGGCATTGGCATGTCTGAGAGGGATCGTCGTAGCACAACTAATGATCTAACATTACTTTGATTCCAATGCTTGGTGTTTTATTTTCCTTTGTTTTGTGTCCCAGTATGGCTAACTCCGTGCAGTATATGGACATGTTGGATGCCCCTCTTTAGGAATTGAATTGTGTGGATAACAATATTGAAATGTTAGCTCATATGCGGACCTGCAAATAAAAATTAATAACATGATTGAGTCTTGAATATTGAGATCCGTACCTTCAATTGTTTTCATAAATTGTTGTTTTCCTTTGATTTTTCTGATGAAATTTTGAGGTTAATGGGGAAGTCCTTTCATAGATATTTGGTTGTCATTTGTTGGTTTCTGAAATTTTGCTGTGAATGGCTTCATCGACATAATTAAGTCAATGCTCCGACTTCCTTGACATATCGCCATTACATCTTTCAAATTATTTGATGTATTTATTGCGTTGTTTAAAGGGAGGTGGTACATGATTATGTTTGCATCCTGGTCAGAGGTTGTGCCACTTCTTTTAGAATCATCTTGTTGATATAGATGACTTCTTAGGTTGGCATGATGTTCTACAATGTAGTCTTGTCTATGTATGATCAATAGATGTGTGATGCGACAATAATTGGA